>NC_067400.1:500327295-500976045 GCF_016432865.1 Antechinus flavipes
AAAGGCTAAGTAGATCTTCAGCTTTCCTCTCCCATACTTTTCTTTGGAGTCTTCCAAACACTGAGCTAGCTCTGGCAATAGTTGTGTCAACCTCATCACCAATATGCACATCTCTGGAAAGTATACTACCAAGGTAAGTGAACTTCTCTATAGCATTCAAAACTTCATTTGCTGTAACTGATGGTTCTGTCACATATAGATGGTGCAATGCTGGCTGATGGAGCACCTGTGTTTTCTTGATTTTGATAGGCCAAAATTTCTATAAGCATCAGAGAATCTCTCCATAAATTGTCGCATCTTAACTTTAGAAGCTGCAATAAGTACACAATCATATGCAAAGGAAAATCATACACCAACACTCCCTCCACTTTGTCTTGGCTTGTAGCCTTTTCAGATTGAAAATTTTACCATATGTGTGCCGTGTTTATTCTCACTGAAGACATTTAACAGCATGGCTGTAAAGATCATACTAAAAAGCATGGGAACAAGTACACAATCTTGTTTTACTCCTCTGGTTATGGGAAAGTACAAGAACATAATTCATTATCCAGAACCTGAACAAACATGCTATCATGAAATTGATATGTAGTACTGATGGACTTCTCTGAGCAAATTTTGACATAATTTTCTATAAGCTCTCACAACTGACTATCAAAAACCTTTGTGAAGTCTACAAACACATACAGACCTTTGTTCTTCTCTTGGCATTTCTCCTGAAGTTGTTGGGCAGCAAACATCATATCAGCCATTCCTTGTCCCTTTCTGAAGCCATACTGGCTCTCAGGTAGATGACCATCTTCCAAATGAATGACCAACCTATTAAGGAAGATTCTGACAAGAATCTTCCCCTCAATGACTAAATGGGAGACCTTCCACCCTATAACTGTCACAGGGAAATCTATTTACACACACACACACACACACACACACACACACGTATTTATTCAATGGCGGCATTCTTGAACTCCTAACGATTAATCTCTTTTTGACATATAAGCCAGAAAACTTCAGTCACCTTTTTTTATGAGCAATGGACCACCCATCTTGTAAATCTCAGCTGCAATAGACTCAGAACCAGGTGTTTTGCCATAGACAAAGAACCTAGTGGCATTCAAAACCTCTTTTTTTAGATGGAAATTTGTCTAGATATGAATTAACTTCAAAATTGATGATGGTCTATTGAGATCACCTTGGAAATATATATTCTATTTCTCCAGGATTCTCCAGGATCCAGTCCTTAACACTAATCAATGTGATTTCATCAGCACTGATAGTAGAGATGTATCATATGTCTTTGGCCCTTAGTCTTCAGGACATTGTAAAAGCACTTTGAATTGCTACTATCAATGTAAAACTGGATTTCATTGAATTTCACTTGCCTTCTTACTGAGCCAAGAATCCTATAACTCTCTAAGCTTTGTTTCTACTTTACTTTTAATGAAGTTAACACTGCCTTCTTAGAACTAGACAAACTGTTTTCCTGGTAAAAATCAGTATATTTCTCTTTCTTATTTGTTTGTTTGTTTGTTTACTAGCTTCTTATTTCCCCATCATTTTCATCAAATCAGTCTTGATCTTTGTGAGTGTTCTGACCTAGATGAACAAACACAATGTTGTACATCAAATCTCTAAAAGCTGCCCACTCCTTTTCTGCTTAACTGTTGCCAATTTTGTGTTGGCTCAATTTATCTTCGAAGTTAGCTATGAACTGTTCTTGCTGCTCAGAGAAGTGTTCTAATCTATTGACATTAAGTCTTCTGTAAGTCATCTTGTGTCCTCTGCTTTTGTTGAAGTGAATATTAAACATGGAGAGGATAAGTCCACACAATGTCCTCATCATTCTCACATCCTGTCTTTCTCTTTTCTTACAATGAAATATATTAAATGCCAATGTTTGCTTAAAGGGTGCATAAACAAAGTTTTATTGCATCTACATAAATGGAAAACAATGTTGGTGATGAGAAGGTCATGAAATGCACGTCTTTAGTAGCAAGTGACCCTTGCTATTTCTGTTTCCAAGTCTATTTGTCCCAAGTACTCCATGCCATGTATGTTATTCTGAGCCTCACCCAGAATTATAAGCTCGTCCTCTTTTGGCACACTGATGTTCAAGATCTCCAGGTCTTCATAAAATTTTTCATTAATCTCATAAGGGTTCATCATGGTGGGAAGATAAGTACCTATGGCATTTTCCTATAAATGGCAATCACATTGTCACAAGCCTGCCATTCATTCCTTTTGGCAGGCATGAAAGCTTGTTGATTAGACTAGTTTTGATCACAAAACTTACTCCAGTTTCATGCTGTTTCTTTTCACTACAGCCACTCCAGAAAAACATATATCTGACACCAACTTCAGTAAGCTCTCTTTATTTGCCAGCCTTGTTTCATGCTGGGTGGCTATTTTGGTGCAATATCTAATGAGTTCTCTTGCAACAAGACCTATTCATCTTTTAGTCTACTGGATTTTGTGTTACCTATAAGTACATATCCTATGTACTGATGGTGAGTGGAATCATCTTTATAAAAGTTTTTGTACTTTTTTATGTGTTTTGATGATGAGATATGATCCTCTCCTGCTGTGGTAATCACACCCCAGGTTATGTAACCTTTTTCTGGTCCCTTCTTCAAACAGGAGGTATGCTATTGGTCCTTATAGGTTGCTTAGATACACAGGGGACTGCCAAATCTCACCGTTCCTTCTAGTTGGTAGACAATTCTATGCCTTGACTACTTTTATTCAGTATTGTTTTTTGTCACTTGCCTCTCATCATAGGACTTTGAGATAGGTAAATATGGTAAAATAGTAAGGATGATGTCTTTTGATTCATGAATAAATTGGTTTAAGTGAGGCAGAGTTCTATGAAATAGTTAGCCTTACTCTCTCTTCCAGAGTCATCACAGTTCAGTGGGAGGATGTTGTAATCTTTTTCTTCTCAAAAGGCAGCCAGGTGATAAAAGTTCAGATCTTTTATTATCCCAATATAGCCCGGTTAGCTTAGAGGCCTATCTCTCTGCTTGGTTCCAAGAGCTCTCTCCGAATGTCACCAAATCCAAAGGTCTGGTCCTTCAGCTTCTGCCTCTGCTTTCTTCAGCCTCCAGCCAGCTCCAACTCTTCATGTCATTCCGCTGAAATCTCGACTTGTAGCGTCTTACTCTCTCTAGAACTCTCCGACTGGCCCATTGGCTTATTTATGCTCCTTCCAGAGAGAGGGATTATGGGTAGTTCTACTTAGTACCTTGTTTCAGGTTCTGCCCAAAACATCTTCTTGTAAGATTAGATCAACTCTAATTAGTTAGCAGTTAGTAAGGATTCCAACATCTCCCCCTTTCTTTTGTTTTAAAACATAGGGGGTTTCTGAGGGGGTACACATAAATCCATCAATATGGGCCAGAACTTTGTAACAGATATACATGGTATACATAAATCCATCAATATGGGAGGCATTATACATAATTTACAAAAGCACACAGCAATATAACACAGGCTAGTGGTAATGTAACAAATAACATGAATCAACATGAAAATTTAACTACTGCAAAAGTCTCATCAACAATCTTTCATCTCAAGAAATCCAATGATTCTTGCAATTGCTTAAAATACATAATATAACACAGGCTAGTAGTAATGTAACAACATAAATCGACCTGAAAATTTACAAATGTCCATAAGTCCTAGAAATAGTCCATAAGGAATCCATTGTCCATTAGTTCATGCGCCAGGAATCTAATAATTCCTGTAAGCTCTGAAGTACTGCAAAAGTCTCATCAACAATTTTTCATCTCAGGGAATCCAGTGATTCTTGCTGGTTTTTCAGGAACTGAAAGCTGAAGATTTTAAAGTTCTTTTGACAGTCTCATTGTTAGCCATCTGATTCCTTTTCCACCTGTGGAAATATAAGCAGATCCTCTTCCCCAAGCAGTTAACCTATCTAATTCTCTTCTATTTACCACTTTTGGGATTTCTCCTCATCATCTGGTAATTACATTGGAGTTGTTTGTATTGGAAATTGTCTTGTTGTCTTAAAAGGCCTGTATTCTTCCCAACTGTAATCCTGATTGCTTTTCTGTTGGTTGATGACATCAGAATCCTGAATTTCTAAAGTCTCTCTGGGTGTAACCTCAGCTGCTATCATGCCCCACCTGTCCTTTGATTGATACTTTAGAGCTGGGCCCTGCCTCTCATTCCTCTGGGTAAATATACATTTAGAGGCCCAGTGAAAGCCTCGGTTACATTTTGGACATGGGGTTTTGGGTTTTCTCTCACCCTGTCTTCTCACTCTATCTCCATATCTACAATGAGCTCTCAAATGTCCAATTTTTCCGCACTGAAAACATCGACGAATTTCTCTAGAATTCCTCTGCCAAGAAGGACCTTGTCTTTCCATGTTCGTCATAGTCTGGGCATAATAAGCATTTGTGCCCACTGTGGCACAGCATCTTATGATTTCTTCTAAAGGAGCATTTTTGTCTAGCCCCCATATAATTCTCTTGCAAATCTCATTGGCATTTTCCTTAGCCAAATGTCTAGTCATTATTTCTGTTGCTGCATTGTCTCCAATGGTTCTTATTACAACTGTTTGTAAACGTCTCACAAAATCTGCAAAAGGTTCATTGGGACCTTGCTCTATTTTTGTGAAAGCATTATTTCCATCTTTCTGTCCAGGGAGAGAATTCCAAGCTTTTATTGCAGCCTTAGAAATTTGCTCATACACTGTTATGGGATAATTAATCTGTTCTGAACTCTCTGCATACTGACCTTCACCAGCTAGTTGGTCAAAAGCAACTTGTAAAAGTTCAGTGATTTGCTGTAAACTTATAATTAAACCTTGGCTTTCCATAACTTTGACAATGCTCTCTAAACATTTTCCTTGAACAGAAACAGAAGGCTGTTTTCTAAATATCTGTCCCATCTTAGATGAAATTCTACTTTAACTCTTTTAGCAAAATTTCTTTATTGCACTCACCCTAATTTCTGGGTTGAAGAGTCTTTTCCACTGGATCAGGATCAGAGGCTTTTCCACTTGAATCAGGATCGGAGCTTTTCCACTGAAATCCACTGAGGGGTCTGTTTGTCCCACGTTGGGCGCCAAAATGTTGTAATCTTTTTCTTCTCAAAAGGCAGCCAGGTGATAAAAGTTCAGATCTTTTATTATCCCAATATAGCCCGTTAGCTTAGAGGCCTATCTCTCTGCTTGGTTCCAAGAGCTCTCTCCGAATGTCACCAAATCCAAAGGTCTGGTCCTTCAGCTTCTGCCTCTGCTTTCTTCAGCCTCCAGCCAGCTCCAACTCTTCATGTCATTCCGCTGAAATCTCGACTTGTAGCGTCTTACTCTCTCTAGAACTCTCCGACTGGCCCATTGGCTTATTTATGCTCCTTCCAGAGAGAGGGATTATGGGTAGTTCTACTTAGTACCTTGTTTCAGGTTCTGCCCAAAACATCTTCTTGTAAGATTAGATCAACTCTAATTAGTTAGCAGTTAGTAAGGATTCCAACAGGAGGACATAGTCAGGATAATTAGTAATGGCCCAAGATGCAATGATGACCATGACATCTTCAGTGTCTAACCATGCTCTAAGCATTCCACAAAGCCTACTTTAATTGATTTCATGACCCTTGGAACAAATTGTTTTTATTTTCCCAATTCTTCCAGCAGAAGTCTTTTCATGTTTGGTGAAAACACCCCTCTCCCCCTCTACTCACTGAAAAGTCTGAGATCCCTCAGTTACCCTTAATTTCATTTAGCCCGTCTGCTGAAGTGGTTTACCAGAGTGTGACAACTGTGCATGCTACAATGTCTTGGAGCCAAAAGTGAGTTAGTTGGATCAGATAGACACCGAAGGTAGAAAGCAACCCCAAAAGGACCCACAGTGCACCCTCCAGAGGTACTGATCCTCTCTGAACACACCCTATACCCCAAGAGTCATGTACTCATGGCAATGATCAAGCCATATAACTTAGGATATACATCTATTTGCATTTAGCAGTTAGCTAGGTGGTAAAATGGATAGAGAACAGGGTCTGGAGTAAGAAACATAGAATTGAAATCTAGTCTCAGATACTTACTAGCTGTGTGACCTTAGACAAACTCTATTTACTTCTGTTTTCTCATCTATAAAATGGGAATAATAATGTGACCTACCTCCTATGTTGTTGTGAAGAACAAATAAGACATCTGGAAAGCACTTAGCACAGCATCTGGTACATGGTAGATATTTAAATAAATACTTGTTCTCCCCCCCCCCCCAGAAATTTTGAGATTAAGTTTTAATGCATACATATATGTCCCACTTAGGATTTGATTACATTTATTTGAAAGTAGAGACTATACATTCTGCATTTCCTAATAATATCTAAATTTGGAATCTTCTCTCCAATTATCAGCTTTTATAAATTTCATTATCATTTCTACACAAGTAATTCTCAATTCTACATGCTTCAATCTATATTCAAACAATGGTTATCATTATATAAAATATTATAAAGTTGCCTGTAACGACCACGCTAGCATCCAGAACACCCCAGAATCAGCCAGAGTCAGGATAAGCAAAAGTCCCTAATATTTATTCTTGGTCCCCAGACGCTGGATTGAACAGGATGGAAGCAGAATCAACCCGACACCTTCTCCTCGTCTACCTCCGAGAGTGTGTCTTGCTAGTCTTACTCCACCCCCTAGTCCCTCCTGCAATCCTCTATACACCAATCATTGAGCCAGTAAGGATAGTGGAAAGGACCATTTTCCAAGCATATGCCCATAGAGTACTATCCAATCAGAAGTTAGCCTCAAGGGCTCAGCAGTCCTGACCTCAGTGCATTGATTCCATAGTTTCAGCCCTCTACAATCCCCCCTCTCTCTGTTCTCTCTAATTTATCTTCTACATTGTAGAGAAAATCATTCTAGGGTACAGTTTTGATCATTTCAGCCCCAAATCCACATGTTCATTTTAGCTCCTTTTTACCTCTAGAACAACAAATAACAACACATTCCCAAATTCAAAATTTAAGGACCCCCACAATTCTATTTCAACCTCAGATTTCCAACCTTAGCTCAAACTTACATTCTACATTTCAGTCAAACTCGACTTCTTTCTTTTCCCTGTACTTGATACTCCATTTCCTTACCACTCCATAAATAGGATGTATTACTTCCAATTGTCAGAATATTTATCTTCCCTAAAGACTGAGCTATGGTTCCATTCCTGAAGCAGGGGAAAAAAATCCACCCAGAGAAATTATCTTTGACCTTTCAGCACTGCTACTTGTAGGTACATTCCTTTATCTTGATGCACTGTCTTTCAACAGACAGGATGGAATCCTGTAACTACTAAGCTCAGGCTGTGACTTTTTATTAGAAATTGTTCTTAAGTTTTTTAGACAAAAACTAAACTTACTTTTTTTTTTTTTACTAAACTTACTTTTAAGGAATTCACTAGAATATTAGACAAGGCATGAAGTAATAAAATAATGAGAAACAGATTAACTACATTATAGCCACTATGTCACTAAGAAATAAACAGGAATATTGAATTCTAAAGCTTTATCATGTTAGTGGTAATCAAAGTGACCAATGAGAGGCAGAGCCAAGATGGTGGAGTAAAGCCAAGAGCTTGGGCTCTCACCCAAACTGCTCCAAATTCCTTTAAATAATGACTCTAAACAAATTTTAGAGTATCAGAACTTCAAAAAGATGGAACAAAACATTTTCCTGCCAAAGGCAACTTAGAAACTCAAAAGAAAAGGTGGAAATCCAGTGTGCAACCCCAGATCCAGCTCCAGCCCGGCTTGGACCCAACTTCTGAATCAGTGGCAGTACTGGTGGCTACCAGACTTCTCAGCCCAGAGATACCAAAAAGGAGCTGGAAGGTCAGCAGAAAAGGTCTGTGGAACCGGAATGCGATCCCATTTTCCAATCCCAATGCAGGTCCAGTCCCAGACCAAGCTCTATCCCAGACCCCAGCATCAGCAAGGTAGGACCTCTGAATCAACAGCAGTGCCAGAGGCTTCTGAACCTCTCAGAGCAGGGACAACAGGGAAGTCTTGGAAGGTCAGTGGAGAAGGTCTATGCCAACAATATGGGAGTACACAGTGTGCAGCTCCAGCACTGTCTGGGTCAGCTAAGCCCCAGCTCTTCCCTACACTAGATCTTACAGCTACAGTGGGTCAAGGACACACCTAACTGCTCCAAGGGGAGCAAAGAGTTCTTCTGGTCAGATTCCTAGAAAGATTTCTGAAAATAGGTGCACAAAACCCCTGAAGCTTGGGATAGGGCACCCTCCATCTAGAAACGGTGCTCTACTTTAAGAAACAGTTAAAAGCTTAGTAATAGGTTAGGAAAATGAGCAGAAAACAAAAAAAAATTACCATTGAAAGATATTATGATGACAAGGAGGATCAAAGCACATACTCAGAAGATAACAAAATCAAACCTCCTACACCCAAAGCCTCCAAGAAAAATAACAATTGGACTTGGGCCATGGAGAAGCTCAAAAGGGACTTTAAAAATCTAGTAAGAGATAGAGGGAAAATTAGGGAAAGAATTAAGAGAGGTGCAAAAGGAAATACAAAGAACTAATGAGGAGAAGAATGCCTTAAAAAGCAAAATTGGCCAATTGGGAAAGAAGGTTAAAAAGCTCACTAAGGAAAATAATTCTTTAAAAAATAGAATTGAGCAAATGGAAGCTAATGACCAAAAAATGAAAAAAATAGAAAAGTGAAATATCTCATTGGAAAAACAACTGATCTGCAAAACAGACCCAAGAGAGATAAAGTCACAATTAAAAAAAAAAAGAGCCTGGACATTATCTTTCAAGAAATTATCAAGGAAAACTGCTGTGATAATCTAGAATCAGAAGGAAAAATAGAAATTGAAAGAATCCACCAATCACTTTCTGAAAGAGACCCCAAAATAAAAACTCCCAGGAATGTTATAGCCAAATTCCATATCTCCCAGGTCAAGGAGAAACTATTATAAGCATCCGGAAAGAAACAATTCAAGCATAGTGAAACCACAGTCAGGTTACCATAAGATTTAGCAGCTTCTACATTAAAAGACCATAGAGCTTAGAATATCATATTCTACAGTGCAATGGAGCTAGGATTGCAACCAAGAGTCACTTACCCAGCAAAATTGAGTATAATCCTTCAGAGGAAAAGGTGATCATTCAATGAAACAGAGGATTTTTAAGCATTCATAATGAAAAGACCAGAGCTGAATGGAAATTGTTGATTTTCAAATATAAGACTCTGGAGAAACATAAGGAGATAATCAGAAAAGTGATATCATAAGGGATTTAATAAGGTTCATCTGTTTACATTCCTATATGGGAGAATAATATTTGCAATTCATTTGAACATTTTCATTATTATGGCAGTTAGAAGGAGTATATATAGTGGAGTACATATATGCTGGAGTAAAGCCAAGAGCATGGACTCTCACCCAAACTGCTCCAAATTCCTTTAAATAATAACTTTAAACAAACTTTAGAGTATCAGAACGCTAGAAGGAGTCATATATAGATAGAAGGTTTTTTTGTATATTTTTAGTTTGTCATACATAGTGATAGAATCATTGATCTTTTGTAGAATATGAACATAGAGAAAAAAACTCATAATTATAAATGTGATTTCTGGTCCATTTTAAAAGGAGTTTATATAGATAGTGGACATGTGTGTGAGTTGAATATGAAAGGATGTCTTTTTTTAAAAAATGATGAAAATAAGGGAAAAGAGAGAAATGAACTGGGAGAAAGAAAAAGGGAAAAGTGGAATGGTGCAAATTCTCTAAGCCTTTACAATGGAGGGGAAGATGGAATGGAGAGTGAACCTTACTCTCATCAGAATTGGCTCAAATAGGAAATAACCTAAAAATTAAATAGGTGTCTAGAAATCTATCTTACCCTATAGGAAAATAGGAGGGGAAAGAGATATGGGAAGGAGAAGAGATGTGGGAAGGAGAAGAGGGTGATAAAAATAAGGTATACTGGAAGAGGTAATGGTCAGTAGCAAAACACTTTTGAAGAGGGACAGAATGAAAGGAGAGAGAATAAATGGGGGGGGAATAATCAGCAATAGTAATTGTAAAAAAAAGTTCAAAGCAAGTTTCTCTGATGGAATATTATTTTACTCTGGAAAATGATGAGCATAATGCTCTCAGGAAAAAAATAACAATTTGGAAAGTCATCTATGAATAAAGTGAAATATACCATGTACAAAATAATATCAATGTTCTGGGATGACCACTTATAAATGACTTTGTTATTCTCAGTAGTACAATCATTCACACCTACTGTGTAAGGCATATGATGAAAAATCCATACACAGAGAAGGAACTGATCGAGTCTGAATATAGATCAAAGCATTCTCTATTATTCTCTCTATCTTTCTCTTTTTTTAACTTAATTTTTCTTTAATTTTTTTTATTTTCATTAGGGTGGGAGATCTATGTTTTCTTTTACAACTTGACTTTTATGGAAATGTTTTATATAACTTCACATATGCTTCCTTAATTGTGGGTGGATAAGCGAGAGAACCTAGGACTTAAGTTAAAAATATATGTTTTGGATGTAACTGGGGAAAATATTAAATTAATAAAATTTAAGCTAAAAAAATAAAGATGAAAAAAAAGTGACCAACCATTCATGACAATGTCCAATAAGATGAAAATAGAAATATCCAGGAAATCATTGTCCTACCTAAGATGGCTAAAAAATATCACTGATGAGAAAGGATATGAATGAATGGGGGTGAATGAGCCTAATTTGGCTAAAAAAATAACTAAAATAAGATAAATCTGGGGTTCTTAAATATAGGAGAAAGTGGTAACTCCTCTCCTAATGGAGGCAACATAGTAGTTTATATAAAATGCCAGACTGGGAATAAAGTTCATTATTTTAAAATGGACCAGAAATCATATTTATAACTGTTATGACTTTTTTTTCTCTCTACTCATGTTCTACAAAAGATCAATGGTTCTATCACTATGTATAAGCTGAAAATATACAAGAAAAATATCCTGATAATATTATCATTTTTATCCCTTTCCTAACTTATGTCAATATCTAATTTATAGACTAATACTTATATTGATACAAAACTGTGTCAGAAAAATACAAAAGAAATAAATAACAACAACAAAAAAAAAAAACTCAAAAAGTATCTTTCTTCAAGGACCTAAAATTCTGATGGACCTAAAATTCTATTCATATCGTAGATGAAAGTAGACCAACATATATATGGTTAGAGGATTAGTCAAGGAAGGAAAAGACCATTAAAAATCTTGAAGTTTCAAGCAAGCTTTCATGGTATTGCAAACATTGCTCCAACATATCACCAAAATACAATTATTCCTTATTTTAGCTGGTTATAAAGCTTTAGAATTCAATTCTCCTATTTATTTTTTAGTGACAGAGTAGCTTGATGTAGTTGATCTATTTCATCTATTTCACTACTTGATCTGTATTCTGGTTAACTGAATGGTCTTAAAGGAGTATCAATTTGATAAACCAATATTATCTAGATGGGGTTGGAGGGGATGCAGTAGCTTATATAACAGAGTAATTGTTGATACAGAAAGGTTTTTATTTTCTAAATCATTCTAAACTTATTATAAAATCATCCCAAATCACATGAACCTATGAATGAAAGTATTACCTCAGCGCTCAATAGCTTCAATAAAATGGATATTTTAAAGTTTCTGATGTGTATTTTTATTATATATTCACACATATAGAGCTGTTTTTGTCAGTGGTTCCTTCATTGGGTATTCCTTGCAAAGAAGCAAATTTCTGTGTTGCAGTCATTTAACTGAAAATATCTTTCCAATAATCTTATATTTTCTCAGGATCTCATACTTTTCCAGTGTTCTGCATAGCAATTGTCTTAAAGTGATGAATGATTTTTACCCATTCAAAAAAGAAGGAGGGAAGAAAGAACTGTCATTACCTTTTCACTAATCACTATTCCTATTTTCATAATTTTCAAAAAGTGCCACCATCTACAAGGTAATCATCCATTACCTTGACAAATTTGTTATTAAATTTTGGAAAAACTAGCCAGTTGTTACTAACTTAGGTTTATCCTTTATCTCCATATCTACCTATTTTTAAGGAAATAATTTTCTTAGTAGGAATGAGCTACTGAATGAGGGTTCATTTCATTTTTAAATAAAAATGTTTTCATATTTTACATAATCTATTCTAAGGGATGATTCTTCCCTGTAAATTGAAAATAACTGAAAATTTCCAGGAAAAATATCAATTAAAAAATACTTAATAAAGGCAAGAATATTCACTAATGATAGTGGCAGAGGTAGTAATTTTGGAATGGGACCACACCATTTCTCCTTCAAGATGATGGGACATATTTGGTATGACCTAAGACCAGCTGGTAAAGGACTGCCTGTAGCAAAGACTTTGGCCATGAGGAGGCCAAAGAGGAGTCCAAAATGGCCAAAAGCAAAAGGCTATTACTCTGTAACTTGTCAAAGTAGGTCGAAGAGCTGGACATCAACAGGATGCAGAACTGTTCACAAAAATTGGTATCTGAGAGCCTAATATATTAAATCAACAAGACAGAAAATAAGGAATGTCAAGAAAAGGGATAAGGAGAATAGCAAGCATCTGTAGCCATCTACTGTGCTTTATGAATTGGGAACATATTCATGCTTTTGACATATACAATCCTTCATTTAAAATTATCTATTAGAGAACACAAAGACTATGCTAAATTATGATTTTCCTTAAAATACAAATAAGAATATTCAACTTTTCCCCAAAGTGTACAAAAATTGAGATCAATAAAGTGTGGTATATGAAAATACCTATATCTCTATTTCTATTTTATACAAATAAAAATATAATGCCACATAATACTATGTGTGTACATATATATATATATATTTTACCTCAATATACCATTATACATACATATGCTAAATATATAATGTTAGAGAGTCATATACCACATTATCTTGCTGTCATCATAATACAATTATACATTTTGGACAAAATTAAAAGTTTTTATTTTATAGGAATGTCATAATTTAATATTGGCTTTGATGTGCCCTAATACCTGGTTGGGATTTATATGAACAAACTTTATGACCTTTACATAAATTCTTTTAAATATAAGCTATGTCCTTTAAGTTTTACTTTAAATATGTAATCTCATTTAATCATTTCAATAATCCTGTGAGATTTCTGTTTTTACTTCTTTCATTTTATAGGTAAGAAAACTGAGGATTCATGAGCTTAAATAACTTACTCAGAGTCACAGAGTCAATAAGTGTCTCAAGTGGGATTTTAACAGGGCTTCCTGCCTTCAAGCCCCAAACTCATCAGCTATACTTGGCAATCTCAAAAACTGTTCTACTGACTACTTTTTATATGTAAGACATTGTGCTCTTTATTAAACAAAATTGTTGAGTTTCTTCATTTACAAATTACAAAAATACACACACGCACACACATGTATGTGTGTATATATATATCTCCATAGATATCTCAGTTTTCTACATTCTTCTATCACTGTGGTAGAGCATTTTTAAGCTCACATTAGCCTAATCAGCCACAGTTGGACACACAGACACAGTTTACTCCAACATAGCAAGGTCATTTTGATCCTCTTTAAGAATGAAGGACCACAACCAAGCAACCAACCATCACTTTCCAGTTATACATCAAGGACTAGTTGGTTGCAAAATTCCCTGCACAAAGCCTCTTGGGTGATGTATAAAATACAATTTTGTATTACTTTAAGATTGCACTAATTTTAAAAGAATATATATTCTCTTCTTCACAAGGGTGCCTTGAGACTCACATGCTGTATAATTCAATAGTAAAATTAGATCACAAGAAAACATTATAGGACATTTTATATAACTTAATTTTAAAAAGGCACAATCACTTCTCACTATCTTGTTCTCAAGAGCTAATTTCTGAATACTAACTCCTGTTGTATATGTGATCACATGTTCCTGGTTGATCTGATGGAATCTTGTACAATCAACTTCTTCATTAGTCTTGCTTATCTCAAAATGATCTTTCATTTAGATCTTATAATGTCATTGTCTAGATCTTGAGCTCCTGGAGTCCTCCTACCAACTTTTTGCCGTATATCTTGTATTAAAGTACCATATAAATAAATATAAGTTATTATTATGGATCCTAAATAAAGGTTTATTGAAAAGATTAGATAGATTAGCGATGCCCGTGTTCATTAGTTTTCTCATATTTGCTACATATTTTGTGAATAGTTCATATCTAATAAGGGTCAAATAAGGGAAAAGAGATACTGTCTTTGATTTTCAGCTCAAGGTAATAAGAATTCAGTGATTCATCATTGTATTTGCTACAGCATCAAATAGAGATATGCTTGACAAGTTGCTTTCAGTTATTTATCTGTTTCATATGTTCTCTCCTTCTTACTGGATTTTAAACTGCTCAATATCGGGAACCATGTTATCTGTTCCTTTTTGAAGGTCCTGTGATTCTCAGAATAGAGTCCTATACTTAGCAGGTTCTCAATGAATTGGAATTAGCTAATGAACAATTTTGATCGCAGTGATAACACTTCAATTAATATAAAATATAACTGCTGTAGATAGAGCACCAGCATTGAAATCAGGAGCACCTGAGTTCAAATCTGTTCTCAGACACTTAACACTTCCTAGCTGTTTGACCCTGGGCAAGTCACTTAACATCAATTGTCTCAGCAGCAATAATAATAATATAACTGCTAAAATGTTCTAAAACGGTGTTTGGGTACATTTGGAGGATTTCATTTATTCTACTATATTTCTACATGCTTAATATGGACAATTAAGTTTCAGGGTTCAGGTATAATCACACTTTCATGGGAGTGTTTGGATTTCATAGCATTTATTTCATTTTCTCCAACCATAATATAACTTTTAAAGATTTTTCTATTACTTGGACAATTTATATAACATCTTCTATTAGTTTATTCATCTGTAAAATGTATATAGTGACATGTTACTACATGCCTCACTGACCTATTATTTAAACAATTTATACATTAAGTTCTATATAAATGAGAATGTTATTCACACTTGTATGCTTGTATATCTGTGTATAACTTTGTGTTTGACTTTTCATGACTGTATCTGTATATGTGTACACACATACACACACACACATGCACACACACACACACACACACACACACACACACAACACCCTAATTAACTAAAAAGACGTTCTACTATTGTCAGATGACAATGTCTCTTTGGGTGAGTTATAGAATCATTCATTCAAAAGTGGGAACAAATTCCCGACACATTTATTGAATGGAGTAAAGCTGTGAACAGTTATTAGAGACTTTTGAGTCAATCAATCAAAGGAGTAAACTAGTTTTGAAGAAGTCATTAATCAGTTTGAGAAAAATGAAATCTATGGGAATTTTGTCACACAAACCTAGTAGGAACCTAATGAGGATGCCACAAAGGGAGAAAAGGACTTCCATTCAACCATAAAACTATGTGCTATACCTGGGCTACTTCAGCTCTTTGTAAACACTCCCTGCATGAATGGTGAAAGTACCTTGCATATTGAAGATTCTATCTGTCCCTAGTTTGCAGAGTAAGAGGAGAGTTGAAATAATAATCGTTGTAACACCACCTTTTAAATAAAAGGCCTAGTGATTTACTGTGAACTAAGTCAGAAAAGCCCATCAACAATTATTCACAAAATAATGAAAATTTTGCCATCACCATTTAAATTTTTTTTTTAATTAAAGCCCAGAGGCCTGTGATCTGAATCAAAAGAAAGAGCACCAACACCAATGGAATCTCAGTTAAAGTGCTGATAAATATAGATTCTATGTGTAGATATCTTTATGTATCAATGTATTTTATATATGCTCTGAGTCCTGAGAAAGGATCTTAGACATAAAGATATCTTCAATCCAATGAATATTTGTTTGTGAAGCAAATACTATGTGTTGAGATTTATAGCTGAGATATAAATATATATGGATATATAGAGATATATAATTATAAATTTATGTGGATACACAATTCCATACAATAGTATATAATTGTATAACCATAAAAATCTAAAAAAAAATTGGAATCTATCAATTATATATAGTTACATATAGATTCACATACATATATAATTCCATATAAAACAATATAGTTAGTTGTTCAGCCATGCACAACTCTTTGTGATCCCACTTGGGGTTTTCTTGTTAAAGATACTGAAACAGCTTGCCATTTCCTTCTCCAGCTCATTTTACAGTTATGCAAACTGGGTCAAATAGGGTAAAGTGACCCATCTAGGATCACACAGCTAGCAGGAATCTCAGGCTAGATTTGCACTCACAAAGCTGAGGCTTCTTAACTCCTGGCCAGCCACCCAAACCTCTGTATCACTTAACCCCAAACTATATTGTTACAAAGCCATAAAATCTACTTAATTGTGTATTGAATTATATAAAAAAAAAAAACAACTATATGCTTATATAGACATATAAATTCATATAGTTGTATTTTAGATATGTTTTTTCATAGGACTCAGAGCTTGGAAGGATTATAATATTTATCTAGTTCAACTCCATTTTACAAATAAGAAATCTGAGATCCATGAAAGTTACATGACTTTTCTAATGTCACATAACTAAAAATCAACAGAGCTGACATTTGGACAGTCTTTTTTGTTTCACATTCAGTGCTTTTTCTCTTTCCATTTTTACCCATAATTATATTGGGAAATGTTACCTTTCCATTTCAAATTAATTATCCTTACTCAAGCTTTTGCATATAAAGTGACAAGATAAGATCCTGATGTAGGCCCATAAGAAAGCACTTGAATCAATGGGTAAAGCATATTTCAATTCAATATCAGGATGAATAGAAGAATAAATTTCTATGGCTTATGTTACTTTAAACAATAGACTCACTAAAGTTTATTTAAAAGTGTGCAATGCTTGTTTTTCATCAAGGAAATTGTTTAGTGCAGCAGAATTCTTGCTGGTACACAGCATGCCATACCGTGGTCAGGCTGTTTTAAGAACATCTCACAAAAAAAAAAAAAAAAAAACTTGACCAAGAGAAAAAACACATAACACATACTATTCCAATGGCATAATTCTGATATAACTTCTATAAGTAAGTCTGTTGCTCCTAAATAATATTATATGCGTGTGTCTATATATATATACATATGAATATAAATGCACACATATATGTGTATATATGTACATGTGTGAGTATATATAAGTATATGTGTATTGTACATATATCTGCATATTATACAGAAACATATATATCCATATATGCACATATATAGTATATATTATATATATTATATATATATATATATACATATACACACACATATGTTGCATTGCTCAGCAACTTGGTACAGATGTATTGACAGATGCTCAGGTTCTATTTTATCAATAACAAGATATTCAGTTCTATTTAAGCCTAGAATGATAATTCAGAGAATCAAACCACTTTGGATCTGAGTGGTATCTCACTACTCATCTGATTCAGTCTACTCCTTGTATGGAAAAAGAAATTTAACCCCAGATACACTAAATCATTTGTCCAAAGTCATACAGATAGTTTTAGGCATTAACTCTCTGCTACTCTGTTTCATCTCTAAATGTTAACTTAATATAATTATATATAACAAAAATGTCAAGATGTTACCAATGGAAAGAACAAGGGCTTTGGACTTAGACGACCTCAGCATGGTGGAGAGATTTTTAGACTTTAGTCTAGAAAATCCAAATTCAAAGCTTTCCTCAGTTACGTACTTACTTAATTTACCTGGGCAAGTCATAACTTTTCTCAGTTGCAGTTTGTTAATTTGTAAAATGGATATAATAATAGCAGTGAGAAGCAAATAAAATAATGTGTAAAGCAACTGGTAATACAAAGTACTGTATAATGTTAGTTATCATCATTATTGTTTTTGTATAAGTGTTGTTATTAGAATTATTTAAATCTTACCCTTGATATTTACTACTCTTAAAAATTTAGGTAATTCATTTAAACTCTCTAGTCCTCAGGTTTCTCATATATAAAGTAAGGGGCTTGACTATATGTCCTCTAAAGTCCTTTCCAGTTCTAAATATATATTATTAATTAATAATAAAAATGAGTCAAAGTCAGCTAGATCAGTGAAATTCTCTGGTTATCAGTAAACTTTATTTCAATTGTCAAGTAGTATAATGTGATAATATTATACTGCTCCATAACTTATATCACAGCTTCTTAAATTTTTTCCCTAACGACCACTTTCACTCAAGAAATTTTTATAAAACGCTGGGTTATATAGATATAAAAATAAGAATACAAATCAAACACTTACTGATAATAAATCATAATTTTGTGATCCCCCACATTCAGTTATAATCCATATTTTAAGAAACTGCTTTATATGATGATCTTTGAAGGCTGTCACCAAAAGAATCTTGATTCCATAAACATGCAGAAGAGGCTGAACTTAGCATGATTCTCAGACATTGGCTATATACCTATTGTCTTATCTGTTCTCAAAGTGTTTCTTTGCATGATGGCATATAGTTTGTGCTCCTCCAGGATAGCCTTTGACAACTCAGGGTTATCTCCTCACTCTGGTAAGGGACCTCTGAGTATAGGATTTTCTTGAAAGTTAGGCAATATGGATGGCAACATGTTGTATAAGATCTTAAATTATATACCTACATGTATTTAAAACCACAGTTCTATTTCATTACTTTTCATTGAATTTTCTGTTTTAAATCAAAATCAAATTGTTTGATGTAAAGTGTAATAACAATTCATTTACATTTTGGTTAATAAATGAGATAAGGAAAATTCCTATCTTTCCTAGGAATATTAAGTGCTACAAAGCACTTATTTTGCTAAGGAAAACCATTTCATTTGGGTAGAAATTTTTGTCCTGCAGGTATGACCAAAATTACTAACATTTTAGAAAGAAAAAAGGGAAACTTACTAGGGGGAGTTTTATTCAAGTATTTATTTATTTAAATCCACTATTCCCATGACTTATTTAGAAAATCATCCTTTTTGTTGGAAAAAAAATAATTATTTCAGTTGCCACAGATGGTTTCACCACCATGACAAAAACCTGAGACTCCAATTCCTGCTGAGTAGGAGTCATGTTGTGAAGCTGGCATCATAGGCAAGTTCTTGTGTACTTTATGTATTTTAGAAAGCAGACTAAGCAATCATTCTCAGTTTGTCTTTGTCTAAAGAAGATTCAATTGCATCATGAGCTATAAAGGGAGAAGACAGGATGTGGATGTTGGAAGAAGTAAAATATGATTTTCTTGCAATTAATGAAAAAAGGCATGGAGACTAACTGGATGAAATTGAGTATTAAGGAAATTATCTTATTGTGAGACTAGGTGACACAGTGAATAGAGCACCAGGCCTAGAATAAGGAAGATCTCAGTTAAAATGTAGCCTCAGATACTAGCTGTGTGATTCTAAATAAGTCATTTGTCCTTTTCTCATCTCAGTTTCCCCATATGCAAAATGGAAATAATACTAGTACCTACCTTCCAGGATTGTTGTAAGGACAAAATATAATAAAAGGTGTAAAGAGTCTGGGGGCAGCTAAGTGGCACAGTGGATAGAGTACTGGACCTGAGTTCAAATGTGGCCTCAGACACTTCATACTTCCTAGCTATGTAACCCTGGGCCAGTCACTCAATCCCAATAGACTCAGAAAAAAAAAAAAAAAAAAGTTGTAAAGAGCCTGACATATAGTAAGAGCTATATAGATGTTAGCTATTATTGTTCATATTATTATCTTAAAGCAAAAGTTGTAATTGGAGACATACTAAAGTATCAAATAGTATCCTAATGGAACTGCCTAAAAATCACCATTTGAAACTATTGTACATTGTAAAGATAGCTAGAAAGTAGTTGGCATGTTTAATGTTCTATAAATAGAGTACACTGTAACTATTAGACTTTTGTAAATGGGTGGAGATAAGATAGGGAATATACTAAAAGGCAAATCATACAGACTATTTTTCTTTGATTTTTTTCCAGTTACTGATTTTAAAATCCTATCACTTAATTTCTCTTATTTCTACTTCTAAATAAGTAATATCACTGAATCTTAAAGTTCAAGGAACCTTTAAGGTAATGTTGTCTATCTTCTATGTGAAGAAAGAATCCTTTCTTATATATAACATACCCAATAAATGACCAACCATTCTCTACTAAAGAACCTCCAGGGATGGTGGGATATTAAACATTTTAAAAATTTCTAACTGTTAAAAATTTTGTTTTTATAAACCTCCTGACCAAAAAAAAAAAATATATGCTTATCTGTTGTTTCTACCAATTTTTTTCTAATTCTGTCTTCAGGAGCCAAAGTAATGTATACTAATCCCTTCACTGCAAGACTTCAAATGTTCCAGGATAGCAAATATATTCTCCATAAGTCTTTTCTTCTTCAAGTTATATATTCCTAATTCTTTCAAGTGATCCTTGAATAGTTTGATTTCTAGTCACTTCATCATATTGGTTGTCCACTTGGAATGTATTCCTACTTGAAAATATCTTTTTTTTAAATGTAGACTCCCCAAAGTAGTTATAATTCTCCATATATGATCTGCCAAAACAGTATGCAGTGAACTATCCTTCATTTTGGATATTATACCTCTATAATGTAATAATGTTCTAATTACTTTTTAATTTTTCATAATTCCTTAATGTGCTATAATCAGCATAAATACTCAGATCTTTTCTTTTTTTCATATTAACTGAGATCTAGCCAAGGTACCTATTTCATCCTCTGTGGAGCTACTTTCCACAGGTACCATTCTCATTGTTTGTTAGGGTTCCTGAAGGTATTACAGACTATTAGCTGATTACTTCTCTGGTATACTTGGAGTTGAATTTTAGAATAAGTGAATACTTTAGAACTAAGTGAATTTTAGAACTCATTGATGACTTAGGGTTCTAAAGGGAACCCTAAAATAGAACTAGATAGTGAATGCCCAACTAGAATGCTCCCCATTGATTATAATTGGGTCTTAATTTGCTTTTAGAAAGGGTATTTACTAAGCAAGTATAGAAAAAATAGTTTTACAGAAATATCCAGCCAAAACAGAGACAGTCTCCCTTTGTATGTATATACATGGTGGCTGATTAATAAAACATGGATTCAAATGCATAAAGCACATGTGGCTAAAGGATGGAATCACAGCTTTTGGTTAGTGGAAGTTTTCTCCTTCCAAATCTTTTTCATGGAGTCTTCATTAAATATTGCTTAGGTGTAATGTGAAGGTTGGTGCCCTTGCAGAGTCCTGAAACTGCCTTTCCTCAGCATGTTTCTGCTTTCAAAGCAGATGTAGCTGCCAGCCATTGCTGTGTGAGGACAATTCTACTGACTTTGGTGACATTACTGCTGACCCCTGATTACTGATGAGATCTCTAATGGCTCTGATGGATCACTTGAAATTATCCTGCTACTTGGCCTGGTTAGAGTCGTTTGAATCTGGGCTGTCTATTTCAAAACTTGCCTACTATGTTATTCATAGACCAAGAGATATATCTAGTTCTCTTAGCCAATCACAAGATACTTCTTATGTTATCTGATTAACAAAGAACTTCATGCCTGCTAAAATGATTAAGGGCATGTTCATATCTAGTTTATATCTTTGGTTTACTGATTCAACGAAAAGTTTAGGCCTTCTCTATAGTAATTGGAGATGTAGAAACTCAACACTTACACACAAATGTAGTACATGTATGTGCATGTGCTTGTAATTATGCAAGCTCTCTGAGGTAGAGTCTATTTTACTTTTAACTTCAAATGTCTAGACCCCAGTATATAATCTTTCCACATAGTATTTTCAAAGCAATTGTTACTGCTGTTTAGTTGTATTTTATCTCATCAGTTCCACTAAGCTTGTAAGAATCTTTTTTTATTTCTTGAACCTGTCATACGAATGCATATACCATGTTTCCCCAATAATAAGACCTATCCCGAAAATAAGCCCTCCCCTTACTGTGTAAGATTCCTCTAAAATAAGCCCTCCCCAAAAAATAAGCCCTATTGAGATTGCTACTGTAGTGAAGGTGATCCCCTGCGCTACACACTACATTATGGTACCCTCTGTATGCACTGTCCCCCCCTTCTTCCCTTCCCCACCCCCCTCCCCTGAAATGCACGCTGGGCTCCGAGCTGCATCCAATCAGAGCTGCAGCAGTGAGCACGTCATCCTGTTCTTCCCCAGTGATTTGCTTGCTGGCGCCATTGAGAGCAGTGCCGCAGAGGAGAGCTGAGGCAGGACAATATAAAAACCCGGTATGTAAGTGGGAGTGAGGGGGCATGATGGAGGATAAAAGAAGAAATCACTCAGGGGGCATGATGGAGGATAAAAGAAGAACTCAGCCAGCACTCACCACACTAAAGAAATGAAGAACTTCCTTGCAGAGAGAAGAATAGATCAAGTAATGATTCCTGCAGGAATGACTGCCTATCTCCAGACCCTTGATATTGCAATAAACAAGCCATTCAAGGACCATTTGCGCATGGAAGTCAATGACTACATTGAAAATAGAATGGAAAGAAATCAGCGTGGAAACTTTGTGAAGCCCTGTCTGCAAGAAGTCGTGACTTGGGTGAATAAGTCATGGGATAAAATTACTGATAGCTGTGTCGCCAAGGCACTACGAGCAGGTTACCTGGACAAGACATGTTCATTTAAAGAGAGCTATATTGCTGGACATGACAGATTGGGTCCACTTCTTCTGAAGGAAATAGAGGCACAAGACATCCAGGATGGAATTCAGGGTATGGACACTTATGACGATGTTGTTGAAGAAGATGACATGATCATTATTGAATAAAGGTACTTTTTTTTGTTCACATTTACCTGTTTATTAAAATTGTTATCAATGTTCATTAAAATAAGCCCTTCGCTGAAAATAAGCCCTCTGGTGTTTTTCTGTCCAAAAAAATTAATAAGACAATGTCTTATTATCGGGGAAACACGGTAGATATATACATGTGTATACACATATATCCATACATAGATATGTGTGTACCTCTCCATGCATATGTGTGTATACATATATATTTATCTCTCCCTTTTTTTATATAATCTACAATTTTGATAAATGTACCTACATTATTTTCCTTTTAAATGTATTAAATGTATTATTATTAACTTTAAAAAATATATTACCTAAACCTTTGAATATATCCCTCTCTGCACCACCAACTTCAGCAAAAATAAGCAATATATTATGTTGGAATCCTTACTAACTGCTAACTAATTAGAGTTGATCTAATCTTACAAGAAGATGTTTTGGCCAGAACCTGAAACAAGGTACTAAGTAGAACTAATCAAGACAAGGCTTGTATTCCCACCTTTACTCATTGGAGTCCACAAGTATGCTAGCTTCACAAAGTAGATTTTCTACTTTCAGGGAGTCCACACCTCCCTTAAAGCTCATTGGGCCAGAGAGCACTATGGGAGAAAACCCATAATCCCATTCTCTCAGAAGAGGCAGATAAAAGGCCAGCGATGAGGGATCTATGGCAGAATACATTTTTTCCTCTTGGCTGGCTGATCGCCCTGGACTCGAGAGGAACGACTCTGGTGCAGAGAACACTTTGACGGATTTCAGTGGAGCTACGCCAGACGCCCTCTCTCCGCGGCAAGTTGGTGGCTGGGCTCCCCAGAAGGAGATAAGAGAGACCTTCCATCTCTGTCTTGGTTGGAGGCAGAAGAAAGCAGAGGCAGAGGCTGAAGGACAGAACCTTTGGATTTGGAGACATCCGAAGGGCTCCAAGCCTCTAAACTGGCTTTGCCTTGAGAAGAACAGGAACTCCAACATTTGAACTCATAACAATATTAAGACAGTGTGACAACATGTAAAATCATCTATTAGTTTTATCTAAATCATTGATGAACAAAAGTTAACTTTGGGAAATACGAATACCCCTTTTAATCTTCCTCCAGGTTGACATGAAAAGTGACCCAATGGTTATTGATCTCGCAAAGTTATTCTGGCCTAGGATTTCACTACTGCCCAATTGTAGATTGACAAGCTTTAGACTAATTTATGCTAATGCAATTGATGGAAGACTAATTTACAAACCAGAATGTTAATTTATTAATTCTAATTATGTAAGGAATGGCCCTGTACTAATAAGTGACACTTTCCCTGTACCTTAGACCTCCTGAGAGGGAATCTAATTATATTTTATGATGGGAAATGCTGCAGTCTGTAGGATCATGCTTGTTTCTCTCAGTGTAGCACTGAACTCCATCCTAGCACTCTGCATGTAGTAGGCACTAAATAAATGTTCATTGACTTTAATTGATTCATTAGGAATAAATACCCCTAGAAACCAAAGCACTAACAACTAGACAAGTTTACAATTCTGATACCATTCTGAATAGCCTCAAGGAATATTTCTATGTAGTTTATTCAATTCAATTTTCCATTTATCTTTTTATTTGCAAATTCACATTTCCATTTGCAACCTCAGGGAAGTGTTTATGTTAATATTCATTGCCAATACACATTCTTCTTTGATTACAGACAATTCCTAAAGGGGTAAAATTTAAATTTGTATTGCTAGAACCAGAATTCCCACTCCCCTCAACCTTTTCCTCCTCGAACCTTTCACTTATTAAGTGTACAATTTTGTAGTAGGTCTCTAGGCCCCCTACTACATTCTTAATGATAGGGATATGGTTGTAATATTAATTACCTGAACTAAATGAGAAATGCAAAGTCATTCCTGGATTAGAACAAAGTCTAGTTTACAGAATAATATTTTTAATAAGTCAAGAATAGTAATTGCAAGCATTATCTTGACATTAGAATCTCTTTTGGTAATAATATTGGCTATAATGTTTATATATTTGTGTGCATTATCTAATTTGATTTCCATAACAACTCCTTGAGAAAGATAGTGTAAATATTATTATTCTTATACTACAAATAAGGAAAATGACATTCAAATTATATAAATATTTTGGTCAGATAATCTGGTTGATAAGTAGCAGAGTTGGAATTTGAATTCAGGTCCTCTGACTTCATGTCCAGTGCTCACATAAGGTGAGCACTCAGTGGAAGGAACATTCAAATTCTGCCCTTTCCACAGACTTGTGCATTCACATGGGAACCTGAAGAAAAATGTTATAGTGATATTCTTATACATTATAAAAATAAATTATAAGTCAATACCATAACCAGAAAAAAATAAGTTAATGAAAAATTGTAATTTACAGTATAGGCTTGCATCATAAACAAAACTCTCTTTGCAAATATGAATTGTGAGATACAGTCATAAAAGTATATATCTAATTTACATATTAACAGCATTGTTGAGTCATTCAGTACTCTTTGTGATCTTAAAAACATCTTGTACTGATACTTACCATAGGATTTTCTTGGCAAAGATATTGGTTTGCCATTTCCTTCTCCAATGATTTAAGTAACACAAAGGGTTTTTACTTGCCTTGAATCCCACAGCAAGTAAGTTTCTGAGATTGGAATTGATTCCAGACTCCAGACCCAGTGCTCTATCCACTGAACCAATATCTATCTACAGATATCTATCTATCTATCGAGAAATAGATAAATAAATAGATAGATAAGCAGGTGGGATGAACTAAAGACTAAAACTGTTAGGAATTCAGCAAGAAAATGACATCATTCCCATTTCCCATATTGAGGCACCCAAAATTTCATTTACACACTCCTAATTTAAAACATATGCTAATTTTTAAAAGGTACATGGGACTTATATGTAGTCTGCAAGCTACATTTGGAATGATTGAAAAAAAGCTTTCCATATACACACATTCCTTAATGGCAATTTCAGTGGTCCAGGGCAGAGGTGCCAATAAACTCTTCCCACAGAGACCATGCAGCCTACACAAGTGTTGAATTGGTCCACAAGAAATCAAAATATATCTGGGTAATATTTAACAAAATAAATAAAAAATACAATGGAACATAGATATTATTAGTATATGGTTTTCTAAGACAATATGCAGCCTACAGGGATCCTTATGTAGAGTTTAGTGGCCTTTGTCTCTACTTGAATTTGATCTCTCTGGTCTAGGGAATTCCCCTTATGCTCGTTACCTATGACTTATAGAAATTTGCCTGGGGCTCTGAGACTTGCCGGGATCACCCAGTTACTTTATGAAACCAAAACATTGCACTCTGGAAATTGGAGAAACTCTTTATTCTGAAGAGGCTTGTATATGAATCATTAACTGAACTATAACACAGGATTGCACTGACTGATGCTGCTTGCTTTCATTTCTGGTGGCTGTTTGTTTCTCCACCTGGCAGGTGGTAATCCGGTGCCATCACCATGGTTTCTCCTTAACATTCATGACAAATATATTTTCTGCATAGGATGCTATTAGGCAAGAAGCTAGCAAAAACCATGATTTTTCAAATTAAGTATAGTCAGGCTAATTTTTCTGATGTTCGGAAGTATAGATAGAAGTCTGCAAAACTGATCATAAAGATGAGTTCTTTTCTTCTTCACTTTCTGCAAGGTTCCCAGGAAAGTGAAAATCCTTATGTATTAGAACAATTTGCATAACAAAGGGATAGCAATCCAAAAGCATTAGTGAAACTGAAATATTTTCCAGCAGCACATCCGACCATTTCTTTCCTTTAGTTAAGAATGTTATCTTTCCCTGTGTTGTGTCTTTCACTTTATAGTGCTATAGAGCCCTTGATAAATGAAACAAATAGTTTCACCAGTGTCATATTAAAGTTAGAGTTAAAGTAATGTCAAGGCAGTGCAGGAATACAAGTCTTGTGTAGGAAAGATTGTTATATTTTAAGATAAAGATGATAATGAGGAATTCTATGGAGCTTATTAAGATATCTGTAGTTTACACTTTGAGGTTTTCACTAGGAAATTTAATGACTGCTTCCCAATTCTTATCACCTTTGCAGTTAGTAACATGATGGTCCAATCACACAAGGAAACTTCCTAACATTTAGAACTATCGAAGCACATAACAGACTCCCTTAGGAAGCAAAAGATTCTCCAGATTCCCCACCTCCAGAACTCTCCCTTTCAAAGAGAAAAACAGAGAGAGAGAGAGAGAGAGAGAGAGAGAGAGAGAGAGAGAGAGAGAGAGAGAGAGAGAGAGAGAGAATCTGAAGTTCCTTTCTATTCTGAACAAGAATAGAATTTGGGTCTATGAGAATCAAAAAAGATAAGGTCTATATTGGCTTTCCTTTCTTTTCCCTTATGCCTCATTATTGTTTGCTTTTTATTGTTGTTGTTTCTGATAGAACTTAGTATTCACAAAAAAAAAAAAAAAAAAAAAACATTTCAGCCTGATGATTGTGCCAAAAGGCAGTGTTCTGTTAGCCTAATCATGTTAACAGAGGCAGAAAGACTGAAAAGCTCTTAAAAGATTGACAGATGACAAGGGCTTACATGAATCAGGCTTGGGGGAATTCAGCTGTCATCTTTATTTTATTTTTGTTATTCATTTGTTTCAGTCATGTCTAATTTTTGGTGACCCAATTTTGATGGGTTTTCTTGACTATGACACTGGAGTAGTTGATTATTTCCTTTTCCAGGTCATTTTTACAGATCAGGAACAGTCAAATGACTTACCAGGGATGACACAGTAAGTGTCTATAGCCAGATTTGAACTCATGGAAATGTCTTCCTGATTCTTAGTCCAGTGCTCTATAGTAAATAGACTATCTACTACACCATCCAGCTAGCAGAGCTGTATTTTTATGGACCAAATAATGCTTGAAAATTATTTTCAAGTGCTGGATATATAGCAGGCACTCAATTAGTAGGAGCTTTCCTTTGGGCTTCCTCCGACATTTCTAATTAACTGATCTACCAGAAGAAATCCTCTTAAAACCTCTTTATATTGCTTACTTTCAGAACTTCTACCTTCAGAGTTCCTTCCTGCATTAATAGAGAAAATTTCCATGCCAGGAATTCTGGATGAAATTCCAAGTCTGGACCTAAATAATGAACAATCAATAACACTAGAGATGATATAATATAGAAGTGTCAGATACAAGGTCCAGCACTTTGGAGTGGGACTGGAAATAGACTAAAATATTATGGGGAGATAATTAATAAAATAAATGCAAATTCAATAAACCATAGATAATATTAGTGTTTTCTAAGTCAATATGGGACCACCAAAGATCTTTTATGTACAACTTGGTGGCCCCTGTTTCTATTTGAGTTTGACCCCACTGACATAGTGAATAAAAGACTAATCCTGGAGGCAATAACACTAGGTTTCAATTTTTGCCTTTGACTAAGTCATTTAACCTCTGAACACTTAAAGCAATTCTCCAAAACTATAAATTTTAAGTGAGTTATTTCAATCTGAATCATTAGCTGCAGTTTCCACACCTGGAGTTCTCTATATAGATTAAGTCATAGGTCCTGATTTAAAAAAAAAATTAATAAGCATAAAGTATTGTGAAAATGGCTGTTTTAGATTGATGAAATCAACCTTTGATTTTGTTGACTCTTAAGTCTGTGTTGTCCATTAAGTTCATGTTGTTAACCACTGTCCAGTAAACAACTGAGGGAGCACTGAAGGACAGGGAAAACTGAACTTTTTAAAAATAAATGGTAACTCACTAAAGCAAGAAAGCCTGAAAAATTTTCTGTTTCTGATTTTAAAGGAGTGATATGTGATCAAAACCATGGCAAAAAGAATAAAAGGGAAGCATGGTTCATCAGATATGTAAAGGAAAGACTCCATGAGTTGTTACTTCAGTATCATTTCTTTAAAACTCTATAGAAGATTAAGCCTGGACTTTTAAAGTCAATTATTGTTTTCAAGGGCTCTACTCAAGTATTTAAAGTTATACCCTTCAAAAATGAAGTAAATACTTTAAATTTGGATTAACTTCCTAATTAAATCTGAAAATTTCCAAAATAGCCACTGAGATTGAGAACTCATGAAATATTTTCATAGTATTATGAGTGATTATTTTGGAAAGATCCAGGAGGAAAACTGAAAATTTGAAATCATAACTATTAAATTAAATTATTGGTTAAGTAACTTAATTAAATATGTTCATTAAATAAATAATATTAGAAGATATTATGTGGAGATTTTTCCTTTGTTAAGTATAAAGTAGGACATTGAAAAATTTCCTGAAATTGAATTTCTATTTTATAAAGTTTTCTAATGGTATGCCAGCAAAATCGAAAATCAATTCTCTTAAACTCTTGGGCTTAACAAAATCTATTGAAATGTGTTATTATAGTTAGAAAGTCATGTACAAAAGACATTTAGTGGCTAATTCTGGTATCCTTGTCTTTAGGAAAAGGAAAACATGAGAGTTATAAAAAGTATTGAAAACTCTCTCTGATCAAGTCTCCTGTTGGAGCCAAAGCAAGGACAGAGATGTATTATATTTATCACTTATCCTTTTATACTAAAATACCTCAAAAAAAGGGGAAAAAATTAATAGGGAAACAAGAAAGGAATATTTGACATAAAAGTTTTTCTTCTGACATTTGGTTCTTTGCCTATATAGGAAAAAAATAATAAAACCCTTCAGTCAAATCAGGAGACTAGTAAGAAATTTTGCATTATCCCACATGCAGGGATCAAATGATGAACTACATATAATTTGCAGAATGACACAGTTTTTTTTCCAGATAGAATAGGATTCTATTGCTAGAAGACTGGTTAAAGCTTCATTTCAAACATAGGATCTTTTTTAAACATACCATCAATGTAGCAATGCTGCTCCTAAGTCACAGCATTTTCATTGTAGTGCTATTTTTAAATCTTAAAGATAGACCCATAAGATTTTATTCTGAACTGACAAATGGCATTGAAATATGTGAATTAAATCACTTTAGCTATTTTTAAATAAAAATGAAGGGGAATGACTCTGGATATTTCAAATATATTAGTGTTCCTCCTCCACAAGATTTAATTTGTTTTCTGAACTGAACTGGTTGGTGCCTCTGGGCATTTGGCTAATGGAAAAACTCTCAAGCTGTTTTGCTCCATATAGAAGCTATTGTATATCCATTTAACCCAAAAGGATTTTTGAAGGTGGGCTAATTACAGAGACAAGCATAGATTTATTATGCACGAGGGATTGTGTTTGTTCACAGAAGGGAACATAAGTCTGAAATACAATTTGCACCTGGACCATTCCATATGTTAGCAATAATACTAAAACACTGTAGGCAGTTCTTATCTATGATCTTTAAAGCTCAGAAAGGTTAAGAGATAGCTACCAAAAAAGAGGAACAGCTTGCATTTGTAAAACACTAGACAGAACAAAGACTAATTTAAATGTAATATTCTACTGGTTAGAAACTGATAGAATGTTATACCTGGAGTGAAAAAGACAGGTTCATATGTTGCTTCTGACACCAACTAGCTTTGTGAACAGGAGATTCATTTAACTTCTACAAGCTTCAGGAAATTCACAGGACTTATATATACCAGGAAGACTGGCATCAGTGGAAGAAATTTGCATACCAGGAATTCCTCATCTGAGGAAATCTGAGATCTTATATACACCTATATACTACTGGTTAATATGTATTCTACTTCGAAAACTGTGATTTCATAGACTAAGGCACTCTCTCCAATCCTCTAGCAACCCAGATCACAATTTCTCCATAATTTTATAGAAGGCCATAAGACTTTCATCTGACTTAAAAATTAATTGCCCTGTTGATGCTCTATAGTCACAAATTCTCTGAACTCCTCTAGTCTGGTCTTTAGATAGACATTTTTGTCACTGTTCATATATTAAAATAAGTCTTACATTCCATTATCATAATCTTCAAGAATCCAGGGTCATTTCTATTCCATGATGATGCATCATAGTACAGGATTTGGGTGGCAGATATATGCCAGCATAGCAATTTCATCAAAGAACATAATTTTAATCTTACTTGAAATTATATCTATTGTAGTCTTATATTCTGTTTTCACCACCACCACTACCATCACCACTGCACACATATTTCTTGTTAGCAGCAATGAGAACCAGGGAAAAGGGGAAAGATTGACTACTCAGCTACCACCAGTGTGTCAATTCTAGCTCTAATATGTGTTTTATTACCTAGGCAACATATGATGGAAAAGGAATGGATATTGCAGCAGGAAGGACCTTTTAGCACCATTTTCCCCCAACTAACCATATATATGCCACCACCATGCCTAAGGAAACATAGGCAGATGTGTCCCTTTTCAAGTCTTTCTGGAGTATCTTTTATTATAATTTATATATCTCAACTAAGAGAATAGATATTTCAGAGCTCTCTCTGTTAAATGAAAATGGAACCAAGTTTCAGGAGTGGTAACTTTACTTCATAATCTGATGGGCACAGAATTCCAGCTCCTTAGATTCTTCCTACTGCCCATGGATAAATATAAATTAATAAGTCCTCATTTGAATACTCCCCAATATCTAAGAAACACACAGGTATGAGAGTTTCCTGTATTCATACCTAAATACACAGATTCCAAGAATACTAGATTAATTCAGACAAATGTAGAATGGAGGACAAAATATTTCAGTAATAAAGACAAAGAATTTCTGATTCCTCCAATTTTATTCATGGAAAGTAACACAATTTATGCCATGTTTAAGACAAATTTATTGTTGTTGTTTGCCCTTTGGTTTTGAAGAAGACCATGACATTAGGAAAGAAATACTATGATGTACAAGTGAATCAGATTTAAATGAGGAAGAACTGTGTAAGATCACCAGCCTTACTTTCTCCTCTGAAGCCATCTGGGTTTGGTGGTCAGATATAGAACTTGATGACTGGAGGTAATCCTGAATGAAGTGGAATAGGACAAATTTAACTTTTCCAGGCCAGGAGGAAAAAATGTGGCAAGAAAGACAGATCACCAATCAGAGATTTCTTGCTTCTAGTAATTAGTGGCTCTGTTCTCATCAGGAGAAGAACCATAAAACTATGATGAACTTAGTTCTGTATGTTTCCTATTTCTGTGCTGAATTGTCTTTTCTAATTTTCTCTTTTAGAGTCAGCATCTGCATACTTACTTTCTAAGTCTGTGTTTTTACAGCTTTTTCTAGTGGATATGCTTGTAGAAGTGTGGTATGCTTCCTGAGGTGATTGTGGTCTTATGACCCCACATTAAAAGCCCTTATAATTGCTTCAAAGATAGGAAAAGGCAGAGTGGTAACTGTGGATCACTGACACTTTCCATAATCTTTGATGAGGAGGAGGAAAGAAGGAAAGTGGATGTTTATATAGACCGTTATCATTTATAAAGCTCTTTAGTATCCCCAGTCAAGGTTTCCATTCTTGTTTTTTCATGTTTTGCTATCATGAGTCCAGTGTTGGAAAGGGAATGCAAAGAACAGATTAGCCTCACACTAAACAAAATATCACTACCTTCCTCCCAGCAATAACATGCCAAAGTGTGCCAACTCATCATTAGTACTGCAGAGGCAGTACCTGCTACTTCCTCCTCACCAGGGTAGTGAGAATGAGAACAATCTGAGGCTGCCCATTTTGTTTCCTTTTTTAGGATTTAGAGTTGAAAAGCCTAATTGAAAAGCAGTTTGTGGTCAGTGAGAAAGAGAGGAGGTACTAAAGTAGATATCCAACTAATGATGTTGATTTTATTTTATTTGATAGAGACACATTAGAAAGAATATTATGGAGGTAAAGAAGTACAAAAAGGAGAATCTGGAGATAGATAAAAGAATAAAAAGATATACAAATAAATATATATGACAGTTCATGAGCATGAATAATATTTAAAATTGATACAGAAATAGTCTCCATTTATTTTAGAGCTATTAATATAGTAAAGAGGCAAGATTTGAAGAGAAAAAGTTGAACAGTGAGAATTTGAAGATGAATCAGACATAAATTAAGATGAGTATAAAAATATTATAGTTCTTCACCAAGATTCATCCAAAGAACTATGGTTTCATCAGTGTTAGGTTATTATCCACACATATACAGTTTCCAGCAGTTTCTAAGGCCAAAAATAATCAGTTAACTGATCAACCTTCTCTTTGGACTCATGGCAATATGGGAAATAATTATGTATTTGAAATAATTTGGAAACTAAAATGAAATTTTCATATGCATACTGTTTATATTTCTTCTTTAGTAATACAGATGTCACCAGTTCAATACTGCTATTAAAGAGAATCTTTTTTATTCAGTGAGCAGTTTAGAATTAGTGAAAGCATTGTGCAGATTCCCAAATATTATCCAGCATGATCTCATTTTGCTCAATCACCATTCCATTCCATTATCCATTTTATATATTTAATTTTTCAGAATGGCTGATTAGATGAAAGTATTTCACATTATAAAGAATTTTGAATAAAATAGTACAATTTCATATTTGTTGTATTTTCCCTAGCACTTGACATAAAGTAGTTACTTAAATCCTTGCTGATTGACTCATTGATTTCGCTGAAAAGAGTTTGTGGTGTTCAGAGACTCGATGTAATTAATACCATTGGATCTGTGATTGAATTTATTTGATAGTACCTCTACTGATGAGGATGATAACAAATTTATGTAATTCTTTAAGGTTTACAAATCTCTTTAGGTATATTACTAATGCAGACCATAATTTATCCATAACTGATCCATATGCTAGTCCATGTACTCCTTTAAAAATTCTTGGTCCATCTTTAACTTTATCATTGTGCTTTAGCTCTCTTGACATTGCATACATACTTAGTAGAAAATACAGGTCACTAATTGTTTATCTCTGATTCTTGCTATTTGGGCATCCCATCATATGTCTCTCTGATGACATCTCTAATGGCACTTATTCTGAAAAGTTTCTTATTTATAATATGCTATACCATACTTGTACTGATTCACTACCCACTTATTCCTCAACTCCCTGAAACCTGGTTTCTGTCTTGTACTCTACTTAAGGTGTTTTCTTCAAGATTCTTAACATCCTTCAATTGTCATTTCCAAATACCTTTTCTCAGTCTATATTCTCCTTCATTTTCATGAGGAATTTGACATTAGACTAACTTCTTTTTCCCTTGACTTTTTTGATATAACTCTTACATTGTTCTACTACTCTGGTTATTCCTTCTCCATCTTCCATCCAAATTCCTTTTTCTATTCTCCTATCTAAGTCTGAGCATTCTCCAAGACTGAACAAAGGTTTCCTTTTCTTGATATACTCTTGTCTCTAAATAATATCTATTTCAGTGGCTTCAGTTATCTATGTGTTGAATTTCCAACTAGTGTTGAACATTTTTACAAATTGAGCATGTTACAAACTGAACTCAGCATTTCTTGCTCTTCTAACTTCTTTTTTTATTATTATTTTGATGGCATCACTACTATCCAAGTTATCCATTCTGGAAAATTTTATCATCTTTGACTCTTTCATCTCCTTCACTCCATATGTAAATAGTTGCAAAGTAACAATGATTTTACATTCACAAAATCTCTGTTTTCTCTCCCTTCCTCCTTACTCTCACTGGTACCATATTAGAAGTCATCTTCCTGCTTTCAGTCTCTCTCCCTCTTCAATCTTCTACCCACCATATAGTTGTCAAAATGATATTCATAAAGTACAATCATAATCATATCACTCCTCTATTCTAAAGGATTTTTTTATTTCCCTTCAACCTCTAACATAAAATGTGGTTATTAACAGACACACTAAATAGAGCACAAGGCCCAGGATCAAGAAATCTAAATTCAAATCTGACCTCAGATTTTACTACCTGTGTGATCCTGTACAAGTCTCTTTACCTCTTCCTCAGGTTCCTCATCTGTAAAATAGAGATAATAATATCTATTTCCCAGGGTTGTTATGAGGATCAAATGAGTCAATAGTTGTAAAGTACTTAACATACTTCATTGCACAGAATAAGTGCTATATAAATACTAGCTACTATTATTAGCTATCCTCTCCTTTTCATTACACCCATTAATGATGACTCCAGTCTATCTTTCAAATCTTATTTCAAATTACTATCACTTTCATACTCTCAGTTTTTCTATACATGACATTCCCTTTCTTAAGAATATGAACAATTATTGTTGTTTCTCTTTCTATTTTTAGGGTGAAACACAGATCTTGGCATCTTTAAGAGTTTAATAAATGCTTGTTGAATTTAATCGAATTCCATGTAGATGTGATCTAAACTATTGTCTCTTAGTCTTTAGCATTCTTTTAGATTCTAGAATCATATATCTAATTGAGAATAGGAACATGGGATGTAATAAAAAGAATGCTGATTCTCCAGCAAGAGAATCTGTTCTAATTCTGAATCAACCAATTATTACCTGGGTGATTTTGGACATATCTCTTCACCTCATGAATCTAATTTCTTCATCAGTGAAATAAAGAAGTTAATATGTATTAACTACATATGTAGATATTTACAGTTAATAGCAATATATATAACTCTTTATTAACTATATATGTAAGAATGCTCCAAACCATTCATAATAAAAAGAAATACCTAAAAACAATCTGAAGGTTTCAACTCATATCTGTCAAATTGGAAAATATGACAAATAAGGCTGTAATCAATGGTGGACGGATTATAGCAGAAAAATCACACAAGTTAATTATTGATGAATCCATAAATCAATATGAATATTTTAGAAAGCACTTTGACATCATGCAAATAAAAACAATTAAAATATTTATCCCCCTTCACCCAAAGGTTCTATTATTAGATTACATTCCAAGGAAGTCAATGTTCAGAAGTTTCCACGTGTCTCAAAATATTTTCACAGCATTTTTATAGTACTAAAGAATAAGGCAGCTAAGTGATATGATGGCTAGAGAGCTGAGCCTGAAGTCAGGAAAATTCAACTTTCTGAGTTCTAATCTGGTCTCAGACACTTAGTAGCTATGCAATCCTGGGCAAGTCACTTAACCTTGTTTTTTTTCAGAGTACTTTTTTTTTTTTCCTTCCAGAAATTAACTGGAGAAGTAAATGGCAAATTACTTTAGTATACTTGCTAAGAAAACTCCAAATGGGGTCACAAAAAGTTGGACATGGCTAAACAAACTAAACAAAAAGAAAAAATGGAAACAAAATATTACTATTGTTAGATTGTTGAAGATGATTCCTGATTCTAGGCCCAGCATTCTATCCACTGCACCATTGAAATAAAGTAGACAAGCCATTAATTGGAGAAAAGCTAAACAAATTGTGGTGCATGAATATAATGTATTGTATCATAGAAAATACAAATATTGTGAATGTGGGGAAACATGGAAAGATCTACATGAACTGATATGGAGTGAAGTAAGAAAAACCAAGAAAATAGTATACCCAATTCTATAACAAAGTAAATGGAAAGAAAAAACACATACAGAGAGAAGAGAGAGAGATAATCAGACACAGACAGAGGCAGAAACACAGACACACACAGACAGAGACACAGAAACAGAGACAGACTGAGAAACAGATACAGGGAGATTTGAAAATTAATGCTGCAAAATTGCAAGTTTAGCAGTTGAGTTCTAAAAAAAAAAAAAAAAAAAAAAAAGACAACCCTCTAACCCAATCCTTTGAAGAGGTGGAAGTTCTATGACTTTGATGCATTGTATTTATTTTTAAACTCACTTGATATATTGATTTGTTTTGCAGCTTTTCTCTTCTTTTTCTTTAAAAATAGCATTTGTTATAAAGGCTAGCTCTGATACAGAAAGAATAAGGAGTTCTGAGAGAAAATTTGGTGATTCAAAACAATATATTGATTGATAAACTTTATTTTTAAAATGAGGGAATTGAACTAGATGATCTGAAATGTCCTTTTTGGTTCCACATACCTACTCTTATAATCTTTACTCTTATAATCTTATCCTACTAGCCCATTAAATTCAACATGTTCACAAATAAGCTCATGAACTTTCTCTTGAACACTACAGCCAAATTAGACTACTCTCTTTTTATCTGTTAGTCCCTCTTTGGTGTCTTCTGTATATTCTCAGATAATTTTGAAAAGGATCCCTCTCTCTACCTGTTGAAGTTAGTACTCTTCTTTTAATGTCCATTTCAAATGCTAAAAAAGTTTTTTTTTTGATATTTCTATTTGGTATAGTTCTTTCTAATTCAGATCATATCTCTCTCTAATACATTTATCATGTAGTATTTGATATACCAATAATCTATAATGGTAGCCTATCCCCTTATTCAACTGTAAAATCCTTGAAGGAAGGTATAGAGTACATAATAAAATAGATGTTCTTTATTATAAGAGGCAAAACCAAGTTTCAAGCAGCCAGTAATTCAAAGACATCCATAAAGTTCCAAAGTCCCTGCAAAACTGCAATAATATTTCATAGGAAGAATGTTCAAATTGGCTGAAGCAACTTGGTCATTTCTCATGTGTTCTCTTGAAAAGAACAAAAGAGTAAAAAACTGAGAATTTCAGATTCCAAAAAGAAATGAAAAAGAGACTTCCATGTAAGTTCTCTAAGTAAGAGTCAATTGGTGAGGCTTTAATTTTAGTCTTAGTTTCCTTCTCTCAATCCTCCTTGGATAGGTGAGGACCTTGTGAACTTCACTTCTGAATTCCATAGCTTCCTGTTATTGACTTAATTGCTTTAATTTGCATTTTACTGATTATTTAAGTCATCAATACTACTACCTGACATGTAACACAAAAAGATCTAAAAAAGAGGAAAAGGAACCTTAAGTATGAAAATATTTATAATAATTCTTCGAAGTGTCCAAAAAAAAAAAAAAATCCTGGAGACCCATCGATTTAAATATGCAAATTGTGGTATGTAAATATAATGAAATATTCTTGTGTTCTAAAAAATGATGGAATACAAGATAAACATCTAGCATACTTTGAGCTGTTAAACAATACTCTTTTCTCACCAATCACAGAGTTTTAAGTATTCCCATCTCCCCAGCATTCATCATAAATGCCTCCTAATCAAATCTAATAATATTCTCTTGCATCTCATCTTACTCTTCTAATGAACAACCCTTCTTTCTCAACAACCTTTCTCACACACATAGTAATTCCCAAAGAAGTTGTTGCTCTCCTTCCTGAACCTATCAAATTAAAATAGCCTACATCATATCCCTTCAGAATCTCTTTGATTACAATGATGATAACTTTATTACCTAGTAAATACATCTTTTCTAATATAATTTTAAAGGGGGGATGAGTCCAGGACAAGGGAAAGGCTTTCTCCCCATTTTCCATTGGATAATACAATTACTTTAACAATGGCTTTCCCGTGATAATCTTTTTTTTTTAATGATGAGAATTTTAGGCCAAATAAGTTGAAAATAAGTTTATAAGATTATAAAACTAGAGCTGGAACAGAATTTAGCAGTCATTTAATCCAAACTCTTCAATTTACAAATGAGGAAGAAGCATTAATTGGTGAGTTCCTTAACTATTTCACTAGTTCAGTCAAACCTAAATCATGTTGTACTTTATAATCTTTTGTTTACTAGCTGTCTCTCTGTCTTCTTCCCATCCCTACCTCCCCAGTTTTCAAACCACCCACAATCAACTCTGCCATTAGTTCTAGAAGGATCACATCACTCTTGAGAAAGTTTAATGGCCTACTGGATAAATCACTGGACTCAGAACCAAGAACCCTGGAGTTTGAATTATGTTTTAGATACACACTTACTTCCCCAACTCCTTGAGAAGTTTCTTAACCTCTGTCAGCCTCACTTTCCCCTCATCCATTAAATGGGTTAAACAAATCTGATAATATAAATAAATTACTTTATAAATCTTTGTTATTTCTCTTGGTTTCTCTTACCATCACTATAACTGTTGAACAAACTATTCCTTTCTAAGCACCATTTCTCCACGTATATTATCTTCCCCATTGAGACAGTTCTTGATTTCAGAAATTATCTTTGCTCTGGTATTTACATCCCAGTGCTGAGCACAGTGCATGGAACACTGTAAGCACTTAATGTTGTTTTATTCCCAATTATTCCTTTCATAAAATAAGAATGGTAGAAACAAATTTTAAAACAAGGCCATCTTATTACATGTAGTTATTGTTCTGCTCTGCTATATAGCTCTTACTAAGGCAAACATATGTAAGAATCTATTTGGAAGTAACCATGAAGCAGGCCCATATTATTTGACTCTAGACTTGAGACTTGACTCCATAATTGGCAAAACGTTCGGATGTTCTGAATGTATATTTCCTCTTGAACATATTGATTGTAATACTGATAGTTTAATATGGGAAAAGGGCAGGAGGACAAGCATTTACAAGTGCCTATTATGTGATAGGTATTATACGTCACTGAGAATATTGAAGTATTTTGAAATGCATTGTGGCAAGTGTTACCAGAGTTTTCTGTAAAAAGCAGGATAAAAATAGCAACTGATATATGTGTGTATGTAATTTGTATGTGTGTGTGTGTATATATATATATACATATATGTACATACATATATATATATATATATAATGAATGTCTGTGTATATACAGACAAATATCAAGTAAATATATAATTCTTAATTTATAGGTTTAGGAAAATGAGGTTCAGAAATAGTAACTTACTCCCTCTCCAAAAAGCTCTTTTCTTGGTTCCCCCTCTCTAGCTATCAGTATGTTAAGATTACATTCTATATTCTCTTTCTCTCCCTCCCTCCTTCTCTTCTGCCTTCCTCCCTCCTTTTCCATCTCTTCTGCCTTCCTCCTTCTCTCTCCACCTTTCTCACTTTCTCTTAGAAAGTTATTTACAAATTATATATTCATGAGAATATGAACTATTTTTTACCTTTCTTTGTAGCCCCAGAGTTTAGGACAATTCCTGTAGAAAGTGTATAATAGTACATGTGGTATTGTAATAAGTCATAATAACAAAGACTTATTGACTAGCTGCTATGATAGTCATTTTTTTAATGAGAAGAGCAGCTCATTGCAGTGAAATGAGTACTAGATTGCAGTCAGAGGACCTGTATCCAAATCCTGGTCTAATACTTATTTCTTTTGTGAAGTTGGGCCAGTCAGTAAACCTCTCTGTGCCTGTTTCCTCATCTGTAAAATAAGGGACTTAAACTAAATAATCTCTCAGGTTCCTTGAATGATATATCTGCATACTTATGAAATGCCAGAGGCTAAATTTGAATCTAGTTAGGGTCTTCAATATCACAGGCAGGCAGGTGGAACAGTGGCTAAAGTTCTAGTTCTGTAATCAGGAAACCTCATACCCTTAAGTTCAAATCTGTCTTCAGATCTTTACTATGTGACCCTAAAACTGTCACTTAACCCTGTCTGCCTCAGTTTCATCATCTGCAAAATGAAATGGAGAAGCAAATGCAAACCATTCTAATATCTTTGCCAAGAAAACCTCAAATGGAGTCACATAGAATTAGACACAATTGAGACAACTGAACAGCAACAACTTCTTGACACCAAGTCCATTTTCCTAATTGCTATGCTATTCTATTCTCCTTCTTGAATAGAGATGATATTCTAAAACAAGAACACAGAAAAATTATTTGTTCTTAACACTTATGAAAAATGTAGCTTTCATATAGTAATATGTAGTGAAACAAAGTATTATTTAAAGAGAAGTGAGGTTTCAGATGAAACTATTACTGTCTTGCTGCATAAATACCTTTTTCCTCTGCTGTGCCATGTGCGGCCTGAGACCATAGTGCATTTCTCTATGGATTTCTGTAGACATGCAAGCCTAGAGCATGCCTGGAGCAAGTTCCTGTATCAGCAAAATAAGACACCTCTTCGGACCACATTTCAATGTCTACTCCCTGAAAGTTGTCTTCAAAAATTTGAACATCCTCTACCTAGTAAATAGGGTTCTTTACTTCTGAATTTGTGATTCATATGTTTCTGAAATCCAAGGGATTTGAGATGATTTAGGATATCTTCCATATGCTTTATTCTAGGATAATAAAGGGATTTTATTGCTAGAAATAATATTTCAGAAGCCAAGGCATTTTCTCTTTAGTTAAATGGCACCAGAAGCAGTGCCTAACTTTAAGAAAACCCAGCATGTAAAAATTTCAGTACAATAATAGAGCTAGTAATTATTCTCATTGCCAAAAGGATTCAACACTTTATAAATTAATTTAAATAGCCAATTCCCTTATTGCATTTAAAATAGGAATTAATGTATAATATTAGGTTTATGCATCAAGAATATCATTATTACAAAAAAGTGAAATATAGTTATATTTTTTATCTGTAGCTATATATAAAATATATAAATTCAGTATGTTTTATAACAAATTCTGCAATAAAAACCATATCTGTAGTCACATACAACCATGCAATTTCCCATAAACTTTGCCATTTTGAATCTCTTTATATCTATTCATTAAATCTTTTTATTCAAAGATAAGGAATTACAGAATCACAGGTTTAGCTTTAAAACAGAATTCAGGGGCCATCTTATCTGATTGTCCATGAATAAAAATCCTTCTCCAATATATGAAAATTATGGATGATCTTGAAAATGCAGACATAACTTAGAGCTGATGAGATATATCACAGGAAGACATGGAAGAATTTGAAGTTGGGAAGGACATACTAAAAGCTAGGTTTAAGGAAGATCATTCTGGCAGTAGTGTGCGAGATATTTAAAAATGGAGCGACTAGAGTCAGGTTACTTTAGGAGGCAGGTACATTAACCAAAATAAGAAGTGCTCAGGAAGGACCTAAACATAATGTAATGAGTATGGTATAGAGATAGCATGATGACTTTGAGGATGTTTGAAAGAAAAATGTCTGGACTAGGTAAGTTTTTAGAGATATATTGCGGTTCGTCTGGAGAGAGTATAGCCTAGGATAATTCATATGATCATTGATATATGTGGAATCAACAAAACAACTATCAAAATGCATTTATTATGGTTGTTAGTATCCATTTTTCATTTCATAATATTCTCTAGTTCTTTTTTGGCCATAAATTCCTTTCTTCTCCATAGATCTGAGAGATAGATTATCCTTTGTTCTCCTAATTTGCTTATAATATCAACCTATATGTCTAAATTATGAATCCATTTTCATCTTATCTTAGTATAAGGTGTTAGGTATTGGTCAATGTCTAGTTTCTGCCTTACTAGTTTTCAATATTCCAGCAATTTTTGTCAAATAGTGACTTCTTATCCCCAAAACTGGGATCTTTGGGTTTATCAAACACTAGATTACTATGGTCATTAACTATTGTGTCTTATGAACCTAACCTATTCCACTGATCAATTACTCTATTTCTTAGCCAGTACCAAATGGTTTTTTTTTGTTTTTTTTTTTACCAAATGGTTTTGATGATCATTGCTTTATAATAATTTTTTTTGGATTCTCTAAAGAAATTTATTAACAGTTTGATTGGTATGGCACTGAATCAATAACAATTTAGGTGAATTCCCATTTTTTATATTAGCTCAGCCTACCCATGAACATTTAATATTCTTCCAATTGTTTAGATCTAACTTTGTGTGGAAAGTGTTTTATAATTGTGTTCATATAGTCTTGACAGATAGGGTCCCAAAGATTTTATATTATCTACAATTATTTTAAATGAAATTTCTTTTTTATCTCTTGCTCCTGGGCTTTATTGGTAACATATAGAAATGCTGATGATTTCTGTGGTTTTATTTTGTATCCTGCAACTTTGCTAAAGTTTGAATTGTTTCTAGTAGTTTTTTAATTGATTCTTGGGGATTCTCTAAGTATACCATCATATCATCTGCAAAAAGTGATCATTTGGTTTAATAATTGCCTATATTACTTCCTTTCATTTAGTTTCCTTCTCTTATTGTTAAAGCTAACATTTATAATACAATATTGGATAATAATAGTGATAGTGGGCAACCTTATTTCACCCCTGATCTTATTGGGAATCTTCCTGTTTATTCCCATTACCTATGATGCTTGCTGATGCTATTTAATAGATGCTACTGATCATTTTAATGAAAACTCCATTTAATTCCTATATTCTTTAGTGTTTTTAATAGGAATGGGTATTGTATTTTGTAAAATGTTTTTTTTTCTGCATCTACTAAGATAATCATATGATTTCTGTTAGTTTGGTTTTGACATGCTCAATTATGCTAATAGTTTTCCTAATATTGAACCAGTCCTGCGTTTCTGGTATAAATACTACTTGGTCATTATCCTGATGATAACTGCTGTAATCCTTTTCCTAATATTTCATTTAAGATTTTTGCATCAGTATTCATTAGGGAAATTGGTCCATAATTTTCTTTCTCTGTTTTGATTTCGGTATTAGCACCATATCTGTCATAAAAGGAATTTAGTAGGATTCCTTCTTTCTCTATTTTTCCATATTCTTTGCTTAGTGTTAGATTTAATTGTTCTTTAAATGTTTGGTAGAATTCACTTGTAAGTCTGTTTGGGTCTGGAGAGTCTTTCTTATGGAGTTGATTAGTAGTAGCTTGTTCAATTTCTTTTTCTAATATGGGACTGTTTAAGTAATTTATTTCTTCCTCTCAATATGGGCAATCTATATTTTCTAACTATTCACCTATTTCACTTAGATTATCAGATTTATTGGCTTACAGTTGGGCAAAATAGCTCCTAACTATTGCTCTAATTCTTGATCTAACTCTCAAAGGAAATCAGAAGATATAAGAATATTAGCTTGGGAGGAAGAGTACACTTGACTTAGGAAATAATAAAGTACAAAGCTACAAAGATGGGAAATACAAAGTTGTGTATGAGGAAAAACAAATATGGAAGCATAGGTAAATTACAGAGTTCATTGAGGAGAATAAAATATCAGAAGATTAGGAAGATAAGCAGGCCAGGTTGTATTTGTGTGTCAAACAAAAAACTTTATAATGATCATAAGGTAATATGGAATTACTGGAATGAATATAATAAGTAGGAGGATGATATGATTAGATCTATCTATTACAAAAAATCACTTTGGCATGTGTGTTGAAGATGGATTCAAGTTAGGAAAAGACCTAAATAGACACCAATTACAAAGTTATTACAATGGTACAGTTGAGGGATGATGAGTGCCTAATGTGCAAAAGATGGTGTAGAGAAAGAATTTCAAAAGTTTCATATGTGGGATAGCAGGAAAGAGGAGGAATTGAATGTGAGTGAAAGTATAAATCTGGATGAGTAAGTAATATTATCAGTATTAGGCAAGTTCAGAAGAGAGAAGTGTTTTGGAAGATGATCTATAATAATGAGATCTGTTTTATATCTGCTGAGTTTGAGATATTAAGATTATCTAGTCTGACATGTTCAATTTACAGATAAGGAAATAAAATTTAGAATAATTAAATGACTTGCCCAAGTTACACAGGTGGTAGATGTCAAAAAAGAGAATTAGATCTGAAGGCCTAAAATTTTAGAATGAGAATTCTTTCCATTGTGATGTGCCATTTCTTGGTTTATTTCCTCATAGTTTGTTTATCTTTGGATCATTTCTCTAGAAATAACTTCATGAATCAAAACATCTGATCAAACACATTCATCATTATAACTGATAAATTCCAAATATAACGCATGTTTGAAGTCACATAGATTAGGATTGAAATTGTGTGTATATTTTTAATAATTTGTCTTTTCCATTTAAACTTTATTCGTGATTAACATACTCATCACTCATACCCTCTGCATCCTAAAAATTCTAAACACCTTGTTGTCGTCATTGAAATTCCATCCCCCATTACCCAGTTCCTTATTCCCACTTCCTTCAACTCACCTACCCCTATACTGTAAATGCTCTCTAGATGCCAGCTTCATATGCAGCAAATTTATTTTCATTTTAAATCTTTTTTTCCTATTCTTTCTGTCTTCTGACTCTCACTGATACCTGGCTCCCTCCTGGTGACACAGCTTTGGCTGGTTGCCTTTTCCAATAATCCACTCTACTTCCAGTCATCTTGCTGACCAGATGTGAACCATTACCACTTCCAGGTTTTCCCTCTACCACTATCACTTCATAACTTATCCATCTTTGAAATTCACTCTTTATATTCCACATGATCAAAATTCTGTTGTCCACTACCCTATAAAATATTCCTCTACCTTCTTCAGTTAGTTCAGGATCAGCTCACTGTCTTTCCTCCTCAACCAGTTCTCTCATACTAGGGTACTTTAAAATATATATTGCTATTCCCTCAAGCACATTCACCTCATAGTTTCTCAATTATTTCATTTCAAGTTACTTATCCTTCATTCCTATATCAGCCACACACAAAGATAAACTTGCCATTACTCACAAATGTTCTTCATGCTCATGAACTCAGATATCCTCTTATATGATCACAATCTGTTCTCATTCCATTGCTCCCTATAGTTAGCAACCCCAGAGCCTGTTTTTCCTTCATAATATGACCTTTAATATCTTGTATCCTTGGTACTGACCTAGAACATGACCATGCACTAGCTATACTTTCCTTTTTCTGTCACTTCTCTACTCATGATTATCATCTGACTTTTACTAAGCCTGATTTAATTAGTTTTTTGGCCTTGACCTTGAGAAGCAGCTGAATCTTCTGGATAGATATTATACGCTACTTTCCTGATTTCTGAGTATTGAGAAAAATTAACATGTATAAACTTCGCAAAAAAATTGAACCATTTTATTTGCTGTCTTTAGAAGCCAATATTTAAATGGTAATAATTCTATTCTAATAAATAATTCTATCCAACCTGTAAATTAATTTTGATAATTAAGAGTTATTCATAGCTCATCCTGACAGGTCCAAGGATGGAGTCCTCTACAATTTCAGATGATTTACAGAGATTAGGAAAGGGGATCATTTGCAGTTGATATGGCAAATTGTTAATACCTCTTAACATTTTTCAGAGCAAAATAATATCTTCTAAAGTTTTATGTCAGTAGAGAGTGGAATTTCATCCAAGTATTTGTCCCAGTGTTTGAATAAATTTAATTTGCCTTTTTAAGAAAACATGAGCTCTGAAGTAAAAAGAACTGGACTTCAATCTTGTTCTTCTCATTAACTATCATATGATATTGTATAACAATACAACTCCTTAACTTTGGAGATCTCTGTTTCTTTGTCTATAAAATGAAAGCCATAGAATAAGAGATCTCTAAAAGCAAAATATTACAGCTTTTTATCTATGATTCTAAGTTAAGTGCCTAAACTTTTATAGAAGAATTTCACTTCTAATTTCTACACATCTAGTATCAAAAGTATAAAAATTGTTCTCTAATCAACAACAGAATCTACTGATACTTTAGAGAAGAATAGAGAATTCACCTATGAAATGACTATTACATATTACATGAAATTGAGACATTGTATATGTTAAAACGATAAAATAGACAGGGCAACAACTCATTCCCCTAGGTTTTCTGAACTCTATCTATTAAGGTAGGTAATTGTGACCTTCACTCCATAGAAATGCCTCTCTGCAATTAGGACTTAGTGTTATACCCTCAATTTTTATAGAAAGTCGATAGAGGGAAATGTCTATTTAAAGAATGTTGCTATATCTTTTGGGAAAACATCATTAGCCCCTGTGCATATTAAGAATACCAATAATAAATTCCTGCTTGAATTTAATACTTGGGGAGATTCACCCTGAGGATGAATATGTATGTTTTCTTTTAGTAAATATTAATAACCATAAGACAAAATAAGTTTTCCTTACTGCTTTAGTGCCAAAAGATTCCATACTAAATTATGTGTTTAACTATACTATAACAAAGTCATCCCAAATGTATTTTTTTGTTCCTTTTAGCTGATTTGTGTTTTGTTTTTATTTTCTATTATCAGTTATCCTTTTTTTGACATTCCCTGTTTCCTCAAATTTGGGAAGCAAATGAAACACAAATAAAAGTATGGTTATTCATGATAATATAATCATGAAGAACGAATCAAGGCAATATATGCCTGGAGAAAGAGGTAAGCTGGTCAGGCAATGAGAGTGAGAAGTGACAGGTAGAGAGAGAATTGCACTCACAAGACTTAAGGCTTATAAGTGGGAACAGCGAGGTAGTGAATAGAGTGCCAACCCTGAAGTCAGGAGGATCTGACTTCAAATTTGGCCACAGACACTTAATATTTCCTAGTTGTGTGACCCTGGGCAAGTCACTTAATCCCAATTACATCAGCCAAAAAAAAAAGGCTTATAAGTAGCCATTGTTAGATGATAGACTCATAAATGGAAGATAATGGATTAAAATTGCACAGGATAAGAAGGCCTGTGTAGACCATAATATATATTGACAGAGTGACTATCTATGTCACAGATTTATAAAAACACTGAAGAAATTGAATAGCTAGAAGAAAAGGAGAATTATGATAAGTATAAAGGACATGAAATATCAAGAATAAGAGTATTTGATTATTCTACATTTCAGCCCTTGATTTATTGTAGCGTATTCATATGCTTCACATTCTTTTATATTCTCTAGCTAAAACATTCCCATTTCTTCCAAACGATACTATTATAGCATGTTTTCTTATACTCTCACCACAATAACTATGTTACTTTTATTTGTCAAAGCCCTTCCTAAAATATGATATCCAGTAATGAAGAGAATACCTTCAAACTGACTGAGCAAGATGATCATTTTCTAATTCTATATTTGTTTTAATTCAGATGATTACATTAACTTGTGGTTGCTATGTCACTAATTATTCAAAGAGAGAGAAGAGAAAGAATGCCACCTCACTCTTAAATTGGAAAAAGAGGAAGCTAGAATAAACCCAGAGAATACTGAGGTGAAAATAAGAGTAAATGAGGGAATTGCTGCCCAAAAACATTCTATAATTTATGTAGCAGTTGTTATCACCAGTAACTGAGGAGAAGGGATTATGAATTCACCCAGAGGATTTACAAGAGCCACTCTGGTTCCTGAAAGCCAGTCAATGAGAGTATGCCCTATATTGTATATTTTTTGTCTTTTATGTGGATTATGCTAATTTTATAAAGAAAGAAAGTAGGCAATTACATGATGCCCTTTACTTTCTTTTTTATCTTATTATTTTCTGTTTTTGTAAATTTTTTTATTCTAGTGACCCAAATTACTTACTGTGATATTATGATAAAATATATCACTATATTTTTTTCATTCTTAAATATTAAAACACTTTTAAGACTTCAAGATTTCAAAGCAAAAGTCATAATTGTGATTCTACAGTAAGAGGCACTGAATAAATACAAAGACTCAGATAAAGAAGAGGGAAATAATTAGCTTATTACTTAGTTCCTATAACAGCCTTTCTTTCACTCTGTTGATAAGTGTCAAGGTAAAGCCCATTCATCATTACCCATGTGATGACATTTTATTTAGTTTTCTCTTAGAATGACTGACCTTTTCTTGACAAATGCCAACCTCATACTATACTTTCTTTTGATTAAATAATACATGAAAAATGAAGATGAAGATTTAAATTTAATATTTCCCATTGACATTATTTTTAATAAAGAGAATATAATTGATGCAATGGTTATAGTTTTATTTTCTTATTTAATCCAAAATACATGTTGAATTTAAATTTGTTTTTTAATGGGAAAAACATTTAAAACATGCAAATCAAATGATCATGTAAACCTATGTCTGTACATGACAATAAAACATTTGATTTTAAAAAATTAAAAATCATTCTGTGAACCAGATGCTTGGGGCATGGATAGCAACACTGAAGCCACAAGATTACTTCTGAGGAATGAGAAGGAATGAATTTCACTTCTCTGTAGTCATATCTCATATATAGTGTGACATTGTAACTGTATAAATGATCATTAGACTAAATGGTAGAAGTAAAGAATTTTAGAGGTGAAAGGAACCAGAGAGATTAATAATCCCATATTTCTATTTTATATATGAGAAATCTGAAACCTAAAGACACTAACTGATTTATTCAAAATCACACAGATAACTTCTGCTCATATGGGTATTAGAAGTCAGATTTTCAAATCCATTTATCTTTCGCCTTACATCTGAGTTTATATGTAGGATTCCCCCCCTTTCCTTCCCACCCCTCCACCTCCACCTTGCCCCAGAAACATTGAGTCACAAAGAAGTAACTGAGGATAGTGGCAAAAGGCCATAAATAAACCCAGGATTTCTTATCCCAAAATGGTTTAATACTTCCAAATGTCTGTGTGGCTACATTTCTGAATTATAAAAAGCATAAATAAGTTAATTGAAAAATCATATAATGATAGAATGTGATATTTGAATAAGCCTCAGTGACCATCAAATTCAATCTAAACACAAAACACTATAACATATTTTAAAAGTAGAGTTCCAATCTCTGCTCAAGGACCTCCAAGGAGGGGAGGTTCCTTCCACATATCCCAAGATAATCTTTTCCTTTTACACAGCTTTTAATTTGGGAATTTTTTTCCCCCTAACTTAAAGCCTAAATTGACCTGTTTGTGATTTCCACCCATTCCTGCTGATTTTGTCCTCTGTGGTTGAAGATTTTTCTTCCTTTCTTCATATGATAGCTATTCAAATGCATATAACTCATTTCCAATCTCACCCCCGAGTCAGATTTTATTTTTTTCAGGCTCAACATGCCTACTTCTTGTGACCGATACTCATATGACATAAACTTAAGGTCATCATCCCTGTTGCCTTACTTTGTACACTCTCAAGTTTATCAATGTACTCCTTAAACTATGGACCTGAACATAGTCCTCCTGATGAAGTGTGACATGGAAATATAATGGGACTATTATCTCCCTATTCTTGAAAGCGTTATCATTCTGAATTCAGCCCAAAATTACATTAGGTTTATTTTGGGGTTTTTTTGTTGTTGTTGGGTTGTTGCTGTTGCTGTTGCTGTTGTTTAGCAAAGGTGGGAGAGTTGTTTTTTTAGTGACTATATAGATATTTTGTCAGAACAACTACTGTCTAATTACAGCTCTCCCATCTTATACCCAGACAGGCAATTCTTTTTAGACTCATGTGTAAGACTTTACATTTATCCTTTTTTAATTTTATTAAATTAAGCCTAATAATCTACTTTGTCAAGAATCTCTGGGATCCTGACTCTATTGTCCATTGTGAAAATTATACCTTCCTCACCCTTCTTTATATCATTGGAAAAACTCATACCATTTATTCCTTTAGCCATCGATTTTTTTTTAAAAAAAATAAATAAATAAATAAAATAGAGGACCAAGAAGATTCCCTAAAGTACTTCACTGGAGACCTACTGCAAACAGGATGATGGAATGTAGCACCTCCTTTTTGAGTCTGATCAAACCAGTTCTAATTCATCTACAGGTATTTTCATTTTTTTTTTTGCATTTGAATTTATTTATTTAATATTTCCCAATTAAATTTTAATTTAGCTTGTCCTACATTCGGGAATTTTATAAGTTCTGCAAGTTAGATACTTCTGAACTAGACAGTCTTCCAGTCTCTTCTACTTCTAAATAATGTAATCTTAGGAAAATAGTTTCTTTTTCCCCTAAATGTAAAAATCATGAAAGAATAAAGAAAATCTACTTGATATTAAATTCTGAAATAATAAGAATGATAAATATTTTCTTTTTGCTCACTCTGATTCACAGTGTAATAGCTATTCACTTTATAGAACTTTTAATTTTTTTGTTTTTGTTTTTTTTTTATCTACTGGTATTTTCATCTATCCCACATCTCTCCCTTTAATACATAATGATGGTATGAAATTTTGAAAGACTTTGCTATTATCTATGAGAGTAATCATCCTATCAAAAAAAAAATAAATGAAACAAGTCTGTTATGACGTGTTATTGGGAATTCATATTGTGTCCCACATACTTCATCAATTTCCTTTTTCTGTTTAAGTGCTCTGTAATAGACTTCATATATACATACATGCATCTCCAGTCATCTTGATCTACATCTTGCCATGGAGTCCAGATGGCTCTGAAGAAGAAAGAGTGAGGCTGGTGACTTGTATAGCCCCCTTTCATTTAAATTCAACTCATTTGCAAGCCATGACATTACTTTCCTGATGTCATGATCCTCTTCTAAAATGAAAATCAAATAACAATATTTATAGAATTAAACAGTTTTAGTTGCTGGTCTCAAAAAAAAAATTCAGTGTTAAGATTCCATTAACTTTCTATATTACACTTTAAGTCCCATTTGTGAGCAGTAACTTAGTTTCTCTATTATTTGACTCATCTATCAATAAAGTGAGAATTTTCTTGAAATCCTCATCAATTTAGAGTTGGGTGAAGAATTATTGGGATAATGTGTGTGTGTGTGTGTGTGTGTGTGTGTGTGTGTGTGTGAGGGGGGGTGTATTTTCAATTCTTTTTTTAAAAAAAAATGATCTAGGAGGTAGAGAGAGGATAGAAACTGGATCTGTGAATTCTTAGTGAAGGAGAAAACTCTCAGGTAAACAAAATCATTCCATCATTCTAGGTCAGCACTTTCTATGCAACTTTTTAGAACTTACCTAGAGTACTGAGAGGTTAAGTGACTTGCCCCAAATCACCTAATAAGAATCAGAGAGGGGACTTGAACTTGGGTCTTCCTGACTTTGAAGCCTATTGCATATTCATTGCATCATGTTGCCTCCTATGATATGCATGAAGATCTATAACTGCATACATATATATATATTTTTTCTAAATAAAATATAAATTCACAAAAAGTAATGTTCTTGGAAATACAGTGTTTATTGGTTAAAACTTTTAAGTTTGTATTAACTCAGAAAGGTTAAAATTATATTAATGCTTGAATTATAGGATATTTTAGGTTTACAGCATCAAGCACAAATCACAATATAAGATTTATCCAAAATGGTATAAGATATAGATCTTTAGGGAACCTACTTTAATTATGGAACAAATAGAATTATAATTATCAAATTCATTATTTATTTGCAAATGAATATTTCCAGCATCCAAAAGGCAATTAAATGGTATAGTGGCTAGAACGCTGGGCTTTGGAGTCAGGAAGACCTGAATTCAAATTCAATCTCACATACTTTCTAGCTTATGATGTTGTGCAAGTTACTTAACCTCAGCTTCCTTATTGATAAAATGTAACTCACAGAGTGTTGTAAGATTCAAGAGATATTTTAAAAGCACTTAGCATAGGGCTTAAGACATAATAGTCTCAATAAATGCTTGTTCCTTTTCTACTTAAAAAAATTCTCTTTGAATTTCTCTTTGAAAATTATTTGCCATCTTACCCTCTTTGTAGTGGCCAGAAACTGGAAACTGAGTGGGTGCCCATCAATTGAAGAATGGCTGAATATATCATGGTATATGAATATTAAGGAATATTATTGTTCTGTAAGAAATGACCAGCAGGATGATTTCAGAAAGGCCTGGAGAGACTTACATGAACTGATGCTGAGTGACCAGGAGATCATTATATACTTCAACAACAATACTATATGATGATCAATTCTTTTTTTTAATGGTTTTTTAAGTTTTTTAATAGCTTTTTATTTACAAGTTATATGCATGGGTAATTTTATAGCATTGACAATTGCCAAACTTTTGTTCTAATTTTTCCCCTCCTTCCCCCTACCTCCTCCCCTAGATTGGTCAGGATGACCAATACATGTTAAATATATTAAAGTATAAATTAAATACAAAATAAGTATACATGTCTAAACCATTATTTTGCTCTACATAAAGAATCAGACTGAAATATTGTACAATTAGCCTGTGAAGGAAATCAAAAAATGCAGAATTCAATGTAATGGTTCTTAGTCATCTCCCAGAGTTCTTTCGCTGGTTGTAGCTGGTTTAGTTCATTACTGTTCTATTAGAACTGATTCGGTTCATCTCATTGCTGAAGATGGCCAGGTCCATATGATGATCAATTCTGATGGATGTGGCCATCTTCAACAATGAGATGAACAAAATCAGTTCCACAAAAATGCTTTTGTTTTTGTCTTTGTAGCACCAATGCTTAGCACATGACTTACATATTTATTTATTATTATTGAATATGATTGGAAGTAAATTGAATTGGGGGAGGGAGGTGTTAAGTAGAACAAATATTAACCTATTTTACAAAGAAGGAAACTGAAGCCCAACTAGTTTATTTATGTAACTTATATGATTTAATTATGGTCATGAGAGGCAGCATGGCAGAGAAGCAGTGGATAAAGAGCAGCTTTGGAGACAGGGATATTTAGCCTTACCTCTGACATATATCAGCTGTATAACTCTGGTCAGAACATTTAACCTCTTATTGCCCTAAGCCTGTAATGTAACATCCATTTTGTGTATAGATAAAATGACATTGTGAAAGGAAGGAAAAGAAAGGAAGAAAAGAGGAAATGGAATAAAATAGAAGAAAGGAAGGAAGAAAATGAGTATTTATTAAAATCTTAGTATGTGCCAAGCACTGTCCTAAACCCTGAAAATACAAACATAACCAAAGAGAATTACAACCTCTGTCCTCAAAGATGTTAAAAATCTAATGAGAGAAATAAGAATAGAACAAAGAGGAAATAATAAAGGATGGCCTGAAACCCTTCACAAAATGAAGATTCTAAAAGAAACTCACTAATGAGAAAAGAGCAGGAGCCTTGGCATAGAATGTTCCCTATTGAAAATATTAAAGGATAGTTGAATGCTATAGAAGAAGTCACCAGAAACTGAGAGGAATTCTAAGATGAAACAGTATGGTTTTAAAGTCAAAAAGCCAGGAAGAGGGCCAGGAGGAAAATATAGAGGTAGAATATTGTTGGTGATGATTTCTTAGAACAAGGAAATGAGTGGGACATTCTGGTGAATGTTTAACAACCAACTCTTGAGAAGGAAAAAAGTACATAGGGCACATTTGTAAGTTTCGCTGATATTATTAACATTTGCTATCTCACTTTGCTTTTTTTATTTCTTTTATTATTATTATTATTATTATTTACAAAGCATATGCATGGATAATTTTTCCAACACTGACTCTTGCAAAACCTTTTACTCCAAAATTTCTCCTCCATATGTATGTGTGTGTATTTATATGTATATAGTTATCTTGATGCACAGGAAAAATCAGATCAAGAAGGAAGGAAAAAAGAAACTGAGAAAGAAAACAAAGTAAGCAAATTACAACAGGGATTGTGAAAATGCTATGTTGTGTTCCACACTCTGTTCCCACGGTTCTCTCTCTGATGTAGATGGTTCTCTTCATCACTGAACAAGTGGAACTGGTTTGAATCCTCTCATTGTTGAAGAGAGCCATGTCCATCAGAATTGATCATCATATAGTCTTGTTCTTGAAGTATATAATGATCTCCTGGTTCTGCTCATTTCACTTAGTATCAGTTCATGTAGGCTTTTCCAAGCCTCTCTGAAATCATCCAGCTGGTCGTTTCTTACAAAACAATAGCATTCCATAGCATTCATGTACCATAATTTATTAAGCCATTCTCTAATTGAGGGGCATCCACTCAGTTTCCAATTTCTTGCCACTAGAAAGAAGGCTGCCACAAACATTTTTGCACATGTGAGTCTCTTTCCCTCATTTAAGATCTCTTTGGGATATAATATCAGTAGAAATACTGCTGGATCAAAGAGTATGCAGAGTTTGATATCTTTTTGAGCATGGTTCCAAACTACTCTCCAGAATGGTTGGATCCGTTCACAGTTCCAACAACCAGTGTCCCAGTTTTCCCACAACCCCTCCAACATTTGTCATTATCTTTTCCTGTCATCTTAGCCAATCTGACAAGTGTTTAGTGAAATCTCAGAGCTGTCTTAATTTGCATTTCTCTGATCAATAGTGATTTGGAGCACCTTTTCCAATGAATACAAATAGTTTCAATTTCTTCTTCTGAAAATTGTTTGTTCATATCCTCTGACCTTTTATCAATTGAAAAATGTCTTAAACTATTATAAATTTGAGTCAATTCTCTATATTTTAGAAATGAGGCTTTTATCAAATCCTTTGAATATAATAATGTTTTCCCAGCTTATTGCTTCCCTTCTCATCTTGTCTGCATTAGTTTCGTTTGTATAAAAACTTTTTAACAATATAATCAAAATTATCTATTTTGTGATCAGTAATGATTTCTAGCTCTTTTTTGGTCACAAATTCCTTCCTCCTTCACAAATCTGAGAGGTAAACTATCCTATGTTCTTCTAATTTGTTTATAATATCATTCTTTATGTCTAGATCATGAACCCATTTCGATATGGTGGTATCTGGTATATGGTGGTAGGTATGAATTTATGCCTACTTTCTGCCATACTAGTTTGTGGTGAGCTTTTTCTTATAGCCCGGTTAGCTTAGAGGCCCATCTCTCTGCTTGGTTCCAAGAGCTCTCTCCAAATGTCTTTAAATCCAAAGGTCTGGTCCTTCAGCCTCTGCCTCTGCTTTCTTCAGCCTCCCCAGCTCCAGTCTTCATGTCATTCCGGTGAAATCTCGACTTGTAGCGTCTTCCTCTCTAGAACTCTCCGACTGGCCCATTGGCCTATTTATGCTCCTTCCAGAGAGAGGGATTATGGGTAGTTCTACTTAGTACCTTGTTTCAGGTTCTGCCCAAAACAACTTCTTGTAAGATTAGATCAACTCTAATTACTTAGCAGTTAGTAAGGATTCCAACATCTCCCCCTTTCTTTTGTTTTAAAACATAGGGGGTTTCTGAGGGGGTACACATAAATCCATCAATATGGGCCAGAACTTTGTAACAGATATACATGGTATACATAAATCCATCAATATGGGAGGCATTATACATAATTTACATGAGCACATAGCAATATAACACAGGCTAGTAGTAATGTAACAAATAACAAGAATCAATCTGAAAATTTACACATGTCCATAAGTCCTAGAAACAGTCCAATAGGATTCCATTGTCCATTAGTTCATGTGCCAGGAATCCAATAGTTCCTGTAAGCTCTGAAGTACTGCAAAAAGTCTCATCAACAATTTTTCATCTTAAGGAACCCAATGATCTTGCTGGTTTTTCAGGAACTGAAATAGTTTCATCTTGTGTTAGGAAATTCAAAGATTTCTGAAGATTTTAAGAGTCCTTTTGACAGTCTCATTGTCAGCCATCTGATTCTTTCTTCATCAGTGGAAATATAAGCAGATCCTCTTCCCCAAGCAGTTAACCTATCTAATTCTCTTCTATTTACCACTTTTGGGATTTCTCCTCATCATCTGGTAATTACATTGGAGCTGTTTGCATTGGATATTGTCTTGTTGTCTTAAAAGGCCTGTATTCTTCCCAACTGTAATCCTGATTGCTTTTCTGTTGGTTGATGACATCAGAGTTCTGAATTTCTAAAGTCTCTCTGGGTGTAACCTCAGCTGCTATCATGCCCCACCTGTCCTTTGATTGATACTTTGGAGCTGGGTCCTGCCTCTCATTCCTCTGGGTCAATATACATTTAGAGGCCCAGTGAAAGCCTTGATTACATTTTGGACATGGAGTTTTGGGTTTTCTCTCACCCTGTCTTCTCGCTCTATCTCCATTTCTACATTGAGCTCTCAAATGTCCAATTTTTCTGCACTGAAAACATCGACGAGTTTCTCTAGAATTCCTCTGCCAAGAAGGACCTTGTCTTTGCATGTTCATCATAGTCTGGGCATAATAAGCATTTGTGCCCACTGTGGCACAGTGTCTAATGATTTCTTCTAAAGGAGCATTTTTGTCTAGCCCCCATATAATTCTCTTGCAAATCTCATGGCATTTTCCTTAGCCAAATGTCTAGTCATTATTTCTGTTGCTGCATTGTCTCCAATGGTTCTTATTACAGCTGTTTGTAAACGTCCACAAAATCTGCAAAAGGTTCATTGGGACCTTGCTCTATTTTTGTGAAAGCATTATTTCCATCTTTCTGTCCAGGGAGAGAATTCCAAGCTTTTATTGCAGCCTTAGAAATTTGCTCATACACTGTTATGGGATAATAAATTTGTTCTGAACTCTCTGCATACTGACCTTCACCAGCTAGTTGGTCAAAAGCAACTTGTACAATAGCTCCTGTTTGCCTATTGCATTGGGCTTGAATCCTACATAATTCATGAAACTCTGAAAGCCACAATAAATTTTGTCCCGGTTCAAGACATGTTTTAGTGATGGATTTCCAGTCATTCGGGGTTAAGATTTCATAAGACAAATTATTCAGTAACATCTTCACATAAGATGATGTAGCCCCATAAAGAGTGCAACCCTTTTTCAAATCTTTAATTTTTCCCAAATTAAAAGGAGTGTATTTTCTCTCTTTTTGACCTGAGGAGTTGAGCTCTTCAATCACAGGATATGCATTTATAAAATCAGATATATCTTCTCCTTCATTTTTTGCTTTAATTAATGCTTTTTCTAATCTTGTCAAATTCTGCTTTACAGGAGAAGCTGACTGTGTTTCTGTCTCTCTCCCTCCCCCTTGTTCCACCCATGAAGGGTTAATTGCGGGGGGAGGGTCATGAGATGTGGAATCACCTAATTCCTCCTGCTGTGAAGTATCATACTCAGAATTGTAATTAACTCCATTCTCATCTGATTCATCCTCCTTTTCACCTAGTAAAGTTGGCAATTCTTCCTCCTGTACTTTCCTTTTCATCATTCTATCACTTAAATAACTTCTTATAGCCAATTGTATTACATTATATGTATTAATTATTGAGTTAGGCCCATTTTTATCATAGAATTGACAAAGATCCTCTCCAACCAATTTCCATTCATTTAGATCTAATTCCTTATCAAGAGAGAAACAAGGACATATGTCCTTTACAGTTTGTAAAAGTTCAGTGATTTGCTGTAAACTTATAATTAAACCTTGGCTTTCCATAATTTTGACAATGCTCTCTAAACATTTTCCTTGAACAGAAACAAGCTGTTTTCTAAATATCTGTCCCATCGTAGCTGAAATTCTACTTTAACTCTTCTAACAATTTCTTTGTTGTACTCACCCTAATTTCTGGGTTGAAGAGTCTTTTCCACTGGATCAGGATCAGAGGCTTTTCCACTTGAATCAGGATCGGAGCTTTTCCACTGAAATCCATTGAGGGGGTCTGTTTGCCCCACGTTGGGCGCCAAAATGTGGTGAGCTTTTTCTTATAGCCCGGTTAGCTTAGAGGCCTATCTCTCTGCTTGGTTCCAAGAGCTCTCTCCAAATGTCTTTAAATCCAAAGGTCTGGTCCTTCAGCCTCTGCCTCTGCTTTCTTCAGCCTCCCCAGCTCCAGTCTTCATGTCATTCCGGTGAAATCTCGACTTGTAGCGTCTTCCTCTCTAGAACTCTCCGACTGGCCCATTGGCCTATTTATGCTCCTTCCAGAGAGAGGGATTATGGGTAGTTCTACTTAGTACCTTGTTTCAGGTTCTGCCCAAAACAACTTCTTGTAAGATTAGATCAACTCTAATTACTTAGCAGTTAGTAAGGATTCCAACACTAGTTTACAATTTTCCCAACAGTTTTTGTCAAATAGTGAATTCTTATTCCAAAAGGTGGGCCTTTAGGTTTGTCAAATACCAGATTGCTATAGTCATTGGTTATTTTGTTCAGTGAACCTAACCTATTCCACTGATCAACTTCTCTATTTCTTAGCCAGTACCAAATGGTTTTGTTGACTGCTGCTTTACAAAACATAGTTTTAGATCTGGTATAGCGAGGCTACTTTTATTTGCTTTTCTCTTCATTAATTCCTTTGAAACTCTTAACTTTTTATTCTTCCAGATGAATTTTGTTGTTATTTTTTTCTAGGTCAGTAAAATAGTTTCTTGAGAGTTTGATTGGTATTGTACTAAATAAATATATTAGTTTAGAGAGTATTGTGATCTTTATTATATTCACTCGACCTATCCAAGAGCACTTGATATTTTTTGAATTGCTTAGATCTGACTTTATTTGTGAGGAAAGAGTTTTGTAGTTTTGCTCATATAGTTCCTGACTTTCCCTTGGCAGATAGGTTCCCAAATATTTTATACTATCAAAAGTTATTTTAAATGGAATTTCTCTTTGTATCCCTTGCTGTTGGATTTTTTTTAATGATATATAAAAATGTTGAGGATTTATATGGATTTATTTTGTATCCTGCAACTTTGCTAAAGTTGTGGATTATTTCTAATAGTTTTTTAGTTGATTCCCTAGGGATCTCTAAGTATACCATCATATCATCTGCAAAGAGTGATAATTTTGTTTCCTTATTACCTACTCTAGTTCCTCTAATCTCTTTTTCTTTTCTTATTTCCAAAGCTAGCATCTCTAATACAATATTGAATAGTAATGGTGATAGCAGGCAACCTTGTTTCACCCCTGATCTTACTGGGAATGGTTCTCAGTTTATCCCCATTACATATGATGCTTGCTGATGGTTTTAAATAGATGCTACTGATTATTTTAAGGAAGAGTCCATTTGTTCCTATACTCTCTAATATTTTTTATTAGGAATGGATGTTGGATTTTATCAAATGTTTTTCTGCCTCTGTTGAGATAATCTTTGTTAATTTGGTTATTGATATAGTTAGTTATGCTAATAGTTTTCTTAATATCGAACTAGCCCTGTATTCCTGCTATAAATCCTACTTTGTCATGATCTGTTATCCTGGGGATGATTTTCTGTAATATCTTTGCTGATGTTATTTTTTTTTTAAGTTCATATCAATATTCATTAGGGAAATTGTTCTATAATTTTCTTTCTCTGTTTTGATCCTACCTGGTTTAGGTAGCAATACCATATCTGTGTCATAAAAGCAATTTGGTAGGAGTTCTTCATTCCTTTTTTTTTTCTAATAGTCTATATAGTATTAGAGTTAATTGTTCTTTAAATGTTTCCTAGAATTCACATGTAAATCCACCTGGTCCTAGGGATTTTTTTTAGGGAGTTGATTAATAGCTTCTATTTATTTTTCTAAAATGGGACTATTTAAGTAATTTATTTTCTCTTCTGTTAATCTGGGCAATCTATATTTTTGTATATATTCCTCCATTTCACTTAGGTTGTCTAATTTATTGGCATAATTGTTCTATTTTCCTCTTTATTGGTGGATAAAATTTTCATTTTTTGAGACTAACAATTTGATTTTTCTCTTTCATTTTTCTGATCAAGTTAACTAAAGGTTTATCCATTTTGTTGTTTTTTTTTTCATAAAACCAACTCTTTTATTTATTCAAGTTTTTTTTTTAGTTTCAATTTTATTGATCTCTCCTTTTATTTTTAGAATTTCAAGTTTGATATTTGTTTTAATTTGTTCTTTTTTTTTTTTAGCTTTTTTAGTTGCAAGCCCAATTTATTGATCTCTTTCTCTATTTTATGCAAGTAAGCATTCAGAGATATAAAATTTCCCCATCACTGCTTTAGCTGTATTCCACAAATTTTGGTATGTTGTTTCATTATTGTCTTTCTCTTAGATGAAATTATTGATTGTGTCTATGATTTGCTGTTTCACCCATTCATTCTTTAGGATGAGATTATTTAGTTTTCAATTACTTTTAGGTCTATTTTCCCCTGACTTTTTACTGAATGTAATTTTTATTTCATTGCGATCTGAAAAGAATACATTTACTATTTCTGCCTTTCTGCATTTAATTTTGAGGTCTTTATGTCCTAATATATGGTCAATTTTTATATAGGTTCCATGAACTGTTGAGAAGAAAGTGTGCTCCTTTCTGTCTCCATTCAGTTTTCTCCAAAGATCTATCATATCTAGCTTTTCTAGTATTCTATTTACCTCTTTAACTTCTTAGTTTTTTGTGATTTGATTTATTTAGTTCTGAGAGGGCAAGGTTGAAATCTACCACTATTACAGTTTTGGTATCTATTTCTTCTTGCAACTCCCTTACCTTCTTTAGGAATTTAGATGCTATACCACTTGGTGCATATATGTTTAATATTGATATTGCTTCATTATCTATGGTACCCTTTATCTTTTAATTAGATCAATTTTTCCTTTTGTTTGATCTGAGATTAGGATGGCTACCCCTGTTTTTTTTACTTCACCTGAAGCATAATAGATTCTGCTCCAGCCTTTTACCTTTATTCTGCATGTATCACTCTGCTTTAAATGCGTTTCTTGTAAACAACATATTGTAGGATTCTGGGTTTTAATTCAGTCTGCTATCCATTTACATTTTATGAGATAATTCACCCCATTCATATTTACAGTTAAAATTACTAATTCTGTACTTCTTGCCATCTTATTAACCCCAAATTATACTTTTCTCTTTCCATTTCCCCTTTTCTTCCTGCCCAGTATTTTACTTATGAGCACTACTTGCCTCAAGCAGTCCTCTCCCATTAGAGAACCTCCCCCTTTCTTATAACTTTCCCCTACTATTTCTGTTTTCTCTTCTTTTTAGCCTTCCCCTTTTCTTTCTTCTTTCCACTCCCACTTTTCTAAAAGGTGGGAGAAATCTCTCAGTGAAACCAAATATATCTAATATTTTTTGAGCCAAATCTGATGAGAGTCAGATTCACATAATATTTGTCATCTTCCCTTCCTTCCCTCAATTATACTAGTTTTTCTTTGCCACTTCCTGAGATGTAATTTGCCTCATTTTATCTCCACTTTACCTTTTTTTTCTGTTACAATCCTCTTTCCACCTCTAGTTTCTTTTTTATATAACAGTAAAATTAGATTATACATGTATTCTCTATGTATACTAATAACAGAAATAGTTCTCAAGAGTTTTTTTTTCTTTTTATGCTTCTCTTGAGTTCTATATCTGGAGGTCAATTTTTTTGTTTAACTCTGTTCTTTTTATCAAAAATAAATGGAATTCACCAGTTTCATTGAATGTCCATCTTCTTCCCTGAAAGAAAATGCTCAATTTAGCAGGGTAATTTATTCTTGGCTGCATTTCAAGCTCCTTCTCCTTTCAGAATATCAGATTCCAGGCCCTTCAAACCTTTAAAGTGGAAGCTGCTTGGTCCTGTGTAATCCTTATTGTGGCTCCTCAATATTTGAATTGTTTCTTTCTTGTTGCTTATAATATTTTTTCCTTGGTCCAATAGTTCTCAAATTTATCCACACTATTCCTTGGGATTTTAATTTTGGGATCTCTTTCAGGAAGTGTTTAGTGAATTCTTTCAATGGTCATTTTACCTTCTGATTTCATGACATTTGGGCAGTTCTCTTTGATGGTTTCCTGAAAAATAGTGTCTAGCTCTTTTATTCATCATGGCTTTCAGGGAGCAATAATCCTTAGATTGTCTCCCCTAGATCTATTTTCCAGGTCAGTGATTTTCCCAATTAGATATTTTACATTTTTTTCATTTCTTTTTGTTTTGCTCAACTGATTCTTCTTGTTTCATTGAGTCATTCATTTCCATTTGTTCAATTCTGAATTTTAGTGAATTATTTTCTTCATTTACTTTTTTTACTTCTTTTTGTATTTGTCCAATTGAATTTTAAATGAGTAGTTTTGTTCTATGAATTTTTTTTTCCATTTCACAAATTCTGTTTTTTAAAGTTATTTTCTTTTTCTGTTTCACAAATTCTTTTTTTCTGGTAGTTGCTTTTTTTTTTCTATTTTATCAAATCTATCTTTTAATGAGATATGTGCCTTTTCCAAACCCTCTTGCAAATTTTTCATTTCCTTTCCCCATTTTTCTTCTAGCTCTCTTTTAAGGTCCTTTTTAATTTCTTCTAGGAGAACCTTGTGTGATAGGGACCAGGTTGTGTCACCTTTTAGGGCTTTATCTGAAGGTAATCTGCCTTTAGTCTCCTCAGGGTTTGATAACTGTTCTTCTCTTTCACCATAGAAGCTATCAACAGAGTTCTCTTTACTTTCTTACTCATTTTTTTGAAAATGTTAAGGTCTGCATTTAGGTTAGGGGAGATTTTCCACGCTTTCTCTACAAGGAGCGGCTTCCTCTATAAGTAGTCAGCTGTGCTGGGTCAGTGCTGACTCACTCCTGGTGCTGGGTGGGTGTAGCCAAATCCTGTGAGATTCTGGCATTTTGGGGTTTACTATTTACCCTTTTGTGTTTGTGTTGGATGTTTTCTAACTTTTCTGCTGATCAACTGGCTTGCAGCCAGAATAGCCAAAATGCTGCTGTAGATTCCTGCTCCTAGATTTTCCATCACGTGGAGTCTGCACCATCCAGGGACTCTGTACTCTCTGAGCTGGTGTCTGTGCTCAGCTGCTTGTGCTGGCTGCTTCCCTCCCATTTCTAATTGAAACAGATCTTTTCTGGTGATCTTCAAAATTATCTTTTGCTGGTAATTTGTTGCACTCCCAATATTTGTGGGTTCTTCTGGTCCAGAGCTAATTAAGAGGCTGAATTTGTTAATTAGTCTAAGAGTTCTAAGAGAAGGTCAGAAAGAAATCTGTGTCTTCTCCACCATCTTGGCTCCAACCCAACTACCTCACTTTTCTAAGGCAACACAAAGAACAAAACAATAAATCAAGCTTTGATTTGTAGCATTTGCCAATTTCTGAAGTGTAAATACTCACACCAAAAATTTGTATCTCTGTATATGACTGAGGTGAAGTGAAGGTTCATATCATAAGAATTAGGATGTCAAGCTCTTTCCAGTAGCAATGGTAATGTTGATTTGATTATTATTATTATTATTATTCTTTGAGCAATTAAGAATGAGACAAACATAGTAGGGCAATTGACAAGATCTGAAGTATCTAGCCCTAACTGTCCTGGTGGAATGATTGAATGTGAGGAAACTTCTTCTGGTTCAAAGCAGATATGGAAGTTATTTCATTTACATTTTAAGGCATAAAAAAGGCAGTTCTGGTCTTTTGAGAGTAGATTTACACTTTCAGGATGGGGAAAGGGGGAAGTTAGAGTGTCTAGAAGGAATAGATGAATTATTAAGATACAAAGCTTTGAGGGGAAAAAAAACCAGGACCAAATTTTTGGGAATGATAAAAAAGGAGAAAAAGAATCAAGAGAAGTAAGAAAGGTAGGAAGCAAAGCAAGATGATTCAATGCCTCAGATCCAAAAGAGAAGAGAGTTTCCAAAATGACAAAGGTGATAAATACTTGCAGGTGTTAGAGTGAAGAAAAAGACTGGCATGTGATTAAAGGCACACTTTGAGAGAAGCTTTAAAAGAATATAGAGAAATGGAATTATGTTGTAAAGGAATGCTGAATAAGCAGATAGTGAGAAAGTGCAGGCATCAAATATAAACTGTTCTTTGAACAACTAAGGTATCTTGAATTATTATGATATTCTTACATCAATATGATTGTGGTTATCGCACAAATAAATCAATTAATTAATTAATAATTACAATGCCTATTAAGATAAATATAATCTATTAGATCAAAATAGTTTCTGTCAATTTGAAATAATTCATTGTCAAGATTCAACAATTATTGAGTACCTATTATGGGATAGTAAGATTTCTTTCTTTAAGGATTTGCAATCTAGAAGGAAGGGTAAGCAAACACAAATATAATTTTAATGTAAGACAACATATGGTAATATTATGGTTAGGGTAGAGGAAGCTGAGACATTAGGCTTTATAAGGAGCAAAGTATTTAAGCAATATCATCACATAAAAAGAACTACTTGGGCAAAGGCTCAGAGGTTAGAAATAAAGTGTGTTTGTGGAACAGTGAGGAGACTCATAAATCAATGGATATTGGGAAATAAAATTGGAAATGTGGGTTACAGCTATAGCACTGAGAAACTTGAACATTAGGCTTAGAAATTTTGATTAAATGTATTAGGCAAGACAGGAACCATTAAAGATTTGGGGGAAAAGAAATTACATGATAAGATTTGCTTCTTATAGCAATTAATCTGGCAGAGGAATATAAAGCAGATTAAAGAAGGCATAATCGAAAATGAAAAGGCTAGTTAAGGATCTGCACAATGGCTTTTGTTTTTTTTTTTTTTCCAGAAAATTGATTTCTGTCTTCATAAATAAAATTAGAATGTCCCTTGTTGTAAATTTGTGGACATGTCTTTTTTTGATCAATGTTATATAAAGTTTCATTTTTAAATCTTTCTATAGCAAATCTATCAGTTCTGGCAGAACAGGTCAGTTTATCAGCACTCAAACATTTTTGTTTTCTTTCTACAGTAGATGGTACCACTAATAATACGAATAAACTATAGTTTCTTTCACATAAAATTCCAAGGGTGTCCCTCAAATTTGACAGCATTAAACATGAGAATTAAATTATTTTAACATGATAGAGGAATATAGAAAGATTTGTTTTTACTAGAATGTCTAAATGTTTCTATAGTATGTGTGTGAGAGGCATTTTATTAAACTTTATTAATATATGATATCTTTAGTATATAGTGCTTGCTTGTGGTAAATTACCACACTCCCACATGTTTCAATAACATAATTTCTTTACAACATGTACCATCTCTCAAAAATTGCCCCACGGGAACTCAGACAATCTCAGGATTCATGTTTCAAAAGGCTGTTTTAGGAATCAAAGCTTCCAAAAGTAGCCAACCTCTCACAAACATTGATCCTGATGAGGGTTTGTATGTAATCTTTCTTATAAAGCTTCTAAGAGTCCAACTGGAGTCAGAACTTTTCTTCATTTTGGAGGGTCTTGTGGTTCCTGAAATTTCTCTTCTATCTATAATTAACTGGATGCTTTTTAACCTATGCAGACCCCAAGGTAATCAGCTTCTCTGTACTATTGGATTAACATGACTCATGGAAAACCTTAAAAATCAATTGCAGATCAGTAAGTTGACCTAACAAAAAGCTATTTGCTTATTAAGAGGCCATGCAAAACAAAAGAGCTTTTCAGTTTCCTTCATAGTAAAATTCAAGGAGTTTTTATCCCAATATCTTTAAATGATTTTCTCCCTCCCTGAAAATTATGTTTTTTGATGTAATTTCTCACTGATGAGGCCAATTGAGTCACTATTTTGCACACTTTGACCACTGAGAAAGTTAGGCATTCACAATACAGAGCTCTTAAGTTTTTAATTCTCACAAAGGCTTTCTATATCAAGAGCTCAAAAAATACCAGCTTACTCACAAAGGAAGAAAAGAAAGAAATGACCATTTTTTGATTTGATGTCTTATGATTTGATAGCTTCGGGGAAATGTTTCTATTCCTACAAATTCTAGTTAATACTACTATGATGAGGATCTGGATCCAGGTTTCTTCTACAATAGATTTCTATTCTAGAGGCTGTGGAGAACTTTAGTGTAGAGTTGGAGTTTACCAATTCTTAGATGAGTATACTCTTCATTTCTCTCCAAGAGTAGGCAGCAGCATTAAGCTAAGGAATCAATAAAAACTATAGAGTCCTCAATCATAATGTTCCCAGAGTAACATTGACTACCCTGGCCTCTATTGCCTGAAGGCCAGTTATATTGCATTTTACCCCCTCCTGCGGGTAGTAGAGTTTAGGGGTGTCTAAGTTATCAACAAATTGTTCCAGTTCCCAAGTAAGGGTATTCCCCCTTTAGAGGATGTAGATCCTCTGTACCCAATTCCATTTAGTCACTAACAGTCACATTATCTTTTACAAAGAAATGTTTGCTTCAAAAGTTGTAATCACAAACTTATTCCCAGACCACACTCCCAAGTTTCAAGTCTACAACTCACTTAAAGCTCAAGTCCCAGGTCCTCTGGTTTCTCTAACAGATGTCTTGCTGCAACATACCCTCTGCATTCCTGATCCCACCTCACCACGGCTTGAATTCTCAATTCAAATTCCCACTGAACTTACAATCTTTACTCTCTGAGCAGCAGGAAAAAAAGCATGCAGAAGAGAGAGACTATCCCAGTATGATCGGTTTTAAACACATGGACTGCTTCAGCTATGCTTCTGATCAAAGAAGACTAATTCCACTATGGATGGCAATGTGCAACATGGACAGTTCCTCCATGTTAGGTTGTCTGGACCTGCACAGAGAAGTCTGCTTACTTTATCTTATTGGCAATTAGCTATCTGCTAAATCCTAGGGAATGCCTGAGTACTGGTCTATTCTTAAGCTTAAAAGTTGTCAACAATGTATCAATCAGAAAGTACCTATAAAGTACCTACTATTCTCTAAGAATAACTAAGTAATGATCAAACAATGATCGAAAATTTAGGAATTCTAAGAGTTAGCGGAAGGAAAGAGATACATTCCAGGCAAGGGTGGGGACAGTCTGTGCAAAGGCAAAGAGATAGGAAATGAATTGTTGTGTGTGAAGAAAAAGAACTCCAGTTTGAACTGATTGTTTCTGAATATAGATGGAATATGTATATGTATGTATGTATGTATGTATGTATATAAAGAGAAGAATAAAGCTAAGTTTTAAGGACTTTTAAATGTAAAACAGGGGAGTTTTCTTTTTATTCCAGTGATATTTGGGAACAACTGGAATTTATTGAATAGAGGAGAAATGTTACAGAGTAATTAATGATATAGCCATTGATTCTTTGCAAATTACCTTATGTAATTAGTATCAAAGGATTTAGAGCTAGATGTAAGACTAAGTTAACAATATGATATCTAAAAATTCTAGAGTAGCTGGATTTCTTAGTAAGAAATCTTGGGAAAATATATTTTAAACTATTTAATATTTTTATTTTCTCCACTTATATGTAATACAGTTTTTTTTTTACATTTGTTTTTACAACTTTGGATTTCAGATTCTTCCTTTCCTTCCCACCTTTAACCCCCATTAAAGAAGGCATAAGTGCAAAACATTTCCATAAAAGCCATGTTGTAAAAGAAAATATAGATTCTCTCCCCCAAAGAAAAACTCTGGAGAAAAATAAAGGTTTTTTTTTTTTTTTTTAAGTAAATATGCTTCCATCCAGAAACAACAAATCAGTTCTATCTCTGGATATGGAAAGTATTTTTCTTCATAAGTCCTTCAGAGTAATTTTGGGTCATTGCATTGCTGAAAATAGCAAAGTCATTCCCAGCTAATCATCATAACATTGCTATTGCTTTGTATATTATATATTTCACTTTGCTTGAGTTCATAGAGGACTTCACAGGTTTTTCTGAGGTCATCCTGCTCATCATTTCCCATAGAACAATAATATTCCATCATAATCACATACCACAATTTATTCAGCCATTGCCCATTTGACAGGCATCCCCTCAATTTTTAGTTTTTTGCCCTGAGAAGAGAGCTGTTATAAATATTTTTGTACATATGTTACTTTTTTTAAATCTTTTTTGAGATTCATGACTAGTAGTGGTATTATTAAGTCAAAGGATCCACATGATTTTATAGCCCTTTGAGCACAGTTCATATTTTTTGATCATTAATCAATTAGGGAATGACATTTTTTTTTTATGAATGTAATTCAATTTCCTAACAATTTGAGAAATGAAATCTTCATCAGAGAAATTTGCTTCAAAATTATTTTCCCAATTAAAAGAGTCCTCCTGTGAGTGGAGGCCTCTGAACTTGTCACCACCTCCACTGCTCATGTAATCCTTGTTAGCTGGTTTCCCAAAGCCCTCTTACCCAACTGACAAACCTTTCCCGGTAACCTCCCAAGTGATCTTTGGTGTCTCTGGGCTGAGAGGTCCAGGAACTGCCAATACTGCCTCTGATTCAGAGGCACCTAGGCTTGTTCCTACTTTGCTGATGCCCTGGGCATCTTCTTATAATGGTGATATGATTATTTAGATATTTTTCTGTTGGCAAAAGAATATCATAATTATATTAATGAAAAACCAAAGCATGAGCTATAAAAAATCATTTCCACAAAATTATATAAAATCTCTTATAAATTTAAACAAGAATTCTTTTTTCATTCTATGCCCTATATAATCAATGTGGCTCTTCTTTGTAGCTCAAAGGAGAAAAAAATAGTTTTCAAGAATCTAAAGCAGGTAGAATTGGAAATGACATTTATACTTTATAAGAAGAATTTATGAATTAGAAGTTCATTGGCAAATATTATATTTAGTATCTAAGATGGAAGAAAGGAAGGAAGGAATATGGAAGAGAAAGGAAGGAAGGTAGGAAGGAAGGAAGGGAGCGAAAGAGAGAAGGGAAGAAGAAATGTAAGGAAGAGAGAGAGGGGGAGAAATAGAGGGGGGAAGAGGAAAGAAGGAAGGAAGAAAGGAAAGAAAGAACAAAGGAAGGAAGGAAAGAATGAAAGAAGGGAGAGAAAGAGGAGAAAACAAGAGAAGAAGGAAAAAATTTTGAAAGGAGAAAGGGAAGAAAAGGAAGAAAGGAGAGAAGGAAGGAGTAAAGAAAGGAAGGAAGGGAAGAAAAGGAGGATGGAGAGAGGGAGGGAAGGAAATTTGAAGGAAGGAACAGAAGGAAGGAAGTAAGGGAAAGAGGAAGGAAAAGGAGGGAAAGAAGGAGAAAAAAAGAAAGGAGGGAAGAAACCAGTAAAAAAAAAAAAAAAAAAAAAACTTAAGACAGAAAAAGTATCCTAGAGGAGATGCAAATTGCAATTTCATGCTGCAGAGAAGTCAAAAAGAATATGACCTGAGAAAGGCTATTAATGCTGTCAATTATGAGATCCTTGTTAAAAAATAAATGTTGTAACATTACAAAAAATAAGCTCAGGCCCAAATAAGAAATATCAATTATTTAAGAATCCGATTTTGCACATTTTTTCACTAATTTTCTATAAAAAGGTTTGTAGTTTGTTTTTATTTTATTGTGCATGCAACACATCTGTAACCTTTTGTAATGTAATAAATATGACATATTTGGCTAGAAGATCAAATGTGTCACAGTTGTAACTTCTAATGTTTCACTTGGACAATTTCTAATAAACTCCTTGTACCTTTTGAATATGCCCTCCATAACCAATTTTTTTAATTACAAATTTCATTATATATTATTCAGCTGTTGATGAAGGCCATATCTAGAAACATTATAGAAAATATTCATAGGCCAATTCCTTATTGCTTTCATGGAATAAGACCTCACTGTTCAATCAAAAAACCTTCTCTACATTATTGTTATTATAAAACAGAATAATATTTTACTTTTACTTTGGCCTATTCTGTGCTTGAATCTGAAAAGCCTGAAAAGGATATTACTCTTAAATGATATAGACATGGATTTAATAATGGTATGAAGTCAATGTAACTATAGGTTTATCTAGATTTTTCAAAATACATAATTTTGTGCTGAATACTATGTTCACTGCAGTTTTGATGAATAATTACAACTATGCTGCACTTTTGCTTTGCAAGTCTTAAGGAAAGATCAAGTGATATAAAATGATTGTCACATTTCACTGTTACCTTGGTCAAACAAACTTCATGGGTTTCAAAATAACATCTATAAGTATGCCAATATTGTTGCTTATATCATTATATTTCCCCAAGTAAAGGAATCTGTTGAATAAATATTTGTTTGCAGTATCTACTGTTAACCAAAATTTATTTGTCTGGCTTATTTGACATGTTGTATAAATATATCTATAGCATATTTTGCTACAAAAAAATTGTTCATTGAACATTTTATATATGTCAGGAATAAAAGGGTTTTTTTTTTTTATATAATTTTCAATAAAACAATTCCACAGTGAAGATACTAGACAAAGTCTTGCCTGAAATAGATTTTGCTTCCTTTTAGTTTTCAGGTCAAAGCAAATGTTTCTCATTTTATCTAGGAATCAATTATATGGTATAGTTTTATTGAACAAGGAATACCTGTAGGAGCTATTCCACATACTTTTAATAATTTTTTTCCTACTGATTAAATAACATGAGTGACATGAGCAATAAACTTTCTAATTCATCTAATGTAATGAATCAGTTAACATTTCTGATAAGTCACTGACCCTCAATATTTGTGTATTTCTGAACATTTCTAAACATTGTCTCACTAAAAAATAAAAATTTGAGAAAAAATTTATTTGAAAATAATAAATGCAATTTTGCTTCATGGCAGAATTTGTTTTTAAAAAATGCAAAAGGGAAAGAAGAATAGAAAGAAATGAATAATATTGAGCTGTTGCAAATACCTTGCATTGCTTCAGAAGCAAAAGCCTATTATTGTTAGTTATTTTCCCTTTTCAGACATTATGGTTTTTCATTTCTTTTGTCATTATCTGGGGTCCAATGAGAACCATATTGCTCATTATCTTTTAGATTATCACCTGTACAAAGATATTCTCTGATAGATTTATCAATGTTGGAAACAGGTCTCTGCCTCACATTGCAACTGAAGAATTTACATCATCAAATTCCTTATCTAAAATCTCTCTATCAGATGAGTCAGATAGGATGCTTCTAATTAGTTTAAAATCTGTTCATCAGAGAGTCTCTTGGACATTGTATCAAGAAGGATATAAGCAAAGCTATATTATTATGACAACAAAATTGTAAATTCTGAAAAACTAGAAAAATTTAAAATGTAAAATACATGCAAGGATTAATTTTTATTTTATTGTATAAATGCATTATTCACAGGAGAAATTTGACTGATTCTCTAAGGAGAAAGCACTGATATGGGAAAAGAAATGATCCAAAAGAATTAAGTGTAGGAACATTTTCTAGATAGATATAGAGTACATAAGCATATGCATTAGTTTATGCATCTGATCCTTATAGATTAAATTATGTTTTATTCAAAAAATCTTTAGGTGATTGAGTAATGTTGATAACAAGATAAAGGTAAAGAAATCATGAAATATAAAGTAGATATACCTAAGTCTTTTCAAGTTAAAAATGTCCAAAAACATTTTTGCATCATGCAAAGCCCAATACTTCCAGGATTAAAAAAAGAGAAATCATTGATTACATTGGATAGGACAGTTTCAATTGAATAATATTAGAAACTCAATTATAAAGGGTACTCAAGAGAGTGATAGGAGAAAAAATGGAGGCACCAGAACCATATGTAGATACTTTTCATATAGAAAGAACACAAAGATAAATAAAAGAGAGAAAGATAGAGACACACACTTAGGGAAACAGATAGACTTAGAATGTTAAGCAGTTAAACAATATGTCAGGCATTGTGATAAGTTTTAGGAATTCAAAGATAAGCAAATAAAATAGTCTTTACCTTCAAGGAGTTTAAAACTTTTAAAAGAGGATATAACACATACAAAAAAGCTAGAAGTGGGAGGATGTAAAGACAGCATGATATGCAGACCACCAGGAAGTGGCAGAGAGGCCTAGTTTGAGGAAAGAAAAGGTGAGAGCATAGAATCAGGTGCCCCCAGGATGGAGTCCAGGTTTTATATCGGAGATAATTAAAAAGATGGCTAGAATGGAAATAGAATCATGTGGATGACATGAAGTATGGGTTGTAGAACTGAGAGAGTTTAAAGGAGCCTCAAAATAAATGTTGAAATCCTCTCATGTAATGATAAGAGATGGGCAAGAGAGGAAAAAGGTGAGCTTAATGTTGACACCTTAATGAATAGGCTTCACATCTGTGGGACATTTAAAAGGTTTCATCACAATATAGAATATAACATTTGAACACACTCCAAAAGTGTTCTTTCTAGATCCAGTTCTCCCTTCTCTATCACATTCTATGCCTCTTTCACATAAGAGCTCTTGATTATTATTTTCAAGTATTTGAAGTGCTTTCAAATAGAGAAGTAGATGTGTATACAAGACTGACTATTTGAAACTAGATAGAAAGTAGTACACTAGTGCCTATCATAACACTTTTCTCATTTAATAGATACTTATTGAATGAATGAATGTTGATGAAGGTCCTTTCAAAGAAAAAGCTCCATTTCTTGTAATTTTCCCCAGATTAAAGTAGAAAATATCAGAAACAATTACCCCTAAAAACTTAAATTCAGGTTTTCTGATCCTAATTTCCTCAGTTTTTCTCCTCCACTCTATCATATTGTCCCCTCAGTAAAAACTAAATTATTAAAATGAAACTTAACATGCTTTCTCAAATTCCAGGTCAACCTGTCTTTTGTACCTCTTCTAATTAATCTATATTTACAAAAGTAAAAGGAAAATCTTCCCAAATCTCCATTAGATAAAAAGGAGAGATTTATGAATGTAGAGTTCATTTCACATACATTTTCCAGGTCTCTAAACTCACTAAAGATCAAGCTGCTTTGCCATCACAGAATTAATATTTAAAAAGATATCTTTTCTATAAAAATAAATTCTTCTTACAATATAGCTACTCAATAAAATAAGAGTAAGACTTTTTATCACAGTCTAAATTTCATTTCCAAACGGGTGTGCATAACATATGCAATTACTGAGCATTGAGAGTCAGAGGGAACCATTAATTATTGTAACAACCTTTGTAATTTTCAAGTTGACCAGGCTTGGTTTCTTAAACATTAGCCAAAAAGTAATAAAAACAACTGCATTCAACAAGAGGGAACAAAAGTAGATTGTTGTTTAATCATGTTTTATTCTTCCTGACCCCATTTGGAGTTTTCTTGGCAAAGATACTATAGTGGTTTGCCATTTCCTTCTCCAGCTCACTTTACAAATGAAAACTCAAATAAACAAAATTAAGTGACTTGCCCAGAGTCACATATGTCTGAGGCCAGGTGTGAACTCTGAAAAACTACTTTTCCTGATTCCAGGCCAATGTTTTATATACTGTACCCCCTAGCTGCCAAAGGTAGACAATTGTTATTTTAATATTTTAACAGATAGAATAAGTATAGGAGCTTGCCTAGAAAGATCTTTGGTCAACTTGATGGGTTTTCAAAGTAGTGTGCATTTAGGATTTGGATTGTACTTCTTTGTAGAGGACATTTATAATCAATGTGATTAAGTAATTATAGATCCATTCAGAATTCATTGAGAAAAAATAATCAAATCTCAATAATTAGGGATGATCTTTTGGGCTTGAACTATTCTGGGAGTTAGGACCATTCTTGCACATAGAACAGAAAGTAATAAATAGTACTATAAGTTTATTTGAGAAGTGCAACTAGAGGAGCCTGAAAATGCAACTCTCTCATTGAACCACTAATGACTGTCTTTTTAAAATATCATATTGTAGGCAAAATACTTTCATCCATGGAAAGGGTTGGGGAACAAGAAAACAAGCATTTTTTTCAATTACATATAAAAATATTTTAATTTTGAGTTCATATAATTTTTCTTCATCAGCCCTTGTGTTGCTGCAAATAGCTAAGCCATTCATTTTAATGATCATCTTAAACATTACAGCTGGTGTATGCCATGTGCATTTATTAGTGCTTACTGTGTGCTAGGCTTTGGAAAGATAGAGGTATCATATTTCTGCCAAAGATATGGCAGCCATGGATAAGAGAACTATGTAGCTGAATGGAAGATATTCCTAAATCCTATTGTCCTGGTCAGATGAGAGGAATTTCTTGAAAAGTTTGAGTCAATCAACAAGAATTATTAAGTACCTATTTTGTGCTGAGGATAACAATTTAATAATGCTATTCTCAAAGAGTATATATTCAAGGAATGGAGAGACAACATATACACATGTAAGTCTAAATAAAATAAAGGTAATTACATACAAGGTAGGTGAGTGGGGAGAGCACTAGCAATTGATGGGATTAAGAACCGATTTATGTAGAAACTTGAGTTTATGCTAAAAAAAGAAGGATTCTCTGACACAGAGGAGGATGAAGTACATTATAGGTAGTATAAAGGCACAAAGAATGAATATGGGGACTTCTGGCCAAGATGGCGGAGAGGAGGCACACAGCTATGTAAGCTCCGCGTTTTCTCTCAGAATCCATTTCATTACAAGCCTTTGAATTAATGCTTGACTGAAAAAAATCCCACAAATAGTTACCAAGAGAAGACATCCTTGAAATTTGCCAGGAAAGGTCTGTTTTTGCTCAAGGACAAGGAAGGGTTTAGATCCGTTGCAGGCTGAGGGCAGGCAGTGATAGTGAGAACCCAGCAGACAGCTCACAGCCGAGCAGAGGTGGGGGGGAGGAGGGGTGGTGATCTCAGCCATCTCTGCGGGGAGAGGTTTGCTGCAGGATCAGATTCTTTGCCCTGGCAGCAAGTCAGTAGCCCAGCAGAGAAGCTAAAAACACTGGGGGGGAGGGGAGGGGCAGGGAGGAATGTGAAGAATACAATCCCGAACAGCTGGAGTCTCTCTTGGGACCTGGCCACCCCTCTCCCACAGTGTCTCAGCACACTCTCAGAGTCTCAGAGTGCAGGTGCAGCACAGTCCTGCTAGTGCCTCACTGCTACCTCCCAAGTCTGTAGAGGAAGCTTGGTAACACCACCCAGTCCCTCCCCCCCAAAAAAGCAAACTCCATTTAGGGTTTTTTCTTTTTTTTTCTTTGCTAGTTTGTTTTTGATTCTTCTCTGACAAAATGAACAAAAAATTGAAAAGGACCTTGACAGCTTCTATACTGATAGAGAGCAGACTCTAAACCCTGAGGAGACTAAAAACAGACTCCAGGTGAATCCCAAAAGGAGGAGATCATCTGTTCCTCAGCATAGATGAATCTCATAGAAGAAATTAAAAAGGCTCTCACAAGAGAGCTAGAAGAAAAATAGGGAAAGGAGAGGGAGACTTGACAAGAGAGTCTGGGGAAGTCATCCCACTCATTTAAAGACAGAGTGAATAAAGAAATCAAATCCTTGAAAAATAGGATTAGTGAACTGGAAACAGAAAATAGCTCTCTAAAAAATAAAATAGGTGAAATGGAAAAAAATTCCATAGAATTGAACAATGGAATTGAATGACTCGAGGAGACAAGAAGAATCAGTCAAGCAAAACCAAAAAAAGAAAACAATAGAAAAGAATGTGAAATACTTTCTTGGGAAAACAACAGACCTAGAAAATAGATCCAGGGGAGACAATCTGAGAATTATTGGACTCCCAGAAAAGTATGGTGAAAAAAAGAGCCTGGACACTATTTTCCAGGAAATTATCAAAGTGAACTGTCCAGAAGTCACAGAAAAAGAGGGTAAAATAGACATTCAAAGAATTCATCGATCACCTACTGAAAGGGATCCTAAAATCAAAACACAAAGAAATATAGTGGCCAAATGCCAAAACCCTCAGAAAAGGAAAAAATACTGCAAGCAGCTAGAAAAACGCAATTCAAATATAGAGGAGCCACAATAAGGAATACCCAGGATCTAGCAGCATCCACATTAAAAGATCGAAGGGCCTGGAATATGGTATTCTGAAAGGCTAAGGAACTCAGTATGCAACCAAAAATAACTTACCCAGCCAGAATGAGCATCTTTTTCCAAGGAAGAAGATGGACATTCAATGAAATAAGCGAATTTCACCTATTCTTGATGAAAAAAAACAGAACTTAACAAAAAGTTTGATCTATAAATATAGAACTCAAGAAAAACCTAAAAAGGTAAAAATAAATCTTGGGAACTATATTTCTGCTATAAAGATGTATAAAGAATATGTGTATACCTTGTTCCAGAAACTAGATGTGGAAAGAACATTGTACCAGAAAAAGGGTAAAGTGGGGGTACTACATCTCATGAAGAGGCAAAGGAAACCTATTATATCTGAGAGAAAGAATGGAGGGGGATGAATATAGTGAGTATCTTACTGCCTTCAGAATTGGCTTTAAGAGAAAAATTTTAAACATATTCAATTTATGGTGAAATTTCTCCCACCTCATTGAAAAGTGAGAAGGGAAAAGTGAAAAGGGAAGGAATAAGCTAAGCAGAAGGAAATATGGAAACTGTGAGGGAAAGGGGTAAGATGGGGGAGGAACTCTAAGGCGGGGGGAGGGATACTAAAAAGGGAGGGCTGTGAGAAGCAAGTGGTGCTCACAAGCTTAATACTGGGAAGGGGGATAAGGGGGAAAGAAGGGAGAAAAGCATAAACAGGAGTTAACAAGATGGCAAGTAATATAGAATTGGCAATTTTAACCATAAATATGAACGGGGTAAACTCTCCCATAAAGAGGAAGAGGTTAGCAGAATGGATTAAAAGCCACAATCCTACAATATGTTGTTTACAGGAAACACATCTGAAGCAGGGAGCTACATGCAGAATAAAGGTAAAAGGTTGGACCAAAATCTACTGTGCTTCAGGTGAAGTCAAAAAAGCAGGGGTAGCCATCCTGATCTCAGATCAAGCTAAAGCAAAAATTGATCTAATTAAAAGAGATAAGGAAGGGCACTATATCTTGCTAAAGGGTAGCATAGATAATGAAGCAATATCAATATTAAACATATATGCACCAAGTGGTGTAGCATCTAAATTCTTAAAAGAGAAATTAAGAGAGCTGCAAGAAGAAATAGACAGCAAAACTATAATAATTGGAGATCTCAACCTTGCACTCTCAGAATTAGATAAATCAAACCACAAAATAAATAAGAAAGAAGTCAAAGAGGTAAATAGAATACTAGAAAAATTAGATATGATAGATCTCTGGAGAAAATGTTATGGAGACAGAAAGGAGTACACATTCTTTTCAGCACTTCATGGAACCTATACAAAAATTGACCATATATTAGGACATAAAAACTTCAAACTCAAATGCAGTAAGGCATCCTTTTCAGACCACGATGCAATGAAAATTATATTCAACAAAAAGCCAGGGGAAAGTAGACCAAAAAATAATTGGAAACTAAATAATCTCATACTAAAGAATGATTGGGTGAAACAGCAAATCATAGACGTAATTAATAACTTCACCCAAGAAACCAATAATAATGAGACATCATACCAAAATGTATGGGATGCAGCCAAAGTGGTAATAAGGGGAAATTTCATATCTCTAGAGGCCTATTTGCATAAAATAGAGAAAGAGAAGGTTACAATGAATTGGGCTTACAACTAAAAATGCTAGAAAAGGAATAAATTGAAAACCCGTCAAACACTAAACTTGAAATTCTAAAAATAAAAGGAGAGATCAATAAAATTGAAAGTAAAAAAACTATTGAATTAATTAAGAAAACTAAGAGTTGGTTCTACGAAAAAACCAACAAAATAGACAAACCCTTAGTAAATCTGATTTAAAAAAAGGAAAGAGGAAAATCAAATTGTTAGTCTTAAAAATGAAAAGGGAGGACTCGCCACTAACGAAGAGGAAATTAGATCAATAATTAGGAGTTACTTTGCCCAACTTTATGCCAATAAATTCGACAATTTAAATGAAATAGAAGAATACCTCCAAAAATAGAGCTTGCCCAAACTATCAGAAGAAGAAGTAAATATCCTAAACAGTCCCATCTCAGAAAAAGAAATAGAACAAGCTATTAACCAATTCCATAAGAAAAAATCCCCAGGACCAGATGGATTTACATGTGAATTCTACCAAACATTTAAAGAACAATTAACTCCAAAGCCAAATAAACTATTTGAAAAAATAGGGATTGAAGGAGTCCTATCAAACTCCTTTTACAGCACAGACATGGTACTGATACTTAAACCAGGTAGGTTGAAAACAGAGAAAGAAAATTTTAGACCAATCTCCATAATGAATATTGATGCTAAAATCTTAAATAAAATATTACCAAAAAGATTACAGAAAATCATCCCCAGGATAATATACTATGACCAAATAGGATTTATACCCGGAATGTAGGGCTGGTTCAATATTAGGAAAACTATTAGCATAATTGACTATATCAATAACCAAACAAACAAAAACCATATGATCATCTCAATAGATGCAGAAAAAGTATTTGATAAAATCCAACATCCATTCCTAATAAAAACACTTGAGAGCATAGGAATAAATGAACTTTTCCTTAAAATAGTCAGGAGCATATATTTTAAAACGTCAGTAAGCATCATATGCAATGGGGAAAAACTGGAACCATTCCCAGTAAGATCTGGAGTGAAGCAAGGTTGACCCACTATCACCATTATTATTCAATATTGTATTAGAAACACTAGCCTCAGCAATAAGAGTCGAGAAAGAGATTAAAAAAAATTTGAGTAGGCAATGAGGAAACCAAACTATCACTCTTTGCAGATGATATGATGGTATACCTAGAGAACCCCAGAGATTCTACTAAAAAGCTATTAGAAATAATTCATAACTTTAGCAAAGTAGCAGGATACAAAATAAATCCCCATAAATCCTCAGCATTTTTATACATCACCAACAAAATCCAATAGCAAGAGATACAAAGAGAAATTTCTTTCAAAATAACTGTTGACAGCAGAAAATATTTGGGAATCTATCTACCAAAGGAAAGTCAGGAATTATATGAGCAAAATTATAAAAAAACTTTCCACACAAAGTCAGACTTAAATAATTGGAAAAATATTAAGTGCTCTTGGATAGACCAAGTGAATATAATAAAGATGACAGTACTCCCTAAACTAATCTATTTATTTAGTGCTATACCAATCAAACTTCCAAGAAAATACTTTAATGATCTACAAAAAATAACAACAAAATTCATATGGAACAATAAAAAGTTGAGAATCTCAAGGAAATTAATGAAAAAAAATCAAATGAAGGTGGCCTAGCTGTACCTGATCTAAAATTATATTATAATGCAGCAGTCACCAAAACCATTTGGTATTGGCTAAGAAATAGATTAGTTGATCAGTGGAATAGGTTAGGTTCACAAGACAGAATAGTCAACTATAGCAATCTAGTGTTTGACAAACCCAAAGATCCTAACTTTTGGGATAAGAATTCATTATTTGATAAAAACTGCTGGGATAACTGGAAATTAGTATGGCAGAAATTAGGCATGGACCCACACTTAACACCATATACCAAGATAAGATCAAAATGGGTCCATGATCTAGGCATAAAGAACGAGATTATAAATAAATTAGAGGAACATAGGATAGTTTATCTCTCAGACTTGTGGAGGAGAAAGAAATTTGTGATCAAAGATGACCTAGAGACCATTACTGATCACAAAATAGAAAATTTTGATTATATCAAATTAAAAAGCCTTTGGTCAAACAAAACTAATGCAAACAAGATTAAAAGGGAAGCAACAAACTGGGAAAACATCTTCACAGTTAAACGTTCTGATAAAGGCCTCATTTCTAAAATATATAGAGAATTGACTTTAATTTATAAGAAATCAAGCCATTCTCCAATTGATAAATGATCAAAGGATATGAACAATTTTCAGATGATGAAATTGAAACTATTACCACTCATATGAAAGAGTGTTCCAAATCACTATTGATCAGAGAAATGCAAATTAAGATAACTACACACCTGTCAGATCGGCTAAGATGACAGGAAAAAATAATGATGAATGTTGGAGGGGATGCAGGAAAACTGGGACACTGATGCATTGTTGGTGGAGTTGTGAATGAATCCAACCAACCTGGAGAGCAATCTGGAATCATGCCCAAAAAGTTATCAAACTGTGCATACCCTTTGATCCAGCAGTGTTACTTCTGGGCTTATATCCCAAAGAAATACTAAAGAAGGGAAAGGAAACAAAATGTTTGTGGCAGCCCTGTTTGTAGAGTCTAGAAACTGGAAACTGAATGGATGCCCATCAGCTGGAGAATGACTGGGTAAATTGTGGTATATGAATGTTATGGAATATTATTGTTCTGTAAGAAATGACCAGCAGGATGAATACAGAGAGGCTTGGAGAGACTTACATGAACTGATGCTAAGTGAAATGAGCAGAACCAGGAGATCATTATATACTTCAACAACGATACTGTGTGAGGATGTATTCTGATGGAAGTGGATTTCTTTGACAAAGAGACCTAACTCAGTTTCAATTGATAGATGATGGACAGAAGCAGCTACACCCAAAGAAAGAACACTGGGAAATGATTGTAAACTATTTGCATTTTTGTTTTTCTTCCTGGGTTATTTTTACCTTCTGAATCCAATTTTCCCTGTGCAACAAGAGAACTGTTCAGTTTTGCAAACATATATTGTATCTAGGATGTACTGCAACATATTTAACACATATAGGACTGCTTGCCATCTAGGGGAGAGGGTGGAGGGAGGGAGGGGAAAAATCGAAACAGAAGCAAGTGCAAGGGATAATGTTGTAAAAAAAATTACCCTGGCATGGGTTCTGTCAATAAAAAGTTATTATAAAATAAAATAAATTAAAAAAAAAAGAATGTATATGGAATACCATGTATGAGGAACACAATAGAGTCTCATTTGGCTTAAACCATAGAGTGGGAAAAGGGAATAATTTACAATGAGACAAGAAAGATAGATTGAAGCCATTTGAAAAAGGGCTTTAAAACATAACAGAAGACTTTATATTTTGTTCTAAAGACAAAAGTATATGGGATGAAAAGTGAAAAGTATAAGATGGAAATCAGAACTTGGGAGACTGGATGAATATTGGTGTTTCTCTTAAAATAAAAAAAAGTACAGAATGACAGAGGATTTGGAAGGTAAGATTGAGTTCTGTTTTGGCAATGTTATGTTTGAGATATAGCTAGGACTATTGTAAAGGGCTGAAACTTTGAATAGGTGTGCTTGAATCAGGCAATGGAGCATTTAAGTCTAATTAGCTATTCAACAATGACTATTAGCATATGTATGGAATTGCTCTTCTCACAGTTAATGCTGGCTCAATGTTTGGAGTTAAGAGAATTGTAGACAAGGATTAAAGGGTGAGGAGAGAGAAACCAGAGATCTTTCGTTTGCTATAAGACAAAGAGAAGAGAAGTTGGTGGCCAGTCTGGTGGAGGTTTGTCTGTCTCCTTCACTTCTCCCCCTAAAGACTAAGGACTTTTACTTATCCTGACTCCAGCTGTTCCTAAGGCCTCCAGGGAGATAGTCCGGACTTTACAACAATCACTTTTAAAAGCTGGATAAGCAACTGATGATATAAAATTGGAACCAGAAAAAGATATTCAACCTAAACATATGGTCTCTCCAATGACATTTTGTTATCAGTCTTTTTGATTTGACAGTTATACTCATTTCTTATGATGATAAGAGCTTGCAAGCTAGGCAAAACCATATCAGACTTCAACTATTTCCCTGGAAAATATAATATTTTTGTCAATTTTCTGGACATTACTGTGATGGCACATAACTTAAATAGTCACAAGTTTTCCATGTAGACTCACTAACATATTCAGTATGCTTTGATCTGTTTGGCATATTTGGCTAATCCATATATGCAGAATTGAGTCAAATGCTTTCAAATAATCAATAAGGATATTTTAAACAATATTTAGTATTATTTTTTCAATATCCATAAAACTGATAAGGGTTATTCTTTACACTCAAGATTTTGGTCTAGCCTTTTGACTTCCTAGCTAATATGTTTTCTTTTGTTTATGATTTATTTTCTTTTTTTTACTTAGTGAAACAAGCTGTAACTATTTTCTATAAAATATAAACATGTAACTGGTCTATATTTGGGAGGATTCTTGATGTTCTCATCTTTTTGGTAATAAATATGTGATGCCTTCTGTTAAGAAAAAAATGGAGCAGGCTTGAATCAGGGAAGAAGCTGGTAAAGTGCTTTGTGAGCAATTCATATGCCACTCTGAAGGATTTAAGCCAATAATTATGGATCTTATCCAGACTGCTACTTTCCAGTTTTGCAGAGAAGCTGGAATTTCAGGCACCTCCCTTGATGCAGTTATTTTGTTGCTCACATTGACAGTGCATAAGCTTTTTATTTTGCATTTGACCCAACCTGCACTTTTGTCGTTCTCTTCTACTTTTGACCATATAGAGGACTGGAAATTTTCCATTTTCTCTTTATTCAGGGTTTGTCTCTTTGTCCTCTAATTTCTTTGCTTTTTATACTTTTATAATGTAGTTTTTAATTAATATTGGTTTTTTCTTATGCTGTTTTTATTTATTTTAATTGCTTAACCTTTTGGTTTTTGTTATCACTTGTTGACTAAGAACAGTGATATTACCTTAATAAAACTGGCTGACTCAGCTTCCATGTCATATTATAATAGGTACCATACTATTTTTAAGGCACTAAAAATCTTCACTCTATGACAACTTGACCAGCATTATCTTTCTCTCATTTAACATTTGCAATCAGATTTCAAATTCTTGGTGATTTCTTTTAAATGTTATTCATTTCCCCTCTATTGTTTTACCACAACATCACAAGCTACTATTTTTCCTGCTGTTCCTCTAGGCTTCAGCTCTGGTCCTCACTGTCTCTTGAGCATAATAGAAGATTAGAGTAGATACTCTAAGTCAGGGCTTCATAAACTTTTTCTACTCCTATCATCTAAGATATTTTTATATGAACCCAGGTAGAGAAGTAGATAAGATTGGCATACAAATCAAATATTTACTAATAATATATCATTTCACAACTCCCACATTCATATGAATTTGCCACCCACAGTTTATGAAATTTTGCTCTGAGATACTTTCTAATTCTAAATGCCAGCTGGACAACTTTCTAAATTATTCTTTTAAAAAAATTCTTTCCAAAATATGTCTAACAGGTGGTCTCCTGGCCTTTCTTGAAGATCTCTGGTGACTAAATACTCACCACCTTTCAAGGCAGTCCATTCTACTATAAATGACTTTAATTGTGATGAAGTTTTCTTTACGTGAAGTCTCTATTCTTCTGTGTAATTTACCATCTACTGTTTCTAGTTCTTCTCTCTGGGAACAAAAAGAACAAGCCCAATCCCTCTCTCTAAGGGATAATTCTTGAAATACTTTAGAGTGAAGAAGTCATCCTTCCCACAAATCTTGTTTTCTCCTGGCTAAACATTTCTATTTCCTTTAACCAGTGCTTTTATGGCATTGTATAAAGATCCTTCATTACAACCTAGAAGACCCTGGGAGCCCTCCTCCTTAAATTTTAAGTTATTCAATTTGGACCAATGTTATGTTTTTCCTGGATCTTTTTGAATCTATCATTCAATATGTTAGCTATGCTTCCCAACTTTATGACATCTGAAAGTTTGATAAACCTGACATCTATCATTCTTTCAAAGGTTTCCCTCTTCTTGTATTAAAAGTTTTTCTGTTAGAGATACAAAAGATTAAAGTTATATAGAAAGATTTTAAAGGTAGGAAGATGTGTTCAGTGACATTTGTCATCATCATTTGTCAAGTTTTTCTATTTTGCCAATCATTACTAGTATGCAGGCAATAAATTCTTCTTTCACTTTTTTTTCTTTTGAATCATTCAAGAACAACCTGTTATGGTTCCCTTGCTATCGTTAAAATACACGGTCTTCAGCCTTCTCAGGTTTGGATTTTTATCTTTCAATATTTATTCATAGACTTAGGGACTTGGTTAGCTAATGTAGAGACCATATTCCTTTCTATTATTATCTTACCTATTAATTTATCTGCTTGTATTCAAAGTTTACAGAGATCTCTTTGCTGTCTCTAACAGGAAAATTCTAATCAAATAGGAATACTTTATAACATACCTTAGGTTGTGGCCACAGGCAAGCAGGGGGTCCTAGCTAGAATTCTAGGGGAAAAAGGGCTGGTGGTTTTTCACCAGATCATAGGTTAGAAGTGTATTATGCATATCTTTCCTTAGATCATGCCAGCTTTTAAAAACTAAAATCTTTTAGGCCCTCAGAACTAGCTATAGAAAAATATCTGAAGAAAATATCCTCTCACCCTAGAAGCAGAATCCAACTCTAACATAAGATTAAAAATCAAGAAATAGACTTGAAAATAAGTAAACAAGAAATTTAAAAGTTTGCCATAGAAAGTTGCTATAAAATCAAAACACAAATTTATAAGAAGGAAACAAAGTCAAAACTGCTATTTCTAAAACATCAAAGAAAAATGTAAAGAGAAAACCTCCTCAAAAAGCGGAATTGGATAAATTGAAAAAGAGGTACAAAATTTCAGTGAAGAAAAAAAAGCATCTTAAAAAATAAAATTGGCCAAAAGGAAATGGAGATATAAAAACTCATTGAAGAAGATAATTCCTTAAAAAGCAAAATTGAATAAGTGAAGGTTTCATAAGACATTTATGGGGAAAAAAAACCAAGATCAAAAGAATGAAAAAAAAAAAAAACAGAAGAAAATGTAAAGTATCCCATAGGAAAGACCTACTGACCTGGAAAATAGATTAAAGAGAGATAACGTAAGAATTATTGGGTTACCTGAAAGCCAATTTTTTTTAAATGCCTCAACATCTTGCAAGAAATGGTCAAGAAAAAATGCCTCAATATTCTAGAACCAGGGCAAAAAAAGAAATTGAAAGAATCCACTTATCATCTTCTGAAAGCGATCCCAAAATGAAAATTCCCAGAAATATTATAACCAAATTCAAGAGCTCATAGAATTAAAAACTACAGAAAGAAATCAAGATAACACAAGATTTAGCAGCTTCTACATTAAGGATTAAGAGGACCTAGAATGTGGTATTTCAGAGGGCAAAGGAATTAGAATCACAACCAAGAAAGCAAAATTAATTATTATCTTTCAGAGGAGAAAAATAAATATTCAATGAAATAGAAAAATGTCAAGTTTTGACTTTCAAATACAAGAATCAAGAGAAGCAATAAAAATAGGTAGACAGGAAAAAGAAACCATAAAGAATTCAATAAGATTAAACTATTTACATTCCTATATGGGAAGATGATATAGTAATTCCTAAGAATTTTACTGTAGCAGACAGTATATGTATAGATAGAGAGTGTGAGTACTAGTTGACTATGACAGAATGGTGATAAACTGAAAATGGAGATGGGGGATGATAGATGCAAAGGTAGATTGGGGGAGGCATTAATTACAAGCAAAACACTTTTGAGGAAGAACAGGATGTTTTCATTTTTTTTATTATAGCTTTTTATTTACAAGATATATGCATGAGTAATTTTTCAGAATTGACAATTGCAAAACATTTTGTTCCAATTTTTCTCCTTCTTCCCCCATCTCCTCCCCCAGATGGCAGATTGACCAATACATGTTAAATATGTTAAAGTATATGTTAAATACAATATATGTATACATGTACATACAGTTATTTTGCTGTACAAAAAGAATCGGACTTTGAAATGTGTACAACTAACCTGTGAAGGAAATGAAAAATGCAGGCGGACAAAAATAGAGGGATTGGGAATTCTATATAGTGGTTCATACTCACTTCCTAGAGTTCTTTCACTGGATGTAGCTGGTTCACTTCATTACTGCTCTATTGTTGAAGAGGGCCACATCCATCAGAATTGATCATCATATAATACTGTTGTTGCAGTATATAATGATCTCCTAGTCCTGCTCATTTCACTCAGCATCAGTTCATGTAAGTCTCTCCAGGCCTTTCTGAAATCATCCTTCTGGTCATTTCTTATAGAACAATAATATTCCATAACATTCATATACCACAATTTATTCAGCCATTCCCCAACTGATGGGCATTCCCTCAGTTTCCAGTTTCTGGTCACTACAAAGAGGGCTGCCACAAACATTCTTGCACATACAGCTTCCTTTTCCTTTTTTAAGATCTCTTTGGGATATAAGCTCAGTAGTAACATTGCTGGATCAAAGGGTATGCACAGTTTGATAACTTTTTGAGCATAGTTCCAAATTGCTTTCTAGAATGGCTGGATGTATTCACAATTCCACCAACAATATATTAGTGTCCCTGTTTTCCCACATCCCCTCCAACATTCTGCATTATCTTTCCCTGTCATTCTAGCCAATCTGACAGGTGTGTAGTGGTATCTCAGAGTTGTTTTAATTTGCATTTCTCTGATTAATAATGACTTGGAGCATCTTTTCAATTGGCTAGAAATAGTTTCAATTTCTTTGTCTGAGAATTGTCTGTTCATATCCTTTGACCATTTATCAATTGGAGAATGGCTTGATTTCTTATAAATTAAAGTCAATTCTCTATATATTTTGGAAATGAGGCCTTTATCAGAACCTTTGACTGTAAAAATGCTTTCCCAGTTTATTGCTTCCCTTCTAATCTTGTCTGCATTTGTTTGTACAAAAACTTTTCAATTTGATATAATCAAAATTTTCTATTTTGTGATCAATAATGATCTCTGGTTCTTCTTTGGTCATAAATTCCTTCCTCCTCCACAGATCTGAGAAGTAAACTATCCTATGTTCTTCTAATTTATTTATAATCTCATTCTTTATGCCTAGATCATGAACCCATTTTGACCTTATCTTGGTATACGGTGTTAGGTGTGGGTCAATGTCTAGTTTCTGCCATACTAATTGAGGAGGAACACGAAGAGAGAGAGAGAATAGGATAAACTGAGCAGAAAATGGGATGGAGTTAGTAATCGTAATTGGGAAAATATTTCAGTAAGTTTCTCTAATACGTTTCTCAATGTATTTAGACGTGTTAAATCATGCTCTCAATTTCTCAAATTCTCAAATTATTTCTCAATATATTTCTCAAATATATAAAGGACTGAGTAAAAATTATAAGAATACAAATCATTCTCCAATTGACAAAGAGTTGAAGATAATTTTCAGACTAATCAAAGCTATTCATAATCATATAAAAATGCTCTCAATCAATATTGATAAATACAAGTTAAAGCAATTCTTGAGATATCACTGTATACCTACCAAATTGACTAATATGACAAAAAAGGAAATATACAAATTTTGGAGAGGATGTGGGAAAATCAACACACTAATACCTAGTGGTGGAGTTGTAAATGAATTTGAGTACTCTGGAGGAGAATTTGGAAATATGCACTAAGAGTTATCTTTGACCCAGCAATACCACCACTAGATTTGTATCACAAAGAGGTAAAGAACAAAAAGGAAAAGGATCTATATGTACAAAAATATTTATAACAGCTTTTTTAGTGATGGTAAAGAATTGAAATGTGCATTAACTGGGAAATGGCTGAACAAATTGAATATATGATTGTGATGGAATAATATTGTACTATAAGAAATGATGAGCAGAATGCTCTCAGAAAAACCTAGACTTATATGAACTGATGCCAAGTGAAATGAGCAAGACCAGGAGAATATCGTACACAGTAACAGCAATATTGTTGATGATCAGCTGTGAATGATTTAATTGTTCTCAAATTCCAAAGTACTTATGAAAAATTCCATCCATCTCCAGAGAAAGAACTGATGAAGTCTGAATGCAGATTGAAGCATACTTTTTTAAACTTTATTTTTGTTTTTTTTTTAAGTTTTTTTTCCTTTATAACATTACTAATATAGAAATATGTTTTACATAACTGCATATGTATAATCCATATCCAATAGCTTGCTGTCTTAGTAAGGAGAAAAAGAGGAGAAAAGAAAGATAATTTGTAACTCAAAATTTTAAAAATGAATGCTAAAAATTTTTATGACCGTTCTCTTCAGGACTAAGCTCACAATGAGGTACTCTATTTCTTTCCCTCATACTGTCTTCCCTTTAATGGCACCTCTCTCCTTACTCCAGCTAACTCTGGTTAGTTTAACCTGATAGTCAATGGCTTTCTCCCTCCTCAGAAAGTTTTTCCTTTCTCTTGCTTAATTTTCCCCAGAGAAACTTGCTTAACTATATGCTTTCCAAACTATTTAATATTTGCCACTCATGGTGCCTATTTTATTTCTTTCTTTCTTTTTTTTTTTTTTTTTGTAAACTCTTCTCTTAGAAAAACCTTTTGGCAAAGAGAAAAAAATAGTTTTTAAATGCAATTGGGAAAATTTTAAGATAGAAAAAAAAAACATAGATGAACTGGGCATACAACTTTTAAAAAATAGAAAGCTAAGCAATTAAAAACAAACTCAAAAATGGAAATTTTAAAGATCAAAATAAAATCACAAAATTGAAAATAAAAATGGAATTAAGAAACAAAATTAAGAGGTTTAAGAAGGAAGGGGAAATGTGGATCCATTAGTAACTTGGTTTTCTTCTTTTTAAATTTCTCTTTTTTTCTTTTTAATTTTAACTTAGCTACAAAATAGGAAAAGGAAAAAGCTGCCATATGCATAGCAAAATATAAGATAGATTTAACATATAAAGCAATAAATTTCCATTTCAAGAAAACCTTTATAATAAATATTACACATTGCAGTGATCAAAGCTGTCCATCTCTTCTTTGTTTCCTTATAAGTTTTCTTTTGTTCTCTGGTGTGTAATTTTTTTCAAAGAGAAAGAAGGAAAAAAATGTCATTATCACAAAAGAAATAGAGTTCTCCACCTCACATGCACAAATACCTTTCAACATAGGGCTAGGTAAAATATGAAAAAGAGGGGGAAAGATTTAACAAAAAGAACAACCAAATTAAAGAATTGGAGAATGAAAGAGGTTAAAGATACAGGGGTTATTTAATTTAGGCAAGAAAAGCTAAGAGGTTACCTTTTAATGATCTTCCTAAAAAATTCAGTAGTAATTTTTTTTTCCCTCATAGGCTTTAATTCTTTTATTGTTGTAATTTATCTATAAAGAAAAAATTAAATTCCTTCAAGGGGAGGGGATTTTGAAGATTTTCTTCCTTTCTAGAGGTAAAATAGAACAGATGCCTATCTATCTGAAATAGCCCAAGTATTAGGAATAAGTAGAATAATGGGCTATATCATATTTTTAAATGAGTATACAAAACAAACTTTCCCAGAAATACCCATAGCACCCTTCTCACTTATGAAAATAAGAAAAGTGTTAGTTTGTTTTTTGTTGTGGTGGTGGTTTTTTTTTTCCTTTGGTGAGACAATTGGGCTTAAGCGACTTGCCCAGGGTCACACAGGTAGGAAGTATTAAGTATCTGAGGCCAGATTGAACTCCAGTCCTCCTGACTTCAGGCTGCCGCTCTATCCACTGTATCACCTAGCTGCCTCATGTGTTAATTGCTCACTCCAAAGACCACTCTCCTCAGGCAATTAAGAAAAATGTATATTTTAAAATCTTGTAGTAGATAATCTCTTAAGATCACTCCTACCCCCATGATTCTGTGAAGTTTTATTTTAGAAAGTCTTTTTTTATAGTTGTCATCAATCTTATAAAACTTTAAAACTGATTAATTTTGTTATAAATTTGTAATTTCATGCCATCTCTTTTATCAATAAATTTCTACAACTATAAATTCTACATCTTATGGTTTTCAAGAACTACCTTGGGGCAATGAGATATTAATGACAGCTTTAGACACACAATCCTAGGTATATTAGCAAAACTAAAACCTAGATCTTTCTGAGTTTTGAGGCCAACACTTTAAAATACCACATTAACCTCTTAATTCCTATATTTACTTTGGTGCCAAAGATTTATGTGTTGACCCACCTGTGTACTCCCTCAATCCATGAAGATCACAATTTTCTCCTAGCCTTAGTTGGAATACTGATTGACTGTGGCCAAAAATAAAAATAAAAATAAGGGAAAAAATGTCATCACCTGCTGTCTATCCCTCTGGTGCTGAGCCTTTCCATGCTTATTAGATAGCATGGTCTTCGGACAACAGACATACAGTCTGTCACTATGCCCAAACTTGAAGCTTTTCAAGGTTGGCAAGCCTTACCAGAGTTTTGTATTATGCTGGCATAGCCTTTGAAAATCCAAGGTCACCTCTAGACCACAATTAAACATCAAAAAAGATTTCAGTACAGAGTCTAATTACTATATCTTTTGAATAATTTTATTGTATCCACTACATTGATACTATTCTTCAGACGGTTCCAAATTAAGTGTTTTCTCAAAAATTCTTCAAAATCCATCTTCACAGAATGAGACTTTAAGGCATCCATGATAAATATTAACTTTCTCATTTTGAGGGACGAAGGTAGAATTAATTGAATAATTTTAATTATAGTCTCTAGCAGTAAAAGTAACTTGTTTCTACCTTTTAGCCCCTCTATTCTCTCTTTTATGCAAAAATTTGGTTGTGTAATCATTGATTTAATCATAATGCTTCCTATTAGTATTCACAATGTATTCCTGACGGCCTTAACCAAATAAATTAGGTATGCATCTAAGTAATGTTTTATCATATGTAAAAGTATTTTTTTAACATAACAATCTCTTTCACTTAAGAATGTTCATTCTTCATGCTCATTCTCCAAAACTTCTATACTGTTTGCATAGTACAGTTTTTACAAACTGGAAATAGATTTTGTTTATTTCTGCTCATTTGTTTTCAGACAGATAGCCATACTCTAAATCATCCAAGGTTATGGCTTTTTTAAATGGATTGGTTCTGACATCTGATACTAAGAACATTCAAATTCTAGGATCTAATTAGTTACAAATATTAAGAGACATATAGAAAGTAATTTATAAAATTCAGTCATACTATATGAAAATATACTTATCACCAGGCTGCTACAAAACCAAGAACATGATTTCATCAAATGATGTGTTGTTTTCTGTGAAAGGCATGCTAGCATGAAAATAGATATATCTAGGTGCCAAGTAACAGCGAGTCCATCCAGAAGTGCCAAAATAAAAGCAATTGCTTAAGAAATATGACAAGCTGAGCTTGATTCAAGGTAAAAGAAAGGCTTCCAAGTGTGATTGCTAGCATTATTTACGTAGCTTGAACTAAGTGAAGGGAGGAGAGGAAGGTAGAACAAGAAAAAAATATATTTCAGTACAAAGATACATAATAATCAGAAAGAATAAGATAAAAATTTAAAGAAATGAATACATTTCAAAAAATTTCATTCTGAATCAAAGAAAATCTTATTCTATGTCATGTATGTTGTAATATAATTCATATCATAATGTATACATAATAAGTAGGAAATAAGGGGAAAGGGATAGTGTTTAAAATAGAATTTAGGCTTTATTTGAAAAGATAATTATAGGCAAATGTAACAAAAGAAAAGATTAAATGGAGCAATAAGAACTTCGGAATAATTATGTAGTAATTAATGTATAATCTCTTTTGATCTTTTTTGGGGGGAAGGTAGGAAAGGAAAATGAGGTGAAAGGGAAAATGGCATACATTAAAAAAAAACATTGCTACAATGTTTTATTTGTCAAGCAATTTTAATAAAAATATGTTCTTAATATTTTCATGTCTTAATAATTGTCTTTCACAAATTTCATTTTAAATTCTGGCTAATTGTGACTTTCACTTTGTCTCTGGTTTAAAGGAAGACATTTTGGAGACTAAAAGTAGCCTTAATGACCTCAGAAACAATGTCATTTTGCATTTTTTCATTCCCAGCATTTAGCAATCATAGATGCATTTTTTTCCCTGAATAGTGGGGACATGATTAATATTTGCTAAATTGGCTTGAACTACTATTCCATATTTTTATGCAGTCTGAAATAAACAATATTCCTTTCCATAAAGATCATTCAATTTTAAAGCATTTATTAATTATCTATTACATGCAACATACTGCTGAGTGCTATGGATACTAAGAGTAAAATAAATATTTCTCTCCCAGGAGAAACTTACATTCTACAGAAGTAAATACTCTTTCAACAAATCAGAATTCCTAAATAGCCTCAGCCAACTGGTATCCTATTGTTGCCCAACAGGAAAAATCAATTATAAAATAACTATGCAAGCTTTTGACTTTTCCAAGTATAAAATCCAGGTAAGAGATGAGACTAGAACATGCAGATACAAATTCCTTACATTATCTATCATGTGTTAAAGAAATGGGAGGAAAAAAAACACATTTTTAGTATTTATCTTCTTGTCTTCTAGGATACTCTATACTTCAAGCTATTATGGAAAAAGCAGGACAAAATGGTTGGCATGTCAGTGCCATATGTGTGGAAAACTTTAATGATGCCAGCTACAGAAGACTTCTAGAAGATCTGGATAGAAGGCAAGAAAAGAAATTTGTAATAGACTGTGAAATAGAGAGACTTCAAAACATATTAGAACAGGTAAGTCTTGCGTTTGTCACCTGCATCTGAAGTCTACAAGTATTTTGTTTGATTTTATGAAAACTCTTAACTTTATAGTTATGAGACCTTTTTCAAACATTTGGATTGAGAGAACATTTTACCAATTTTTGAATTTGTAATTTCATGTTTCGGACTAACATGTGTCTGGTCCTTCTTTTCTGCATTTCTTAGAATACCTTATCTTCCTTCAAAGTTAAGCTCAAATGTTACCTTTTGTAGGAGGCCATTCCTGGTTCTTTTTATGAGTCCTGGTGACTTCATGCCCTGTCACCAGAATTACCTAGTATTTATTTTGTTTAGATGTATTTTTGTATATATCAATACATATATACAAACAAATGCCATTTCCCTTAATAAATGTGAGGTCCTCAAGGGTAAGAATTGTTCATTTTAGTCTTTGAATTCCTAATGACTAGCATAGTTCATGGTATATAGCAGATGCTTAATAAACACTTCACTGATTGACATTTGGATGCTTTATCTTGCTCAACTAATTATTTTTATTCCTAAGATTTAAAAAATGGTCAGAAACTTAAAGGAACTAATAAGATTTTAAGTTGTAGGTATTTGAAAGCTCCATAAGGATGACCTTTGAGAATCACTAAATTACTTTAATTTTATCTTCTAAATTCTATAGAATTCTGTGAGTCTCATAAAAGGAAACATTTTTGATTTTTGGAGAACAGATTATCATAAATTTTAAAAACATACAAACTAGTTTGCATGTGGAATATTTTCTTCTAGCTGGCTGGGCAGATAGAAATAAAAGACTAGACATAAATCTATACCTAAGAATTCCTTCATAAAGCACATGAAAATATTTCTACATTTTATTTGAAGTAGGCAGGAAAAATAAAACAGTCATTGTATTATGTTATAGGAAAACATCATCAAACATATAGATGTGTTTTGCTTTAATTCTGGATATAATATTTTAAAAGTCTATTTTTGGATATAGTTATTATTACTATTGCATCATGATTATAGTGAATTCATGCCATCTAGTGGTCTAAAAAATACTTGCTTAGTTATATCTACCCAAGATAGGTTAACTCAAATTCCACAGCTTCTTAAACTGTCATTGTGGACCCCATTGTTTTGTACATAGCTGCAGACCAAAAACACAAGCGTTTGAGAACAGTTCAATAACATGTATACACATGTAAAAGACAATAACATGTATTTACATATGGGCTCTCATAACTGAATGTGGAGGTTGAGAAATTACTGTTTATTATCAATAAATGTTTCATTTGTATGCCTATTTTTTATACCTATATATCAGAGTTGCTTAAAAATTTCTCAGGGGGCAGAAGTAAGAGATCATGAGTGGGAAAAGTTTAAGAAGCAACTATATATATAAACAAGATTTTTTTATTTGCTATTTACAGTCTCACACATATAATTATAAATTTTAATTTGTTATATTAACATATTTGCAGAAAAGTTTTAGGGTGATATGTATATATGATAAACTGTAGCCATATGTTGTGAAAAATCACCCTTTTTTCTCTTTCTTCTTTCATTCTTTCTCTCCTTTTTGCCTTTCTTTTTGAAAGGGAAAACCTTCAAAGATAGCTAAGAGAGGCATTGTATTAAATGACCCACAGGGTCATTTTCAACTTTTTGATGTTTCTTTCTTTAAATGATATGGCACTTGTAAACATAGAAAGTGGGGGGGGGGAGAGATAAGCTGCTATTTTATAATCATTGCCAATCTAGATGTGACTTTATAAAAGGAGACAATAGGATGTTCACATGATAACAATCATTTTAGGAAAGTATGTATATATATTGGCAAGTACAAAATATAAGCAAATAAACAATCCCAATTTCTCATCTTGAAAAATTCTCAATAGCTGTCAGCTATTTAAAGAATATGTCATTACCTGGCATGGGTTCTATCAATAAAAAGTTATAAAAAAAATAAAATAAAGAATATGTCAAAGTTGAGTGTAAATACATGTCATTGGCTTTTGAACTGTTCTCAAACTGTTGTGTCTTTAAACTTCTTTTTCTTTATTTCTTCAAATAATTTAAATATAATTCTATATATAGCAAATGGTGCTTTTATTTAAACCAAATACTATAGATGAACCTAGGACTCCCAATAATATATATGTCTTTCATGTTCTTGAATATACTCCAAAAAAATCAAGAATTATTGACCTTCATTCTATTTCTCCTCAGAGATTGTTTCTTTTTAATTAAAGTTTTTTTATTTACAAAACATACGCATGGATATTTTTTCCAAAATTGACCCTTTCAAAGACTTTTGTTTCAAATTTTCCCCTCCTTCCCTCCCACCCCTCTCCTAGCTGCTGGGTAGTCTAATACATGTTAAATATGTTTAAATACATGTTAAATCCAATATATGTATACATATTTATACAGTTATCTTGTTGCACAAGAAAAATCAGATCAGGAAGGAAGAAAAAGAAAAACTGAGAAAGAAAATAAAATGCAAGCAAATAACAGAGAGAATGAGAATGCTAATTGTATTCCATACTGTTCCCATGATTCTCTCTCTGGGTGTAGATGGCTCTCTTCATCGCTGAACAAGTAGAATTGGTTTGAATCATCTCATTGCTGAAGAGAGCCATGTCCATCAGAATTGATTGTCACAGTCTTGTTACTGTGTATGGTGATCTCCTGGTTCTGCTCATTTCACTTAACATCAGTTCATGTAGGTCTCTCCAATCTTCTCTGAAATCATCCTGCTGGTTGTTTCTTACAGAATAATAATATTTTACAGCATTCATATACCATTGTTCAATTGATGGGCATCCACTCAGTTTCTAGTTTCTTGCCACTACAAAGAGGGCTGCCACAAACATTTTTGTACATGTAGGTCCCTTCCTCTCAGAGATTCTTTCAAAAAATTTTTAAATGGACCTATATGTCACTGGGATAGTAAGCTCCCTAATAATGAAGCATTGTCTGCCAATGCACATCCACAATCTGCATCCATAGATAGTTGCTCATGGAATTACAAAATTAAGTGACTGTCTAGTACAACCAAATATTATGTATCAGAGGCAGGACTTGAATCCAAATCTTTCTGAGTTTGAAGACAGGCTATCTATCTACTATTCCATTAATGCTTCTCTGATATTTTAGGACAAACAATCCATTTTTGTGTGATTCATTGACTGTAGTTTAGATTTAGATTCTGAGTTTAGATTTAGAATTTTGGAAGATCAAGAGAAAGGCTTTGTTCTTTGGTTGCTTTATTAGGACACACACAACCTCCAGATGAATTATTTCTAGTTCCCTTCTAACCCAACTGCACTAAGGTTTGAGTAACTAAGGCATGTATATAATTCATATTAAATCCCGTTGGACGACTAATCCCCAAGGTGGCTTGATTCCCAAGACTCTATTGTTGAGGACAGAGTAAACTCCAAAAGATGCCTCCGATTAATGCCTATTTAAAAGACACATGACAGAGTAGGTGATTTAGTTTCTAAAAAACACTGACCCATTTCAAAGGCTCAGCTAGTTTTTAAGGAGAAAAACAGAATATTTGAGTGCTCTGGATAAGCTCTCTATGTAACTCTTAAATAAGCTTCTTGTTAAAGTGCTTGGAAATATGAATTTTTATTTCCATGTCCTTATGCTCCCCCCAAAAAAATAAAGATCCCAGGAATTCAACTTAGAATAGAACTTGTGTATTTCCTAATGAGTTCCGTTTTTTTCCCCTTTTTTCCTGATATCTACATAATAATAATTATAGTGATAATAGACTTTTATCCCCTAGGATGCCTCTCACACAAAAATCTCCTAAATGGTTTCAAGAGCCATTATTTCTGTGAGAACATAATGACCTTTCAGTGGCTTATAATGAATATTTTGCCCACCTTAAGGTCTACACAACAAGGTTTTCTTTTACTATTCTAACAAGGATGACAAGTCTACTTCCCTATACACAACCACTTCCCCCTAGTAAACAAATAACTATTGTATTTACTACCTCTCAACTAAATTATTTGGTGTCATTTCTGGTTTTATTTTTATTTATTCAGATAAGCTGAAAATAGATTAACTACTTGCAATTCTGCCTTTGACTCATATTGTTCTTTGACCTTATCTACATCATATGCTTCCCTGTGTCCCCTATTCCTCTTTCTTTATTAAAGAATAATCTAGTTTAGAGGATAAGCAATAACGAATATAGTATAATCCTTACTAAATATTTAAAAAGCTAAATATTAAATCACAGAATGCCCATGGTAAAACCTGTAAACAATGCTTACTTTTTTGGTACAGGCAGGGTGAAGTGATATATTAGCACACTTCTGGTCAGATGAAGACTTTCACGTTATTGCTATATACTGTCAATAATTAGTTAACTGACATTTTAATTTATACCAATTTGCAAAAACATAATGGAAACAGCTCTTGCAATTTTCTCTCAAAATATGTTAATGAACAACTAAGCTCAGAGATATACCTCATCTGCTGTCCATTTTTCTAAATTATGTTTATGCCATGTACAAATAAATTCTTATCCATTTCCATGTAATGCATATTCATTAAGAAGCTTCAAAAAAGCACAAATTTTGTGCTATATGTCTTTATTCTTTCTTTGAGAACAACAACAACAAAAAAAAAACTTTTAAAAAAGTAGAACTTGAGGTAAATTTGTTGTTTGGTTATTTTTGTCACATCCAACTCTTTATGACCTCATTTGAACTTTTCTTGGCAAAGAAAATGAAGTGATTGGAAATTTCCTTCTCTAGGTCATTTTATAAATGAGGTAAATCCGGTTAAGTACACACAGCTAGTATCTGAGGCCACATTTGAACTCAGGAAGCTGAGTCTTCCTGATTCCAAACCCAGAATTCTATTGTGCCACCTTAGCTGCCTTAATAGACTTACAAAAAGAGATTTAACTTAATTAAATTGCAAAGTTAACAATAGAGCATTTTATTTCTTTATAAGAAATTCTTTTTTCTAGAAAACTCATTCCCAAATAAAAATATATTTTATTATAGTTTTGTTTAAATCAATTCCTAAGATTTCATTACTGTGTAAAACTATTAATGTAGAAATTCCCTCTATTAATGTAGTTTGGCTCTTTAATTTAGTATTAGAGAGTTGCTTATGAAACAGTGATACACCCACGTTCAAATACCTAGCTGTGTATCTGATCTGTGTGTCAAATCTATGGTACAGAATCATAAATCTAGGACTGGCATGGGTCTTCGCAAACCTCCTTCCTTTTACACCTGATTAAGAGAGGTTAAAAATACTGCCCAGGTCATATTTGCAGAGCTGGAATTCAAACTAAGACCCTGTGACTCCAGGTCTGTGGTCTTTTACTTGAAAAGTATTTGATATGTCTCACAGTATTTCATCTTCCAAATTACCTAGTCTCTATAGAGACTATTATCCCTAATTTACATGTGAGGAAACAAAAAGAGAAAACTTAAGTTACTTAAGCATTCTACTCTAGCTAGTGCTAACACATCAGTTTTCATACTTTGATATATGCTCAGATGAAAAAAAATTATATTAAGATGTTATGAGTCCATATTTTTTTTCAATTTTGAATTTACTCATTACACCTAAATGAAATATAAAGGATTAAGAAAAAAGAAAAGAAAGCTTTATGTTCTATATGGAATCACTGACAGTATTGCAATTAATGAAGATACTTCAATGACAACTACATTAAAAAGGTCAATAAATGCTGAAAGCTAAATGCATATTTTTCTAGTGCATTGTTTTTTATCACTGTACTTAACTGGGGATTAGGAGTACTGCATTTGGAGTCATCAACTGTATACTCAAATTCTTACTCTGCTTTGAAGGATTTGGACCACAGGATCAATGTCTAAACTGCTTTCAACTCTAAATATAAGATCATGAAATTTTATTTGATAACTCTTTTCTCTTCTCATAGGTATGTGATTTTCAGAAATAATTTCTCTCCTGGTCTTTCCCTCACAAACACAATGTTCTGTTATAATACCCAAAGAAACTAATCACCCAATTTAGTTAGAATCACAGATTTTTTTTAGTTAGAAGGGGCCATAAAGAACCTTTCCTTATTTCATAACAAATTAATTCATAATTTTAGCAAATGTCAAAATTGTTGGCATGGTATTTAGATTCCTGGCAAAATGATGGTTTGGTTTGTCATTTGACCATGTATACTCATCTGTAACATAGTGAGTTGGATTCAATCATCTGTAAAGTTGGTTCTAGAACAAATATTCTAAGACTAATAGAAGAAACACATGTTGATATATATATTTTTTAAATTTGTTTTATTGTTTTGTTTTATTTGTTTTATTAAGTCAGTTTTAATATGTGATTTAGTCATTTAGGTGAGTTTCTCTATTGGCAATGACTAGAAAGTATGTAGAATGGACAATTCATAAAGTTATAACTGAGAAAGAAAAAAAAAAAAAGACAGTCCAAATCTCCATTTATCAAGTATATATTAAGAACCTCATATGTATATAATATTGTAGTAGTATAAATAAGAAATAAAAAACTATGTCTTAATAAGTTTATCATCTAATAAAAAGGGGGACTAATATATCAATGTACATAATTATGATAGGTTCAGAACATGGTAAGTAGAAATAAATCAAAGTGCTGTGAGAAATTTGAAGAGAGAGAATTCATTTCTGATTAATGAGAAGTTCACTTACTGTATCTCTTTTGGTACATAATGGAAGAAGTGGCATCTAGTTCTTGATGTAAGAGAGAAACCTCAACATGCAGAGATTAGAGGGAAATATTGTAGACACGGGAAATGGTATGTATAAATAAATTGAGTCATCAGAGGGAAATATGAAAATAAGACTATTAATAATCCAACGACTAGACTATGGAGTTGAGAAAGGGAAGTGGTGTAAAATTACACTGGAAAGGTAGGTTTGGAGGACTTTGGGATTTTAGAAGGTTCTAGATATTAGAGTAAATCAAGGTTTTCAGCACAAAATTATTTAGAATTGCACATTAAGAACAGCACTATGAATGATGAAGATAAGTTAGTAGGTTACTTCCATAATCAAAACAAGTGGCAATTATAATGATAGAAATTGGATCTATGATTTCATTGATGCAGGCAACTCTCAGATAAGGAAATTCTCCCCCAATCATTGCAGGCCAAAGCTTCTTTTAATCTTAGACACTTGCCTAGAACAGATTAACATTAAGAAGTTAAATGACTAGGGTAGAGTCATACAGTCAATATGTTTCAGAAGCAGAACTTGAATCTAGTTTCTCCTAGCTCCAAGGCCCTCTCTCAACCATGCTGCCAGAACATAGCAGGAAAATAAAGCAGAGGATAAATGCAAATAATATTGTGAAGTTAGCGTTAATGGCAACTTTTCAACAGATCAGAAGTAAGGAAGAAAGGAGGAGAAATAATAAAAACTCTAAGGTTTGGGGACTGCTTTATATACACTTACCCAAAGACTCAAAAAGGATATGGAAACATCAAGTGTATTACAGACCTAAAATGGAACAGAGTTCATAAAGTAGATAAGAAAAATGGATTGTAATGAATGAGTAAAAAGTAGAAGCAATGACTAAATTTACTCTTCCTATAAATTTGACAGTGAATAGGAGAAAAATTTTAGAATGATAGACTCAGAGAAAGTATACCTTGCATCAGGGGTTTTATGGAATTTAATAGAGCTCTGAAGGGCTCTTTTCTCACTTCAATAAATTAATCTTGATATCTCTTGAATACTCACCATTTACCACATTTTTTGTCAAGTGGTCTGAAGGATGTAAAAAAGCTCTAAAATAGGAGTCAATTTCACATATTTTTCTCCATTGGTCCCATATTTACTTGAGTTTACTTCTACTTTGTTCCTATTTTCTCTTTTTTTATTAGGTACCTCCTTTATTATAATAATAATCCATAATCAGAAAGAAAAGGAAATTCTCAGAATAGCATTATTGAATACAACCTACATAAGCAAAGTTCTGAATGTTATTCATAAATGTTAATTTCCATAGAGAGCTAGCTAGTCCAAGTAATTAGCCTACTTTTAGGATAATTTTTTTTATGTGACTCTGGGATTTGCTGGAGATAATGTCATTCAGACTGTTTTCCTTTCCATTTTGGGGTCCTTATGATATCAAGGTGTGATGGTAGATATAGGTAAAAAACAAAACAAAACTTAGCTATGTGGGGGTTGAGGTCCAGAACCAGAAAGCTATTCTGACATTGAAGTATCCCATTGAACATAGTATTGTTACCAACAGTAATGACATAGAAAAGATCTGCCATTAAACTTTATACAATGAATTCTGTGTATCCTCTAAAGAACATCTTGTGTTACTCACAGATCCCCTCTGAAGTCCAAAGGTAACAGAGAAAAAATGACACAGATTATGTTTGAGACCTTCAGGACCCCAAGCATGCACACTGCCATCCAATCTGTTATCCTCTCATTGTACCACTGGTATCATGATGGACTCCAGTGATGGTATGATCCACATTACGCCCTTCTATAAAGTATATGGCCTTCCCTAAGCCATCCTCCACCTGAATCTGGCTGGCTGTGATCTGACAGACTGCCTCATGAAGATTCTCACCAAGAGAGGATACAATTTCAGTACTACAGCTGAAAGGGGAAGCATGCCTGACATTAACCAGAAGCTATATTATATATGTTGAGGTCTAAAAGAGACCCCAAAAAGTTGGGCTTTCAGATTAATGTCACAAGGTTTTTCAAAAGAATTTTCAAGCTTCTAACCCTGAGGAATTAGCCAGGAATTATCATTAGAAATTTGTAAAATAGTTTCAATTGGTATGTTCTTTTAAAGATGTTTTTAAAACAAGAACAGGCAATAGTTTTATGCCTATTGACCATAATTATCCTGTTATGTCTTTTGTTACAATTCCACTCCATCATTCAAATAAGTTTTATAATTTAAAATGGAATCTTGTAAACTTAGAATTTGCAAGTGGAAAATTTTATTCATTTAAAAAGAAATTTATTTTATTTGAGAGAAATTTCTCTGCCAGTTTTGGGGTCTCAAATTACAGAATATGTGTGGTATCTCCTTCCACAAGTAACTTATAAAAGTTTCTAGATTTCTTTTGTGTTTGCATGGGTATATATTTAAAGTATCATTTTGAACTGTGCAGATCAAATTTTTAAACAATATAATGCAGTGTGAATAAAACGCCAAAATTGTATGTAGTTGATTTTTTAATTAGTCAAAGAAAACATTTATCATGTATTGGCATAATTTTAATTTTTTTTCCTATGACTTATAGAAATGTACATTTATCTTTATTGTATTCATCCATTCCTTCCATGTAGTACCAGAATAAAATAATTTGGGCAAGTTTTAAATCTAAAAAGACAAAAAAGCACCAATCAATCTAGCATTTCACAATAGAATTTATTATAGCAATAATAGCAACATAACTGTAGGTTGATAATAGTATATAAGATTGGAAAATGATCAATAAATTAACGCTTTTATTTATACTTACCCTGATATCACTAATAATTTGTTAGATTATCTTTATAATAATTAATACCAATAAATATTGATTGCATTTGGGCCATTTCAATCACATCACTTTTTTGTTTTGGCTAAACATTTCCATAAGAAGCATTGTACAAGGATCAGGATGAGTTTAAAGTGTAATCTCTTGAAGTTAAAATTCTTTGTATTTGTGTTCATATTGTTCTAGTCTGATATAAGTTTCAAGTTAATTAGCCTTGACAATTTAAATAATCTTCACTAACAAAAAATTTTCATGAGACAATTTCCCATTTACCACTGGGAAAAGATATTTTGGTGCACATCACATTGAACAAAATACAGGATATAACAGTGTCCTATTTTGCAAAAAAGTTTCTAGTTTAAGCATTTTAAATGAGGCTTTTGAAATTTTTTAGTAGTTTCTATAGTTTTATACACTTTTGAAATAAAAGAATTCAAGGAAGAAGAAGAAGAAAAGAAGAAAAGAAGAAGAAGAAGAAGAAGAAGAAGAAGAAGAAGAAGAAGAAGAAGAAGAAGAAGAAGAAGAAGAAGAAGAAGAAAGAAGAAGAAGAAGAAGAAAGAAGAAAGAAGAATTTGCAGGCTTGAACCCATTTCCAAGTAAAAGGGCAAAGTTTATTATAATTGTAACTCCATTTGAAGTGGGCTAAATTAAGAATTTAGCAAAGACAAACTGATAGGAAAGAGAGAGATCAGGTGCTTCCTGTCACTGATATGTTCATTTTATGGCTTAGAGGCTAGATGTAGAATTGAGGAGTAGTCTAGTATATACCTATTGAATTTTATGGTTTAGTTTGGTATGCACCTCATTATTGTCTCAGAAACTTTATCACTGACCAATAGATTGTAATCTGGCAGCCAGCATAATTTGTGGTATGTAGTATATCCAAAACCAGGTGATGCTCAGAAATTCTCTTCAATCCATCTTTCTTGGGTATGGAATCTTATGGAATCCATTAAAGTAATTTCAACTCAATCATAAAGTGATGTAGACATCCATAAAGATTTGTATGATAAAACTGTATGGTCTGGTGGTACTGCTATGTACTTATGCATTACTGATAGGATACAGAAGTTACAATTAACCCCCAATGCAAAAACAAAAATCAAGATCATTGTCCAATCTGATCACAAATACTCTAGGCTACAGGCTCTATCTTGACCTCTTTTTTTCATGGGGATTAGCAAGCAGGAGTGGTGAATCTAGACCTTCTGCTGTACACCATAAATGTTTTTAAATGAACTATTTGTGAATTTTTGTTTGTTTTTTGTTTGGGGGGGATTTTAAGGAGGGTCAAAGAGTTTGATATAACAATTGCCTTTCTTCAAAGAGATAAGATTAGTATGGCTTTTTTCCCCACTTGATTCAGGATTTATAAACTGGAATGGTAAAGGTGATGGGCAATGTAAATATGTTGGAAGCAAGCATCTCAAAAGTTCAAGAGTGCATATTTAGGATTCTGATTATACCTTTTGTATTTTGTTGAGTTTGTTTTGTTTTAGTTGTCATTCCAAATATTACATAATGTGTTGTTACAAAGAGTTATTTATCTCTATGAACATTATTCAGCTCCACAAAGGAGCAATTTAATAGAAATCCAGACAAATCTGGGGGATGCAGCAGAGGAAATAATAGAGTTGCTTTACATGTAAATTATGTAATCCTAAAAACAAAACAAAACAAAAACCCAACAATTTTTGTATCCTCAGCCTTAATAATAATAATAATAATAAAAGAGAGGTAGTATTATCAGAATCATAATGGCCCTCTAACTTTCTCCCACATCTTGCTCATAACATAGATATGGAAGAAGACTTTTTACTGTCTCCCTGGGAATTCCATGAGATTAGTGCTGGTACTTAGGCGAGAAGAAAAACTGTCTCTCTACTGACTTAAGAATTTAAATAAAAATGTTAAAAGAAAAATTAATTAATTATATTGATTTGTTCATTTAGAATTTTCTTCTTTCTAATAAGATAGTAGAGAGTATTTTATCTACTTTAAAATAATATCCAGATTATTTTACTTTAGCCCATTGTTTGCATCCTAGATAAAAGGGATAGTCCATAACAGACTACCACCTCCCAACTCTACCAAAATCACTTTTGCTAGGCTTATTACATGCTCAACCAGAAGTTGGAAGGTACATTTGTTTAAATAAAAAAAAATTATTAGTATGTTCTCACATACAATTGACATTTACCAAATTTTTACTGTTATGTTGAACTTCATTTGTTCAACTTTCCTTTCTGCTCATCATCTTAATCTTTTTTTTATAAAAGAAATACAAATAAGGAGAAAAAACATTTTATTCTTCTTAATAGCCATCTTTAAATGCAAATTAAGGTTGATTCTTTTATTATTTTTATTATTAAAGCTTTTTATTTTCAAAACATATGCATAGATAATTTTCAACATTCATCCTTGCAAAACTTTGTGTTCCAAATTTTTTTTTTCTTCCCTTCCCTGCACTGCCTCCCCTGGATGGCAAGTCTATGATATGCAGTTCTTTTATATATATTTCCACAAGTATCATGCCACACAAGTCAAAAAGGAAAAAAATGAAAAAGAAAACAAAATGGAAGCAAATAATAAAAAGAGTGAAAATACTATGTTGCGATCCACACTCGGTCTCCACAGTCCTTTCTCTGGGTACAGATGACTGTCTTCATCACAAGACCATTGGTACTGACCTGAATCACAAGGTTGCTTTTAAATACCTGTATCCCAATACGGTTCCTTTTATATTTTTTATGCTTTGTTTTATTATTTTTCCTAAGGGTCATTTTGTAAAGGTCTGAAACTTTTAAAAGGTGTGCTTGAATCAGACAACCAAGCACTTAAGGCTAATTACCTATTGGACAATGATTCTATTAGCATATGTTGGAAAAAAGGCCCTTCTCACTGTTCTGTGCTGGCTCAATATTTGGTGTATACAGATAATAGGAAGGATTAGAGGGTGTGGTAAGACAAGCCAGACTCACTTTTCCACAAAGAGGAGGAGGAGAGAGGTTGGTGGCAATCCTGTGGCAGTTTGTCTCCTTTACTTCTTCCCCTAAAGACCAAGGATTTTTACTTATCCTGACTCTGGCTGATCCTGAGACCTCCAGAAAGCTAGCCTGGATTGTATACCATTTATGCAGTAACTTGAGGAAAAATATGCATTTCTACTAAATTCTTTCAAACTGCTATTGAGCTTTTCATTTTCTTATCCCCAAGTTTTTGGTATCCATTAAAATTTTGTTGCTGCTAGATTTTAAAAATAATTCAATGTTAATTAAGACTTGAATCTGCTAACACACACACTACTTAAACATAATGCAAGTAGTAACATTCTCTAAATTTTTTGTTTTAGGAAATTACCTATCTGAATTGTGAGAAAATTAACTAGTGTATAATATGGTATTCCATAATTACTGGTAGATATAGTGACAAGAATGCAGACAAGATGGGCCAAGAAATATGGACCTTTTTCTTTTTCTAAAAAATTAAGATTGTAATACTTGTTTTTTCTATTTCATTGAGCTTTAATGAATAAAATGCTTTGTGAGCTGTATAATACTGCATAACTATGATGATTTGCTTTTGATTTTTTATTATTATCCTCTTGTTTTCACCTCTTTAAAGGGGTTTCAAGAGAGAAAAGTACTGGGAACAAGTCACCATAGTATTATTATTCTTTTATATTTAATGTTATATAAATTATTATACAGAAGAATAAAATAATAGACTTTTGTTGTTATTATTATAGTTATTAATATTAATAGACTTCTTAACTTGAGGAGAACTAGATTCTAATCCTTGCTGTCACTTGCCACCGTGATGTTAAACAAATCATTTAATTTCTTCGAGTCTCATTTTCTTCATATTGTAAAATGAGAAGAGATGAATAGATGATAATAAATTGATAGGACTCTTCCACCTTTGAAATTCTACATTACTTAATGGGAGAATGTCATGAGAAGAATTTTACCATTTATGAAAAAGAACATAACATTCAATCAAGAATAAATATTGATGCTTAAAATGTACAAGGACAATTCATGGTTTCAGAATTTTGAATAATTGTCATTGTGACATTTTGTAGCTGTTACTATTATACTGTATAAGAGCTATTTTAAAAACATCTTCACTAAAATTACTATTCAAAATTTAAGAGTTTATGTTTGTTGTGGGTATGGTTGACACAGGGAAGGTTAGGCTTCTTATTTCATTGGCAAAGGAAACTATTATCAATGCAATACACACACATACACACACACACACACACACACACACACACACACTTTTATTCTTCTAAATAATCATCTTTAACACAAAAGTAAGGTAGCTTCTAAACAACTGCATTCCAATACTATTCCTTTTATTACTTATGTTTTATTTTACTCTTAGAATGTTGCCTGTGTCATTAAGCGATTAAATGACCTGCTTCATCACATGACTAATATATATATGTATATTTATATATTTATATATATATATATATTATATATATATATATATATATTATATATATATATATATATATATATCAGAAACAGAACTTAAACCCAGGTCTTAATGAATCTGAGAGTAGTTATCAATCTACTATATTTGCAACTTATCGGTTAAGTAATCATTTTAAATCTTTTGTTATGAATAGGAATTGAAAGCCATTTTTAAACTTCATATAGCTAGAATAATTTTTCTTACATTATCTAAATTATTAGCAATTAATAGAAATAGTAGAAATTATGTTTTATATATTATATAAATAATGGAAATTATATTTAATGAATCCAGCTAATTTGTGGATTTTTCATTTGTTAACATTCTGGAAAAAATTAAAATTTTAATGTGAATTTATATGCAGTTCCCAGAAATTACTTTCTTTTTAAACCACTTATTAGCAAAACTTCTTCCAAGCTTCTGTAAGGATGCATCATTACAATGTGTTGTGGAAATGATTCTTGATTAACCTTTTCCTCATACAATTGCTCACTTCCTTCAAAACTCAGTTCAAGCATTATCTTATTCACTAAGCATTCCCTGATTCCTAACTACTAGGATCTTTCTTCCCTGAATACTATGTTTTTAGGTAATTTTTATTTTATAATATAGATATATATGTTCTATCTATCATGTATATTATATTGTGTATCTATTTATCGGTATGTGTATATGTATCCTCTTTTATAATCAAGTAGAAATTGCTTCTTTTTTATTATTATTTCCCCAATTTATTATCATTATATCCCCAATGCTTAGCTTAGCACAGTAAAGTTTGGATTGTGTATATAGTCACTTGGTATGAAATTGGAGATAATAGAGGGACAGCACTGAATTATGGATTGGAAAAAGCTTTAAGAAGATGGGACTTCAGCTGGGACTTCAAGGAAGGCAGGAAGTGGTGAAGGGGGCATTTCAGATGTGGCTGACAGCCAAGGGGAAATGATCAAGAAGCATTTGAGTTGAAAAAAAGCCATTGTATTTAGCCATTAAGTGATTGCTGGTGACCTTGGAGAGAAAAGTTTCAGTTGGATGATAAGGCCAGAAGTCACATCGTAGAGAACTCAGGAGAGAGTGAGAGAAAAGGAAGAATAAACTCCCCTGGTAGATTTCTCAATGGATTTAACCAGAAATGGAAGGACAGATGGATCAGGAGATAGAATCATAGGTTCACAATAAGTACAATGTGCACATATATATGTACACATATGTTTATACATACATATGGAAAATTAGAGAAGTCTTCTAAATTATCCTACTTGTCTAGGAATACTCAGAGCTGTTTTTTTGTTCTTTCTTGGCTTATTCACTTAAGTGCATGACCCTCTCATTCTCAAAGACAGAAATAGTAAGGGTGCTCTAGGTCAGTATAGATGATCTGTTTTCAGACTCCAGCTCTAAATCTGAGGCTGTAATAGTACAATCTGACCAGCTATCTGCTGGTTTTTGACTAATAGGCAACTCCTGAAGATTCTGTCCCCTACTCCTCTCTGCAGTCATCTGCATATGTTGTCTCAATAATAGAATCTAAGTTCGCTAATAGAAGAGATTATTTCAGTTTTTTCCCCTTTGATTTCTTTTAACTTTGTCCACTAACCAATAAGTTGGCATCCTATGATAGTAGCTACATGGATATTTTTGTTATGATGGAAAGCAGAATACATAAAGAAAATGTATCTGCATGAAAAGGAAAATTCAGTTCCTAAATGAAAGAAGCAAATAAAGAATTTGTTGGAATTGGTTACATCAGAAAAATAAAAGCATCAAGTAATATAACTTTGTGGAACATATGGTCATTTCACCATGTTGTACTCAAAACTACTGTCATTTTTTTCAAAAGAATATATTCTATTTTAATTGACCATTGTAGATCTATTGTAAAACATAAATCATAATGAATGCAATTAGTGGGTTTTTGTTATTGTTTTGTTTTGTTTTGTTTTTACAAAATCTGTATTAGGAGATGAGGATGTAGAGAGTGTCTATGAATAAGTGACTATCTTCAAAACTAAGTCAAAATATACTTTGACATCAATGATTTTTTCAATATTTTACTAACTTTCTAAGAGATATTTTAAAAAATATTGATCCCATAACATTTTCAAAACTCTGTCATCACCTACATGAATATTTTCCATATGTACCTGGTCTGACCTATTTACTTTTGTAAATCTATTCATATTCTTATGTTTTATTTCCACTACCTCAGATTATATATCAAGTATCAATGTGTGAGTAGCCAAATGTGGTGATTCCAGTTTCAGCAATGAAGATTATAGAAATTTTCAATTTCTAATTCTCTTTGTAATTTTCCATATAATTTCATCTCTACATGTTCCTCAAATGATCTGGTTCACTGGGATCTCACATAAATATTTATGCAGACTCATTTTCTCCTGGAGCACTTTTTGACATTTTTTGAGACAATACAGAATCTCCAGTTTCCCTCTTTTGTTTTGTTTTATTAATGAATTTTCACTTTAAACTAATTTTGTACTTGGTTCTTCATTGGTCAGGAAAAGAAAACATTTGTTTTCTGAAACAACTTATTGATGCAATTAGTCTCCTCAGAATAATAGTTGCTTTACATGCACTGAATCTTTGTCAGATGTGATGAATTCAATGATTTTAACTTTTCTATTTATCATTTTCCATTAACAATTTATATGAATAGTTTAGGTCGGAGCTATTATACTCGCACATGGGACCTTTATTCCATTTCATCCTTTCTTGTAATTTGGTAGTGATTGTCATGTTTGCTCAAACTAGTAATTCAATGAATAAAAATATTAATTCCTACTATGTGCCAGATACTGCATTAAATATTGACATGCAAGGAAATATAAAAGTCTTTTCTCTGAAGGTGCTTACACACTCTAATGGGAGACACAATATGTAAAAAGCTATGTAGAAATAAGCTATATACTACACAAAGACAATTCATTCAAGAATGACTTCCACATCAGTAATTAATAGTCCCTGTTATTAAGATTTAGTCAATTTTATTTTTATGATATTCCAGACACCATATTCAGTGAGTTCCAACTCTTTCAAAAAATATTTATCACACACACACACACACACACACACACACACACACACACACACACACGGCTTCTGAATATCCTGTCTCTAGTCTCTTATGTCCCATCTTGAACTATATTTTCTAACATAATTTTTACTATCTTAAGCTGTATTTATCTTTGCATTGAAATCATAGATATCAAAATTTTTGTTACTTGTTTTTTGTTACTTGTTTTGAAGGATCTGGTGAAGTTCTTTGTCACATTTTTTTTTATTATATTATCTGAATTTCATTCAATATCACCATCTTCCTAAAGTTTTTTTCCCCCTTCTGCTTATACTAAGTACCAAAATGCAGTATAATCCAGGAACCCATGAAATAATTCATCTAATTGCCTTTGTGTGTAGGGAACTCTGTTACTTCCATTTTTGGCTTCTTCAAAAAAGGCCTGTGATCCATGTCTTATATTATTTATGACTTAAGTTTGTCAAGAGATACCCTACCCCAATGAAAAGTAAAGGATTAATTTTGTTTAATTTTGTATTACTAGAGCCTGCTTACAGTAGCTGCTTGATAATAATTTGCTGAATCAGTGCTTGTGATGTCTGCGTTAACACCATGGATACTTTAGAATTAGCCGAAGTCAGGATCAGCAAAAGTCCTTGATCTTTATTCTTTGTGCATGTAAACGCAATGGCAATACGAAGTGAGAGCTCTTAAGATTCTAGTAACAAAGCACTCAGAAGATGCTAAAAATCATATTTAAAATAACAACTAAGTCAATATTTATGTGAGACCTTTGTCCAATAAAGCAAAATATAGCTTCTACTTTATAACTAGTAAAATGACTTTAAAGTTTTAGAAATTAACATTTTGAAAGTTTTGTCCTTATTTTGTAGCTTAATTTCCCATTATAATTAATGTCTGTGGTAATTACAAGAATTATTCTTATTATGTTTATTATGCTATAATAGTCATATATCCTAAGTCATTAGCCTCTTTTTTGTCCTATCTTGAATACCATAAGTATTATAAATATTTACTATATTATAATTATTATAGTATTTATGATCTATTGCACATTAACATTTATATAATGTCCAGTAATAGTACCTTCCCAAAAAAAGGTAAAGCATTGTGTCTTTACCTTCTATGAGATAACTAGAAAAATAGCTTTCCATTGAGTTATAACATCAAATTAAGATATTCAAAATCATTTCTATCCAAGCATGTTATTTCATGTCTTTAGCTGTTCCATATAACTTGTAACAATTTAATAATAGTAGTTTGAAGGAAAATATATCCACTCTTATCTAGAAGGATTGTTTTATAAATGAAAACAGTATAAAAGAAGCACCTGGAAATGCTCTTGCCCATGTCTGAATCAACAGGTTTGGTTTTTTATTTTGCATTTGAATGTCCTATCATGATGGTTTTGTCAAGACTCCAATTTCTTACAAGCCATGTCATTTTTGCCTTTTTTTTCCTGTCTCACTTTTAGTTCTTGTCAGATTTATTATTAATGAAATACACTATTTGAATTCTACTATTTGTTAATGCTAGAAGGCCTCTAAGGTCCCTCACAGAAGAAAAACAAAGATTCTAAGATTATATGACCTTTAAGGTCTCTCTCAGCTTTAAATCACTAATCCTGTGCGAGTAAGCAGGAAGTGAAATGTTGACTGCAGATCTAGAGAGAGGCTGCCACATCCAGCTTTAGCTGGACCTTCCCTTTAATACCAAAGTTTGACAGACTATTCCAAGTTCAGTTTAAAGGGTCTTAAACTCCAAGTTCTAGCACTGGAGACATTACGATTGTCAATTTTTATCAGTAATATTTATATTCATTGTACTGAGTTGGTTTCTATTTTTGGCTTCTATATTTCTTAGTTCCTCTATCAATCCTTCACTTTGTATGATTGATTCCTCCTAGTTTGCATCAACTTTCCTTGTTAGAAACTGTTCAGTGACAGAGCACTTTTAATTTTCTAATTAACTTTCTTAATTTTCTTTAATTAAAAAATTAATGTTCACAACTGGTTCAAACTGCCATTACTATAATTGCTCCATGATGACTGTTATGGGATTCTGATGCTTTCTCTTTCCCACATTGTAAAAAAAAAAAAAAAAATTTAATTACCCAAGCAATCTGACCTTTCTCCCCCTCCCCGCCCATGCTCACTAGCTTGACACTCATTGCCATCAGAGATTTGACATATTATGGAAGATGAACATTGTTGTTTTATGATTGTACTTTATTTCCTTTTTTTCCAGAATCTATAGACTAAATTAAAAAATAAAGTCAAGAAAATCACAAGGATCAGGAAGTATAGTTTTTCTTGACTATGCATTAGCCTATACTTTTCTACCTTACCTTTACCCTTAATATTAAGCGGAGATAATACTAAGTACATTCCTAAATGCATGAGATATAACAGTAATCTCAATAGATTACTGTAAGGATCAGATAAGTAATGTATGCAAAGTATATTGATAACCTTAAAGCGCAACATAAATATCAGCTCTTATTAATATAGATTCCTAGTTTTTTTTAATATTTTTAAAGCATCAACATTTTTGCTTGACATTCTTTTTAATGCATTATTTGAATAGTAATATGCATGCTTTTAAAATGATTGAGTTAGTGTTAGTGTAAAGTTCCAGTTGGTATTCTAGAGGTCTTTGAAGCAGCTTTCCTTTCAGTAAAGTAATCACCACAAGAATAGCCAGGTGTTAAAAGTCCAAAGTCCAAATTCTTTATTGTCTCCTTGCCTAGGGCCTGGCTAGCTTTCTTGAGGCCCATCACACTTTGGTCTCCGTGTGGGGTGCGAGCAGGAGGACAGTCCAGCCACCACAAGGCTGATGAAGATGGAATGACTCTCTCTTCTTGGCTCCGACAGCTTGAGTCCTCTTGTCTTCTCCAAGTCTGTCTCCCAGCCTCTCCATCCCCCAGGATAGCCATCAAGAGCCTGACCAAAGATAGAATGTCTCTCTGAGTTGAAGGGCTTGTGCTTCAACCTCCAGCCACCACAAAGGTGGACGAAGGAATGAATCTGTCTCTCAGTCCCTGCTGGCTGTTATGTACTCTATTATAATTATATCAACATAGGTGTGAATCTTGTAGAACTAAATTAAGTAATAAGTCCATGTAGTGAATTAGAGAACTATTAATCACCATGCTAAACTAGATAAGCATTGTTTAATTAATTCCACTCAGCACCTTGTAAGAACCCTAATTTCAAGTTCAGAGTTCTGGCCCATAACAAGTTAGTCCCGTCTTTTTTTGTTGTTGTTTTGATAAAGGTGGGGTTTTTTTCACCACGAAAATATGAAATCAACATATCTTGCATTTCCTTCCTGACCTTATATAACAGAATTCTTTCCCACTGGAATATTTGTTTTCCCTTTGTTGAGTTATATCCTATATTTCTTCCAGGAGGAAGAAAAAAGATAAAAATCATCAATACTCTTGTTCCTTTGTCTATGGGGAAATTGCTAATTGTTTTTTTTTTCCTTTTTAAAATGTATTTATTTGAAATTTAAATTCCACATAGAAAAACAGGAAAATATAAAAAAGAAAAAAATTTTCATGTGCAGAAGAATCAGAAAGGATTCAAAATATATAACAATAAATATCCATTTCATGAAAGCTCATATAATAAAAAAAATTGTATTCAGAACTATCCATCTTTGTTTTTTTATATACTTTTTTGGTTCTGTTTTGAACTTTTTACTTTATTCTTTTTCCCCCCCTTTCTTCCACCATCTCTGCTTCTCCAAAGTAGGTTACAGTTAAGCACAGATATATTTATATGTATAAACACAAACATACACATACATATATGTATATATGTATATATACATATGTAACTATAATTCTACACACACACACACACACACACACACACACACAAGGTTGTACTACATTTGTTTGTCCTCTTTTTCTGGAGGATAGCATTAATATGGATTACATATAATTTAGATTTCTCTCTTGATTGAATCTTTTTTTTATTAATTAAAGCTTTTTTATTTACAAAACATATGCATGGGTAATTTTTCAACATTGACCTTTGCAAAGCCTTCTGTTCCAAATTATTCCCTCCCTTCCCCCAACCCCCTTCCCTAAATGACAGGTAGTCCAATACATATTAAATATATTAAAATATATGTTAAATCCAATATATGTATATAAATATATATTGATGCAGTTATCTTGCTGCACAAGAAAAATTGGAACAAGGAGGGGAAAAAAAAAACTGGGAAAGAAAACAAAATGCAAGCAAACAACAGAAAGAGCCAGAATGCCATATTGTGGTCCACCCTCGGCTTTCATGGACCTCTCTTTGGGTGTAGATAGCTCTCTTCATCATTGAACAATTGGAACTGATTTGAATAATCTCATTGTTGAAGAGAGCCACATCCATCAGAATTGATCATTGTATAGTATTTTTGTTGCCAGGTATAATGATCTCCTGGTTCTGCTCATTTCACTTAGCATCAGTTCATGTAAGTCTCTCCAGGCCTCTCTGAAATCATCCTCCTGAACATTTCTTATAGAACAAAAATATCCCATAACATTCAGATATCATAATTTATTCAGCCATTCTCCAACTGATGGGTATCCACTCAGTTTCCAAGTTCTTGCCAATACAAAAAGAGTTGCCACAAATATTTTTGCACATGTGGGTCCCTTTCCCTCCTTTAAGATCTCTTTGGGATATAAGCCCAGTAGAAACACTGCTGGGTCAAAGGGTATACACAATTTGATAACTTTTTGAGCATAGTTCCAAATTGCTCTCCAGAATAGTTGGATCTATTTACAATCCCACCAACAACATATCAGTGTCCCAGTTTTCCCACATCCCCTCCAACATTCATCATTCCTTGTCATTTTAGCCAATTCAACAGGTGTATAGTGGTATCTCAGAGTAGTCTAAATTTACATTTTTCTGATCACTAGTGATCCAGAGGACTTTTTCATTATGACTACAAATAGTTTCAATTTCTTCATCTGAAAATTATCTGTTCATATCCTTTGACCCTTTATCAGCTAATTGTTTTTTTGTAACCAATTCCTCACCCAAAGCATTCTTCTTTCTAAGGGAAGTTTATAACTAAGCAACTCTACCATCTTTACTAGTAATATGGATCTTGTATAATGAATTAAATATATATGTATATTTTTATACTTCAACAAAATTAATGCAGATAATCTAGGAAATATATTTCTGAGATGATAAATTTATTACTAGTGTGTAATAACAGTAATTGCTACCATAAAATGAATCATCATTCTTTTAGCTCAAAATATGGTCCTTAATCAGGAAAATAATAAACAACTTCCATCGACTCCAATTTTATAAAAATCATCTGAAAAAATACATTCATATAAACCAAAAAAGTTTAAATTGTAAGTTTTAAATTGTATTTTCAACTAGTCTTTTTAAGGGTCTCAATGGGAATTCTCTAATGTTTTTTGACCCTGGATACTTACAAATATACCTGCAAAACACTATGTCTGATAAGTCAGTCTTTTAATAAACAATTATTACACACCCACTTAGATCTCAGACACTATGTTAAGAGCTAGAAATAAAAAGGACAAAAGACAATCCTCACTCTCAAGCTCAGTTTAATAGTCCCACAATTAGCTGAAAATCTTAGCACAAAGTCTTCTGTTTAAGTCACTTGTCTCTTATTTGACCAAAAGGTCACATAAAATTTTGGACCACAGTAACTCTTGAAATCATAAATAATTTTTGTATCCCATTTCTCATGCTAGACATTATTTTCATCTGAATAAAGTAGATTGAACAAAAGAGAAGAAAAGATACATATGACCTTATGTATAACATCTATTTTCACTGTAGCTAAAAACTAGAGAATTAGGACTGTCCTTACTGGGGACTAGTGTATGAATATAATGGAATATTACTTTTGCATAAGAAATGATGAAATAGAATTTCAAAGGAAATTTGGGGAAATGTCTATGAAATGATACAGGATGAAGTAAGGAATAAGGAAAACTATTTATAGAATAACATTCCAGAGGGAAAAAACCCTTGAAAGACTTCAGAATTCTGATCAATTCTATAAATTATAAACCAAAAAGATAAAATTGAAGTAAACTACCCACCTCCGTCAGAGAGGTGATGTACTTAAAGTGTAAAATGAGGCATACATTTTTGGACATGGTTGATGTGGGAATTTGTTTTAAGGTCATGTGCTATTGTGAAGAAATTTTTGTTTAAAAAATAATAACATGGGTTTAGGTGAGAGGAAAAGATAATGAACACAAAAACAAATATATTTTTAAAGAAATTAAATTAAATTTTAATTGCTCCATCAACTTTATTTATAATGTGAGCCCAGCATCTTGAATGAAATTTTTCCCTGTCAAGATTTTCCCTATTTCAGAGGCAATATTGTATTGTAGATCTGGCAGCAGAGTTAGGAAGACCTGTCTTTGACACCTAATAGTTACCTGACCCTGGGTAGTTTACTTACTTTCTCAGGCCCTTGACAACTCTAGAAGTAGTAGATAGTATCAGAACTAGTGTTTGGCAGGCATATAAAATTCTAAGATGCAAATTATTTGCCAGTCATTTTTGGTAGAGTAACTTTACTAACTGGAAATTTCTACTACCAATGAAATCATATATCTAGTTTTAAAAAGTAAACAAATACTTATAAATCATCAACTAATATGTAGCTGTGTTGTAAACTGCATCATTGAGGGAATCCCCATGTATATGCAATCACAAACTCTTAAACTAGTTATTGGTGGGTATAGAGAAAAAGTTTTGAAAATTATGCCCCTAATCCATTTTGGAGTATTATGTTAGTACTGATTCAGAGGAAATATTTTCTCAAACTTGATCATTGCCATCACTTCTTGTATCTCTTTTCTTAAAAAAAAATTCATTTTATTCATATCTTTTGTCTTTATATTAAATGTTTTCTTGTGACAAAGAAAAACAAGTGAAAACTGACAATGTAGCTAGTCATATGATACGATAGGGCAGCCATATAGTATTGTACATTTAAACTGGAAAGGACCTGAAAGGTCAACAGGTTTCATTTTATAAAAGAGAAAACTAACCCACAGAGATTAAGTGACTTATTCAGAATCATATGGATAATACCAATGTCTCAGCTAGACTGAATTTAAACCTTTCTGTCTCAAGTCTTTCTGACAGTGCTCTATACCCTGTTCTTAGCTGCCTCACTGTTACTTCTACAAGTGCCCTGATTCAGCAGGGAAGATGATTATCAGAAGAGTTTTCCACAACAGGAAATAAATCTGTAGATTTAAGTTCCCTTGGGACAATAGGCTTCTTGAGCTCTTATGCACTTAGTGATGGAGGATCAGGCTTTTTTCTTAGTAGGACTTTTTTTTTTGATAGGATAATGGATTTTGAATAGATATGTGAAAGGTTTTATTATCACTACAAATGATACAGAATTTTGCCAGTTTTTTATTTTGCTTTTTCTGACACTGTATTTCTGTTCTATACAATTCTCTCTTTTACAAGTCTTTACCTTTTGACAATTTATTACAGAAGCCTTACTTTATTGCAGTTCTTTTGTGACAATATAGATCTGTTAGCAATTTTTATGAGAAAAGACTATACAGAATAACAATGGATTTTACCCAGTTTTAACATTTGCAAGGGTTTAAATTTAAAATAAACTTTTTATTACAGTTACAACTCGAGATAGTCACATAAAAGCTACAAAATGGAGAATTGATAAATTCAACATTCAGCCTTCAATATCTTCATTGCCTCTCATATAAAAAAACACCATTTTAGGTATAGTAATAAATGTAAATATGTTTAATCCTGTACTTCTCAAGGATATTAATAGACAAACTGTTATACAAGTAACTATTTTCAAAACAAGAATACACTGTGTCACTAAAGTGTGAAAAAGCACTTAGTTGATGCAGTGGATGAATAGATTATTGGGCCTGGAGTCAGGAAGAGTTCAAATTTGGCCTCAGAAACATACTAGCTGTGTGACTGTGGGCAAGTCACTTAACTCTTTGCCTCAGTTTCCTCATCTGTAAAATTGTCAGAAGAAGGAAATGGTGAACCACCTCAAAAAAATAAAAAAACAAAAGCAAACAAATAAATAAAACCTATACTGGATCATAAAGAGTTGGACATGGCTGAAAACAACTGACTAACAATAGAGGCTCAAATAAAGTGATATGAAAGCCTAAAGAAGAGATTGCATCACTGATAGAAGTTGCATTGACAAACATTTTGTGAAAGAAGAAACAGTCGAGATTGGCCTTGAAGCTTGGATAAGGTTTCAGAAGATAGAATCATGACAAGATAATAGTCTAAGTAGAATGAGAAAGCACAATCAAAATTTGGAAAGTTAAAAAAAAAAAAGTTCAGTTTGACTTGAATTTTAAGTATAAAATGTGAAAGTTGGTGAAACTATATTCAAAATATAGCACACTTTGCATTCCAGGAAAAGGAGTTTGAAATTAATCTTATATACAATGGGGAATCATAAATGTGTTTGGGAGCAGGGAAGTCATGTAATCTGCATTCTTTTTGAGGAAGATCAATCTAGTACTGATGTTGTTTAATCATTTTCAGCCATTTCCAAGTCTTCATGACCCAATTTGGAGTTTTCTTGGTGAAGATATTAGATTGGTTTTCCATTTCCTTCTCCAGCTTATTTTTACACATGAGGAAACCAAGGCAAATTTAACTGGTTAAGTGACTTGCCCAGGGTCATATAAGTAGTAAGTGTCTCAGGTCAGATTTGAACAGGAAAATAAGTTTTCTTAATTCCAAGCCTGGAACTCTATCTACCACATATGGCTGCCTGGAAAAACCTAAATAGTCAAATATAATGGAAAGCAAATAAGGGTAAAATTTATAAAAGGAAGATCTGGTAGGCATTATCAGATAATGCAGAAAGATCAAGGAACATAGCCACTAAAAAAATTTTAATTGGACTTGGTGCCTGAAGGCAATTGGTGACCATCAATATTTCTAAAATATTTGGTAAAATGGCAAGGACAAGGAACTAGACTGGGGACAGCTAAAATGTGAGTGGGAAGTAAGAGATGTGAAGTACTACATCTAATTTGGTGGAGAGTTCTCTACCCTTCCTTTACTTCTTCTTCCTTTCTTTTCTTCATAACTTTCATTTTTTCCTTCTTTTTTTCCTTTTCCCAAAGTAGATGAGTACAAATTAATTTGAGTAACATTACTTTATATAATTATTTTTTTAAAGAAATACACTTAATTTCTCCTCATCTTTACTTTTTTCTATATCTAGGCTAGTCCTATTTATGTTTTTGCTTAATTTTTTAAAGTTGTTCTATGTCCCTTAGATAAAGTAAGAACTTCCAGGAGAGAAAGTTCTAACTCTTTCCTCTCTCCAGCTTTTCTAGTAGTACAATTGTTGAGCTTATTTCTTCCATGCCTATGCCTCTGCCTTTGTCTCTCTCTGTCTCTCTCTTTCTCTCATTGTGTGTGTGTGTTTCTGCCTTTGTATCTGTCTCTCTCCCTTTCTCTCTGTCTCTATATCTCTGTCTCTGTCTCTTTTGATCTCTCTCTGTTGTTTTTTGAAGCAACCTCAGAGGAGCTATAAATTCTATAAATTAATAGAAATAGTAATTTATAAAGAAGAAAGTATGGTATAATGGAAGTTCATAGAACAATAAAATCATTAATTTACAGATGGGAGGGACTTCAGAGGTCATAGAATTCACTCCATTATTTTATGGATGAAGAAAACAAAGTCCAGATGTCTAAGGAGAATTGTCAGAGGTGACACAGATTGCAAATAACTAGCAAAACCAGATTCTGAACCTAGATCCTCTATTCCAATGCCATTTTCCAATCCTTTTCCATGTTTTTATATTTGCTATCTGAACATCCAAAGACCAATCTATCTTGGATCTAAATACTCTTCTTCCCATAACCTAAATCACAATCTATTAGATGCACTGAAAGCCTAGAAACTTTAAGTGAGAGGGGGGGCAAGGTATAGATCTGAAAAAAAAATACAGTCTCATCTCAGGGTTTTCATAAAGTATTTATTCTCCAACATTTATAATTTATTATAGACACACCCTCCCAATTGAATCCCCTTCTTCTTTTGGGAATTAGCCTTAGTGTTCCTTAAGCATTTATCTTCGATCTGATCAAGCTTACCAACCATATGTGTACCCCCAAGGTTTTATCTTGAGCCCATTTCTTGCCTACTCAATACTATTTTGATTCATCAGTCCTAAAGCATTCAATTATAATATCTATGTAGAAAAATCTCAAATCTATTTTCCATGCCTCACTTTCTCTGATATATGATCTCATATTTCCAACTGACAATTATGCATATTGAATTAATATCCAATAGAAATTTTAAACTCAACATGTCTTAAATTGAACTCATTATCTTTCTCATCCCACAAAAAACCATTCTATCTTCCTAGCCACACCCATAAAACTGTGCATATCTTTTGGTTAAACAATTACAATACTAATTCTATGCCATAAAGAAATCAGAGAAAGAGGTAAAAGACCTATATATTCAAAAATATTTATAGCAGCTCTTCTTTGTGGTGGCAAAGAATTGGAAATTGATGGGATGACAATCAACTGAGAAATGGAATGTGACAAAATACTATCATGCTGTAAGAAGCAAGGAAGGAAATGGCTTCAGAAAAACCTGAGAAGTTTTGTATAAAATGACATACAATGAAGCAAGCAGAACCACAAGAAAAGTCGGCTAATCTCACGAACTATGTTATCCTATACTTTTATTAACTTACCTTCCCATGCCTAATCATTTACCAAATTCTGTAAATTCTACTCTTATAACATCTTTCACATAAGAGTGCTCTTCTCTGACAATTCTATCACCTTGGTGTATCACCTCATACCTGGATTAGTGCAATAGTCTTCTGGCTAGTCTCCCTGCATCAAGTCTCTATACTAGTCTTAGCAAATTGCTTGGAATGTAATGGGAATTTACATAAGAGTTTTTATTTATTCTTTTTGACTCTGCTATGGGAAGAATCTCTGTTTCTCCACTCCAAGACTTTCCCCTTCAAATTATCTTTTTGTTCTTTCATTTCAGACCCCATAGATGGGGGGATGATAAAACAACAACAATAACAACAACAGCAACAAAAATCCTGTATCTTCTATTCTTGAATCCAGCTCAAACAAACATGTGACTTTAGTTTTTCCTTAACTTTTCCTTCCATATTCTTACCGAAGTAATTTCAAACTGTATTCCCACCTACATACTCCTCATTAAAAGAAAAAAAAATCATTTTTGAGGGAACAATAGGTTTTAGTTCAAAAAATATTGATTTAATTTTTCCTCCTTTCTCCTGACTTTTAAAACCCCTAAATATTGTGTCCCTTACATTATTTTGCTCCTGGATATTCTTCTTTTTTATTAGCTTTCAACATATGAGATTTTTTAAATTATCTTGCTCCAGATCAATGAGAACATTGATTTATTTCATTGCTTAGTTTCTTTTTTTTTGTTGTTCTTCTTAACAAGAAATCCATCAAATAAAGTAAAAAGTCTGCCAGAAAAGGAAAGATGCACTCCCTCAGTTATTTTTTAATTTCAAAAAATAATCAGAAATATGTATTGCTTGTCTAATTCTTATAGATATACTATGTGAGACATGACTGTCTTTTCAGATCCACATTTGGAGCTTTGACAACAAAGTTTTCTATTTTTCTCCATTTAAGACATTTAAGTATTTAAGTATCCCTTTAGTAGTGACCTTATCCCCTGCCTTTTCCCACTTAATGCATACAGAATACTGAATTTGCCAGTCTCAAAAATGAAAAAAGCAGGCCACTATGTCTGGGAAAGAAATCCAGGAGAACAGAGCTCATTAAAAAATGCATCTCTGCTAAATTCGTCCATGAGAAAGCCAAGGCAAGGCGGTACAAATACGAACTTAGTTTCAACGAACTCCCTTTGGAGTTTCATGCGACAAATATTCGAATGAACTAACATGGTGCAGTAGAAAGTAGAATTAGATTTATTCTACTCAGTTCTAGAAAACAGAACTAAAATTAATGTGTAGAAATTATAAAGAGAAAGATACAAGTTTTATGAAAGAGCTTTCTAATAATTAAAACTACAAAAGAAGAAAAGGCCCTATTGAGAAATAGTAGATTCCTCATTAGAAGAATACAAGTAGAGAATGGATATCTAATTGTTGGGTATGTGTAAGGGTCCCTCTATTCACCAAGAGGGTCTCAACTGAACTCTTACCACACCAGGTCTTTGGACATCTCCAGCACAGCTCTCTTTAGCTATGTTCTTTCCCCACAGAGCACGCGGGACCCCAGATGTTGTTAAACACAGCAAGTGTTTATTGCCATTATCTCTCTATTCTCTTTCACCTCCCTACAATTCTCGTTCCCTATTCCTCTCACTTCTTTTCTGCAATTCCCTCCTCCCTGCTTTCCTCTCTCTTCTTATATATCCTAACCATGGCGTGGTTACAATTACTTATATCGGCCCCATCTTCATTATTCCCCACCTAGATTGCCTTGATAAGTTACAGGAGTTAATCATCTATTTCTGGGTAAACGCCTTCTTAGAGCTGCTTTTCTGTCTTTACTTAATGAGCATATATATATCCTGGCCCTCTGGTCCTTCCATGCCACATATCTAACAGATATGAGTTAGTCTATATGTGTCTTGCTATCACTTCTAATTTTTAGATACTATGATTTAATGAAATTCTAGTTGTCTTATATTTAACGTTTATTCGATTGTTTTTCTTGTCCCTTCTTTGTGCTTACCACCTTTTTATTATACTTCACTGATTATCACCATAATCACAAAGTGTGGAGTATTGCATAAAGTATATCTTGAAGATCTGGACTTAACATGAATTGATCCTGAGTAAAGTGAGAACCAGAATATTTACATAGTAATAACAACTTTGTGTGATGATCATCCATGATAGACTTAGCTTTTCTCATCAAGACAATTCCAAAAGACTCATGATGGAAAATGCTATTCACATTCAGAAAAAAATACAACTATAGAGTCTGAATACAAATCAAAGCATACTATTTTCACTTTATTTTTATTTTTGTTTTTCCATGTTTTTCCCCTATTATTTTGCTTCATTTTTCATATCATGACTAATGTGGAAACATGTTTAACATGACTACACATGCATATACATGATAACCTATAGCAGATTGCTTCACTATCTTGGAGAAGAAAGGAGAAAAAAATTGGAACTCAAAATATTGTAAAAATGAAAGTTGAAAATGATCATTACATGCAATTTGAGAAAATAAAATGTTTTTTAAAATAAAATATTTATCTTTAATTCTATATAATTTGACAAGATCTCAGTATCCTGTTTAATAAAAAATTGCAATTTTAAGTATGAATTAATAATTGTAGAAAAATAATACTATAATAAGATAGAATGGATATTAAACAATCTGTTTTTTATTCAGAAAACAGAAATTATTCATTATCTTATAATGGTTTAGAAATGGCTTCAAGTGAAATTTTCACTGAAGAAATTATCAGCTTTATAGAAAACAGGAATGCATGATGCTTATATTTGATGTGCTAATTATAAACCAAATGACTAATATGTTTATTAGTACATAAGTTTGTTTTCTATTTTTCACAAGCAATAGTAAAAATTATCTTTAAGCTTTTTTTATTTTTATCATTGTAAATATTGATTTCTGAAGTCCCCACTAGCACTTAGGAGTAATTCTCAGGATAGGGAATATGGAGAATGAAAAGCTCCTCAAGTGCTGTTCTTTTATTTTTACTTTTCTTGGTTTTATAACAAAATACTAATTTTAGTATGTACAGATAGAAAATAACCTCATGGTCTCTGGTAATTAGACTGTGGTCTGTAGTTAGAAGTAGTTACCTAGAAATAATATATTAGAAACTCTGGAATAATATCTAAATTATTCATAAAAGCACTTTATCTTGCATTATTGGAGACTTCCTGATGGATATTACTTTTTAGAAATTATTTTATTTAATTAATTATTATTTAAATCATACAACATAATGCTATTATGCCCATTTGGGTAAACTGAGGAAAGGTTAACTAATATACTGTGTATTATGCACCTAATAAAATGTTTGAGAAAAAAATTGAACCCCATTTTTCTGATGCTAATTTAAAGGTTTTATTTCTTGTTTCACAAGGCCTTTGCAGATAAAGAACTCCAATTTTTTTCAACCAATAGTGGATATTTTTTCCGCATATTTCTAATATAAAATTACATATTTGTCTATTGCTTATAAAAATATAACCATTGTCTCTGCTAGTTTTTAACTTGTTTTTGCTGAATTAGTGACTTGTAACAAAATTATCTTCAACATTTAAAGTAATTTTAAATCAAAAATCTGTTCGAGTTATGTACATTTTAGCATTTTGCATTTACATGACTTATACAATTCTATGCTCACAGAATAATTGGGGGGGAGAGAAATATATTGTTCTTAACAATGTGCAAATATAGCATTGTGCTAATAATGTGGCCTTCTTAGCTATAAGCATCATTATGCTGATAAACTTAATATAACCTATTATTATAGATAATATAACCAGTAAATAAAAGAAAAATTAGTTTTTTCTTAAATCTTTATATTTTCACAGATTGTCAGTGTTGGAAAACATGTTAAAGGATACCATTATATCATTGCAAATCTGGTAAGTATTCTCTATTTACAACTCAACAAAAGTTGATGAAATAGAATGTTTTAATGTTTTTTAGTCATTCCTGATAATAATGCTTAAGATAATATTTTATATGGAAGTTTTTATGCAAAAGATACAATTGATGTTTCATTTGAAACAATGTTAAAATAGTAATAATGATGTTTTGAATAAAGAATCATACCGTGTATGTGTGTATTTGGCTAACATGTATCATGATGAAATTTTAAAACAATGATCATATTATTCCTTTCATTAAAGGTATTAGCTGTCAGGCCTTCAATCTAAATGGTAGTTTATGGTTTTCAATTAAGATTTATGAAAGTTTAAGGATATATTAGGAATCCAAAATAGTCTTGAAATTGTAGGATAGAGGGGAGAACAATTTTGGGTCCCATTATATTTTAAGGAAATACTTAATGGAGGACCTTGCAAAACAGAATTTGGAAGAAATTGCTTAAAGTTCAATACATATAAGTATTTGTTTAATGTGTAAATAAGGAAAGATATTACTTATAGTGAAATCTATCATCTGTTTAAAGATATTTACATTATACTTGGAAGATTTTGAAGACTTTTCCTTATTAAATTTACATTATAAAAGTAGCATTATAATAGATAACAAATTTACCTTTAATGACATGTAGTAAACTTTCTAAATTCATCTGATTTTACCTTCCCTTTATTTCTTCTCTCTCCCAAGATGTTTGTTCTTGAGAATAGATACTAATTCATTCTTTATATTTGTTTCAGCGATGTCTAGTTTATGGCAGATGTTTAATAAATATTTGTTGATCCAAAGAGATAATGAATCTTTGCACATAGATATCAAATAGACAATTGATCAACTATATAAGGTTAAATGATGATATTAGAGACAAAGGCAGAATTATATAATACTTTAACCAGGTAAGAACATCTCTATTGAATCAATCAGGCAAAAGTTTTAGACTGAATCTGGAAAATCTTTTATCAATTTAGAAGACTTTGAAAACCATTTGATGAATTGGAGTGACTTTGCAGAGGTTTCATTGTCAGGTCAATCGTTTCCAACTTTTCATGATCCTATTTAGGGTTTTCTTGGCAAAGATACTTGAGTAATTTGTGATTTCCTTCACCAGTTCATTTTACAGATGAGAAAACTGAGGCAATCAGGGTTGCTCAGGATCACATAGCTAGTAAACTGTCTCAGGCCAGATTGGAACTCATACAGATGACTCTTCCTGACACTAGGCCCAGCTCTATTCACTGAAATATTTACGTTTCAAACCAACAATCTAGTTTAGATGTGAGCATTTAAATATCTGGCAGCTTAGTGATAGATATATTTCACTGAAGTCCTTGAAAAGAAATTGCTTAAGCATGAGGAGAGTACTTTGCCCTTTTCCTTCTATGTCACCAGGAAAAAACCTTGTAAACTTCAGAAGCCTTGAGTATTTTAAACTTTTTCATTAGTAGCCTAATAGTGTTTTTGGACCTGCTATGACTGATCACAACATCTAAATAATGAATGAGAAAAACTAGACATGATGAACAAAGAAAGAGTAAAGACTTCATAAGGATCTCAGCAAAAAAGATGTACTTTTCTGATTCAGAGGAATGAAGAGGAAAAATGACTTCCAGAAACTAAGAGCTGTGAGCTACTCCTTTACCACATGTGGTCTCTAAACTTAAACCCACACCTCTTTGGCCTAACTATATATTTGTGGGAGAGTCTGTTTCAAACTTGGGGTACTATTAGGGAACTTAAATTTTATTGAGACAATTTATGCATCTATAATTATATATAATCAAAACTTTACTAAACATTAGGAATATAAATTTAAAAAGAAAGAAACAATTTGTACCGGAAGCTTACATTCCAATAAAGGATACATATACAGATACATGTAAATAGCAATATAAATAACATGTGGAATATCTACATATAAGATATATCTGTATCATAAAATAAAAAGTAGTTTAAAACAATATTCAGGGAAGAAATAATTGTATCACCTTACAAAACATTCCTTTCTAAAAGCTAATTAATGGTTAATTGATGTCAAGTGATAATTATTAGGAAATGCACATGAGGTGATAATCACAAACTTCAATACAAAAGCAAAAACAAACACTTAACCAAAAAAAAAAAAAATCCACAACCAAGCTCTAACTTTTCAGAGTGCTCTAAAACCTTGAGAAGACAAGTAAGTAATCCTATTCTGAGGGAGCTTATCTTGCCCCTGTAAGTGGATGTTTACAAGTTATCAAGAAAACATGTACTACACTAAAAAAAATAGGGATAATGGTATCTTTAGTACCTACTACTTCATAGATCTGGGGTAAGGGTCAAATATGCTAATATAAAGAATGATGTAAACATATATGGAATGCTCAATTCCAAGTGCCTCTCTTTTCCAAAAAAAAGAGCAAAAACAAAAGATAGTTTTTCCCTTATGTAAATTTATATCATATAAATTCATCTTTACATAAAGAATTATGAGAAAAATCCACATTCCAAAAAAGTGCTAATATTATTGTGCAGTATTTTATTATACTCTCTCTAATCCTGTCTCTCAGGCTTCCTCCCATCCCTAACAAAAAAAGAAAAAGAAAACTTAAAAATAAAAAACCTAGGGAAAGCAGGAGAGATACAGAGAGACCACCTTTACCCCAAATTGGTGGGTTTTAGACCTTTAACTCTGAAAGGATACCTTTACCATACTCTATCATCTGCCTATGTTTATCTTTCATCACTTTGCTCTGGGGTACCACTTGCTTCTTCTCAGTTCCTATGGATCATCCTTCCTGTCCTATCTGTGTCCTAGTTTAGTTCTAACGTGACTGACTGCAGTCCTACATGTTCCTCCTCCTGCCTTTGTTTCTCTGTCCTCAGCTCCAACCTGTCCGTGAACTACGTGGGCACTTGCTCCCCTTTCTTCCTGCCTCTTTTCCTCCCTCTTTCTTCTCCATGCCCACAGGAAAATTCACATTGTGTAAAAATTGCTTTATATAGTGGTCCACTTATGTAAAGCAAGAACTGTACAACCAATGGATCTGTGATGCCATAGATTTAGATAAGTCCTCCAGTGATATAGATAGCAACTCATCTTTGCTTGCCTATCCACTGTGATTTTTATCTGTGTCCACCCATGTTAGGAGTCCTGTACTGAACATGCTTTGGACCCCCATATTTTTCTCTTAATATTACCTTGATATCAATGAAGTATATAGATTCCTGCTATCTTTCTTTAGAAAACAAAATTCTTTAATTCTTCTGCTTGTAAATAGCTAACCAAAGTAACAGAAGAAATTTTTTGTTGTTGTTTGTTGTTCAGTCATTAATTCCAGGCATTAATGTCTGACTCTCATAACCCTATTTGAGATTTTCTTGGCAGAAATGTTGGAGTAATTTACTATTTCCTTTTTCATCTCATTTTACAAATGAGGAAACTGAGGCAAACAGGGTTTAGTGACTTGTCTAGAGTCACACCGTTTTTAAGTGTCTGAGACTAGATTTCAACACAGAGATCTATTCAATAAGCCATTTTTCTGTACCTAAGTTTTTTGTCATTTTTATAAATTATGGAATTGTATAGATTTAAACACATAAAAATAAAAGTGCCATCTGTTTCATTGCTTTTCATCTATGTTAATATGTTATTAAGAGGAATTAAGGAGTAAAAGTTTACAAAGGCTGGAGTAAGAGGATACATTTTCAATGTTTTGAAGGCATTTTACCACTTTACAACAAAAACTACCAATCATTTCCCTAACCTTAAAAATGAAAGGGTTACATGACCTCAAGCAAAACAGGCATAAGTTAGAGAAAAACTAGGGACATTCATATTTTTTCCCTGTAGATCTTAGTAATTTTTCCATTTTATTCTATAAGAGGGAATTCTCTTTAGGCAACCCTTTTCTCACTATTAGTTTTTCCAAGTTGAAAGATAAGGTAATCACTGAAGAAAGGCTCCAGAGATCCAGATTAGATGCTAACTTTGTCACTTATTTGTTTAATGATAGCATTCCCATTTAGTAAATTCATCTACAAAATGAGAATAACAATATATATTTTTTCTTTTCTTTTCTTTTTACTACCCAAATTACATATTATTAAGAAGAATAGTGAAATGTTATCTATACAACTATTTGTAAAATTTGGAAGAAAAAAAACATTAGAAAGCTACATACAGCTTTTAAGTATCTGAGGCTGGATTTAAATGCAGGTCTTCCAGAGTTCTATTTTATGTACCTCTTAGCTACCCTTTAACATCTGAAGGATACTTTATTGAGGGGAAAATATTCAGAAAGATATTAAAAGGACAAAAACATTTAAAAAATAACTTGTCCTTCTCAATCAATTCTACCATGCCTCCTCTAGTTTATCTCTGTCATTTCTCCTTTTATTTAAGATTTAGGTGACACATGAAACTGAAGTAGGGAAATAAAAGAGAGAGAATGATTGAATCTAGACAGCAAATTAGCATAGTGGATAGAGTGCCAGGTCCCAAGTTAGGAAGAGCTGAGTTGAAATCTAAATTCATATTCTTATTAGCTATGTAACTCTGGACAAGTCACTTAACCTGTCTACCTCAGTTTCATCATATGTAAATTGAGCTGGAGAAGGAAATGGCAAATCATTCCAGTATCTCTGCCAAGAAAATCCCAAGTGGGATCACAAAGCGTCAGTCACAATTAAACAACAAATATCTGAACCAGATTATGTAGAGAGAACTACATCAGGACCTTGGGGTTCCTATAATTCATAGTATAGCCTCTTCTCCAAAATGAGATATGTGAAAAAGCAGAAAATATTTTATGTCATCGTGGCAATAATAACTGACATGAATCTGTTTATCAAGTAAATAACAATATAACAGATTTCAAAAAATGATATGTTTATAACTTTTTACATTTTGCAAAGTATTTAAGTCATTCAATTTAAGCTTTTTAACAATCAAATTGTTACTATTACTATTTTCACTATTATGTTATTGCTATTGTTATGATACCTATTTTACAGATGAAGAAATTGATGTCACAGAGATGTGAAGTGACTTTCCTGGCATCATTCAATTAATAAGTATCAAGCCTGTTTAACTCCAAAATTACATGTTCTATCTAAGCTCAGGATATTTCCCTATATCCTGGACTCTGCATTGCAAGCTGTTTCCATGAGGTTTGAGGGGAAGTGATTGTTGAGGTAGTGGTAGTTATACATCCCCCTACTCTTTTGCACCCCAAAATGTTTTATCGCCTTAATATCTATTTGAAGACTTTCAATAAATGGTCCCTAAGTATGGACCTGTTACAGGGCAGCTAGCTGATAGAGCTCTTTACCCAGAGGTCCAACAGCTACTATATAGGTAAAAATATATATATAATAAAAGACATTTGAATTAAAAACCTTTCAAAGCTCCAAATCTTTGCCCATTTAATCTTGGGCATTTGGGGGTTTGTTTGTTTTATAATTTTTGTACTTATAAATGTTTAATCACATCCCAAACAATCATCCACTCAGCATTTTGCTATTACATTTCCATTTTCCCCTTTTTCCTCCACTTGGAATCAACACTTTCTAAGTCAGACCTCCAGAGAACATTTTTCTTCCTGAGGGAGTTAATCCATCCATTTTTGGAACTCTACCATGAGACTGAGCTTTCTTAATTAATGAGTAAAATTAATAAATGAGTAAACACTCACCTAACTTATTTTATCTATCTTGCCCTAGAACAGACCATGTTTCATATCCCATCCAGGCTTCTATTCCAGGACTCTTGCCATCTATCTTTTATGAATAACTATCATTTTCCCCTCTCCTCAGACACTCACAAACACTTTATATTTCTTGTTCAAGGAACAGTAATCAATACTACTATAGCAGGGAGTTGATTAGGAACCCTGATCAACTTTGTCCCAGCCCTTCATCTACAACTCCCTCCACACACATCAATATTCTTCATCAAATTGTAGGTTGTTAGGGACTGTGAGATGATATGATTAGGTCCTTTCAAATTTTTAAGTGGTTCATTTACACTCTGTACACCATTTGTCACTTTGCAACTTTGGCCAATGTGTGGAAATGTTTTTATTTCTTTTTTTTTTCAAATGTGATTTCCTTAATTAACTGAAGAAGGAGAGGATTCTGTGATATGCAGGCAAAATTCTGACTACAGAAGCTTACTCTCTGTTTCTACAGAGACATGGGACTCTGGTAAGAATAAGCACATCCTACTCAGACTTCTTATAGATGATAACAGACCAGGATTTTGGTCTTACAGTCAGTCAGAATGAGGTTTGCAGAGGTCTTTGGAAAGTGAAGAATGAAGGAAAGCTACCTCAAGTACATGAAACAAAAAAATCTAAAGTCATAAGAAGAGATAAAAGGGAAGATAGGGTAATTCTTTCTTATCAAAGAATCCCCTGAACTCAAGTGATTGATTTAGGAACATGACAACTTTTAGATGGGTCTCGACATGGTTTTTCTTAACCAAAACAAATCCATTGCTTATAGTTGTGGAAGATATATCTGCCATCAACCCAGAGAAAAGTTACTAAGGGAAGGGGACTAGGAAATGCATGTGAATAAGATAAGAGAAATTGTGTGGGGGTGTGTGTGTGTGTGTGTGTGTGTGTGTGTGTGTGTGTCTCTGAAGCTTGATAGATTTAGGAAATAAATCCTTCTGACCTTTTTCAAAAGTTTAAAGAATAGGAAAATAGTGTTTCTGAACTTAAAGAAATTGGACTAAAGTTTTTGTCTTTTTTCCTTGTTTTCCTTTGTTTTTAAGAACAAACTATATGAAACAATTTTAATCTGCTATCCCCTTGCTATAAATCAGACTGCTAAGCATGACCCTTAAAATGGACTATTTTTTATAGTGTGGTTAATATCTTTATGATATTAAGAACATGAGTGAGGGGGAAAGATTCAAAATAGACTCATGACTGACTTGAGTGGTTCTCTAAGGATGGGCTGAAGAGTATTAAAATAGAAAGATTTGACTATAGGATGTTGCATTTCAAAAGAAATGTAGAACTCTATACTATTGTGCAATTGAGAACTATTTAAGTATTAAGGACAAAAAATTAAAGAAATTACTAGAAAATCTATCTTAAGTTTCTTTTGTTCTACCCATCCCATCCTAAACAAATGTAAATATGTTAAAATCTGTATTTTCTAACCTTCTACTGCAATTATCTCTAGTGTATTCTTTGACACTTAATTTTAGTGCTCCCCATACTGTTATTTCATTTTTATATGCCTGTCTAAAATTATAACTATCAATTGGTCATAAGAAAGGGTGGCATAAAATATATCCTAAAGGAAAAATCAGTTGAGAAGGAGGCATACCTCTATTCCTTTCTGTATGTTTCTGTATCTGCTCACATCATTCTCTAGAATCATATAGCTGCTACTATGGAGGTCTAACAATGTTACTTTCTGGCTCAAAAATTACTTTATTTTCAGAATCAGATATAAAATCTTCCATTTGCCATTTAAAGTTCTTCATAATTTTCTTTTTTTATTAAAAGAGCTTTTATTAAAGCTTTATATATATTTACAAAACATATATGTATGGGTAAATTTTCAACTTTGATCCTTGCAAAACTTTCTGTTCCAAATTTTCCCCTTCTTCCCCACACCTCATCCCCTAGATGGCAGGATGTCCAATACATGTTAAATATGTTAAAATATGTTAAATCCAATATATGTATACATGTTTATACAGTTATCTTGATGCACAAGAAAAATTGGATCAAGAAGGGGAAAAAAACCTGAGAAAGAAAACAAAATGTAAGCAAACAACAACAGAAAGAATGAGAATGCTATATTGTGGTCCACACTCAATTCTCACAGTCCTCTCTCTGGGTATAGATGGCTCTCTTCATTACTGAAAAAGTGGAAATAGTTTGAATAATCTCATTGTTGAAGAGAGCCACATCCATCAGAATTGATCATTATATAGTATTTTTGTTGCCAGGTATAATGATCTCCTGGTTCTGCTCATTTCACTTAGCATCAGTTCATGTAAGTCTCTCCAAGCCTCTCTGAAATCATCCTATTGGTAATTTCTTGTAGAACAATAATATTCCATAACATTCAGATACCATAATTTGTTCAGCCATTCTCCAACTGATGGGCATACATGCAGTTTCCAGTTTTTTGCCCAGAAAGGGCTGCCACAAATATTTTTGCACATGTGGGTCCCTTTCCCTCCTTTAAGATCTCTTTGGGATATAAGCCCAGTAGAAACACTGTTGCGTCAAAGAGTATGCACAGTTTGATAACTTTTTGAGTATAGTTCTTACTTGCTCTCCAGAATGGTTAAATCTGTTCACAATTCCACCAACAATGTTTCAGTGTCCCAGTTTTCCAACATCCCCATCCAACATTTGTCATTATCTTTTCCTGTCTTCTGATAGATGCGTAGTGATATCTCAGAGTAGTCTTAATTTGCATTTCTTTGATCAATATTGATTTGGAATACCTTTTCATAATACCTTTTCATATGACTAGAAATAGTTTCAATTTCTTCATCTGAAAATTGTCTGTTCATATCCTTTGACCATTTATCAAGTGGAGAATGGCTTGATTTCTTATAAATTTGAATCAATTCTCTATATATTTTAGAAATGAGGTCTTTAACAAAACCTTTGAATGTAAAAGTTTTCCCATTTTGCTTCCCTTCTAATCTTGTCTGCATTAGTTTTGTTTGTACAAAAACTTTTTTAACTTAATATAATCAAAGTTATCTATTTTGTTATCAATAATGATCTCTAATTCTTCTTTGGTAACAAATTCCTTCCTCCTCCACAGGTCTGAGAGGTGAACTATCCTTATGTTCTAATTTGTTGATAATATCATTCTTTATGTCTAGATAATGAACCCATTTCAACCTTATCTTGATATATGGTGTTATGTGCAGGTCAATGCCTAGTTTCTGCCATACTAATTTCCAATTTTCCTAGCAGTTTTTGTTAAATAGTGAATCTTATCCCAAAAGCTGGGGTCTTTGGGTTTGTCAAACACAAGATTGCTAGCCCTTCATAATCTTCATGAAATCTCCATTCTTCTTACATTTTATTCCCTTCCCCATCTACAGTAACCCTCTTATAGTACCTCTAACATGGATCCATTTCCTATCCAGAGCTGTTTTACTGGCCATTTTCTATGTCAGAAATACGTTGGGCCTTCACTTCTGGTTCAGCATATTTGGTTTTCTTCAATATTTAGCTGAAATTTTACCTTCTATTAGAAGTTTTTCACCCAGCTGCTAATGTCTTTCTTTTGAGATAGCATTCCATCTATTCTGTATATATGGTGTACAAACTTTATTACTTATTCTCTTTCCATTAAAATGTGAGGCCTTTGAGAACCAAAATTGCTTGTTTTCTTTTTGTTTTCTTTGAATCCTTAGCACTTTACATAGAGCCTGGCATATAGCAAACATTTAATAAATTTGTTGACTGACTGACTGACTAAAGCATCCTTGAAAAGAAGATGAAAATAGGATACAGCCAGGCTAATACTGGCTAGCATTGTACCTGTCAGAAGGAAAACAAATTTTTTCTGCTAGTTTTCTACATTAAGTAATTATTCATGGCTAACCAGGTACTAAGTTCAATTGTTTCTACATGTGGAAAACTACAAAATGCCATCAATAGTAGCCAATTAAATTTTAAATGTTAGCATAGTAGCCAAAATTCTGTTTATACTGCTCCACATTAATCTCTCTTATTGCTTTCTCTGATAAGAGAGTAAGCTACTTTGAGAGTAAAGAAAATCACTTTTTTTATTCTATTCTCCTAGGCTTTGCCACTTAAAAAGCACTTAGTAAATAGTTTGAGCTGAATTAAGCTGAAGTGAATTGAATTCAGAATCTTTATAATCTTGTATTTGAATCGAAATGATATTTCCTCAGGATGAATTGTACTAGATTTTTCATCCTTATTTTTTTTTACCATTGCTTGCATTAAAAATCTACTTAGATATTGACTGTTAATTTAGTTTAAAGCTAATAGACATGATTCCAGAAGCACTTTTAAAAGTATAAAATTGATTTTTTTTTTTTTTTTTTTTTTTTTTTAGGGATTCAAGGATATTTCTCTGGAGAGGTTTATGCATGGAGGAGCCAATGTGACAGGATTCCAGTTAGTAGATTTTAATACACCTATGGTGACTAAACTCATGCAGCGCTGGAAAAAACTAGATCAAAGAGAGTACCCAGGATCAGAGACACCTCCTAAGGTATGGGTTTTCGGTGTTTATACCATTAATGTATTTTCTGTCTATAGCAAAAATAACTAAATGCAATTGTACTAGTAATATTTCAAATATCCTTTTTCTGATAATTTCATGCACTGAAGATAAATGATATTTTGCTACATAAAGAACATTACAAAATATTCTGACTTACAAATTTAAGGCTAAAAGTACTCAATTAGAAAGTCAACTCATACTTTCTGAAGGTCAAGAGATCTGAGTTCTCGTACTGATTCTATCATTTCACCTCACTAGGCATCACTTTCCTCATTCATAAAATGAGGGGATGAAAGTTGATAATAGTGTCAATAATAAAAATCATTTGTTTTATAGAGTGATTTAAGGTTTACAAATCACTTTACGTATATTATCCTATTTGATCCATATAACAGCTCCACAATGGATGTGACATAGCAATTATTATCCTAAGGAAAAATTAAGATCTTGGTCATGAACTTAACTGGTGGTTTCTGAGCTGTGATTATCCCTACAGTTACTCATTCTTCTTGCCTTACATCACTCTAATACTCAGTAGTTTACCATCAAAATTATTTGCTATGAAACTAAATACTTCCTTTTACTGATTGGATAGTATATGGTCGAATATGATTTGTACTCCTCCAGTTATTTTCAGTTAAATAATTTCAATGCTAAAATTTTCAGTGAACTTCCTTCTCTCATAAAACTTATCCTCTCATTTTGCAATTTATTTACAAGTAATAGACAATGAAATTGAAAAACCAGTAGAAATAGAAGATACACAAATAGACTAATGATGCCTCAGGGTTAACCATCTAATTCACAGGAACAATTTGGATGCTTTATTTTCAAGACAAATCACTCAGGTCTGATATTAGTTTATAACCAGTGGATTGAAGATTTACCAATCATAAAATTATTTCTGTTTTGAAAAATATTGTGGCAAAATTCAAATACTCTAGAAAAGAGAGAATGGGGGGAAATACAACAGCTATCTTAAAATATTAAAAGTATTGTAATGTGGGAAATTTTTTGGCTTGTATGTAGGTTAAAAGATAAAAACTTGAACCAATTGGTAAAACTTGCAAGGAAGGAAGCTTTTACTCAACTTAAGTGTAGCACCTAGGCTCAGGGTCTCCAAACTCTATTATACAGATGAGTTCCAAACTCAGGGGCAGACCTCAAATTTCATTTTGACTCATTATTTGCCCCAGAATTTAGTTTGGGAATATTTCCAAATAAATCTCATAACTAGGTCTCTGAATACATAGGTAATAATCTTCTTTCTCTCCTACTCTACCCCCAGATATTTAAGTGCTAACAATGACAATACTTTCATGGGGCACAGGATAGATTTTATGTAAATGCACACAAAATGGTCCATAAGAGTTCATAAACAAATGCAGAAAACATTTAAACATTTTACAGAATCAAAATAACTTATAAGCAATTGAAAACCACCTCACACCTCCAAAATAGCAAATAACAATTAAAGTCAATTAAACTGAGTGTTAATGGACTTGTAGAAAAATATTCCCTTCATTCAATGCTGGCTGAATTGCAAATCTGTGGGAAACTGGGGATCAATCTGATAGTAAATACACAAATTACAAAAAAAAAATCATAACTTTGATTCAGTAATGCTACTGATGGAGAGATAAGTTTAGAAAAAAAGAAACGAAAAATCCCTAGATATTCAATTTTTTCAATACTTTTTCATAAAAGTATTATATTTAATTGCAAAAAAAAACTTAAAACAAGCTACATTCCCCCCAAATAGGGGGATAGTTAAGTAAATTATTGTACATAAATGTAAACATATATGAAATATAATAATTTGAGACAAAAAATATTGAGAATGCCAAAAGAAATCTGAAAAAGTAATGTTTCTGCTAGCTAAATATTTTTTGTCTTCTTATTTCACTTAAAGTAAGAACACCTAGATTGAAGTAATTGATTCCTCAAAGAGTATTTTTGTTTTTTATTGTACAAGGATTTTGCATTTGGTATACTAATAACATTTGTAAATAATCTAAAAATTGTATAATTCCCAGAAACCCATGTCTCCTTTTCTGCTATTTTCATCATTTCCAAAGCCCAAGTAAAGCACATGGAATTTAAGGCTGTTCTGTATTATTTTTCTTATTTTCAGTCAACAAATTCATCAACAAGTAGTCAACCTTTTAAAGTTGTGACTCTCAATCTCTAGCTAGCTTAATACTTGTTTGTTGTCAGGAAATATGCAAAGCCTTCCCATCATTATAGAAACTGGACGTAACTTATTTATCATTGGCATAATCTTCAATCAGTTTACCAAATAATGTATTAAGTGCCTAATGTGCCAGATATTATACTAAGTGCTACAGATATAGGTACAATGAATTAAACTATTTTTACTTGCAAGCTGTAGTAGATAGAGTTTAGACTTGGAGTCAGGAAGATTTGGTTTCAAATCCTATCTTTGGTATTTAGTAATTCTATAATTCTTACCTCTTTGAGCTTTGGGATACTGATGGGGTTGTACTGGCTTCTAATACTCCTTACAGCTTTAAATCCATGGTTTTATAATCTCATGCATTCTTCAGAAAGTCCTATTTTTCCATGATCCTCAAGTTCTACACACTTCTGATGTTATAGTGTGGTCTTAATTCTCCTTTGACAGAGAAATGAAATTAGAGTGAAATGAAGTGAAATTGAGAGTGGGTAGACAAGCAATATTCTAACATTCTGATTAGTCCCTGTCACAAAGACTTACATGGAGATCCATACTTATGATACTACTTTAAGAATCTGTATTTCTTTGGAATGGAAATGCTTGGAGTTGCTCAACAGGCAACTCTCTTACTCTTATTTTTTTTATTATAACTTTTTATTTACAAGATATATGCATGGGTAATTTTTCAGCATTGACCCTTGCAAAACCTTCTGTTCCAACTTTTCCCCTCCTTCTTCCCACCCCCTCCCCAAGATGGCAGGTAGACCAATACATGTTAAATATGTTAAAATATGCTAAATACAATATATGTATACATATCCATACAGTTATTTTGCTCAGACAACCCTCTCAAACAGAACCACATCATCCAAATAGCTCATATTTCTAAGGGAGTAAAAAATCAGCCCCTTGTGCTTCCAAATTATGGCTTTAAGTCCCTTCACATATTTTTAAATTTAGGAATTATATACATGATCTTCTTTTTTCTTCAAAGAGCATCGATTTGACCAGGACCTGCTCTTTTCTTGATAGAAAGTCAATCCAGGACTCTTAAACTTGGAGTTGCTGGAGAAGCAACACATAAAGTAGATTATACCCAAGATATCCTTTTCATGCCTCTGGAAAACTAGGCTTCAGGATCAAGAGCTTCCTTTTCTGATAGGAGGCTGGATTCTAAATCCCTCAATATTAAGATTTTTAAAGAGGAATGTCCAAAGTGAGAAATCTCAATGTTTGTCCTTAAACTGAATTTCAAAAACTCTAACATTGGACCATATAATAACTCTCTTCATTCCTTCCACAAAGATGAAAGTTTCTATTCTTTTGTAGCTATCACTACAGGACTGGTCATCAAAGTAATCTCAATTCATCACTGCTCTCCTAGGTACAGATCTAATGGAGAGCATTCTACTCTCCAAACTATCTAAATTTTAGTTATGACTTGGTTATGCTTCACATCATTTGCCCTAACTATGAAATGGAAATCATGTAGACTCTTAAAAATGATAAAAAAAAAACAATCAATAAATAAAGTATGGAAGGGATCTTCAGAAAATCATCTAGTTAATTTATAGAGAAGAACATATCTAAGTCATCTAGTACCAAATGAAATTTCTTGCATATTAAAGAATGAGAGAGAAACAGTATTTATAACCACATTGTATAGCCTGTTGTAATGATTAACAGTACTTTCTATAACCAAATTGGTATTTAAACTTTCTTCCTTTTTTTCTTATTACAAACAACAGCTGTTTCCCATCCCATGTGTAAAATCTCCTTACATACCTGAAGGAGTAGTAGTAAAACATGGAAAACTCCCAGTTTTCTTTTCTCTGTGAGTAATGATTCAAATAGCTCCAATTCTGCTTTATGGTTTTCCCCCAATACATTAATCATCTTAGTGGCTGCTCTCCAATCCCCATATGAGAATCTTAAACACTTTTTGAAAAATTATAATGATAATAGTTCTTTAGATCTTTTAGGTTTGCAAAACATTGCCTTTTTTTCTTAAACCACCTTGGGAATATGTGCTATTATTATCCTCATTTTACAGATTAGGAAACTGAGAAATATTAAGTAACTTAATCTAACAATTAATATGTGTCTGATGTTAGATTTGAACATATCTTACTGACTCCAGGTTCAGCACTCTATCCATTGTACCATCTTGCTTCACTTTCTTTAGCAGTGAAAGTTGATTGTACATACCCCTCTAATCAAATTTAGTTTATGCAGTGCATACCTCATATTTTCTGAATATAGCATACATTTTATGCATCTTTGCCTGATGCTTGATTTTTATCTACAATATTAAAACTGGCATAATTTCCTCATCTTTTCAAACCATGTTGATCTCTCTTCCTCCCTAATTTTGTCCAAAAGGTGTTTCTCTAATTGTGTCATGTCTATAAAACTTTTCTCAGCAAAATGACAAGCCCTTGAAAACAAAAACCATGACATAGAATTCATTTGTATTCTTTTCCTCCAAACACCTAGAACATGCCATTCAAAAATATTTTTCTCCTTAATGTGATTTCTTGAACTTCTCTTTTGTTGACTCTATTCCTTTTTTTTTTTCATTTTTTGAACCATTTCTCTGATTCAAAAAGTCACTCTGGATTGAATCTTGTCTTTCGATGTGTTCTTCTAAGGGGAAGTTAGGTAGTGCATGGATAGAGTATTAGTCTGAAATCAAGAGGAGATGTGAAGTCAAATCCAACCTCAAATACTTACTAAGCTCTTTGATTCTGGGCAAATCACTACCCCCTCCCCCCAATTGCCTCCAAAAATAAACAAACAAACCAGACTTCTTATCCTCTGTAATTTATTTTCATCCTTAGCCCCAATTACATCAACTATTTCATCATGCAGGTCATTGATGAAATTAGTCTGAGACCAGTCAGATCTGACTACTGCATCTAGTTATATTGCTCCAAAATATGGTTTTTAGACTGGTCCATTGATTAAAAACTCACCCAATATATCAGACAGAGGTAGAGCAAAGATCAGTAGTATTAAAATCAAACATAAATGCATGCATAAGGATTTCCATGGACTGCATGTTGCCTTAGTTTTAAAATGTAATATTATCTATGTTTTGGTGTATTTTTTATTTATTTTGTTAAATGTTTCCTAAAGAGTTTTTAATACCATTCAGTGACCCCGAGATCCTTACAGTTCCTCACACAAAACACATATATCTGATTTAAAGTATTTTCACTGACTATTCTCCATACCTGGAATGCTCTCCCTCCTCATTTTCTTGGCTTCTGGATTCCTTGACTTTCCTTAATTCTCATATAAAATTTCACTTTTAACAAGAAAACTTTCCCTATTTCCCTTAATGTTAGTTCCTTACCTCTGTCAATATGTTGTCCTCCCTATTTCCCTTGAAACCAGAACTATGTTTTGCCCTTTTTATATATCCTCAGGGATAAGTATAATGTTTAGCACAAAGTAACAAATGAATATGATTATTAAGTGACTGGTTATCTTTTTTCCCTTTCTTTTACCTCACCCCAATTTACCCAAGAACTCTAATTATGTGTGATTTTCTATATCCCATAGAGTTAAAGGTAAAAAAAAAAAAAGTCTGCTTCACACCATTTATGTTGTCTATTCTTTCTATTTGACTTTTTAAAGAAGACACTTTTTAAAAAGGATAAAGCATTTATACTTTATGTAACAATCTGTTAAAAGCTTTTTGTAAATTAGAAAGACAATGACAGTTTCCTTTATTTCTGTCACCCTTAAATATGCTTTTGCATTTTTTTATAGTTTAAAGAAGTTTAATCCTATTTTGCTATAATTTCTCTTGTCTCCTGCCAATAAGCCATAGAAGTTTTAGCCTTTTATTCTCCTTGATAATCATTCCGTTTTATTTTGCTGGTGAAGAAACTTTTTTACTTTTGCATTCAAATACTTCTATAACCCCTTGAGAGACATCATGATTTAGTAGAAAAGTCAAAGGAAAAGTTTTATTGTACCACTTTAGATATAACATGGGAAAATCATGACTTCTCTCAGCCTCAATTCTTTTTTTAAAATAAAGGGTTTGGATTTATAAAATATAATCCTATATTTCTAAATTTCTTTTTGTCTATCTGCCCTACCTCTGTTTTACATGGGAGCAATCTTTGCTTCAAAAGTATGAATATTCATTTTTGATCCTTCCTCTACCAATGGATTCTATCTGCCTCTCTGTTTGTGACTTACAGCAAATAGTATTTTTAAAATAGCTTTTTTTTAAATCTATATCTTTATTTTTACATCACCTACTATTTTTTTATATCCCCTCCTTGTCATCATAAGAAAAAGAAAGGGAAAGGAGCATTCAGGAGAAGGAAGATAAGGAGAAAGAAGAAGATGAGAAAGAAGTGAGATAGGCAAACGGGAAGACAGGCAGATAGGCAGAGACAGAGAAAGGCAGAGAGACAGCTAAACACACACAAAAAGAGAGTCAAAGGCAGAGAATCATCATAAAGAGTCATCATCACCCTGGTCATAAGTCCCTCTAAACTTAAGCAGTCTCCTAGACATAAAGATAGGTACCTTCTCCAAGCAGGATCATACCTTAAGTTTTCCAAATCTATAGAATCTGCCTTTAGGAACCCAGAGTCGCTTTCATATCACCATGAGACATAATAAGGCTATAGTAAAAGGCTGCCACATATCTTTAACATAATTTCCCCTAAATAACAACCAAGACATTTTATAATCTACCTTAACATTTAAAATTCTGTCTCAAAGGATTTTAAAATAGTTCTTTAAATCTATTTCTTGAAGGTCATTTCCTTATTTTTCTCATGCTTTGTTTATTCTTGTTTATAATAACAAAAGAGATTTAGAGTGAGAGGCACCTTAGAGATCATCAATTTTTCTTAGAATGAGAGGAAATATGGTAACTAACTGGTTACTTGGAATTATGGGACCGAGATTAGATATTTACTAGCTGCATGATTATGGGCAAGTCATTAACCACTTTGATCCTCATTTCCAATATTTGTAAAGTAGAAAGGTAGCACAAGACAAAGAGCTGACCTGTAGCCAGAAAGACCTGAGTTCAAATTCTGTCTCTGACACAAAATGGTTATATATCTCTGATCATGTAGCTTAACCTTACAGTATCATAGGCAACTTTATCATAATATAAGTTGCAGAGAAGATGCAAATACATAAGTAAAGGGAATTTTTTTCATCTGACAATTGTTTACAGTAATGAAATCATACCCTAAAACTTAACCCTAATAATTCTGCTACATACCTTGCAAAATGGTTGTGAGGAAAGAGCTTTGTAATCTTGAATTCAGTACTCTATTAAATTGTGTTGTTATTATTAATTATTATTGTTGCTGTTGTTATATTAAACTGATGGCTATTGAATTATGGTCAATTTCCCAAGGTTTCCTTCCACCTATAAAATTTCACATTTTTTTTTCTTATTTGCACACATCAAAGCAAAAAGAATTTTGTCTTTATCTTCTTCCTTTCCTTTTACTTGAAAGCTTTGCTTCAGGACTTTTTAAATTATGTTTAATTTTCTATATTCCATAGAATTCAAGGAAAATGGGCTCTTAAATTAAAATTTTATAGAACTGGTCAGCTTTTCAAAGATAATTCTATCCCATTGCATTTGGTTAAGAAATCTATAATCTATTTCCATGAAGCAGTGTAGATTAGTGAATAGAGATAGCCAAATCAGGATATATGAATTCAAGGGGTACCTCTGTGAAATATTGGCTATGTCTTCTTAGACAAGTCAATTAATCTTTCTGTATCCCTAGGTAATGCTCTAACATTATCAGTTATAGAAAAAGAAGAGATGTGAATTGATAGGAATTCCTTAAGAAGAACTATGCTGAAAAAATCACTGGTCAAAAAACAAATACATTCCCACTAAAAGTCCCCTTTGCTCTTCTCCACTTTCAGTTTAACTCAGTGATTTTTTCACTTTTTCTTCATTACTTCTTCCTGTCTATAGCGTTTTCCCCTTAAATGAAAGAATATTAAGAAGTGATTACTATAACAGAAGACTGGAAAGCAGGTGATTTGAACTTTGATTCTAAACTACAGTCTTAACTTGTCATATGATCTTGAAATGTAACTTAACCTTTCTGGTCCTATCCAGTAGATACAAAAACTCACTGTTTTAACTGTTAAATACCCCAATGACATACTGTGATACCAAGCTCTTTGCTTTCCAAGTCAGACTTTCTGTTCCTTAGTGGAATCTTTAAATAGTCCCATCTATTCCAAAAAAGACCTTGAATACGAATCTTGCTAAAGTTTCAACAATATCTCTCTTCTGATAAAATTTTCTCCAACTTAATTTTCCCAATCTTAATCCTAAATTTTATTCAAATAAATATCTATTTGGTAAACTTGAGGGGATTTTTGTCTAATATCTAAAATATGTCAAGGAGGGGAAATTACTTAAAAAGAGCAACTGGTTCTGATTCAATCATGTTTCTCTGCCTTCTTTAGTAGTTTACATTTCCTTGTATTGTTCAGATTATGAAGAGATGTTTCTTTTCCTAGAACTGAATAAATTTCAGTGGTATAAATATTTAGCATTTAGAAACTAGTAGAAAGCGATAGGAAATGATTGTTCTTAGTTAGAGTAATGGTAAGTATTATCTTCTGGTTTAACTAATAAAGTCTGAAAATTAAAGATTTCATGTTAGCTACAATATAAGTGGAAGTCAAAAATCAATGCTTCATCAATTGCCTAAATAAACTTTGGATACATGAAAGATATAATACTCCATGTACTTCAGCCCTCAAAAACTTTCCAGCTTTTTATGACATAAAGATTTTTAATAAGAAAATAATTATTTTCCTTTGCTCAGTATACATCTGCCTTGACATATGATGGGGTGCTTGTGATGGCGGAAACTTTTCGCAATCTTAGACGACAGAAAATTGATATTTCAAGGAGGGGGAATGCTGGAGATTGTCTGGCCAATCCTGCTGCACCATGGGGCCAGGGAATAGATATGGAGAGGACACTCAAACAGGTAAACACTAAATCATATTTTACTCCCATTGTTTACTCCACATTTTCCCAGGAAGAAATTAAGATATATATCAGGTTATATGTATATGTATATATCTATATATCATCAATTTCCATTTAATAGAGTTCAGTAAAAGCTGATTTTTGATAAATTCTCCAAATAAAATTGAATATTAAAAGAGTAAAATATGTCTCACATACATGAAAATGTAATTGTTGAATAGGTCTGAAATATAATGTAACCTTGGGTCAAGTTTCTTACATTTTAAAAACAGATTTAGTATAACTTGCTCCTTTTTATAGAAATATTACATAAATGAAATATATTTGTAATTCTCTGACATTTTAGAAAAGGGGTGCTAATTAATACAATTGAATATTCTATTCTAATGCAATAAATTATAAGCAAGAATGTGTTTTCTCATGATATGTGAGAGAAGAGTGGTAAGGAGGCAGTACAAAAGGAATAAAAATTAAAAGAGCAAATAAAAGCTTATTAAAACTTTTAAATAGAAATTTTAAATTTCACAGATATATAAAAAAATTGCAAGCTCATGAAGTTGACATTATTTTTTCATATTTTTGACTAGGCAGTTCAATTAGTTGGTAATTTCAATGTTACAGACTAAGCAGTGATGACTCTAACAAATGAACACATCTATGGTTTGGCTTTGTTTGTTTTCCTTTGATCCATAGGTTCGAATTCAAGGGTTGACAGGAAATGTTCAATTTGACCACTATGGACGAAGAGTCAACTACACAATGGACGTATTTGAGCTGAAGAGTACAGGACCCAGAAAGGTGTGCTTTGAACAATGAAAAGATTGTATTTTTTTAGTCACAAATGGCATATTTCCATTTCTAAAAAAAATTCCTTCAAAAAATATTTTATTCAAACTTTTTTCCTTTGTGAGGTTTACATGAAATAAGGCCTCATAAGATCTAATATAACCTTGTTTTTAGCATAGTAGCAATCTTCAAATTTTTACTCATAAAAAGTTGGAGAACAGTAACTTTTAACCCTAGGGGCAGAACTAGGTGGAAGTAAAAGAGGAGCAAGAAAATTCCAATTAAAAATAAATAAAAACTTCCTGGAAAATAGAGGTATCCAAAATAGAATGTGCTACTACAACAAGTTCCCCAACAAAGGTAGAAAGTAACTTCAATGATGTTGTAAATGAGATTAATTGTTTGCACAAAGGTCCATGACTTAAAAAAAAAAAAAAAAAAAAAAAAAAAACTCTGACATGTTCCAGTGAAAGTGGGATAGATCTATATTGTATATATTGCCCATAGGAATTCAATTACACTTTTTTATTCATATAAAAATAATTATGTACTTGAAAAAAATTTAGAAAAGAATGATATAAAACAATTTTAACTTTGAAGATAGATACAATGTCTTTGAGAGGAACACCTATATGCTTGTACATATATGAATATAAAGTTGCTATAAAATTTTTAAATACTCATCTTCATTTTAAATATGCTGTTAGGTTTAAAGTAGGCAAATATCAGAAGAAGGTAATTAAAAGCTTTGTGTTATATTATTTCTTCCAAATTCTCCTGTGCAAGGGCTTTTCGATATTTTAGGTGGCACATCTTTACTAAAAGCATGCCTTATTAAATACATATTATTTACATACAAACATACAAATGAAAAATCAAAAATGGAATATTTTGTTAAGAAAAACTATGCTAAAACTGGTGTTGGGAAGAAAATGTGTTGCAAATAATTTCCCCTGAGTATATATGTTACATTAATCATATGTTTCCAAAAAGTTGTGCACATTCCCCAGGGTAGAAATATACCAGTGGTTTGGGGTAGATGTTTCTTTCTGAGTCATTAAAACATGTGCATGCCATTCTAATCTGATAAATGTTATGAACATTAAGGGGTTTTTGTTGTTGTTATTGTTTTGTTTTTTGTTTTTTTTTTTTTTTTTAAACTGAGGCAATTGGGATTAAACTCAAGGTCACACAGCCAGGAAGTGTTAAGTGTCTGAGGCCAGATTTGAATCAAGGTCTTCCTGATTTCAGGGCTGATGCTCTATTTACTATATCAACTAGCTGCCCCTAGAATTAAAGATTTTAAAGGACAAAGAAATAAGTGAAAGGGGAGGGAAACAATGGAAGTCAAGATTCTAAAGACTCAGGTGGAATGACAAAAATAGGACTAGGCATTTGCAATAATAAGTGGTTCAGGAAGTTTTTGATTCCTGAAAATTACATCAGGATCACCATGGATTTCTACAATCCTATATGGTGAGTACCACAGTAGAAAAAATTTTCTTATATGGCTGACTATATTAGGCATTATTATAATAAACTATTTTTTGTAAATTCTAAGTTTGGGGTAAGAGCAATCAATATTATTAACATCAAAAGACACATTTTTCTATGCATATTCAATTTCAATTCTGCAAGCATCTACTAAGCAACTCCTATGTGCCTAACACTGTCAGACTCAGAAATATAAAAAACAAAAAATGAAAAACAGTTCATATCTTCAAGGAACATAGTCCTTGCAAGATCTTATAATCTGAGAAAGAAAAATACAGTGACATAGATAAATATTTAATTTTTTTTTACTGGATCTGTGACTGTTTAATGTAAAGAAATCCTGGTAAGAAATTTCATCCAATGATGCAAAGGAGCAATCTAATTTATACCTTATAAGTTTCCCTGTATTACTTACCTTGACAAGGATCCTGAGATGCCCCCCCAAAAAAAAAATCCATTGACTTTCTCTGGATCACACAAATAGTATGGAAGAGAAATGATGTTTGAACCCAAGTCTTTCTAACTCACAGACTATCTCTCTATCCGGGTTTCCTTTGTTAACCAAGATCAAAATATTCTCATGTACCAGCTTTGAACAACATTATAAAAGATATTTTGAAAACTTTTAGAATCACAAGTAGCATTGTGCCATAATACACAGGTATCAAAACACAATGCCTCCAAATACAATACTATTCAGTGTAAAAAGTTAAAATATAATTGGAGTTAAATTCAAAATGGAAACTATGTAAAATAAATAAAATATAACAAAACACAATTAATGTTAATATGTAATTTTTAAATTAATTTGTGGTCCACAGAGATCCTTATGTGCCATTTACTGACATCTTTCTATTTGTTTGATGCCAGTGCAATAGTATTAGAGAAGTCTGAATGAAAAAAGTGGTTCTTCAATGTACAAAAGGTGATCATATGGGGCCAAAACTTGTGACAGCCCATGTAAGAGCAATTTTCTATCACGCAAACTGTTTTCCATGGCACTGTAAATTAGTCTATTTTATTTTAATATGTCAATGCTTCACAGGAAAGACCAAAAAAAAAAAAAAGAGAGCATCCTATTGAATGTAATTTTGAAATTCATAGAGTGCCTCCTGATTTTTTTCTTTCATTCCTGTTGAAAACCAATCAATGAACAAGTTAGTTAAGTACTTACGGCAATCTAGACACTGTAATGAGCATTGTGCAAAGCTTCAAAAATATTTGAAAGATATATTATTAATGTTTTCCTGCCATAATCATTCTAGCACAGTGGGCATAGGATTATAGGATCACATATTTAGAGCTGATCAGACTTTAGAGATTTTTTTTTCCTTCAACTTTCTTACTTTACAGATGAAGAAACTGCCTCTAAAAAGGTAAATGAAAATACCACCTTAACTTTTTTTTTTTACAGATTACTGTATGTTCTCCAAATCCATCATTATGTTTGTCAAATGTGATTATATATGATTGTAAAACTGAAATGGTTAAAGATTACCTTCCTTATGAGTTGGCTCAGGTTCTTCCATAAGAATTCCTTTTTCAAAAGTCCTGACGTGAGTTTTTTTGTTCTTGTCTTTTTTTTCTCTGAGTGCTTTCAGATTTTGGTCAATTGTAGTGCCTTTTAATAGAGGTTTTAGGGTATTTATAACTCTTTTTTAAACTTGAGGACCAATGTTAGGCTGTGCTCCTTGTCTTCAAAGAATTTTTCCAGTTTTAAAGAATGAGACTATTATCATAAGTCTTCTTGAGTGGAATCCAGAATCTTCTGCTTTCTTGTGACAATGTCCTTAAAAGTACATATGCAATGAGACAAGCAAGATATTACAGGTGTCTTTGTAAAGTTAGCAGAGAGTTACTCACAAGACTGAGTTTGTATTTCTGCCTTTATTTGAGACACCATAAATGTAGACAAAGATACCACTGTAGAAACATAGTTAAAAGTAATCCCTGGAGTTGCCAACTCACCATTACCCAGACATTATTCATGACTGATAAAACAGAAAGCTATAGCATGACTAGCATATGGTGGAAAAAAGTAGCTGACTAAGTGTATTGTCAATATGGTTATCCCTTGCAAACTGACTAAAGATCCATGGGATATTTTTGTTCATTTTTTTGTATTCGCCTAATTCAATATATTCAGTTTGTTATATCTTTCAAAAAAGATACTTGACTGGGTGTTAGGAAACCAGAGTTCTAATTTCCACCTAGCTAATGACCAGAGGAAAAAACACTGAATATGGTATCAAAAATTTGGACATAGAAACATGGCCCTTGTAGTTAGGATTTGGATAATGTTAGTGCCTCCATGGCCAAGTTTTCTTATCTGTAAAATGATAAGGTTGGACTAGGTGAGCTATAAGGTCTCTTTTAGCTTTGAAAATTCAATGATTATTTTCATAACATACTGAATATCCAATAGTAAAGAATTAAGATTTTGGAATACACCTAATCTGACTATTATTGCATTGGAGTTTGTTTGGCTAAGTCTAAGACATCATAGTATGAACGACTTCATACCAACAACAACTGAGTTATGCAGGCTTTGCTCTAGGTCACCAAAATTTAGAGAGCATTCACAACACTTCTTTTGCCATCTAGAAACCACTGGGTAAAAAAGAAAAGTTAGAGAGAATTCTCCTAAATCCTTTACTGAGGAAGTATCCCCAGTAATCTTCTTTTGAAGAAGTATTCTCGATAATGAATTTGCAGCATTCCAAGAGTCCCCCAACTCTGCATGAATTGTCCCAGGTAGCCTAATTGCTTATTACCTTTCTGTAGTTTAGTTTTTAGATATACTGTCTAATCTTACCATCACTAATGTCCTAAACTAGGTCATTTTTAAAAGTCAATGTTCTTGATAGAATACTCAAGTTATCATATTGTAGCAAATTAGTTTAATGTGACAGCAGACCAATCCAAACATACAAAACATATATGTACACACACACATCACAGGAAGGGAGAAAGGATAAGAAGGGAAAATGTAACAAGTAATATATGAGAAAAAATTAAGATTCTTCAACTAATCTCATATAGTGAATTTCTCAGCAATACCAAAAACCAGTTTAATCTGAAGTCAGAAACACAATGTCCAGTTTTATTTTTTTTTAAGATACTAATTAGTTTGTGAGGCAGAATGAAAGCAGAAGGCCCTGGAAAGAAAAAAAATCACCAAGCAACTTGAAACAGCATGTACCTTAGGCAGAAGGAACAGCAGGTCACACTGACTTTTCAGTTCCATATAAATAGCCATACTCTCAATGGAAGAATCTTAAATTAAAAAAAAAATTATAAATTTTATGCAGCAAGCACAGAGCTAAATGATACTGTATAGAAAAGAATGTAAGTGATGAAAGTGTGAGATGGTAATAAGTAACAACAAAGTCAAATAGGGTTTCCTGAAAAGAATTATTTCCTGGAATTTTGAAGTGTGATTTTAACAAAACCTGAAGCCTGAGAGGAAGAGGTTACAGAACAAGTTAGGAAAGTGATGCATAGTAGATCTTTACAATCAGATGGCATTAATCTACATATCTTGAAAGAAATATTAAGTATGAAATAGGGTAGGCCTAGCTGTCTCTGCATTTCTATAGCAACTACCAACTTAGGCATTCTGTCAGGAATATTAAGCTTTAAAAATGAGCTACCTTAGGAAATGTAGTTATGGTGAGAATGGGCAATATGTCTGAGAAGTGAGCAATCATTCTTATAAATTGAAAACTTGCTGACATGGGAGCTATCTTTGAAAGCAGATCTGAGACAACCCATCAGTTTGTCTGACTCTTTCCTATGGAAATTGATTGAAAGTCTCATTAAGCCAACTAGGTATTTCTGAAACCCCAGTTCCTAAAAACTGCTGGATTTTCTTGAATACTGGGGACATCAGGAGAAAAGAGGCAGTCCCACTCTGGCTCTTTCAAAGGGCATACAGATAACGAATTGATTCCAAGATCTGCTTAAGATTCAAATTTAGAGGTGACCTAGAAAAGAAAAAAAAACTTCTGAGGGCAATTGTACATCCGAACAGACCTCCAGAGGATTCACCTAGACTTCAGAGGGGATTAAAAATTTCCCAGAACCCCAGAAAGATAGGAGCAAGTGTGATGCCTCTGACAACTTTATCCTAAGCTATTTTTGCCAAATATACCTTCACATTCCCCTCTCTTGGGGGACTAAAAGAAATACAGATTATACATCTCCATTTACTGATTTAAGTATCTGAAGTCACTTTTCACCTATTTTCATGCTCCCAAGTTTTTTGGTTACAAGCAATCTTTTAACATGATCCTTATCCCCATTTTTAGACATTTTCAATGCTGACATAGATCCTAAGTCCACTTCTTTCTCTTGCAATGATGCCTATATAGACAAGAGAACTATGTCTAGTTACATAAGCTTCTCTATAACCAAGTAAATCCACTATAAGAAAATGGAAATGCATACATATAGAGGGCCCCTGAACTTCCTTTATCATTTTGCGAGATCCTGAATGAACACGGGTGAGAAAGTATAAAGTGTGTTGTTTCCTTATTTTAATTAACCGCCCTTCATAAATGTGCTTCGATAGGATAAACATGGATCCCTTAGAGTCATTTTTAAATGAAGAATTCTTGCCAATATTCTGGAGTATTTCTAGAAAATAGTACTAATCTTAAGACTCCCTAATGACAGAAATTCATGGAAAGTAATTGCTATTGCATTGGAATCTGAGTATACTAAGAATTTCATCAATGATGAAACAACATCTGAATGGTACTTCATACTTGGAATATAGTCACTTTGTCAAAATCCTATTATTTGATTAGATGTCCTACTCCAGAAATAACTGTCAAAAAATAACTGACAGTTTTCCCCTAAGGACAAGTAGAAAGAGGATTGTCTCAAAGGCAGAAATGGCATTAAATAAAATTATATGCAATATTACAAGACAAAGGTCAGATTTTTTTAAATGATTTAAATGGACAGCTATACATCAACAAGTTGCTAAATGGAGAGACATTCATGAATCAGGAACAATACGTAAGTATCACAATGAAAATTAACTACAACCTGAGAAAGGAAAGGTATAAGTATGTATATTTTATAACTCCTACTATACTCCAGACTCTGTGCTGAGTACTTTCTTCATAAATATTATCTAATTTGATCTTTATACAACCCTGTGAAGTAGATACTATTATTTCCCATTTTGAAATTAGGAAACTGACTTGTCCAGAATTATACATCTAAAAAATATCGTCTGAATTTGAATTCATATCTTCTTGACTCCAAGTTCTACACTCAATCTATTCCATCACCAATGTGCCTGCTACTATCATTATCATCATCATTATCATCATTATTTCTAACATTCACAAAGTGCCTCTTTTGTGCTTACTTCTTTACAATTTTTATCTTGTTTGATCCTCACAAAAACACTCATAGATAAAAAATAATAATATTATTATTCACATTTTCCAGACAAGGAAACTGAAACAAATAGCAGTGAAAAACTTGCCCAAGGTCATACAACTAATAAGAATTTAAGGTCAAATTTGAAGTTAGACATTCTTTGTGTCAAACCTACTACTCTATCCATTGTACCACCTTGCTGCCCATATATAAATACATATACAGATGCATACATACATATCACACAAATGTAAATTAAATAGTTCAGTGCGATGCCTACTAGAACAGCTTCAGAATCAGAAAGTCCTAGGTTTAGATCCTGCCTCTAATAATTATCTATTTGACCCTGCATAGATCTTAGTAAGTCATCCTGTCTATTTGATAAATTCCAGTGGTTCCCTATTAAATTGAGGATTAAACACTAAATCCTCTCATTCATTTAAATTTATATGCCATTTATAGTTATTTATAGCCTGGGCCCCTCCTATGTTTCTAATCTTCTTATACTTTCCTTCTTTCAATGTTCTTGTTATGCCCTGAATAAAATTATTATGGCCATCCCCTCCCTTCCTTGCTATTAGGACTGGGAGAACTGAGTCAGGAAAAACCTTGACATACCTTTGAGTCATAAACTTCAGGTGCTTTATCTCAATCCTTGCTGGGATAATTCCCCCTCCTTATGAGTATTGCCCTTCACCTTGCTGTCTTCTGCCCTCAATTCTGCCAGGATTAAGTTATGATCCTTTCCTAGAATTATGGCTTGACCCCCCATCCTGTGTCTTTGCCCCCTTATCTGTCTTTGTTACCCCTATAAGAATGTAAATTCAGGTTATGTATTCTGTTTAAACCCTAGTTAGCTAAAACCTATAAAAGTTCCCTACCTCAGTTCCTCAGGGACAAATGATTTTTGAACGAATTCCATTTGGTCAGTTAGCCTAAAATTCTTCATATTAAAAGATTAAAAACTAATCTCTGTCTTGCATCAGTTTTTCTGGCATTATAGACTGCAATAAAGTAATACTGGCTTCTTTGAAAAAGACATTCTAGCTCCTGTTTCCTTAAATTTTTACTGGCTGGGGCTCAAATTCTCTCTCCTCATTTTTGCTTCCAGATTTCCTTGATTTCTTTGGGTTCCAGCTAAAATCCCACTTTCTAAAAGAAACCTTTCACTGTCACACTAATGCAAATGCCTTCTCTTTGAGATTATCTCCAATTACTTATCTTGTTTGCATATATAAATTTTGCATTTCTTGAAAGCATGAACTGTATTTTGACTTTCTTTGTATCACCCATGCTTTGTACAGCACCTAGAACTTAGTAGAGGCTTAACAAATACTTGTTGAATTTAGGGCAAGTCATTCAACATCTCAAAGCCTCAGGCATCTCTCAAAATCTATAAATTATAAAGGAGTTGTAGATAAGTGAAAGAGTTTTCACCCAAGAAAGTACCTATGCAGAGCTATCACATATCTAAAAAAATAAATTTCTGCATATTTTCTTTTTCACCTATCGCGCTGGGTTAATATAAGGGAAATGCTATTCACACTTTAAATAACTGTATAATGGTGAGTTTTTAATTATTATTGTTTTTATGATTCTATTGTTTGTACAGATTTTAGTGCTTAGTTATGATACTTGCAAAGTTCTCCTTTGCTTCTGTGACACTTTAGAAGCTTATTAGGAAAAGCAGTATCACCAAAATATGTTGGAACAAAATACTAACTCCAAACCAGTAGATTCATATATTTATTAGAGAAATAAGTTTTCATCATGATATAAATCACTCAGGAAAAATGAGTAGTTGGATATAAACATAAATATATAATTTATGTAAATTATAATATAAAATTGGGGTTACTACAATGGTATATTATAGTACTGACTCCAGGAAAATTCCTTTTGGATTTCACCTCTTCTTGTAAAAGATGTGATTTTTCCCCCCTTTTTGTCATATGCATGAGATTAGGGATCAGGGAAGCTTTGTTTCAGTATGGCAAGATGTTATTAACCACAGACACTATATTCTCCACTCAACTTATTAGTACTGAACTGATCTTAACAGATCCTTTAAACTAGGGTAACTTAGAACTGATTCTATACAACACAGCACTTTAACAATATATACATTTTAGCAATAAAATAAGTGAGATGTTGAATAGAAGACAGGCATCCACTTCAGTTTTGAGTTTATGGTACCTTGAATATTCAGTGAAATGTTCCTCAGGAAAATATTAATAGACTCATACTATATAGAACAGATGCCAATGTGAAGCAAGAAATCTCCTACTGATTAGTAAATAGTTTTTATTTATGGATTTTAAAATCTACCTCTTCAAAAAGTATAATTCACCATTTCTAAACCAATTGATTTATGACAGATTCAATATGGAAACAGGAGAGAGTAGCAATGAATGAGCAGGAAGAAATATTTTTGTATGAATTAATGGTTTTTCCCTCAGAGGATAAGTATAAAATAAATATTGATGTTGAATACAGGATGATACATGTACTTCCTAGAAGAGTCTGAAAAGAGATCATAAGTAATGAGAATTAGTAGATAGAGAGCTAGACTTAGAATTGGGAATAGATTTTGAATACTGCCTCAGACACTTAATAATGTGTAACCCCAGGCAAGTCATTTAAGTTCCCTCATGCTCAATTTCCTCATCTTTAAAGTGAGGATAATACTTAGTAGTACTTCCCAGGTTGTTAAGAGGATCAAAGTCAGAAATTGAATACTCCTCTCATTCTGTGGTCACCCTCAAATAAATCACCAATTTTTCTTGGCAGATTATACCATTAAACAGTTTATCCATAATTAATCAAGATCTTTGTCAGAAAATATGAAGACACACATTCAGAGGACTGTAACAGTTACCTGTTTGGGATCTGTTGCATCTGAAATTTATTCTATGGTGCAGTTTCGAATCACTAGGCAGGGGGATCTAGCTAGCTTCCATAGTGTAATAGGAATCAGGATGTGTGAGGTATTGAGCAATAGCAATCATTCATTTTGTATTTCAATTCTACATTTATTATATACTCTGCACAAGGCACTGTTCTAGTAAGCAATGATATAAAAAGGGGGAGAAAAGCACAAGAAGACTTCAAGCAGTTTATATTCTAAGTACATACAAAATTTATGTAATTGTACTTTACATTTCAACGAAATACGGAAGTATCTCTGCCAATGAAGATTATAACTTCCTCTTTTTTAAAATCATATTTTATTTTTCCCAGTTACATGTAAAAACAATTTTTAACATTGTCTTTTTTTTTTTTTTTTTTTTTTTTTAGTTTTGAGTTCAAATTTTTATTCCTGCCTTCCTTGTTTGTTCTCCCATTTCTTATGAGGGAAAACAATCTGATATAGATTCTGCATATGTAATCATGTAAAACATTTCCATCTTAGTCATTTGGGATAATAAAACTTGGAAAAGGAAGGAGACAATGAGGGAGGGAAGGAGGGAAACAAAAGAGAGGAAGGGAAGGAAGAAGGAAGGAAAGAGAGAGAAAGAGAAAATAAAGAGAAAGAAATAGAGAAAGAAAGAAAGAAAAAGAAAGAAAAGAAGAAAGAAAAGGAAGAGAAAGAATGCTTCAATTCATATTCAGATATTAGTTCTTTGAAGGCAGATAGCATTTTTCATCATGAATCCATTGGAATTATTTTGGATCACTGCACTTCTGTGAATTTCTAAATCATTCATAGTTCCTCAGTGTATAGGATTGTACTGTGTACAATGTTCTCCTAGTTCTTATCACTTCACTTTGTATCAATTTACATAAGTCTTACCAGGGATTTTCTGAAATCAGCCTGCTTGTCATTATTTTTTTTTAAACACAATAATATTCCATTGCACTTGCACACCAAAGCTTGTTTAGGCATTCCCCAATTAATGGGCATTCCCCTCAACTTCCAGTTCTTAACCACTGCAGAAAGGGTTTCTATATTTTTTTGTACAAATAGGCTCTTTTCTCTTTTTAAATCTCCTTGGTTTACAGACCTAGCAATAGTATTGCTAAATAAAAAAGTTATGCTCAGTTTTTGCCCTTTGGACAAAGTTCCAATTCATCACTTACTTTCTTAAAGTCTTACAAGGATTTCCTGGTGCACTGAAAAGTTAGGTGACTTATCCTTTTTTTTTTTTTTTTTTTTTTTTTTTTTTACAAAGCCAGTACATATCAGAAGCAGATTTGAGCACAGGTCTTCCTGAAGTTGATTTTCTATCCATTCACCCATGTTGCCTCACGCATACAGAATAAGCACAAATAATTTGGAGGAAGAAAATTACATAGGAAAATTAAGAAAGATCTCTTTGTGTAAGTTAAATTCTACTTTGATGAAGATAGACATTGTATTGCAGAAGTGAAAAGGGAAAGCACTCCTAGTTTAGGTGACAGCACATGCCAAGGCATGGAAAGGGGAACAGTTTGTCTAGAACATGATGAGTGAAAGAGAGTAATAGATATCATTGAGGAAAAATAGGTTGGAATCAATTTGTAAAGGGTTCTAATTTTCAAATAAAAAAATGTATTTTATTCTATAGAAAATGGAGATCCACTAGAACTTCTTGAGTAGGGAAATGACATGGTCAGTTTTTTTTTGTTTCTTTGTTTTTTAGTAAGCACAAAAGTTGTTAAGATAGAAACATAAATCAGAACATACAGAGACTAACGTCTGAACAAAAGGGAAAGAAAAATGAATAGGCATTCAAACCACACAATACAAGACAGTAGAAAAGGATGCTTAAGTTGTTTTCATATAGCTAAGTGCCAATTCTGTCACTCAGTACCTGTGTGAGTTTGGGCAAATCATTAAACCTCTCTGGGCCTTAATTTGTTTTTTTTTTTTTTTTTTTTGGATCACTACATTTCTGTGAATTTCTAAATCATTCGTAGTTCCTCAGTGTACAGGATTGTACTGTGTACAATGTTCTCCTAGTTCTTATCACTTCATTTTGTATCAATTTACATAAGTCTTACCGGGGTATTCTGAAATCAGCCTGCTTGTCATTTTTTTTTTTAACACAACAATATTCCATTGCACTTGCACACCAAAACTTGTTTAGGCTTGAAACTAAACACAGGCCTGAAAATGTAATTTCCTTGATCAAACACTTTTAGTAACTCTATTGCCTATGGAGTAATAATATTCAGACTTCTTAGCCAGGTATTCAGGTAATTCAGCTTCCACTCACACTCACTTTTTTTAAATAGTATTTTATTTTTCCAAATACATGCAAAGATAGTTTTCAACATTCACTTTTGCAAGACCTGTGTTCCAAATTTTTCTCTCTCTTGTCTCTTACCTATCCAAGAGAGTAAGCAATCTGATAGAGGTTTAACATGTGCAACTCTTCTAAACCTATTTCTATATTTGCAATTCTGCATGAGAAAAATAAGATCAAAAGGGGGAAATATGAGAAATAAAAAAACCAAGCAAACAAAATCAAAAAAGGTAAAAATACTATGCTTCAATCCAATTCAATCTCTTTAGTTCTTCTCTGAATACGGATGAAACTTTCCATCACAAGTCTATTGGAATTGCCTTGAATCATTCATTGTTGAAAAGAGTCAAGTCCATCACAGCTGATCAGCTGATCATCACATAATTCTGTTATTGGTGTGTACAATGTTATCCTGGTTCTGCTCACTTCATTTAGCATCAGTTTATATAAGTCTTTTCAGGCTTTTCTGAAATCAGCCTGCTCATTATTTCTCATAAAATAATTTTATACACATACACACACACACACACACACACACACACCATAACTTATTTAGCCATTTTCCCAATTAATGGGCATCCAATCAATTTCCAGTTCCTTATCACTACAAAAAGGGTTACAGAGCTACAGAGATTATAAAAAATGTATATTTATTTATATAAAATGTAATGTATAAAATATAATAACTCTTGTGGTGGCAAGGATTTGGAAATTGAGGGAATGCTTATCAATTGGCTGAACATGTGTTGTGGAATATGAATGTGCTATAAGAAATGATGAGCACATTGATTTCAGAAAAAAAAAAAAAAAAACTTGAACTGCTGCCAATTGAAACAAGCAGAACCAGGAGACCATTGTATACAGTTGTACAATGATCAGCTATGATAAACTTACCTCTTCTCAGCATTGCAATAATCAAAGACAATTCCAAGGGACTTGTAATAGAAAATGTTGACTACATCTGGAGAAAAAAATGATAGTCTGAATAAAGACCAAAGCATGCTATTTTTCACTTGGTTTTAGTTTTTTCTTTCTTGTAGTTTTTCCCTTTTGTTGAGTCTTTTTTTCCCACAACATGACTAATGAGGAAATAGGTTTAACATGATAAGTTTGGTATCTTGGGAAGGGGGAAAGAAGGAAGAGAGGGAAAAAAATTTGGAACTCAAAATCCTACAGAGATGAGTGTTGAAAACTATCTTTACATGTAATTGAAAAAAATATATTATTTAGCAGAAAAAATAATAAAGGGAAGTATTATTTTAAAATAAATTTTAAAATAAAATTAAGGGAATTTGAACAATTGACCTCTAAAGTTCCTTCCAGTTTTAGATATCTAATATAAAAAGTTTAGGCTACATATCAAAATTTTTTTCTGTCTCAAGGAGGTGGGTTGGGAGAGAAGGTAACAGAAAATTTGGAACTCAAACTTTAAAAAAACAAATTTCAAAAACATATAATTGGAAAAAATATTTGAAAAAATTGGGCTAAATTATGTTTCTGTCAAAGAAACTTATGTAACAGAGAGGAAAGCAAAATTCTATGAAAGGATAATTTTTAAGGATTAGGAGCCATGAGCACTACTCTTCATTCAACCACTAGCTATACAAGCTATCTTTTTGAACATTCGGACAACATATTCACAACCTCTCACTTGGCTTAATTAATTTCAGTTGCAATTTCAGGAGGGAATAAATAAAATTTATAACTATAGATTTCAATGAATTTTCATTTCATCTCTTGTCAGACATATTGAGGTTAGCCAATTAGTGGAATAGGGCAAGATAATGAGAGCCTAAGTCAAAATCTGACAAAATTATTTGTCCAAAATGGCGAGACAGGGGATAGGGTTGAGAAATAAAGAAAAACATTCAAAAGTAGACATGTCTAGTCAAGCCCAATGGTAAACTTTCACTGTGGTCAAGCTAAGAAATGCAGATTCAAAGTGTCAAAGAAGTGTCACAGTAGGAACAGTTGCCAATTGTGAGGTGGCAAGAAAAGGTGTTAAATAAAAATGGGAAATTCATTTGGGTCATATGAATAGGAGTAGCAGCTATTTTTTGCTAAGGGATACTGGAACCCATCTACTTTTCAAATTTTCTTTGTCCATGGAAGGTTAAGAAGCCTCCATAGACATGTAGTTAGGTATTTGTGGCCTTAGAAATTATTTAGATAGTTTTCTTGTTTATATAATATGCTGGATCATCTAAGAGTACTGAAGATAAAACCAAAGTGTTTTTAGTTTTATTCTTCAAATCTCAACCAAGAATTTTGATTTTGGTAAATTAATCCTTTCTTTGCTTCCTTGTTTTTGAATGATGATAGGATGCAACTAGAAGATAAAGTATGTCACATAGCTAAAGAATATGAAGTAAAAACTGAAACAATAGGTTAGTACCAGACTATGAAGGAATTAAATATCTAGGAATATGCATCCCATTCTATAGAGAATAGGGAGTTATTGAAGGCATTTTCAGGAAAGTTACATTTTTAGACCTACACTTTAGTAAGAATATTTTCCTATCTGTTATTAATATGCTGCAAAAATTAAAAAGACTCAGGAGTGTATGAAAAGTTGGTTTATTTATGGTTCTTCTAAGAAACAGGCCATATATGAACTTACAGACATGAAAATTCATCTTTTATTTCTTATCCTGGATGGCTAGATCCCTCCCCTAGTTAACTGGAGACGATGAAATTAACACATTTATTGGTCCTCCCATTGCATGTTCTTTTTTGACATGTTCTTCCTATCATATCATACAACCCATGTTCAAAAATAGTGGAAAATTCCTCCTCCAAGGAGGGGAAGTTAGTAACTCCTTAACAGTGTGTACTCAGTGCTTGCAGTTAACTTTAACTCACTTATTGTTTGGGATTAATTTCTATTGATTTTTATCAGCTTATCAGTTCAACAGCTCAATTTTGTTTTATACAAGGAGCTCTCTTAGCTGATATGACTTTTCTCTAAATCCTTGACTCTATATGGAAATACAACTCTATAGGTTGCTCTTAGTCTGTGTAGAAGATATCCTGAAGAGAAGAGATATGAGATTTTTTTAAAAAGAGAATCAGGAAGTTTTCTTAATAAACTTGATAGAGTTTTTGAGGGCTTGAGTAGAAGAGACTCTGGACTATTATTTACATATGAAGTGTTTAATAAACACTTTTGAATTGAATTAAATATAATGAGGTAATCTTCCTCCTATACCATAAGGCTGGTGCAATGTATCATGAGATCTTAACATCTTAGAATTAGACCTGAAGAAGACTTCAGCCTAACCCCCTCTCTTTACAGATGAAGAAGTTGAGGTTCAAATAGCTGATAGGATTTATCCAAGGTCACATCAAGAGTGACAGATATGGTTCCAATCCATATTCTCAGTTTCTCAACTTTGTTCTTTTCAATATATATATATATATATATGTATATACTGCCTCTCATAAATCTGGACTACATATGAAGTCTTGAATTCTTCAATAATGAAAGGGTTTAAACAGAAACTATATGAAAATTCTAATATTGTGAAGAAGAATCCTTCATTGTGTGGAAGATTATATTAGATGCCCTTCAAAATCTCTCCTTAATTTTGAAGTTCTATTGTCCATTATAAAAGATAGACATAGCTAGAAAAAGGAAAGAATGGACCTCGTAAATCACACTTAATCACAAACTCTCACATTTGGAAGGTACTTCACAGAACATTTAATCCGACCAGAAACTGGAAAAGAATCCCTTCTATAGTACACCTGATATGCATGAAATATAATCATGTATATGTGTACAAGCCAGAAAAATATTAGCCAAATAGATATTTTCAGATCAGTTTTGCACCTGGACAATTGTAAATGCACCCTTTTTTAAAATGTCAATGATTTTTAGAAAAATCAAGATATTTCATTTTTTCACAGGAAACATTAAATGAGAATTTAACATCTTCAGAATTATCCCATCAAAATGAAAATATTGCCAACATTTTCATTCCTACAAATTGTATTCATGAGGTCTTTAGCTCTCTTCTAGATATGAAACATGTATATTCATTTGTTATTTCTCTTTTATTGCTTCTGAACTGCCCATAAAAATCTTTAATGTCAAAATGTGGAGTGAATAGTCCTTTACTATATGAAAATATTTTTAATTTAAATAAAATTTTTCCTTTTTCTACAATTTTTATCATTTTACAGACTGAAATTCCTGGATGAAAATCTATCTAGTCTATCTCCCCAAAAGGTGCTAATAATGTAATACTTCCTAAATTCGAGATCTGATAATGTCACTATTTCTGCTCACTAAAGTCACATATCTCCCTATTATCTCTAGGAACAAACATAAATCCCTTTCTTTGGCATTTAAAGCCCTTTATAACCCATCTCAAGTCTACTTTCTGGGTTATACATTATTGTATCTTGAAACTGGCCTTCTTGCTATTCTTATTATAAAATATTCCATCAATATTATTGTTTGGTAAAAAAAAATGACCAACAGCATGATTTCAGAAAGGCCTGAAGAGACTTACATGAACTGATGCTGAGTGAAGTGAGCAGGACCAGGAGGTCATTATATACTTCAACAACAATACTATATGATGATCAATTCTGGTGGACGTGGTCATCTCCAGCAATGAGATGAACCAAATCAGTTCCAATAGAGCAATAATGAATTGAACCAGCTACACCCAGTGAAAGAATTCTGGGAGATGACTATGAACCATTATATAGAATTATATAGAATTCCTCTATATTTGCCTGCCTGCATTTTTGATTTCCTTCACAAGCTAATAAAGTCCGATTCTTTATGTACAGCAAAATAACTGTTTGGACATGTATACTTATATTGTATTTAATTTATACTTTAACATATTCTGTCAATGGGGGGGAGGGAAGAGGGGGAAGGAGGGAAAAAATTGGAACAAAAGGTTTGGCTGTCAATACTGTAAAATTACCCATGCATATAACTTGTAAATAAAAAGCTTCTATATCTGTTCTTTTACAGAAACTATTATCTGGGCCTGGAATACATTCCTTCCTCACACTTTCCCCTTTGAACCTTTAACTACTTTCAAAGCTTAACTCACCTACTTCCTTAATGAAACATTTTCTGATCTTTTCTCTCCCCCTCCAAATTACTTTTATTTATTTTACACATAATTGCATGTTAAATACCCCTCCCATGGAAAGTTAATCCTTGAGCTCAGGGGCTGTTTCATTTGTTATATTTCCAGCACCTGGCAATATGCCTGACAGACACTAGCTAAGTGCATATAGGTCACTGATTGATATATTCTGCCTTGTTTGGTACACAAAAGTACTAGATACAAATGGTTTATATATGAGTAAAATTCAGCTCCCCCTATACTTTTTAAAAATCTGCCTTTTTTCTTAAATCCTGTTTTTAAATCCTTTAAATTTTGCTCTAAAATTGCTTGCATTGTATTTTACAGGTTGGTTATTGGAATGATATGGATAAACTAGTTCTAATTCAAGATGTACCCACACTTGGCAATGACACTGCAGCTGTTGAAAATAGAACAGTTGTTGTAACCACAATCATGGTAAGTTTTTTTCTATATATTTGTTATTCCTTTCTCTTGGGAGACTAACAATCTTTCAGTTATGAATAATGGGGAGGGTCAGAACTGTACCTAAGTGATTTGTTTTACTTATAATATTCTTTACATTCAGAATCTATTTGTTCCCAAGTTTGAGTCAACTCATTCCTTTTATTTATATTGTCTTTTGTTCTATCATCATTCTCTGTAAAAATATTGAGAATTTTCAATGGATGCAGTAGAACTCTAGATGAAAATCTATAAAATGCAGAGATCCTAAAAAAAATAAAACAGCTGAAAAAAATCAATAACAAAAAAATCAATATTTTCATTATGTCTGTAGTGCTTTTAAAACATCAATGTAATAACAGTTTTTAGTGCTCAAAATTATCATTTTCAGGTAGTTTAATCATCTATAAGGATTTGCATTATCTAGTTATAAAACTAAAGAAACCAAATCTGGACATCTTATTGGACATGTTTTATATGAGTGTTTTTTGAAGCTGATTTGCTCAGTTTCATATTTATTTTTTGGTGTTGAAATATTTTTTTCTTCACTGTTATTTTTCTCATTGACCAATCCATACCCACACCATTATTCATTGACTAGCTCTTGGGAATTGAGCAAAATGCAGCTGCTTCATTATGTGATATCATAAAATGAGAAATTCGCTAGATTTCAAAGCTCCTTTCCTCAAAGAGAGTCTTGTGAAATTACCTTTTAAATAATAGACTACTTACATTTTTCCTTTCTGAAGTCAAATGTGCCCTTTAGAATGAATACTTGTCAAAGCAGACCAGCAAAGGGTGACCTTTATCTGTCTGGTTTTAAAGTTTTACATCTCAGCTTGCTACACTCTTCATCTGACTCATTAGATAAGATATATATATATATATATTTTAATCATTTATGGGAACAATCTACCTCAAATGAGATGGAAACATATTTAGGTAACTTAGTGTTTTTCAGTAAGGTTGACCTATTTCCTAAACTGATCTTGGAATGAAATAGGAAAGTACTGGAAAATGCTTCATGACACTTTCACGGTTTCATTGTGTTGCAGTTCCCTCTGTGTTACATCACCAATTAGAGATGTAATATATCATTGTCATTGATTTCAAGATTATCTTTCAAGGATGCAAATCAACCAACAGCAATTGTCTTTGTGGCAATGAGAAATATGTAATTTCTTATCTAACTGTAATAATTGCATGGGACTTTAAAAGTCATATATATATATATATATATTTCTTTTCCTAAAAAAGACCCAGTAATGGAAAGTCATACTTCAGTACAGTCCTCCTCTTTTCAGCCTCTGATGAAGAATCCTATTTTAAGAAATTGATCAAGAAAGAAAGAGTTCCACGATGCTGCGAACATTCCTAACTAAGGCTCAAGTCTTATTCTCCAATATAGTAAACTTAAAATAATTTTTCATGTGGATTTTGGTTCTTCACTGGATGACCAGGCTCTCGACTACAAAAAAGTTCTGTGACTATGCTGAATTATATAAAACAGATGAAGAATTGACCTTCATCCTTATCAAGAGAAGAAATGGATGTTGAATGGAAATCATTTAGTTAAACTTTCTATCATCCCCATGTTTTTAAATGAGGTCACTGTACATTCACTATGTATATATGCCATTCATAACTCCAAGCATAGGTAAAACAAGTAATACATATGAATTTGTGTGATTGTTTCCTGTTCAAATATAATCTTTTAAAAAAAAACATATTTTTTCAAATTTTGCCTGTTTTGTCTGCAATGAAGCATTTTAATGTGCCTGATAATTATTATCTAGGGAATATTCTTTTTATCCCTATTGTTCAAGGGATTAGAGACATAATCTAAAAGCAAGGGGCTAAATGATTTTTGCCCAGCATGTTTAGATTTCCTTACAGCATGTTACCTGTAAGTAAATAAAAAGTAATTTTAAAAATACAAGTGTGTTATCTATATGTGCATCTAGTACTACCCATGTATAAATTCGGTTGCTTGGCAGTACTACTATCATTGTTGTTATGAACACAATGTAAGACAATTGTTTATCTGCATATTATTCATACTTGAAATATACTTAGTATTCATAGCTCATAACCAAGTAAATCACAGATAATATTTTATTAATGGATACTTCTGAACCCTGTCATAATATTGGTCCTTGTATTTTGCTTTTGTTGAAAATTCAGAGACATAAAACATCTCCCATGCCCCTCTTCATTTTGAAGGAAATACAGTTCCATGTAACTGAAGGAGATATTTGAGAATCATATGTAATAACCCTTCAAAAATCCATTGAAAACCATCTAAAAAAGATGATAGATAATTTTTATTTTTTCCCAGTGCATAAAACCCATATCTTGCCATTTGAAAAACTTAAAGATTGTATCGTGTGGCCAATTTATTTTCTGAAATACTGTATACAGTCTTGCTACTCTTTCTTCTACCTTTTCCTTCTGTATCCCATTTATGTGTTGTACTGCTAGATAATTTTATTGTTAAATAAAAATTGAGAAATTAGATGTTGTGCCCAAAAAATGTGGTGTTTAGCTTTTTATATTTCTAAAATATCATTTTTGGTCAGAAAACAATGTTAGTTTTTTATCTATATAGGGCCTTCGTTTTATTACTGACTGGAAGATCTAAGAATGAACAATGGAAAGCTCTCAAATAGTCATTTTTTTCCTATAAGAAGTCTTATTCCAAGGCTTCCTAAATAGTAAGCCTGAAATATTATCAAATTGCAAGTTTTATAAGTCTGTGATCATTATTGATATAACACAGAATGACAAAATAATTATTTAGATAATCTGAGGCAGTAAGTTTTGACTCTATTCCTGGGGAGAAGGCCTCATTTGATCATGAATTGTTAGTGCAAGAAAAGAGCTTTGTCCACCTTCTTACCACTACCACCATTTGTGGCCATCATTTTATAAATATAGAAACTGAAAACAAAGATATGAACCAAATTAGGAGAGCAGAAATCTAGTTTAGCTGAAATCAGGATGTGAAAGAGAGAAGACAAAAAAGACTACTGGTAATTCCTCTCTAAGTTAATTTGACCACTTGAGAAAAAATAAACTATTGCAATCAGATACTTCCTTCCACTCTCAGTTTCACTCAATTTAAATTATTTTTACAGAAATCTAATTCATCATATTTATGAAATGGAATAACATGAAGCAAAACACCATGAAGCCAAATTCAATGGCCTACAGTTTTCTAAACTAAACCTTAGTTCTGAGAATGTTTGATATAGTTTTATCTTACCTATATAATGTTTTTTATATGAATATGGTGGACACAATGCAAATAATATATGTACTAGTGCAAAAAAAATGATTCTTCTTAAATAACAATTATCTTGGTATATTAAAGAAACTCTTAGCTTTCAAACAAGTTCTAAATGAACTTAGAATTATTTAAAGGGTAAAATAGATCTACTTCTGTCTGAATTGTATTTTTTTTAGATCTTTAATTTCTAGTTTTAAGTATTTTCCCACTGATCTTATAGGATGGGATAAAATAAGCCATTATATTTATCAGAATGCTTTTCAGGAAGGCAGCCATTTCCATAGCAAATAATCAGTGATTTTACTAACTGACGTTTGAAGAATTTGAATCTCTCATCATTTTAACTGCATTTAAATCATGTCTTGGACAATTGCAGTGATTACTTTGTATGATACACATGAAATCATTCTGGAGAAATCCCTATTTCAATAGCTTAATACTTCAACAAATGTAATTTCCAAGTTGGCTTTTCTGTGGTATATCCTTGTAATGTGTGCTAATAGAAGAGATTTCAACTTTGTGAAGTTGAAGACCAAGCTCAATAGATTAGATTCTGCTGCCTCAAATGGTCTTGCCAGTCCTGTGAGTAGCAAAGTAGATTTTCCAGGAAATCCATAATGAAAGTTATTTTATCATCAAATTCATAATACCAAGGATTCAATGTGGTGATAAAGTATCAAAGGCTAGTAATTCCTTTTAAAAATTACTTTTAAAGAAATATTATGTCACACTACCTGCAAAACATCTTATAATCAAAGACAAGAAACTTCAGTTATAAAAGGAAAATAAGACATCAGTGTGTTTCACAATTGAGATTATAATATTTCTCCACTCTCCTTGAAGATTATCACCAAGAGACTTAAAAGATCCCTTCCCTATTCCCCCAAATTATGGACTAAATCTCAACAATCCCATCTTTTAAAAATTATATTTGGGAACTTCTGAATGTCTTTGGGCTCAGAGATGGAGCAACTATCACTCTTCCTTTAAAAGGAAACAGGATCAAAGAAATACCAAGCCTATGAATAGAAGTGAAGGTCTTCTCTCTTTGAGGTTCAGCTTTTCACACACACACACACACACACACACACACACACACACGAGTTATTGCCCTGTTTTATTCTGATTTGCCTTTCATTTTATCCCAATACTCAGAATTTTATTGGTCCCATAAACTTGTCTAACTGCCTAAAATTTTGCTGATTTCTAAAGATATTTTGGGAGATGAAATTTTATTACATATACAAATATACTCATTTGCACATGTATTTGTAGTTCTAAAACAAAATTGCACTAGCCTATATTTAACAAGTTAAACCAAACTTAAATCTATCTCAATTGTCCAAAAAGGAGTCTGGAAAAATGAAGCCAGACTTTAACTGAATTTTTTTTCTTTGTTTCTGTATGCTAGTATCTACTGAAGTAACCTAGAACACTTTCATATTTCATTCTCTTAAAAGAGCTAGACAGAAAAGTGTAGTAGAATTAATCATCGAGAATATAAACTGCTTGCATTTTTTTTTCTTCCTGAGTTATTTATACCTTCTGAATCCAATTCTCCCTGTGCAACAAGAGAACTGTTTGATTCTGCACACATATATTTTATCTAGGATATACTGTAACCTATTTAACATGTAAAGGACTGCTTGACATCTGGGGGAGGGGATGAGGGGGAGAGGGGAAAAATCAGAAAAGAAGTGAGTGCAAGGGATAATGTAAAAAATTACCCTGGCATGGGTTCTGTCAATAAAAAGTTATTTAAAAAAAATAATTAATCATCGAGATAATTAGGCAAAAAGGCAGAGACACTTAATGAGTTTTAATATCTTTATCTTGTAATTGTGGCTTTAAGATTCAAGATTTGAATTGGTCAAAGGTGGAAAAATACTATTCATATGATCTTTTCACTTATTTTTAAAATCACATGGTACCTAGGAGGGTTCTACTCATGTTTTTAGAAAGATGACAGTTGGTCTCCAAAATTTAAATATGGAAGGCAAGAGCTGAATATCTTGTCTTTAATCAAGTTTGTGATATCTGTCCTTTCCTCCCATTTAGAAAAAAAAAGGAACTTAGGTTAATTTTTAGTAAAAAAATTTTTGTCCTTTTCAATTAGGCAGTCTATATTGACATTTTTGATTTTATTTTTTCAATTAAGAAAAATTGATTCTCTCCATCCCACTTCCCTTCAAAGAAAAAAAAGTAAAAGAAAAAGAAAAGTCTTATTACAAATATGCATAGTCAAAAAATTAATTCCCCAAAATAGCACTTTTATAGTAAAATGATATGATTATACAAAATATCATCTCACATAATTCTTATGCCAGAGACCTAAGGTTCTATTCCTGAGGTTAATATTGAACTTAAGATATGGATGGTTCCTCTTCTGGAAAATATCATATTATAAAGTTCATTTTAATTATAGCTGACAGGAATAAAATCATTTCAATAAAAAACACAAAATTATTTTACAGATTGGTGGCTCTTATCTTTTTCCAGTGCCTTTCCCCCCATTTTAGTTAAATTACAAAAGAGAGAGTCATTTACAATAATTATTTGTTATTATGCCATAAATTTGAAGTGAACAAGGCTTTGCAGCACCCCTCTAATTCTTATGTCCACATTTATGATTTGCAATGTATCATTTTTTCTATATTTTTATAAAAGATTCTACATAAGCTAATTCATTTATCTTCAAAGCATATCTGTAAGGGATACAAATTTAGTTGTTCTTATATGTGGAAGAATAAACAAGATAATAAAATCTATGTAGAATGAGAGCAGAAGTTGAGATGTCTTAGTCCACCTGAACCAAGAATAAATTAATATAAAGATCACTATGTTATTTATGTCACTTAGAAGGCAGTAGAAACCATCACCTTTAGTAAAATTATATTTTATATTAATTACTATGACATTCTTATCAGTTTTTATAATGTTTATATAATTACAAATTAATTGAAAACAAAATAGAAATTAATATGAAATATCTTGTAGATAGCAAATAGAGATACTTAAAAAACAAAATCCAATTATATGTTTCTGTTTTTTTTTAATAGACAACTAAATGGCATGACTAGAGTTATTAAAGAGCAGCATCAGAATCATATAGCATCATGTTATGAAAGATATTTATATCAGTGCTTTATATATTTAAATATATGTGTTATCATGTTTACAGTCGTGATACTAATTGGATTGTGAATTTCCCTGAAAAAAACTGATAGGCTAATGTTTCCTCAACACCTCTCTTATTCATGATAAGTTTCCTTTAGGTAGCCATTGTCCCAGATGGGAAATAGGGAGAGCTAAATGTAGATACAAATAACTGTTTGCAGAGGTTGCATATGTGATTGCTTTTTAAGATCATGATCTAATCAATGTTTTCTCAAATGCACTTGATTTTTAAGTGTTGCTACAAAGTATATCTATATATGTACATATGTATATATATATATATATGTATATATATATGTTTATATATAATTTCAAATAATACTAAGATGCTCAGGACACTAATAGCTACACTTAATATTACATGTCACACATTTAAAAAATTGACATTCAATTTCAAATATATTTAGAAACTGAATTAATATTTCTAAAGTACTAGTTTTAGTCAGCAAACAGAATATTAACATCACTGAAAAATGTAATCTGTTCAAGTCAGGGCACAATTATATATAAAATAATTCCAAACTAGAGGCAGAATGTGCAGAATTTGGAATAACTTAGGTCATTTTATGATTCTACAGTTTTATGCCTTTTCTTACGGAGATCTCAAACTTTACATAGAGCTATTCTCAAACTTTTAGGGATCTATATTTTAAAACTTTAAATCTTGTAATTTAATTTATAACTTTAATTAAAATATATCAGACTGATTATAGTTCCCCAAATGCCCTAGCATTGTTATTGTGCTAGGCATAAAGTAATGATGCTGATCAATTGAGGAATTATTTTAAAGCATTTCTAAATTTGTTTTCAAGGTGAATAATTAAGATGCTTTTGAGTTTATTTAGTATACCTTAGTTTGAATATTGATTTCTTTTGACATAGGAGACTATGTATATGCATATATATACACTAATGCATGTGTACTAATACCAAACATTAACTATTGATCATACAGTAAAATTCAAAGCTTGCTATTTTTTCCAAGTGCATTTCATATGTTTCTCCTTTACAGTTCTACTTCTTTCATTATAGGAATCCCCATATGTTATGTACAAGAAAAACCATGAAATGTTTGAAGGGAATGACAAATATGAAGGATACTGTGTAGATTTGGCTTCTGAAATTGCAAAACATATTGGTATCAAGTACAAAATTGCCATTGTCCCAGATGGAAAATATGGAGCAAGGGATGCAGATACAAAAATCTGGAATGGGATGGTAGGAGAACTTGTTTATGGGGTAAGCAAATTAACTTATTGATGAATTAACCTTCTCTGAACAGCAAAGATACATGATTATTGCATTTTTATAAAAAAAAACAGTATTGAATAGATAAATTGTTACAAAGTGTTTTAGATGTATTGCTTCAAGAGAGATATATAATGGGTAGATGACCTCAGTTTATTAATTCCTAAAAGTTTACCTTAATCAACACTTTTTACTTCTCAAGAAGAGAAAAAAATGGCAGTGATAGACTGCCAAAATGACTAAAACTACACAGATAATTAAAAAGTGAATGGTACATGGCTATTTAATTTCATACTAACTCATTACATTTAGAAACTATTTTGAAAATTATAGAGAAACGAGCAATTTGCCTTAATCAATAATTATTTTGTAATGCTGATATTGATCTAGAATCATAGGATTTAGAACTCGAAAAGGCCTTAGAATCTAGCCTGTCTCTTGCTATAGAAGAAGCCATGCCCAAGAGCAATAAAATTGCTTTATACAAGGTCCTACCCACTGCAAGTAACTCAACTAGTCCTAGTACTTTTCTACTTTCATTGCTAGCTTCCAGTTCTGATTCTGACAGTCCCTCATTGAGCAAATCACAAAATAATGATTGTTTGAAGAAAGTCATATGCGTTCAAAAAACCATGTACTAAATAAGGACCCTTGTTAAAGTTATTTAAACCAAAACTACACAATGAATCTTTTAACATAAATATCCAAACCATATATATTTTTATTATAATTAAACAAGATGCTTACAATGTTGTTTGACCTGTTAAATATTAAAATTGTGTGATATAATTTCTTCCTTATTTTGCATGACCACAAAGCTCCCCAAAGTGAGGATTAAATGTGTTGTGGTTTCACACAAAACTTCATAATGTACCTCCTGCACCAAGAGATAAGTGTGTGGACAAATTTTCAGCTCAAAGCAAATAAAACATCCACTCGTGCCTGACTTGCAAAATCAATCATCACTTCAGCTTCTATCATAATCTCAAGCTGGTTGCTAGAAGTAGATAGCAAGCACTCAGTCATTGTGCCATTCTGCATCCTATTTCTTCTAACCAGAAATCAAACCTATAGCTAAGGAAAAGCTTTCTCTTAGTGAGGAACACAATAGCAGGAACATACAATTCAGAAATGCCCTAAAGCATCCAAGCATGCTACATTAAAATTGTTTCATGCTTTTCATCTTCCAAAGCACAGAGCATACCCTATCTGATTCATCTTCACAAGGCCTCCGTGAAATCAATAATTACACAGGGGATACTTCTTCCCTTTCCTTGGCAATAACATAGGTAGAAAAGATTGAAGACATAACCTAAGTCCACAGAGGGAACCACATCTCAAACCCAAATTTCCTTTAAGTAGTTGCATAGCTCAGTATTCTGCTTTTCAGACCATGAAACTGATATTTTGCTATGCAGTAATATAGTAACTAAAACCTCAACATAAAGGAAATTGAATGACATTATAAAGCAATCCATTAGATTTTATATTCATGTGAAAGAGGTGCTGACTACATAGGTAATCTTAAATGAGAAAAGAAATGCATTATAGACAGTAAATAGCATTGGACCATAGATTGCATGGTCAGTTCTTACAAATGAATATTATTACTTTGTCTCATGTTGATCAAGAGTGCTCCTAATGCATTTGTTGCACAGTAATATTTGAAACTTATAGGACAGGAATATAGCAAGCAATTTTAGACACACATTGAAGATCTACCTTGTAAGAATTGTAGGTACTCGTTGCACTCAGAAATAGCAACTATATGAATCAACTTTTAGCACTAACTATATGAGTATCCCCCAGGGTCAATTTAATAATATATGTAACTATTTATAAGATATGTTAAATATTTGCATACATCAAGATATTTATGGATCACTCCTCAGTTATCTGGATCATCCAAAATGAATACAGGCTACTGGCAATATAGGCAACCCTTTTCAAGGTGAATGAGAATGTTTGAATGGATAGATGTGTATATATTTGAATGTGTGTGTTCATGTATTTGTATGTATGTGTGTGTGAGAGAGAAACAGGTAGACAGAAAGACAGAGACTGAGGGATAGAGATTATTCTATAACTATTCTAACACTGAATATAGATGTGTGTTTGTATGTATGTGTACATGTACATACATACATACATAAGTATTTGGAGGACTCTGGTTGAATACAAAACACATTCTGTACTCAACATGTTTTCCTCACCTCTCTTTTTCTTTGTTAGTATGGATGATTGAGAATTGGCAATACTGTTTTACCAACTTGTTTTGAAACATTTTTATGGGTAGAAGTTATGAGGTCAGTTAAATAGAAAACTAATTTTTCTCAGATTTTCACAATTGCAGTGTCTTGGTAGACAATTTCTATGACTGATTTTTTTCAAACAAAAAAAAAGTTTTATGATTGATTAATTTCCTAATATCTCTGTTTCTTGGCTGGAAAAAAAGAGAAGGGGGAAATGTATGCTTTTAATTTTGATTTAATAGGCGTAAGAAGATGGTGAAGGGAGCTATCAATGACAGCTTCTGAAATAAAGTGGCAAGAAGTAGCAAAATCCAGCATTGATCGGGTTAACACTTCCAATTATCTATTTTTTTCATTGCCTTAATTAAAAATGAAATATTTAGGAGTCATATCTCATCATTTTTTATCTCCCCCACCCCCAAATTATTACCATCAAAAACATGCTTTGTGGGATTTAAATGGCTCATCTAGATCATGTATATGAAAACACATCACTTTGCTCAATACTGATTATACAGGGTTATACAGATGAGGGCAAGGTTTTTTCATGGAATAATATTAACATATATGCCTGTGTGTGTTTCTTCTCTTTTAGAAAGCAGAGATTGCTATCGCCCCACTAACAATCACTTTGGTCCGAGAAGAGGTTATTGACTTTTCAAAGCCCTTCATGAGTTTGGGCATATCCATTATGATTAAAAAGCCTCAGAAATCTAAACCAGGAGTCTTTTCCTTCTTGGATCCTTTGGCCTATGAAATCTGGATGTGCATAGTTTTTGCCTACATTGGTGTCAGTGTGGTCCTATTCCTAGTTAGTAGATTTAGTCCATATGAGTGGCACACAGAAGAGCCAGAGGATGGAAAAGAAGGACCAAGTGACCAGCCTCCCAATGAGTTTGGTATTTTTAACAGCCTCTGGTTTTCCCTGGGTGCCTTTATGCAGCAAGGATGTGACATTTCACCAAGGTTAGTTTTAAAACTCTGAACATTTCTTTTATCTAATTTTTATTCCCCACTAATTCCAAGGGTTTTGTGGGTCACCAATCCACCTAGAATCAATACCAAAGATGAGCAAAGTGCAAATCTTTTTACAACCTAGTCATAGAGAACACAGGGTAAGGGAAACCAAGAACACTTTTTAACATTCATATTTATAAATATGTATTTTTGAATGCCAGAAATTTTTTTATCACACACAGATATTTATCTTGAGATAAATTGTTATGACCATAGTAATCTACTCCATAGGTGATACAGTATTTAAAACTTGCCTATGATGCATTAATATCTTATCCTAGCTCTAGGTCCATATGCTCTTTTTCTAAGTTAAAACATTTTTGAAACTATCCAAAACTTTCAATTCACAAATTATATTGAGCATAATCCTATGCATAAAATGTGAATAAATCATAAGGATTAATGTTTCCTCTAGATCAGTAACTTATGCCAACCCTCACCACTGTCAAAACCATTTAGTATTAATGTTTAGTTCAGTGATTTGACAGATGGAAAATAAAAACTAAATTGTAATTACATGAACTCATTTTCAGTTCCCTTCTCATGATTTGAATAAACATTTTAATAAGCTGGTGGGTAGCAACTGTTAAGCTTGATTCTCATGCCAATAAAACTTAAAGGAGATGTCTTCTATGATGTTCCATAGAATCTGTATCACTATAAGATGCAGGAAATCTAAGACTTCATATATTAAGTTCTATAATCAAGACAAATACTATTTTGAGACCAATCTATTCTGACATTATGTAGAAGTGATTACTTGCATTCTAGACATTTTGCATATATTTTCAAGATTATCTTGGGATATATCTGAGTAACTACCCTGTTAATTTTGCATAAAAAAATAAATCAACTTCCAATAGCAATTTTTTTAAGCAGACAAATTTTAACTCACTTCTCCCATAAAGGAGACAGATTAAAATGGGTTGCAGTGGGGGGTGGGGGGTTATCTTATGTAAAATAACTTTAATCTATTAAAGGACATATAGAACTAAGATTTTGTGGACCAAAAAAAAAGCGGGGGGGGGGGGGCAGATAAGTATAGTGCATATATTCCTGAAATTGGAGAAAGAACTGGTTACAAATATTATCTCAAATTTAATTAGCAATATAACCAACCATGAACAAGACAAGTAATCTTCCTGAATCTCGCGCAACTCTCTAAGACCTATCTGCTAGCTTATTTCAGTCTGCTTAAGTAGAGAGTTGCAATAGCAGTGAAATAATGAATCACTTCCATACTGTGTCATATACATGAATACATGTATCTTAAACTCAATATATAATTTCTTGCATATATTTAAAACTCTGAACATTTCTTTTATCTAATTTTTATTCCCCACTAATTCCAAAGGTTTAAAAAAAAAATTTAAGGAGTGAGGAAAGAGGTAAAAAAAAATTATAATGGTATAATAGTTAGGGTGCTTGACTTGAAATCAGAAAGACATAAATTTATATCTTTTCTCAGGCATTTGTTAGTTGTCCTGGGACAAATCATTTAATCTTTCTCAGTCTCAGTTTACTTATATGTAAAATGCAAATAATAATAGCAGCTACTTCCCAAGATTGGTGTGAGGATCAAATAAGATAATTTTTTATGCTAGCCATGGAAATTATAGAATTTACATAGGGATTCCTCAATCCAACAGAAGCCAAAGAGTTTCAAGATTAATTTGGACACTATGAGGTGCTATTTGAGATCATCAGTGCATCCTGATTGTTCTAATTTGGATAAAATTTCCACCCTCATCCAAATCTTTAACCCAAAACCAAGCAAGGGGAATAAGAACATAAGAAGATATATAAGACAATGTAAAAATATACTTCAATTAGGCCAGAAAGGATGTGTAGATTGTATTGCTATGTCCAAGAATGAAGATTATTTTATAATAAATACAATCATTCACCCTGTTACAACCACAGTGATTCTACTATCGCTATTAACTATCTCTACAAACTCTAATTATCTCAACATATGCTACTCCATCTCTGTGAATCTATGACTAGAATACAAAATGCAGTCCATTATTTCTTCAGCACTATTAGGGTTTCACAAGTATTCTTCTATGCATTAAAAATAAGATCCAACACAGTAAAGTTAGACTTGTCCATTTCTACTTATTGAGCAATAAAGAAAAAATTTTAAATTCAGATTTTCAACATCAATTACATTTAAATATAGCAAAAGGATCATCAAATATTACATAAATTATTCGTAGAAATCCTACCAAAATATATAAAATTAGATAAATTATTTAAAGTTACTTCTTTAACAGGCATGTTAAAAGTGATATTTTTCTCTTTCTTTGCTTTTTTCCTGACCTTAGATACAGGAAAATGTTCATTACCTTATTCATGTTTAGATCCCTCTCAGGTCGAATTGTTGGAGGTGTTTGGTGGTTCTTTACACTCATCATCATCTCATCTTACACGGCAAACCTTGCTGCATTCTTGACAGTTGAGCGGATGGTCTCCCCAATAGAAAGTGCAGAGGACCTTGCCAAACAAACTGAAATTGCATATGGAACATTGGACTCTGGGTCAACAAAAGAATTCTTCAGAGTAAGTCAACAAAGATACCACCAAATGTTGTGCACTGTGAAATAAATGTTACTTTGTAAGTAATTATGTGGTACTTGTGTTACTTCCTGTGACTACTTCATAGAGTTTAAATCCCCACTAATCTATGAAACAATTATTGATCTTTATTAGAGAAAAGTATATTGCTTCCCAATGGATGTATAAAGCAAGAGCTGATTGGAAAAGCTTTCCATTTGTAAGTGATTTAATGCTTCAATAATAACAGCAAGCATTGACAATGCTATGATGATAATGAAGATGACTAGATTGCATTTAGAGCAGCTTTATGCTAAATAAGAATTAGAAGGGGAAAGGGGAAATGCCTGCATTAAATAGCTTTTGAAATCTAATTTTTAGCTTATTGCATTTTCAAACCAAAACTTTAACTGGAAACTTTATTATCTTTATACATTATGCTGTTCCATGATTATAGTTTAAACCTGAAGTTTACTTCTTTCAGAGAATGAAAGCAGAATTCTAGAGGGACCTAAATTAATCTTCATTTTGAATTCTCAGAACATCACTAGAAGTGGAAGTTAGCTGCACGGGCATATTGTGTTGTTCATGTGACTTATGATTCACATTCCATCCAGGCATGTATTTTTAGGGGGCCCTTCTAAGGCAGAATTTTATTATCTGAACCTTCTTGTACTCTGTTCTTAGAACTAATTATGAAAACATTTTAAAACAACTTTCTAGTATTTGAGATACATTCTATAATATTCCTGGGGGTTTTCATTTTGGGATCCCTTTCAGGAGGTAATCAGTGATTTTTTTTTTCAATTTCTATTTTATCTTCTGGATCTAGAATATTAGGACAGTTTTCCTTAATAATTTCATTGAAAGATGATATTCAGGCTCTTTTGTTTATCATGACTTTTAGGCAGACCAATAATTTTAAAATTTACTCTCCTGGATTTATTTTCCAGGTCAGTTGTTTTTCCAATGATATATTCCATATTTTTCTCAATTTTTTCCAATTTTTTGGTTCTGCTTTGTTATATCTTGATTTCTCATAAAGTCATTAACTTCCATTTGCTCAATTATAATTTTTAAGGAATTATTTTCCTCAGGAAATTTCCCATTTGGCCAGTTTTGCTTTATAAATCATTCTTCTCTTCATTAACTTTTTGTATTTCCTTTTGCATCATTCTCAATTTTTTTTCTAATTTTCCCTCTATCTCTTGACTTGATTTTCAAAATAGGATACTTTCTGCGTCTATACTTTCAAATATACTTAACTAGTTGCATGAATATTTGAATATATCTTATGATTTCATGACTTCTCACAGTAATCCCTAAAGGAGTCCATAGCTATATGCTAAATAAATTTAAATGGAATTTTAAAATTTTATTTTTATGTATGTTATCTTAAATCTTTAAAATTTAAATTTTACTTTCCATTTCAAAGTGCAGGACATTAAATAAAGCCAAAATGGTTTAAATTATCTTAACTTCAAAGGAAAATATACGTGTGGTTGGGATGCATTTTAGAAAACATTTGTTTGTTTTTCAAAAGATGTTTATATCTCTATAAAGATGTCATACAAATCAATACTCAATTCAGTAAAAAAAAAATTAGTCAAACTACATATTCAACTTTATATACACAAAAGAACAATGGGCTAAATCATACATTTTTATTATTTTATTTTATTACCAAAACCTTTTTACTCATAAGTTATTTTGGATTGTTTTTGTTGTTATTGTTTTTAGAATCACCCCAGACAATAAATTTGATCATTAGGTATTACATTAAATAATCTATTAAAGATTATTGAAGTTAAGCATAACAGTCTAATTTTTTTTCTACTAATCCTCTTCACAGTAACAATGCTTTAATAGCATTAGATAATATTCTTGTACAAGTTTAACACAATTTCAACTCGTGGAAAGTGTGAAATTTGTCATATCACAGGTTTTTGTTCAAGAAAATAAGGAAGTGAGATAAAATCATCTTACTCAGAAATGGCTCTGAATATCATGAAAGCAAAAAAACAAGTATAACTTGTTTTGGCCTGAAGCTGGAGGGTGGGAAATGATGATCACTTGGTTTGTCAGTAAGTTACTTGGTAGTCTTTATTTCATTCTTCATGAAATGACAAAGAAAATAAACTTCAATTTTTATTGACAAAGAAAAAAGTCCAAGGATATATTAACTTAAATTTTGGAATGATCAGACAAAATGGGAAATTTTATTTTATTTTGTTTCATTTTGTTCCTATCAGAAAAAGTAAAAGTAAATCAGTTCACAATCCATTGAAAATAAATAATGCTGAAAATAAACAAATGAATTAATGGACAAATAAATATAATGGAAAAAGGCTATTTCTTGGATTTTTAGGACATACACAATCTTCTTCTCTGACTAGATTTGAGTTTGAAAGCTTCTTAATGAACACTGATATGTATTAAAATTCCAGGTTTTGAAACATACAACTAGATCTCATCAGGAAATAAAAATCATAGCAATTTCATGGATTTTACATGATGAATCTCTTTCGATCTCCCTGTCTCTCTGTGTGTGTCACTGTCTGTCTCTGTTTCTCTTTCTGTCTCTCTGTGTATCTCTCTGTTTCTGTTTCCTCTGTATATTTCTCTCCTCTCCCTCCTTCCCTCCTTCCCTCTCTTCATCACTCCCTTTCTCCCTCACACCCTATAGCCTAGCATTGCTTTCAATGAGCCATTTGTCAGTTTGGTTGAGGAAACTGTTATATACTCATCATAATTATTTTCTCATAAGAACATAGTATTACTGCATTTATTTACTCCACTATTCTGCCTCTAGCAAGGACCTATACTCAGTACTATAGCAATTCTGCCCTTATAATCAATATTAGGCCAGGATGATAGATGGTTTCTGAATCCACCAATGAGTTTTTGTCCATACATGAAACTTGCATGTATTATATCATTTTTATCCTTGTTATTAGAACTATAGAGACACTTGGTAATGGTTTATACTTGTCAGAGAAATGATACTTTTAACTATTATAGGGATTATACATCATTATTCATATTATGCTTGAATAAATTGAATTTTTTAGGTGCAGTTGACTTATCATAGCTTATATTTGAAGAAGTGCTAACATTTGTTACCAGTGAAATGAGAAAAAGGCAGATAGCATATAATCACTGCTCAGAATGTTATTTTAGGTTTCTTTTATGCAAGAGGCCTTAGTAAAACTTATGCTCTTCTATACAGCCTAGTGGAAGTAGAAAACACATTGCAAGATATTCATGAGGTGATTAATTAATCAGTAAACCTTTATTAAGTCCCTACTGCATTTCAAATACCAGCATCTGAATTGTCAGCAGAATTAAGGATGTTGAATACAATTAAAAATAGATACAGAAATAGAATTAGAAATAGAAATAAATAGATTTATAGGTAGAAGAGACTTTCAATGTTTGCTAGTGTTTTAATCATCTTTCTCCAGACTCCTTTCTAGATTCTCTAGACTTTATCTATCAACAGTGGAAATTCTCTCTCTACCTCTAGAGTACTTCCACTTGGAAGTACTCTGTATTTGATGTCGCTTCTGATTAATTGATTCCTCCCAGAAACATTATTCAAAAGAAAACAGCCAGACCAGTCATGTTTTCATTCTTCTCCACATTTCATTCTTAGTGCCCACCCCCACTTGCTTTTTAGTTCCTTTTTTGTTGTCTTCCCCCATTACAAAATATGCTCCTTAAAGGCAGAAACTATCTTTCTTCTTGTATTTGGATTCTCAATGTTGACTCCATTGCCTGACATTTAATAAGTGTTTGTTGGCTTGACTTCTATTACAATTCCTTTCTATTTATTTGATATTTTCATATCAGATGACTTGTAAGTCATGGCTTACAAATGACATACTTATCACCATCATAAAAGATAGTTAAGTGGTTAAAATTGCAATATGTCCCCTTAAAATAACAAAATCTTTAATACCAGAATATAAAGATAATTTTCTATACTATCCTTTTAATTTGACAGAGATAGCTAATTACATTCTGATTCTAGGAAATACTGAATGTCATATCTGTAACTATCTATGAATATCACAAGCAGAAATTTTTTTTATTTTGAAATTTTGATAACTATATCATCTCATCTCTTTGATGTATATACTTTGTATAGCAAGGCAGATCACAATCCATTCATACCTGCCTATATGTCCATATCTGACTCTTGCTCAAGTTTTATAAATCTTTCACAGGGGTACACCCAACATATGAGCTATCTTGACTTTGTATCAATATCAGTGAAGCTTAAAGACCATGCCTAGATTATATCTGGCTATTTCTACCTTATTTTCTGGTCATAAAATTTTCAACAACATCAGTTACCCTCTTTCTTTTGCATAATTGTCTCTTAATAATGTGGTATAGCCTACTCACACCCACTTTTTTTTGTTACTCTTTAGATAATCTTTTAATTCTTGAGAGACAGATTTCATGACTCATAGTAACAGATCATTAGGAAAAGGCTGTTGGGTTTTTTTTGGGGGGGCATGTTGGATTTGGAGATTTTTTTAGAATAATTTTTTGCTTCAAGGGGAAAAAAATTAAGCCATAAAATACCTTCTGAATAGCTGCAGAATTTAAGGGTCAAGTGTAAGCATTTAGCTATATTGCCAGAAATCTTGCATCTATTATAATATAAACCTATTTGGAGTTTTTAATCAATTGTCAATTATCTATTAAGTACTTACTCTGTGCTAGAGATTTTTCTAAGTTCAAGAATTCTGAAATATACAAAAATATAGGAAATTAAATCATTTATTATCAGATACAATTTTGTTACATCTCTTCTTTAATAGATAGCAGAAAAATAAATAACAGATATTATTTTCAATTGCTCAAAACAGAGAAATAGTTCTTTAATCCAACCATTGATATTCTCTTGGTCTATCTATTCTCCATTAACATTAATATTTAGTTGTATTGTCCTTTGACTATTATACTTACAGTAATGTGAGCTTCAGATATACCCAACACAGATCTTGAAGGTATAAAAGCCTCAGCATTTTAGTTATTTCCAAGTTTGTTGTATCCTAAAATGTCTCATCATTTTCTCTTCCTCCATTAGCATATTTTTAATTTAATGCTTATTATGCTAACACATTAGATAGCAACCTTCTTTGAATCCTGGATAAAACCCATTGAAAACTGCAGTGCTTCTCTTCTGACCTTTCATTCTCAATCCTGCTTTTTTTCAAGTTAAAGTAAGATGGAGAAAAGCAGGGCTAAATATCTCCTACCCATCTGGAATGGTCGAAACTTGATCCAACCCTGTTGAGCTGTATCTGAGTGCCCTTTCTTGCTAATGATAGTACCTTCAACGAGATGTTTATACTTTCCTTTCTCTTCAAGGGAAAATTCTGATTTCACAACCTAGTCTTCACTTCCCTAGTTTTATTGTATCCACACACTGGGTTCCTTATCCATTAACCCTTTATCTTTAAAGGAGCTGAGTTCCTTTCTGCATTTGTGTACATAATATACATTTTAAGCAAATGTTACAACATATTCTTCTCTATCTTGAAATTCTGGAGATCGGGAAATTTTAAAATGTATAAAATTAAATAGTTAGGCCTTTAAAAGAATAGTTTATCTTTTTTCCAATATTGTAATATATTCTTTGATCGACTATTTAAATGTTATTTCTTAATGAGTCACCCCTAAAGTCTTTTCAATTTCAATCTTCCTTCATATATCAATTCAACTAAGAAAAATCAAATCTTAGCAGATTATTTTTAAGTGCTTAGAAAAGTGCCTAATAATTGGCAAAAATCTATGATTTGATACTATTTTCCTCCTCTAAAAGTTCAGTGAGTTCCTGTAAAATTCATGTCTATTCGAAATCATTCCCAAACAGAATGGCTTTAACATTCTTTCCCTCTAGACTTGGTCAGCTCTGTGCTTCTGTTAAAAGCAAAACAAAACATATTGAGGGCATATATAAACACACCAGGGTTAGAGAGGACTGACGATGCAAATGTCCAAAATGCCTTCTGCCTACAAGGCAAAATTTTGGGGAGTAGGGTATTTGAGGTTCAATGGCAGCAACTTTCATAGCATAGAAATGGAAAAAACAGTGAGGGGAAGGGACACCAAATCTTGTATCAGATATTTATCATTATAGAATTATGATCCATACTGATGCTATCTATAAAACATCAAAGAAAGCAAAAATCAAGCTACTGAATATCATAGTTAACTTGTTATCCTCATAAACTCTCTCTCAAATTCCAAATCCAGCTAGTCACAATTAGGAGAGCAAAATTCCATCTTGCTGACATTCACACTTATTTTGTGTTATCATACTTCACAAGTTAGATACAGATATACTCTGATGTCCCAGAAAACAGAAAAGAATGAAGTCCAATGGGATAAGCGTGTTCATCTTTGGGGAAACCACACTGCAAAAGTAGGAAAATCAGAAACTGAAGTGGAAACGTTCTGTTGAACAACTATCTGTAATGGGCTGAAAATGAGTTGATGCACCAAAGTCCAAGCACTTAAGGCTAATTACCAATTGGATAATACTCTATTAACATATGCTTGGAGAAAGAATGGCCCTGCGCACTACTCTGTGAAGGTATAGAGTGGTTGGGTCCAGAATTTAGAGGGTGGAGTGAAAAAGCCAGAATCACTCCTGGCCAGATTCGTGTAGGATTCCTTTCACTTCGTGTGGTCATTCTATTCACATCCACAAAGAATAAAGATCAAGGACTTTTGCTGATCCTGACTCTGGCTGATTCTAAAGTATCCAGGGTGCTAATATGGTCATCACAACTATCCTCTGCATTATCAACTTTTCTGAGGGCCCTTTCATCACATTCTAGTTAACTATTGATCAGCAGTAATTCATTCTACTAGGTACCAAATACTAAGCTTGAAATATAAGGAATATGAAAACAAAAGAGAAATAGGCCCTGTCCTCAAAGAGCATACATTCTTTGGAGACTGTTTCCATATATAAATGTACACAAAGAAAATACAACAGGGAAGAATTTGATTTTCCCAGAAACACTTCCCTCTCTACAGACCAACAAGAAAGGTCATAAAATTCATATTTTTGTTGGACTATAATAATCTAGATCCAAAGGATTATATGATTTAACTTCAAAGATTACTTTGATCTCAAAAGAAATCCTTTCTGTCTGACCACATTCAATTCAGCAAATATTTATTAAACATTTACCATATGAAAAATTCTGGAGAGATGACCAACAAATCCAGCTTACCAAAAATAAGAAAGTATGTTTAGATAGCCTTTGGCCCTAAAAAAAAAAAGTCTGAATGAAGTTTCTCCACAAATTCAGATGTAAATCTAGATCCAAAAGGTAGTAGATTATTACTGAAAGAGTATAGTAAAGCCAAATAGGATTCAAGGTTTTCTAATATTAGAAATATCTGCATGCAAATGAAAAATTAGATGTTTAATTCAGACACCAGAAAATAATTTAATGATCTACATAATTTTAATAGATGAAATGATATCTAAATGAGCTTTCCTATAAAAAATTCACAAAAGCAAACCTGTTTCTTATTTTGAATGAAGCCTAGAACTGCTACTTATCATATATGGACTTGATCAAATAAGGATCATTTCCACATAGTGTCTAGAAAACTTGATTTGGATTTTGCCTCTATCTAAAACATTAAAAATTTTGTTTGTGATTTATGGTTTGTAGGCTACTATTAATGTTTCCTATTTTGCAGATGATGATGTACTCTATGAATTTATCCTTTTGAAAGTATTACTAATGTAAACAACTATCATCAAAATTTTGAGACATAAAAATTTAATATAATTTCTACTAGCAAACAACTTGGATATTAAAACGTATTTTTAAAAAACTTAAGACAAGTAATTCATTAGGTATTTGAATTTTAATGTTATTTGACTTAAAGATATGATGCAAATTGGCCAATAATATTCAAAAATTTCTACATTTAAAATATCACCTTTCTTCTTTAACAATAAATAATGGTAATTAATATGATTTGGTTACTGTGAACTGTGGGTTCTTGTGTCAAAAATTATTTTAAACTCATAACAATATGCATTTGTACAGCACAGTTGAAAGCACACTGGCCTTGGAGTCAGAGGATATGGGTTCTGTGAGCTCAAAAAAGTCACCTGTCTTCCTTGAGTCTTTGTTTCTTCATCTCTAAAATGAGAATATTGAACTAGAATAATTTTTAAGATACCTTTACTGAGTAATAGAACACAACTATTTATTGTTGTTCAGTCATCTAAGTCACGTCTGCTTCTTCATGACTCCATTTAGAATCTTCTTGACAAAGATTCTAAAGTGGTTTTCCATTTTCTTTTCCAGCTCAATTTACAGATAAGGAAACTAAGATAAAAGAGGTTAAGTGACTTGCTCATCATCACACAGCTAGTAAGTGTCTGAAGCCAAATTCAAACTCAAAAATTAGTCCCCCTGACTCCAGACTCAGGACTCTCTCCATTATGCCATGTAGCACAGTATCATATCTCAGTCATTTCCATTTTATATCCTTCTTAAATAGATTTTTTTTATTATAGAGGAGAGTTCTTAGAATTAGACAAGAGTGATATTATTTAGCAAAATGAAATCAGGAGGAGACAATTAAAGGACCATGTGAGAATATGTTTTAAACACTAAGTCAATGTTAATATTTCTTCCAACATTAAATTTTGTTTCGCTTTCCTCCAGAGATCAAAAATAGCTGTCTATGAAAAGATGTGGACCTACATGAAATCAGCGGAGCCTTCAGTATTCACTAGGACTACAGCTGAGGGAGTAGCACGTGTCCGCAAATCCAAGGGAAAATTTGCCTTCCTCCTGGAGTCTACTATGAATGAATACATTGAACAGCGAAAGCCGTGTGACACCATGAAAGTTGGAGGAAATCTGGATTCGAAAGGCTATGGAGTAGCAACGCCTAAGGGTTCCTCATTAAGGTGGGTGGAATAGTATAACAATATAACATGTGTTGTTATAGTATTCCACCTTCCCTGATGTCCCTGATAGAATTCTTTTGTTTTTTGTGTGAACATGGTATGTTATTTTTTTTTTCTTTTCATCCATTTCATATTTTTGGTCAACAAACAGGTAACTGTTTTTAAGCTTAGAGTGACTAACTATAGAATTGAAGTAGACATTTCAAGGCCATATAAAAATCAATCTGGTTTTACACTAGCTGCTTCTAGTTGGCCTAAAACTCAGGTTAAGTTGAATTTTATATTTCATTGACATGTATAGGCACTAAATTTAGTACTAGATTGTTATAGTAAGAATTTTATACCTTTTTTTTTTTAATTGTGGGTTAATGATTTCTGGCTGCTAGTTTCTGACTCAGAAGTTGCTTGTCAAAGCACTAAATAACTGACTTCTCTTACCAATGAACCAAGGCTCCATTTCAGTGTGTTGTAACATTTGTGGCCTCTTCTTATTTTAGCTTTACCTGAGGTTGTTTCTAAGAATAAGTAAGCACATGCATTTATGAAAGTAGGTAGACTCTTAGTAATCAGAAAGAAAGCAGGCTCTGATTCCATAGGTCTTACTCGAGTCACACTCCCACAGATTTTGATGGGAGTATGGTGCAAGTAGGATCACTAGAATCCAGCCTTATTACTTTCCCCAAATAACTTCAAAATATTTAGGTTCTAATCTCCAAGATGTTATATATATAAAACTTTATATAGTTTATGTATATAAAATATAAGAACATATTATAAGAACAGTTTTGTTTCATAATAATCTGCAATTGAAAATAAGAATTTCATTTTTAAGCAAAACTGGTAAAATCTGTTCTTTCCATCCATTCCAAGTTAGACATTGCAATTAACATAATGGTAGAGGAACCAGATTTCCCCATCTTCTCTTAGCACTGACCAGTGCTGAGAAGTTGTGGAGGTCATCACATTTATATCAGATTTAAGACAGAAACAGAACTGGAGAACAGGAAGTAATTGTACCACTTGGTCTATATTTGAATGTTGGTACATCATTTGCTTGAATTGCATGAATCTAACAGATTCAATTAGAGTAGAAACTAAAAGAAAATTATTAGAAAGAAAATAGAACATCAGCTAAATGATACAATGGGTAGAGCACCAGACCTGGAATCAGGACGACTTGAATTCAAATCTGGCCTCAGTCACTTAACACTTATTAGCTGTGTGACCATGGGCACTTAACTGGAATTGAAGAAAGAAAGAAAGAAAGAAAGGTGAGAAAGAGGTAGAGAGAGAAAGAAAGAGAGGTGAGAAAGAAAGAAAAAGAAAAAGAAAGAAAGAAAGAAAGAAAAAAAGAAAGAAAGAAAGAAGAAATTAGTATTACTAGTCACATACTGGGATGGTGCCTAATTTCAGAAGAAAACACCATTAAAATAATATCATCTTTCTTGATGACTTAATAAACTAGGTGGGGAAAAATATTATCAGAAAGGACTTAATGCTACTAGAAATTTTTTCATTGTTATTTTGTTTCCAGAGTTAATTCATTGTCTATAGGGAAAACCTTCTTCCAGCTGTACAGATCAGCAACTTTTCTATATTTTGTACTCAGAAAGTTGTGTGGAACTTTGAGAGGTTAAATGAATGTCACGAAGACAGAGTGTAGATGCAGGTCTTCTCTCACTCCCACTCCTCTCCACTACTAACTCTGACTACTAAGAATAGCTTCCATAATTGGTAACTTTAAAATATTTACATTGTTTGAAGAAATATTGATAGGGGAACATGGCATGATATACCTCAAAAAAGACTAAATAGAATAAAACCAACAATGGAGAGGGAAAAATAGACATGTAGAAATAGCCCTTGGCAATTCCTTAGCTCTGGCTAAATTTATGAGAAATGACAGTGAAACTAGAAGTGCATCAGGAAATAATCTATAAAAGAATTCAAGCAAAATGAAAGGAATAACCAATACTTCAACTATTCAGAAAACTATATACATGCTAAGTATGATTATTTTCTCTGAACCAGTAATGCTACTTTGAGGGTGATTTCTCTTGTAACAAATGTGACTGAAGTTGGAGATGGCATTCAACAGGCTCTGATACTCTAGCTCTCTGTCCAAAGGATAGTTCCAAGAACAGAGAAATAAAGAAGGAAGGAAGAAACATAGGAAAAGAAGGGAGGGAGAGAGGAAGTAAAGAAGAAAGAAAGGAAGGAAGAGAGTGAGGGAGGGAGGAAAAAAGGAAGGAAGAAGGGAAGAAAGGAAGGAAGGAGGGAGGGAGGGAGAAGGAAGGAGGAAGGGAAGGAGGGAGAAAGGAAAGGAGGGAGAAAGGAAAGGAGGGAGGAATGAAAGAAAGGAGGAAGGAAGGAAAGAAGGAAGGAAGGAAGGAAAGAGGAAGAGAGAAAGGGAGGAAGAAGGAAGAGAGGGAGGGAGTAAAGATAAAGAATATGTTGGTGGTGAGACTTTACATGTATAGAATACTTTAAAATTTAGAAAGTAGTTGCACATATATTATCTCACTGATATATGGATCAAATTTTTTTTCAATTAACATTAATTGCCTTATTCTTTCTGTTTATACTGATGAAAGTCAAACTCCAAGGACTGAATTTGGCCCTCAGATGCAGTTGCGCCTGACTGCTATTAATGACAACCAAGTTTGGTCTTAAATGTGCCACTTTGTCAAATCTCACACTACAGGGATTGTTTTGGGGGGAAGCTGAAGAGCTTCTTCTGTGTAGAGCTGTATAATCATGAGCCAGTGGGTTTCCCCTCTTTCCTGTCCCTCTTTTGGCCTTGTTAATGAGGTAATTGTTAGGCACAGCTTCCTGGAGGCAGAATTTGTTTATATGCTTTGTTTTATATACACACCACAATTTCCTGAGCAAGCTGGGACTTTGCATACCAAAACTTCAGTCATCTTGTCATGCCTTTTAGAATTTCACCATGACTATAGAGGCCAAGTAGCTTTCACCTGCCCCGGTTGCTCATGGGGCATTAATTCATATTCTGTTGAGATTCTACTTTAGTTAGAAAGAAAAAATAATAACCTAAGGGCAGTAGAAATGTTTTGTACATAGACAATAAAGCTTTCAGATACTGACTAGAGCTACTAGAGGCTCCTGGTGGCAAGCTCCTGGAAGCTCATCCTGCATCTAGGATGCCAGAATGAATTGGGACCATTCTTCCCTTACTAGTCCAGCTGAGACCAAGCCTGTTGCCCTGTGGTGCCAAGCTTTTTAACTAGAGCTTTGTTTGCCTAGTATCATTCATTTTTTAAGTGAACTCTCTGTTAGTTTTCCCATTGTGTATAAGTCCAAGTGTTAGACATGCCTTTAGAAATCCAAACAAAGATTGCTTTCTCAAAAACCCTGCTGCTTTGATTCATTGAGCAACAAAGTGACTCCCTCTACTTCCTCCTTCACCACCACCAGCCCCAGTCCAAAGAGTATTATTCTTTCCATCTATGTAGGGTTCTCCAGAAGGCAAAAAGAAATGAATGGCAAGTAGCAACCTGCTTCTAATGTTCTATGAGATGTTAAAATCTCTAAACTTTTCTGATAGTGGAAAAAGAATAAATGTCACACAAAAGGAGAGGCTGAAAATATAGAATAAAAGTTAAAAGTCAATACCTGAACCCTTTTTGAAGAATTTTATTTTTCAAATAGTTGAGTTACAAAATATTAAATCTGGTTACTATGTCAATAATTCTTTTAAAAAAATAGTACAACTATTAGTAATGACTAGTCTCTACTTTTAATTTGACATTTCATCATTTTTTTTTAACTGAAGCTTTATATAATTCTTGGTGGACAGAAGCACCAAGGTGGCAAAAGGAGATAGAATCAGCCTAAATTCAAATCTCCCCCCAGAAACTTACCCAGAGAAAGTGATTCATCCACATTCAGTCTCAGTTTTCCTTCTCTAAAATCAAGTTAGTATTTGCACCTAATTCAGAAGCTTATTATAAGAATAAAATGATATATGATATATTTAGCCAATTTAAGATCAATTCTCTCTAATTCAGTAAAAGTATGTGCATTGTCCTTGCAGTATTTATGCTATTGAGTGATTGCTACCAATCTGAGTCTTTACCAGTTTTGCAAGAAACTAATAATCAATTCCTGATAGTTACTGGAAATAAAATTATAGATTCATCAGTCTTGGAAGTTATCTAGTTTAATACCTTCAGATGAGGAAACTGATATTCAAATAAGTTGAAAGACTTATTGTAAATCACATAGGTAGAAACTGGTAGAATAAGGCTTTGAACTCAGGTCCTCTGAATCCAAATCCAGTGTTCTTTCAAATGCACTTCAATCTATCATTAAACATGTGTTATGTTTCTGGCATTGTGCTCAGTTCTAAGGACATAAAGAAAAAGCAAAAACAGTCCCTGCCCTAAAGAATATTACATTTTAATAGGAGAGAGAATCTGTATGTGCTTGGAAACATATAAGGGATCCGTAGCTGGTAACATTAGTAAAGGTCTTCTGAGGAATATAAGATTGTAAATGAATCTCAAAAAAAAAAAAAAAAAAAAGCAGGAATTTTCAGAGCTGTAGGGAGGAGGGTGAATGTTCTAGGTACAAGGGATGAGCCAGTGAAAAGACAAATAAACAGAAGGAATATCATCACATATAAGAAACGGGACAAATCCATATAATTTACGAAGAGAGTAATGATTGGACTTGGATTGTGACAAGTAAGAAGCAGATTGCCAGGTATGTGGAAGTTATTAAATTTGTCATTTGTGAAAACTAAGCCTGCAAAGAGGGAAAGTCTATAAGAATGTGTACACTGAAACTGTAAATGTCAGGAGGGTGAGATAAACTGTGAGAGAGGAAAACCAGAGTCAGCAAGATTTTTTCTTCCATGAAAAAAAGTATCTCCTACAGAAACATGTAAGCCTTCTGCCCTTACCTGGAATTTTGGAGAAAGGAATTCTCACTTTCTTTTAAACTATATTGAGAGACTCTTGATTTTAGAATATTTCATGAGCCTATTTTACATAAGAGCAATCCTGGTTTGTCTGAAACAGAAACCTCCAACTAATTCTTTATTTAACATGACTGATTGAAATAAATTCAATATGCAAATGATAAGCATTAATAGTATGTGGCATTATTTAAAAACTCTCAATTTTAAGGACTTTTAAAAAACTGTCAGTAAGTACAAGTGGCATGTCCATACTAGGTAAAATAAGTAAGGAAAAGGACTTTATTCCTAATTTAATGCTATTTAAGAAAATGGGGCAATCTCTTATAAGCTACAATAGATCATATTTTGGGTAAGAATTGTCTAATTTTTATTCTCATAAGTGTTATTAGCTACTTTATCAAAATATTTCATAAGAAAATTCACAGTGTTCTGAAGTCTGAATATAACTCCAAGAAAAAAGGGTCATATTTGGAATTTTCTCTGGTCTAAGAGAAATTTTCAGACGACTTGCAACCAACCAATTGCTCTTACTTGCATTTGAGGCCAAATACATTATCCCAGCTGTCAGATGCGTCATCCATCGTCTTCTCCAAAAATGATGGATTATCATTCAAACTTAGGCTCCCTTCTCTGAAAGATATTTGTGTGCCAGAGATGAAAACAAGATGTATTTACTACCACAAAGAAATGATGTTTCAAAAGAAAGCAGTGTACTCAGGGATCTTTTATCAATGTGCGGGATATGAAAAGAATGAGACACAGTTATACTAACTTGGTAATATGCCAACCTGACCATGCCCAGCTGCAAGGTAGCTGGGGTCATGGCAATGGAGAGTGTCAGTAAAAAAAAAAAAACTAGGGACATCATGTGCCTTTCACAGAACAAGCAGTCAGAGTTTTGGAGAGGTTGGGGAAGAGAACTGGAAATAGGTTTTTTGAATTACCCTGGTTTGGGTTTCTTTGAAAGAGGAGGTCTAGTTTGCAATGTCTTAATAGTCATCAACAATTCCATACAATTTATATTTGCAGATTATCATGAATATAGTAGCCTCTGTGGGTAACAGTACTTCCTCCAGTTTGTAGATTAGGAAAACATAAAGGTATTGCTTCTGATGTTTACATACTATATATGGAACATAGAATTTCCCTTATAACAAATATTGGAAATTTAGAATCATTCTATTGCAAAGTGTCCTTGGCAGATTTAAAGAGAGAGATTTCAGTTTTTTTTAAATAATAAAATTGTAGTTAATGTTTAAATATATCCTGACATCAAACTATAATCCACTATGATACAGTAGATATATCTAAGATAAGTTGAATCATATGTTTAAGTTCAAGTGAATTATCATGGAACCATAAATTTCAGTTATATCATCTTAATATTTTTTCTATTGGGAGATTAAGGAGATTTGTGAACTTTTAGAATACTCAATTTTTTTTTGAAAAGAAATTCATTACAGTATGAAGAAAAGAAAACTATTCCTTTTGAATTCTTTCCAATTACCTGTTGTCATGCCAAGGAATGGTCATAGAGATCTTAATTGTCATATGTTCACATTGTGCTTTGGGATGTAATCTGTCAGATTTAAGCTCAAAACAACACATCCAGAAATTGTGTCATCCAGAAGCAAGAATAGTCATTAATCATTAAATACTTCCCAGTTTTGATATAAACAATGTGAATTCTATTTGGGGAATAATACATTATATTTTGAAAATGAGAAGCAACATGACAAATTATATTAATACTTTGTCATGGTGGGAATACATTTTGGAACCAATATAAATCTGTCTGTGGCTTTCTGAATTCTTAATCCTAGAAGCAACATAAGAATTTCCAATGCCATTCAAAGTCCTAAGTTTTACATTTAGATTTCAGATTTTTGTTCTGTTGTGCTCAGTTTGGACCTGTGATTTCATTGTAAATAATGTCTATTCTGCAATAAGGCAATTTTGTACCTCCTCTGAGAAGTTACATTCTTAGTTGCTAAGGTACTAAATGACTTGACCCTTGTCACACTTTGATTATAAGTCAGAAGCTAGACAAATTCATTTCTTCTTGACACTAAAGCTAGTCCTCTTTGCATTACATCATACTACTTCAGATTTCAGAAACAACTGAAGAAAAGTTAAAATTACATAGGTCCCCATTAGTTATGTATTATATACAATAAGTCAAGGTCCATATATTATTCATTGCTGTGAAGAGTCCTTATAGAATTATATAGAATATAGAATATAGAATATCCTCATGTTTCACACTTTGGTAAATAGTTTCATAAACTGCTATTATCCTCTCAAAAAAAATTTTTATTATCCTTGTGCCCATTCTTCTGAGTATGAATCTCTTTACTCAATTTGACTGATCTAAAGCTAAAAGGCACACATTCTACTATCTGCGCATACTCATCTTTCCATTTTAGGAGTACCTTCCAAAGCTGCCTTTTACTGTCTGACATGGCCTTCATAATGGAATTACACACACACACACACCACACACACACACACACACACACACACACACACACACACATTTCCCATATCCCATCATCACCCTCATGCTGAAGCATCCTTGTATGTAACTTAATGGGTATGCTCATTTGTAAAAATTCATAAAAGATTCTGGGGGGAAGGGATTGATCATTATCATCTGCTAGGATAGAAGCTCTAATGGTTTAATAACCATTCAACCAGTACTGATTTATCACTGATTTTGAAGACACCAGTCAATATTCACAATTTATTCAATTTAGTAAATATTTACTAAAGATTTACCAATCTACCAGAAGCTCTTGAGTATAAAAAGTACTTTTAAATACCCCTATTGTTTGCACATCATTGTGCTAGACACTGGAACTATAAACTTGTTTTTTTTTTTTTCCTGATCAGTCCCTTCCCACTATTCCTTAATAAAGGGGATGACAGGATCAGAGATTTAGAGCAATGTGGGACCTTACAGATCACTGCTAATTCTATCACCTCCTCCTGCCCCATTTTGCAGATAAAGAAATTGATACATAGAATGTCTAAGGTTGGATTTTTACCCAGATTCTTAATCCATTGGACCCAACCCAAATCCAATACTCTATCCCCTATGTCACAATGTATTATACTCTGTTGGTAGAATATAAATAACACAAGAGCAGGAACCCTCATTTCTGTATTTGTGTCCACAGTGTCTAACACTGCAAAATATTCGTTCATTAATTCTTTAAACCCAGTTACTAATCTTGGTGAACATATAATCTAACAGTGGAGGAAGAAAGTCAGACATTTATAAACAAAGGCAGAAAAGAGATTCAAAGGAAATACTTTAAGAAAAAAAATTTTTAAAGATCCCTTTCAACTGGGAGGGAATAGGCAAATGGTTTCATGGAGAAGGTAGATTCAAGTGGCAATAACTTATATAACAGTTTTACAGCTGCAGTATTCAAGAATTCAGTGGCAAAGATTTTTTAAATTCATTATTTGACATTTACATAGCAACTCACACCATCATTTATTTTATCATCCTCCATGATAACACTGTGAGTGATCAGAGAAGCATAACCAAATGAAATTCTAGAAAGAAGCAAAGTAAATAATCCAAGGTTTCATAATGATTAAGTGACAGGTCTCAACTAAAATTCACATCTGCTGTGTTTCAGTCCCATCATCAGTCAACACTTTGATAAAGCATACCACTATTTAGTTCCTTTACAAATTGTTCACACCATGAACCTATCCCACAAAAGAATTTTTAAATGAGCATAGTGAAAAATGGACTTTTAGATTCAGATATACCTTTCAAAATCATCCAGTCTTCCCATGTTATAACTTCGGAAATAGAAGACCAAAAAGGTGAAAAAAAATTGCCTTAGGTCAGAGTTATTTGAGTGGTAGAGTTACTAGTCCAAGTACTAGTATTTTTACCCAGGTGCTGTGTCTTCTCCCGTAATAACATGGAGTCTCATTCAATTTCGAAGCTCTTGAAAAATTCAGCAGCTCTGGGTGTGGGGAGTGGGTATGACAACAGCAGGCTGGACATAGGTAAAGGGAAGGATGCCAGCCAGACCTGTATTTCCTTAGTGTGGGAAACCCAGACCAGAGAAACATGATCCATATGCCTTCCATCTATGCTAGTTCTTTGAATATTTATTCTTTATTTATTCTTTAATCTTTATTTAATAAACAAGGGCATGTTTGCTATGCCCTGATTTTGAAGACACCAGTCAACATTCACAATTTATTCAATTTAACAAACATTTAGTAAAGATGTACCAACCTACCAAAGGCTCTTGAGCATAGAAAGTACTTTTAAATACCCTTATTCATTGCACATCATTGTGCTAGACTTTGGGTCAACAAAGATTTTTTTTTTCTAATCACTCCCTTCCCACTATTCCTTCATAATAATAATGGGATGATAGGCATAATAAAGCCTAATAATGGGATGATAGGAACAAAGACTTAGAGCAATGTGGGTCTTTATAGACCACTGTCTGATTCCATCACCTCCTCCTGCCCCATTTTGTAAGGAAAAAAGTTGAAAACAAGAATTATTTAATGCCTTTATCAAGAAATGTTGACACCAAAATGACATCTTATGGCTGCATAACATTTATATATCTGTATGCTCTGAACTTAGAACAATGCCTGGCCCATACTAGATGATTAATAAATTTTTCTGATTTCTTGTTAGCATTTTACAAAGTGCTTTCCTTACAACAATCACAGCAACAATAATAACGATAGCTAGCATTTATATAGCACTTTTAGGTTTGCAAATCACTTTAAATACATTTTCTTACTTAATCTTCACAAGAACCCTGTGAGGTAGATGCTCTTACTACCCCTGTTTAACAGAGGAGGAAACTAAAACTGAGAGTGAGTGACTTGCTCAAGTCATCGAATTAGTAAGTGCAATATTAATTCAAGATTTCATGACTCCATATTTATTCCATTCTATCTACTGAGCCCCCTAAACTGATTGCTTCATATAGAGAATGTAAATGTTATTAGGCACATCCTACAAATGAGGAATCTAAACTCAGATCCTCAGACTTTAATCCAGTGTGCTTTCTCCTTCTTCAATCAGCTAGTGTCAGAACCAAGATTGAAATCCAGGTCTCTCTGATACCAAATCCAATGTCCTTCATACTAATACCAAATTACTTCTCAGAAGATGAATGCTCCATTGCCCTCCTTTAAGAATAGCTCTGATAGTCATAAACTTCAATAGTGACAAATTCAAATTTCTCTTTGGAGGAGAACTGGAGCCATGTTGCATTGTGGAGCCTGAAAAAGAAATGTTTTATTTTTAGTCTTCTCTTTTTGGTCAGACTGATGCAAACTCCTAGATGCTGGATAGTCCAATAGTCTCTCTGTGTGGAAACTCCCTCTATCAATAAGATCAGTTGCTCATCTATAATAAAATCAGTAGCTCACCAGATTTAGAGACTTAGCTGGAGAATTGGTAGGTGGTTACTTGTTAATGATTACAAAACTGCTATGTGTTAGAGGTAGGATTTGAACCCAGGCTTTCTTTATATTGTTTATCAGAAATCTGTGTTCCCTAATCAGCAGTTATATTGCTCCAAATGTATTCCATTTTGAATAGCATGTGACCATGACTACTGTGCCATTCATTGGCTTCACTGATAAGAACAAAACAAAAGATGCACATCCATATTCTCTGAAACTACCTTGCCTATATTGCACAATAAAGAACAAATGCAAAATCAACAATCTTTCAAAACTAGGCATGCAAGAGCATAACTATCAATAATAACTCTCTAGATGGTAAATGCTTTTGAAGTTTATAGTTATAAAAAGCTTACTTGTAGTTTAGAGACTACGAATAGCAAATATGCCCCTTGTTTATTACTTTATTCAAAGAACTAGCATAGTAAATATTTTTTTAAACATCTTTGCATCACTTTTATTGGGCTCTTGTCTCCAGACTTCCTTTTCTAGGGAGGAGAATGCCAGGAAGATAACAATCCTCTCCTATCTAGCCTCCTTATCCTAATTCTTTGGATAGTAAATGTTATAGATCGATGATGAACTCCTTAATCTTGAATTTCTAGAATATCATAGGTTGCATCTGAGTTATTTCGGCACATATAACCTAACTAATAATTAATATGCCTGGGAATAGACAAATTTAGCACCCTTATATCTAAGGATAAAGGCACTGAAGTTCTCATGAATGTCCAACTTATTAAAAATTAAATGAATTTCATTGAACCTCTTTTTATAGGATTAGTAAAGATTGAATCAAATCATTCCACCCCATTTAAACTCTTACTCTCCCCCCCCAGCCCCCATCCCTCATACTGCTTCCCTAGGCAGAATTTAGTTTTCATGAACATATCTTGAGTTTATCTAAGCTCCTAAATCCCTTTATTCCTGCTCCTGCACTTGCTTTTTAGTGAATTTCCAGAACTCAGAGGAGCCTGGTCCCTCTTGTTTTCATGTTATGCTACTTTTGTTTTTTATTTTGATTCTGAACTTAGCAGACACCAAATAGAGTGAGCATTTACCCATATATACATAGCAGAACAGAAAAAGAGGACTGCACATAAAATTTTAGGTCTCACGGCCTACTTTTCTTTTTAAACATATAGTGAAGATAAAATTGTAGCTTTCAAAGCTGTCCTGCTGGTCTATGCCTCTGTCTGATTTTCCTTCTGAATACAAACCTTGAATACTTGAACTCTCTCCAACTCTCCTTTTTTTAAAAATCCATTTTTCCTGTAAAGTTTCTTCACAAATCTATTGCCCTTATTATTATCAGTCCAACTGGACAGTTAATATCTGGCCTTAGACATTTAACTAACTGTGTAACTCTATACTAGTAACTTAACCTCTGTTTGTATCAGTTTCCTAATCTGTAAATTAAGGATTATAATAGGACCTACCCTCTCAGGGTTGTTGTAAAGATAATGAGATAATATTTGTAAAACACTTTACAAACTTTAAAATGCTAATATTAGTGCTAGCTATTATGACAATTTACATATACAAAGGCTATAGAGGGCAGAACTTTGGAGAAGTATACTTGAAAGAAGTATATTTGAAACAAGGTGTTAACTCAGTGGGATTAATGAGAATGGTTTTCTAGTTCACATATATCTAGTATGACATAATGATATAATCACTCTAGATTGGCTTATATTCAGTATACTGTAATAATGATTTAAACTGGGGACAAAGTCAGACTCGGACGGAGACAGAGACTGGTTGAGACTGGCAGACTGGCAGATTGGCAGATTGCTGGAGGAGATTGGGTCAGACTGAGATTGGGTTTTTAACCTGTTATATTTATTAGGTAATACTATATCTCAATTGTTCATTAAGTGTGAACAAGATTTGGTACTGCTCTAGGTGGGAGAGAATTTTTTTCTTAACTTAGCCAAGAAAACTTGGCCATGCTCTCTGTAGCCTATATAAAACTATGGAGTTATTTCAGAAAAAGATTCAGTCAAATGGAAAGGAGCAAAAATCCTACTGAAGCTATAAGAGAGAATTTGAGGAATAAACAGAGCTATTAACCTCAGTGCTGTTCCACTTTCTCACTTGACTTCTTCCATCTCTTGATGGGGAAGACCATGAGAGCTTGGAAATTCAAAGAAATTTGGACTTCCCATCTTCCTATTATCACCATAGGGTAGCCCTTATGAGATGAAAAAAAGTATAAGGACAAGCATGGGGGACATCGTCCCTTAGGGGACCATCTTGAAGACATCAGCAAAGGAATTTTAGGAGCCAGGAATTATCATTTTGCCACATGTGCTCACTAAGCTTTAGTCCATTTGCTCTGGGACTCTATGTATTATTTGTGGCACAATGTGCCACAGAATAAGAGAGAGGGAGAGAGAGAAAAAATTTTAAGAGAAATATTTGTTCCAACTGTACCAATTATACTACCTTAGTAAATACTGCTTTCCTAAAGCTAATTAAGTCTGACAGATCAATTGATATCACTGATAATAATAGCAGACAACATAGCAAAAGGGGCTTATAGTAATACAGCATTAGAAAGACACCCTGAATTTCTCAGAGTTCAAGCCCCAAGAAAATGTAGTAACTACACTCTGAGGACCCAGCTCATCAGTGCCAGTGGGTTTTGGGACAATAGCTCCAGAGTATGTCTTATAGAATAAGTGATCCAGAGGTAAAAGGGACCTAAAGTTCACCTCGTGCAGCCTCATTTTATAGATGAGAATTCTGAGATATTGAGAAGCTAAATGACTTACTCAGGTCATACAGTAAGTAGTAGTAAGTAGTATGTTAGAATTTGAAACTAGGTCCTTTGTCCCAATCCACTTCAATTACAAAATGGTTGTTTCTAAAATGCCAGCCATGGTTTTAATGTAGTAATTAATATTATTCTTTTTCGAATAGAACACATCTTATTCTTATCATTTTAATATCTCAACAAGAGCTCCCTCTACTGATAAAATCATTATTGTTGTTATCAATAAAAATAATAGGTTATATTTTATCTAACATATTAAGGTTTATAAAATGCTTTCTTAAAACAACCCCCACATAGTTAGTAGTGAAAGCATTATCATTAACACTGTACATTTGTGGAAACTAAGGCTCAGAAAATTTTAAGTGACTTGCCAAAAATAATACCCCTATTAAGTTTTAGATTCAAGACAAGCAGAAGAGGTCTTCTGATTTCAATGTCAGTGCCCTTTCAATACACCATAAGGCATTTCTTCTACTTTCATTCTATATAACAAACCTAAAAAATATTAATATTAATAGCTTTCAACTACATAGGACATCTTTATTATTTATTTGGGCTTTCAAAGAAGCAAAATAATTCTCATGATCATTCAAATAGTATTTATCAGAAGCAGGATTCAAACTCAAGCTCACTGATCCCAAATTCCAATTACAACTGTCTATTATACCTCATGCATATACATACATATACATAAACATCATTTATTCTACAGATCATGATCTTAGATAAAGCTTTTCCCTACATAGGAACTACATAGGAAAAAAATTGTAATTAGATTTTTTGCTGATAATTTTAAAATAAATTCTATTGTATAGCATGGGCAACTAGGTGGTGAAGTGTATAGAATGCTGGACCTGGAATTAGGAAAACTCATCTTTCTGAGTTCCAATCTGGCTTCAGATACTGTGTGATCCTGAGCATGTCACTTAACTCCATTTGCCTCAGTTTCCTCATCTGTAAAATGAACTAGAGAAGGAAATGGAAAGGAAAATGTATTAACTTGTTTTATATTATAGGGTTATTACGAGGATCAAAGGGCTTTGAAAACATTAAGGCACTATATAAATGCTATTTATTAATATCACTATCATTATGCAAGATGACTATATACATTGGTAAAGGTAGAATTCCTTTATCTGGGAATTTCCTTTACCAATGAAACTATAGATCCCATCCCTATGTTCTTGTTGTTGTTGATACTGTTTTAAAATTTTAGTCCTGTCAGATTTTCCGTGACCTATTTGGATTTCTTGGCAGAGATACTAGAGTGGTTTGCCATTTCCTTATCCAGTTCATTTTACAGATGAGAAAACTGAGGCAAACAGAATTAAATTGCTTGCCTCAAGGCACACAGCTAGTAAATATTTGAGGCTGGATTTAAACTCAAATATGCCTAACTTCAAACCTGGTGCTTAATCCTTAATACAATCTCATAAACATTGAAGCTCAGCTTCCTATTATTATCCAAGATAATTTCAATATCAATGGAACCACTGAAAGATTCATATTTAAGAAAAGAATATCAGAGTGGGTTGATGGTCACATGTATTGAACTAGAAAATAATTTGATTTAGAAATTGCTACAGTTCTTGACAAATTAGCTAAAATTAATCAAATTTAAGAAGTATTATTCAATTTCTTTGTTATGTTTATTCCCAGGACAACCCATTCTAGAATCTTTTGCATTGTCTGAGTATAAAGTAACATGTTTCTGAGATACCTTTGAAGGAGCTTAATTACAGTGTATCAGATGTATTAACTAACATGAAAATAGAAAATCACTATGAATCTAGAAAATATTCATTACTAATACTTTTAGTACTCATTGTCCCAAACCTAATATTTATATAGCCGGATTTCTAGGAAAAAATAAATTACTTCTAATCTATTTAGATACTTCTACTGGGAGAAATGAGTTTATCCTTTTTAAAATAATAAACCTTTATCAAATAGTAAATCTTTTAATTTTAAATTTAGAACATTCTATATTGCTTAGGATTCTGCCACTTTTCTGGAAACATTATTTCCTGAGATGGGTACAGATTATAATTCCATCACAAAATATAATTATGAAATCATTTCCCTTTACTCAGATTCAATATTAATAAATAATTCTAAACTATAAAGAAAATATATCAATCATTTTAATAAACTAAAATGCATTATTCTGCTTGAAAAGAAAGCCCTAAATCACAAAATGTTTTGAAAAACAATTATAAATAACGAAATCTTAAAACTATTATAGCTCACAATAGGTAATACCAAAACAAAATAAAAACTTGTGATACATGCTTATATACTAAAAGACAATGAAAACATAATCAGCATATTAATAAACCTACTTTTTAAATCATTGAAATTTTTTTAAAATACTAATTTGAGCTTTTTATTACTTTGGCACTGTAACTTGTGGGAGTTTAAGCTGAAAAGAATCAGAAATTATCCAAGACAATCATTAAATTAGGATCTTAATTAGGAAAATTATTTTTATTAGTCATTATGAACAATAAATGGAACTTATAGAGAAAGGGATTTATGCTTAACGAGGAAGAATTTCTATTAATTAGTGCTATTCCAAAATGGAAATGGAAGGCTTGTTTTAGCAGTTTTGACTCAAATTCTTCAAGAGGAAACTAGATAACCACTAGTCAGAAATGTAAGAAAGATTTCTGTTCAGGTATGAATTAGTCTAGATGAGCTCTGTGATTCCTTTCAACAACAAAATTCAGTGAGTCTGTTCTGAAGCTGGATCATATGAAACCTATTCATTTTCTTAGCCAATGTAAAATACTGTCCAGAGAACAAAAATGGACAAAATAGCTGAACTGTAGCAATTGTAAACAGAGAAGACTTGTAGAGTCAGCAGTACAATTTTAAAGGCACCAAAACATTGATTCAGAAGCTATCTGTAGGAAGAGAATGTCTACCAAAGGAATGGAAAATAATTTTGAATCTTAATACTTAAAGAACATGACATAGAGAGCATCAACTACTGACTTATATGTTACTTTTGTATCTTTACAAAATTTTTATAATAGTCATCTAGTCACCCATCAAGGGCATATATCATTTGCAGAGCACTGGGTTCTTCTCTGCCACAGTTTAAAAAACAAAAAAAAAAACAAAAACAAAACAAAACAAATCAAAACAAACAAACCAAAAAAGAAAGAAAGAAAAGAAAGAAAGAAAGAAAGAAAGAAAGAAAGAAAGAAAGAAAGAAAGAAAGAAAGAAAAAGAAAAAAGAAAAAAGAAAAACCCAGTTTCCCATTACAATAACAAAAAAGCAGCTACTTTTTTTTTCCTATCTCATCCTAAGATTGCAAATTGTACAAGAACAACAGCAACAAGAAAAAAAAAAGTCCTCCAGGAATAGAGCATCCCTAGCAACTGTCAAAAACTAGAGGATTCTGAAAGGCAGGATCTCAAGGTGAAACTGGGAGCAGTAAAAAACTACTCTCCCACAGTGCCTATAACTAACAGTAACTGACTTCCAACTTAGTAGCTAGGAACTTTCTTTCAAACATATAACATTAATCAAAAAGCTGTTTACAAATATTAATCTGCTTTCATATATTACCTGTATGTATAAAATGATTTTTCCACACAGGGAAAAGGGACCAAAAAAGGGTATTAGCCAGTCAAAAAATATTATTTAAGTACCTAATATATGCCAAGAACTATGGTGCATGCTGGGGATATAAAGAAGGGCAAAAAACTGTCACTTTTTCAAATGAGTTCCTGATCTCATGGGGGAAACAACATGCAAATAACTGTATAAACAAGCCATAAAAAGGATAAATTGAAATAATCAAGAGAAGAAGGGATTAGAATTCGTGGAATTTAGTATAAAAAAAAAAACCTTCCTACAGAAGGTGGGGTTTTATATAATGCTGAAGAGAAAGCCAGGAAGCAAAGAAAAGGAGAGAGAATCCAAGTGTGGTAGACCACCTGAGAGAAGAGAATATCAAGGAGTAGAGAGTTCTTGATAATGTCAAAGTCTGCAGAAAGGTCAAAAGGATATAGGTTGAGGAAAAATTTTGAGATTTATCAATTAAGAAATCATTAGTAACTTTGAAGAGGATAATTCCAGTTGTCTGATAAGGTCAGAAGCTAAACTTAATGAATTAAGAGTACAGTTAGAGGAAAGGAAGCAGAGGAACTTACTATAAATGATGGCCTTCTCAAGGAGTTTAGCCACAAAAAGGGAGAAACTATATAGGATAGTAGCCATGTGAATCGATCAAGTGAAACTTTTTTGAGGATAAACTAGACATGGACATGTTTGTAGACAATAAAGAAGTAGTACAGAGAAAAAGAGAGAAGAGAGACAGACAGAGATACAGGTAGAGATTGAAAATAAGTGACACAATTTGGATGATAGAGGGGAAAATCTGCTAGAAAAGCTAGGAAAGAACCCATTCCATCACTTGTACATGTAATGGAGTTTCCCTTGGCAAGAAGAAGAATCTTCTCTTTACATGAGCTAGAATAAAGGAGGAGATAATGGCAAAGAGCATCTGAGTGATGTGAGATGAGGAAGAGTGGAGAAGAAAATGCTTGGTAACTGGACTTAATTTTTTTAGTAAAATATTTTAAAAGTTCTCATCTAAAATTTGGGGATGGGAAAAGTTTTAGGAGGTATAAAAGGTATGGAAAAGTTGCTGTGGTGAATAGTGGGCTGATTAAGGATTTGTAAAAGAATTACCTAGCAATAGAAGAGGGCATTTGGGATTACATAATACAAAATTGTTCTAGAACTGGTCAGCATGGATTTGTGATTTTCTCCAACTTTTTTCAGCAATGTACAGGAGTGAAAACAACAGATGGTGGGAATGATCCAAGGCTGAGACTTAGCAAGGATCAAAAAGGAAAACCATAAATAAAATGTGGAATTCCAGAGTTACCATTAGTTTATATTCTGGAGCAAGAGAAATAAACTATACCCCAATGAAATTTTATTTTAGGAAGACATTTCACATTAAAAACACAATAGAAAATAAGTAAAAGTTGAAGTATATTGAATAATTATATATAATAGTAAAATAAGGTGGCAAGTTGATTTTGGTGAGGGTTTTTTAGTGCATCACTTTTTGCTTTATGAAAAGGATTATAGGCATGAACAGTTTGAACAATACTGAGCATATTATTTCTTTGTGACTAACAGGGCAAAGAAGAGTGATATATTGAGCATAAGTAGGATATAAAATATCTCCAATCTATGTTCAATTAAAGACATAAGGCTTTAACTTGGTCATGATAGTGAATAGAGATTAGACCTGGAGTCAGGAAAATCTGAATTCAAATCTAGCCTCCAACTCCTACCTGCTATATATATATGAGTCTGTGCAAGCCATTATTTTTTTTTCTGTTTAACTTTGACCATTTATAAAATAATATATAATATAATAATAATAAAATCTATCTCCAGGGATTATTGTGAGAATAAAATTAGATAATATTTGTAAAGCAACTTACAAACTTTAAGGAATTAATTATTATTATTATTATCACTTTTTCTGATCATACATTTTCTTGGTCAAAGAAATGTATGATCAAAAAAAGTGATAGATGGTTTTGTGTTGAAAACAAAAGACAGGAGATGGGCAGAATAAGGAATGTACTGGGACTTGTGAAATGTAAAAATGATCATGAAGAAGGATCCCACAATGTGGAATGAGGTTGAAATGAATCTTCTGTGGCAGATTTATAGGCAAACTTAGACACGAATTGTACATGCAGAGAAGGAATGGATGGGGTGAAATCAATGAAGATGGAGGAAACATCCATATTGCTTATTTCACATATCTATTGAAATACAGCTAACATACTACATTTAAAAGTGAGCAATGATAAATCTATCCAGTTCAAGTTCCACTTTGGTAACTAAAACATCTTAAAATAGCCTTCTTGAACATTGAGAAGAGGGAGACAGAATGAGAAAGAGTCCTATGTGAATAAGAACTATGTGAAGAATCTTATAGGAATAGTTCTTATCTATGAAGAGCATGAATAAGAACTACAATCACATAGAATAACAAGGCATAAACAGGTTGCAATCTTCACTAGTGCAGAAAATAAGAGAATATCCTCACTGATGAGTTCAATTTTTCAGTAAAAAATTTAAATAATAATGGCTGTTACATTAAATGCAAGACTGAGGAGAAAATAAATTAAGAAAATGCATGCTTCCCTGATATCCACATAATGTTAAAAGACATAGAGAGTTAACATATTGGAAGATGCTCTTCAGAGAATCTCTAAGAATTTGTAGATTTAAAAAAACATAGAAAAGAAGAAAACACGAAGGGTTTCCATTTACCATTTAGTGGGGGAATATATATGCATTAATGAAATCATTCAATCACTGAAGAATCCATATAGTTAGTAAAGTGAGAACTACCTTACCTTTATCAATAGTAATGTTCCATCTTGATAAGCTGTAGTATGTCTAATGGAGGACAACAATAATGGTGAAAGATCTTCAGTTTATGTCATTTAAAGTTCAATTGCAAGAACTGCAAAAGTACTTTGATTCATTCTTTTTTGGTCCCAAAGGGAAAAAGGTGGAAGTTACAAAGAGGTGGATTTAAAACAGATATCCTGAGAAGCTTCCTCAGTAGAGCCATTCAAAAGTACAATGGGCTTCTTTGAGAGGTAGTAGATTCCCCTCCCTTGGAGGTCTTCAAGCAGAGGCTGGATAACAAGTTGCTGGGTATGTTATATTATTTAATGATGATTTCTTTCATATTTTGGTTGGATAAAATAGCTTCTGAGTTCTATTCTGATTCTCAAGCTCTGTGATTCTAGATTTTTCCAAGTTTTCATACATACCAGTAGTGATGATGAGGATGGTAATGCTTTACCTTTGGATCTTTCACATTCAACAGTTTATAGTTTTCAAAGAATTATTCACATACATTATTTGATTTAATTTCTCTAAGAAAGTCATGAGACTGGTGGGGTAAGTATTAGCTACATTTTTTTTTCAGATGAGGGAAATAAAAACTAGAAAAACTGTGATCTACCTAAATAATAAAAGACAGCATGAAAGAGCTGAGATTCAGATCCATGTCTCTTATTCCTAGTCACAGAAGAACAAAATTTTAAATTGGAAAGAAACTCAGTGAGCATTTAGTCCAACCCATCCATTAAAGGAATTTCCACTATTACATACCCAAAATTCCCATTCCAAATTCTTCTGCTTGAAGAACATGGAGGGAGAATTCTCTCTCTAAAGAGCTCTAAGAACTGACTTCCCTAAGCAGCTCATTCTACCTTTTGGATAACTTTAATAATTAAAAATAAATAAATCAAATAAATAAATAAATAAATAAATAATTAAAATAATTAAAAATTTCATGACATCAAGCCTAAGATAGTCTCTTCCAACATGCACAGATTACCTTTGGTTTTGCTAAGCAATACAAATCTAATCCTCCACATGACAGCCATTTTTTTAAAGTATGAAATAGGTTCCTCAGTCCTGTCTGTCCTTCTCCAATCTAAGCATTCTCAGTTTTTATCCTTCCTCATTCTATTTGCCTTCCCTTAAACACATTCCATCCAGGCAATTTCTAGTTTAACCTGTGGCACCCAAATCTGAACATTATATCCCAGATAAGGTATGATGAGGACAAATATTGCCTTTCACTTTCTAGATGCTAATGCATCCTGGGATTATTTTAGTTTTTGTCAGTTTATTTGTTCTGCTAATAAATAATATATCTGTGCTCCAGTAAAACCCTTAAATATTTTTCCAGAACAATTATTATTTAATACCTACCCCATATTGAACTCGTGAATTTGATTTTTTGTACCCAAGTACTAGACTTTACATTGAATTTCATTATTATTTCATCTTAATGGATTCAGCCCAATGCTCTTGTTTGTCAAGATTATTTTCAATTCTGTGCAGTGTGCTAGCTAATCCTCCCAGTTTTGTGTAATCTGCAAATTGAATGATCAAATCCTCCTTTGAGCATGCCTTCTATGTCTTTAAGTCACTGATGAAAATATTTAACAACACAGAGCCAAACAAAGATCCCTTGGGTGATAAACTAGAAAGCTCTGATACAGTGGGATTGAAATATTAACAACTTCCCTTTATATATTAATTCATCCTGATGCTCTTATGAAAATTAACATAACAATAAAATGTTTGAAAACATGAAAAGACCTAAATTTTTACTGAAAACTCCCTACTTGGTTTTTAGAATTCTCCTGGTAGATTTTTGGCAAGGCAGATTAATTTAATCATTTTGTGGCCACTTAAAGGGTGGCTAAGAAATTTTGAATTCAGTGCAACACTAGAAATCAAATATACTATGTTGTTGTGCTCTGGACCATACTTACAGAAGGGTCAATTATAGTTGTTTCCTTTCTTATAATTGTGGTACTTAGTATGACTGGACAGAAGCCTATTCCCCAAAATTTGAGAGGGAACATTTGGGGTTTTCAATTGTCTCTTAAGAATAGCTCTGGAAGTAAGGTATAGCTGATAAAGAACTGGCTTTTAGGAAAACTGGGTTCAAGTCTTCCTTTGGCCTCTACTGGTTATTTGATTTTGATCAAGTCACTTAATCTCTTGGCTACTCTCAAGACTAAAATTTGGGGGAGAGTTTGGGGTTTTTTCCCACAATAGTAGAAGGGGTTTTTAAATCCAAGAATTCTGAATACTTAAGAAATAACAGCTCTTGCCCCCTCTTCATCCTCCTGAAAGAAAACACTTCTCCCTAATAGCTGACAAAAACACCAGAGCCCATTTGAAGGGTATTCAATATAATTTAATGACATCAAAAAAAAAAAAAAAATAAGCCTTGCTCTTCAAATTCTGACCAAGACATAGAGAAATTAGGAAAAATGCTACTTTCATGAGCAAAACAATAGATTTTTGTTGTTTCAGAGAAAACATTTCAGAACCTGAAGAGAATGGCAATTGATGTATCTAGGGTGGCATTCTCCAGATTTTCAGTATTAAATTCTTCACAGAAAGGCTTTTTAAGCACAGTAATGATCCTGATAACCTCTATGTTACTTTACTTTAGGAGAATTTAATTTCTTTTCCATTTTTTCCTTTCATCACAAGTAGCAATCAGTTTATATCCTGAAGCATGAAGTCTACTTAGCAACTGTCATTTTTACCCAATTCAGGCAAGTGTAACTACAGCTATCTTTATTCATAAATTACATAGCTTTTTCTGAATACTAATTTCTCCCTTAAAGCAACATCAAGTGAGCTTTGTACTTAAATTACGTATCATAAAAGAATATTTGTTCTCTCCATATTAAATTTAATGACTTCTAATTTCAGAAAATATTGGTGTTTAGAGAATATAAATTGATTTCTATATCATTTTTAAACTTTTTTGAATTTATAATATAATGCTTTTGTGAAGGCATGGTCATTTCTACTAATTCATAAAGAATGATGGAAAAGAAGCATATTTTCTGAAAATAATTATGTATATGTGTGCATGTTTTAATGAAACAGTATAAATATAGGTGTCACATGTTTTCATGCATATGTACACATATAGATCATAGTTAATCATTCTTTTTATCATCAAACATATACATGTATGTGTGTATTTGTGTATATTTTAATACATAACATACATAATATACATTCCAAGAGTTACACATATACACAGTATATCCCCAAAGTCTTACTGTAGTTTTGAGCTATTAAAGCTAAATTCTAAGTTTCTGGAACCAGACAGATGGAAGGGTTAAACTGCTTCTGAGTATTTCATCCATTTATAAACAGATCCAACAGGTCCCCCACAGGAATCCTTGGTTCTTTTGATTTAAAAAAAAAATTCTTTATTGAGTAGGACCAGATACAGTTCCTTCCATCCATTCTTCTTTTATAAAATATACAAATATTATGTATATGTATTATTATTGAAATATATTGGTATGCACATATATATACAAGTACATATATATATAAACATCAGTTGAAGATAATCATTCATTCAATAATTATGGAAATGTTCAGAATGACAACTTCTTAATAAAAATGCATATTTAAAATATTCATTAACATCTCTAATGAGTATTCCAAGTTCCTCTATTTTCTTGTTTATGCAGTTTAACAAATGTATACATTATACACAAATGAATATGTATATATAGGTGTGTGTGCATATATGTACACATATATATACAAATATATGACAAATGTAGGAAGAAATATTGACTGGATTTTTATCATATATTTTTAAAAACAATTCTGATTTTATCAGATTAATTTATGTAAAATACATGAAAATATTAATTCTTAGGAAATCATATTTTGTAGGCTGAAAATCTACAGTATAATTTTTTCATACATTTAATCACACTTATTACTATAGATTATGATATTCTTCATTCTGATTTTTTTTGCATAAATGATTAATGTGTGCTGGAATATAAAAGCACATGTATTCTCACCTGATATTGTTTGACTCAATAAAATATTTTATCAAGTTACCCAAAGCTAAATAATAATAGCACATGATCTTGTATGGCATCAGGAAGATTCTTGGTCATCTCCTTTATGTCTCACAAAATGCAACCCAGTTGTCCTATATTTAGGCTTAAATGGAGGTAGGATTATGCCAAAGGGAAATACATGAAACTGACATTATTAATTTAGTGATAGTTTCCTAAAGAGAATCATAGAGATAAGAAAAGACAATCACTTTCCTTGAAATATTATCTCTGTTAATTCATTATTTCCATGAAGACCTAATATACATATATCCAAACACAAAATATATTCAGAATAGGAATGTCTTGATATAAACTGTCTGCAAATTCCCTAAATTTTTTTAACACCCCCAGATAGCCATCATTAAAAGATTAACTTAATATAACAATTCATCATACTTAAAGTTGTATCTTCTACTGGTTTCAACTATATCTTCAATTCCCCTTGGCAAGACACTAAGAAATGGAAAATGATATGTAGACTGAACATGAAGCCCTAAAGACCTGGGCCGTATATTTGACACAATGTAACTCTGTGACCCAGAAACAAATCAGTTCACTATTCATACTCTAGAAAACTCTCTAAAACTGCCCCCAAAAAATGTATAGACATATTAGTAGAGGGAGTCTGCTCACCTAGAAATGCCTGACATCAGTGAAACTGCAGGTCCAAATCCCTATCTAAGGGACAGGATTTACCTCAATATTCTATTTTTTTTTCATTTCACAGTTCTCATTTTAAAGTCCCTACACTTAAATTAAAAATTAAAGGATCAATTATAAGCCAAGATCACAAATAGTAACCCAAATCAGAATTCAAAGCTAACACTTTTCCCCTGTACTGAGTCTATCACGAATATTCATATTAATCACAAGATAAAGATTGGAAAAGGACTGCACAGAGGTCTCATTTGATTTTTTACAACTATCTTGTATGATGGGTATTTTTATTCTCATTTTACAAATGAGGAAACTGAAATTCAAAGGAGTCGAGAACTCACCCTGAGTCATATAGATAGCTAATAAATAAAAAAGGTAAGACTGGAACAGAGGTCTTCCTGACTCCACCTCCAGTACAGTAAACAAGAACTAAATTTGACTAATTCAAAAAGTGTAGGTTTCCCTTGGTTTAAATCATATTATTTCATAAGGCCTACTGCCTAAATTCTGCTTTCCTTCTATCTCAAAGGACTGTTCCTATTGGCCTAATCCTAAAAGTGAATCTTAATCCAGTTACAAATTGCAAAACATGGAACAGTTGGTAGTGTTTTGTGAGACTTGAGAAAGGTGTTTGGCCAGAATTGAACCTGACTTTGATACACGACCATGTTCTATTATTGTTTAATTTTGGGTATTTCTCCCCTAGGAGGAGGACAGAGGAGAACTAACCAGCTCCAGGACCAAGGTAAGAGGGGAGTTTTCTTTCAAAGGAATGTACATCATCCATTTGAAGGAAACCCCTCCCCCACCTGTCTTGTTTTTTTCCCCTCCTTCTTTGTACATTTTTTTTTTAAATCCAAGTCTAGAGGCCAAGATTAACATCTCTTCATGTTGGTGATTTCATCTTCCAACTGTAGGTGTTTCGATAGGAGCAAAAATATGCAGTTAAGTAATAAAGGCTAAGAAATCATTCCTGTCCCCATCATCATTTTAATGTCTTGACCCAATCATATTACAGAGCAGCCTAGAATTCTTCTAAAGGAAAAAAAGACTTTATCATTTTTTCATTTTCTAAAATTTTATTTGTGAATTAGTATATGGAAAGGCAATGGGAGTGAAATTCCAATGAGAGGAAATTCACAAAAAAAAAAAAAAAACATAAAGCTGATATCTGATGTATTGTTATTAAACATATAATTTGTTATTAAGGAGATTTAAGACTTTTATTTATAAGTTTAGTTAAACACTCAACAATGACTAATTAATTACATTTTAAATTTGATCAAGATGGAACATTGTCTTTTACATGCCAGGCATTTATTTCAGACTTAATAACTATATGACTTTAGGGTATAATTGTTATAATTTTTTTGATTTTTAAACATTTTTATTTAAAGTTTTGAGTTCCAAATTCAATCATTCACTCTGTTCTTCCCTTCTCTCCACCCTGAGATAATTGGATATATACCTGCAAGTACAGAAAATATTCCAATTGGTAATTTTGTACAAAAAGACACAAATAAAAGGGGAAAAAATGAGAGTTAAAAAAATAGCATATTTCAGTCTGTAATCAATCAGTATAATTTATTTCTCTGAGGGTGTATAGTATGCTTCATCATTAGTCCTTTGGGATTGTTTTGGATCATTGTATTGCTAAGAATAGCTAAATCATTCATAGTTCTTCATCTAATAATATTGCTATTACTATGTATAACATCCTCCTGGTTCTGTTTACTTCATCATGCATCAGTTCATATAAGTATTTCCAGAATTTTCTGAAATCATCCTGCTTGTCATTTCTTATAGCACAATAATATACCCTTATAATCATATGCCACCGTTTGTTTAGCCATTCCCCAATTAGTGGACATCCCTTTGATTTATAGGCAGTTGTTATTAAATACTTTATGTCTTTAACATCAGAGAAAATAAGAATCCTGATAGCAAGGAAAAATATATTTTATTACTAAGTTCTAACTCGATGTCAAGTTCATTTTCTTTTTTTATTCCCTTTTTTATTGTTTGGTCAGTTTCCCTGGCTGTATTCTTCATCTGGATTTATCTGAATTTATAATTTTCTATGGAAGAAAAACCCAGCCTTTGATTCAGTTAGGGTCCATGTGATGCTTCTAAAAGGCGTGAGTACAAGAGAGGAAAATGATAAGGAAATAAAAGGATAGCCAAAAGAAAAATTCAAAAAATGAGAAACATAAAAGAACTTTGGAAAGGTCTGGCTTCCTGTCATTATACTTCAATAAAACATATTTATCACTATTGTCTTTCATGAGCATATGAAAATAGAAAACCATGAACCTAAGAAACTCAACTAGAACTTGGGGCAACATCCAGATCAAGAAAAAGAGAAACATGGGACTCAAAAACCAAGAATAATTTAAGAGACTGAGGAGAATAAGGTACACAAAAATTGAAGAATTATATATCCAAAAAAAATCATCAAATTTCAAAACACAATTTGATAAATCTTATTTTTTCCAAGTTAGTATGCAACAGCTGCATGTTGTGAGGTGTTTTTTTTTGGGGGGGGAGGCTATGGGGAATTTCAGAAACTATAATTCTCTTAGTTTTGTAGGAAAATTTTCCTCTGCCAATATAAATTAGCAACTCACTACCTTGTATTTTTTTCTTGGGGAATTGAAAAAATTAAGTAGCTCGCTTATGGCCATAGAGCTATAGAAGAATGTTCCAGAAGCAGAAGTTAAATCCAGGCATATGTTCTATCCACTATACTATGCTGATTCATTTTCAGGCTGATAGAGCTTTTCTTGAGAGTGTTTTTATAATAATTTAAAAGTCTTTTAAGCTATATACATTTTTACTTGATGTGATTTCACACTGAATGCTGTCATAGAAGATATAGCCATAAAAACAAGTGTGAGCATTTTTAATCCCAGTCATCCTCAAATCTAGGATTTTTTTCTTTGTTTGTTTTGTTGTTGCTGTTGTTGCTGTTGTTGTTTTAAGAGCAATGGATTTCCAGAAGATAATGAAGTTTTTTCATGATTGTTATTTTCCCAGATGAACCCAGCTTTATGTAGACTCTTATGTACAAATATATTCTCTACCAGTTGGTGAACAATATCAGAGCCAATTTTTTTTAAATTTTTTTAAAGGACAAAGAAATACTTTGTTTTATAGAACTATCTAAGAATACATACAAATGAGTTGAGTATTTCAGGTATCTTTATTTGGTTAATTTGCTAGATTTTTATTGCCATTTTCTCCCAAGGGCGTAGATTTAATATCACACAGATTTGACGTACATAGCTTAATTTGAATTCTTAATGATATATTTCATAGTATATAATATATATATAGCTCATTAAAAGAAAGATGTTTCAGTGTTACCATAGCAATGATTTCCTGCAACATATATCTTAAATGAAAATTAAATCAATCATTGAAATAAATGCTGTTGAGCATCCAAAGATAGAAATCATTCCATCTGATGACTTCTTTTGGAACAGAACGTCACAGAGTAATCAAAATTATCTGCTTAAGTAATACTTGATTTCAGATAAAAGTAGATGGTAAATATAAAGAATTTATTAAATTATATGATATGACCTTAGAGAAATAAGCACACATGGGAGAATTTGGGGACTTGGAGTTATTTTGTATTTTACCAAAAAGAGAGGACTATAAACTTTGGGGTAAAGGGAAAGAAATGTCTTAGCAATTAGAATTGGAACAGTTTAAAATTGGTTCCTTCAGGCAATAGTGATAGTTTTCAGAAGCTAGATGACCAACTGTTTTGTATATTGTAATGAAGGTTGGTTTTTGTTTGTTTGGTTGGTTATTTTTTAGTATGGTTTCAACTAAATGCCCCGGGAATCTCTCCCAATTCTCAGATTCTGTGGTTCTATGAATTTGTTCACTTGTGTTACTTTGATTAAATAAGATGTGCCTTAGAATATATTTATTAATTTTGAATGTATTAAGATAACAAGATAAATATCTAATATTTCTACTGTTTATTATATTCTAACTTTTTTAAAACTCCAAATGAAATTGATGCATAACTAATGTTAGACGTTCATTCTCATAAGTGACTGAAAGTGGTGATCTCGAACATATAGACTTTAAATAACTTTCTTTTATTTATTAACTATTTACAAAGTATTTATTCTGTTTATAAGAGTCACAAATCATTTCAAACATTACTTCAAGGAAATAGGTAGGTTTTTATTTAAAGAGTAATATAAATGCCCAGGAGATTGGTGCTTAATGCATGAAATAAATCTTACTCTGTTCTGATGATGAAAATGTGGACCATGAGAGTCAGAAAAAGACTATAATTACTTTAAAAGATACCTTTGGGCCATAAAGATGTTCCTGTCCTAGAAGTCCAGAATGTGCTTAGAAATTTCAAACTAAATCTTAACCCTAGACTTTTCCTAGCACAGACTCAAACTTTTAATCATTCTAGAACCTACATAATGTTAGAGGGATAATTCATGTTCTGGATCCTCTAAGGGAAAGCCTGACTTTTCAGGTAAAATATAGATTAGAGTTGCTCAGTCCCTGATTATATTGAATAACACTAATATCTTTTTAGATTATTAATAAAAAATGACCATAATAAAGAAATAAAGCTTACTCCATTATATTAATACTTGACTCATAATGTCAGGATTTTTCTTGGTAATTCCTTTCCCATAGTAACCTCATGATTCAAGACAAATCCTTTTTTTAGTCTATCAAAAATTCCTAGACAAACCCTTCTTATTATTTTGTCAGAAGTTCCCCAGGATTGAAAATTGCTATAATGGGAATGAAAAATGAGGAAATACAATCGGTATAGAGGCAAACTGAGGAGCAATGTAATGTAATAAACAAAGTACTGAGCTCAGAGTTCGGGGAAGTCTTAGGCTTAAATCTTGTTTCTAAATATTTACTATTTGAACCTGGGCAAATAACTTAATTTCTCTGAGTCTCAAGCATCAATTTGGGACTTGTTAACCAAATCATAAATTGGTTGCAATCTAGACTTATGGAAGGAATTCTCACCAGAAGTTTTCTATGGTGAAGAAATCATAGCTTATTTGTATATAAAATTTATTCAGAATTCCCTAATTCTTGAAGCTTTGCTTTCTTTTCCCCTTTCCTAGCCCCACTTCTTATCAATTCCCAAATCACTGTAGATAGAACAACATGGAAAAACCTAACTAGAGTAAAAACAGCCACCACAAAGAATTCCCACCCAGTGGATGTTATTCTCCTTCTATAATGGTCCATCAGCAACCTACCAGGTTAATACAATTCTGCATGATGTCTTAAGGCCACAGAAAATAGTTAGAACCAATGAAGCAACACTTTAAGATGACACTATGCACTCTCAAGTGAAAGAAATTTTGTCATCTATGATAACATATGAAATCTTTAAAGGGAATAGATTTAGAATTATTGGATTGCAACTAACTTGTGATTAAAACAGAAAAAAATTACTGTATTGTCTACAAGCCTTTCAATAACTTGTAACTTCCCAGGAATATGAGCTTCTTGATCTTACAACTTCCTTTAAAAAGCTGCTTTATTTCTTTTGCTTCTGAATAGACATGAGATAAGGACATGCCCCCTTTATTTCCAAAGATGACCTGTTTCTTTTGCCTTATTTGCTTCTTCAATATGTATCTTTTTCTCCAGAGTAAATCTGAGTCCAAAGTTGGGGTTGGGGAAAACCACATCACACATATTAAGTTATCAAGAATGATATTAACAGCAGCTAATGTCTTAGTGAATAGATAGTAGGCCTGCTGTCAGGAAGTCCTGAGTTCAAATTCAGCCTCAGACATTTACTAGCTATATATATGGCAAATCAGTTAACCTCTTTTTGCCTTGGTTTCCTGAACTATAAAATGGAGATGATAATACCGCCTAACTCTTAGGATTGTTGTGAGGATCAAATGAGATATTTGTTAAGTGCTTTAAAAGAGTGCCTAGCTCATATTAAGCTATATATATATATATATATATATTGTTGTTGTCCAATCATTTTAGTCATGTTCAGTTCTTCATGACTCCATTTGGGGTTTTCTTGGCAAAGATATTAGAATTCTTTGCCATTTCCTTCTCCCATTCATTTTATAAATGAGGTACTGAAAAAGCTATTAAGTGTCTGAGGACAGATGAGGAAAACAGAAAGGTGAGTCTTCCTAACTCCAGGTCTGGCATTCTATCTATTGTGCCACTCAGATGCTTATAAAATAGTAGGCTTATATAAATATTAAAATAATATAAAATAACACAATATATTGTGCCCATATAAGTACTAGTAGTTATTAATAGTATATAACTAAGCACTAAGAAATCTGAAATCATAAATGACAGGAAAATTTTTTTTAAATATTTAATTCTTAATTTCAGGAAATTTATAGAAAAAATTGTTTAGAATATTAATGACACCTCACCTGCACATTTCCATTTAAATAAACCCAGAAGGTAACAGGCCATAAATTCAGGTAACACATAGTCAATTATTGTTAATGAGAAATTAGAGAGGAGGGGAATTTAAATTAGACATTAGTTCAACTTTGCCTAAAATTGAAATGATGTAATGATAGAAGTCACTATTTTTCCATTGATAAATTTCAGTCTGAATTTAGCTTTAAAAATGTCACAGCTATAGGGCTACTAGGTGGCACAGTGGATAGAGTGCCAGCCTTGAAGTCAGGAGAACCTGAATTCAAATCTGGCCTCAGACACTTAACACTCCCTAGCTGTGTGACTCTGGGCAAGTCACTTAACCCCAATTGTCTCAGCAAAATAATAATAATAATAATAATAATGATTAAAAATAAATTAAATAAAAATTTTAAAATGTCATATCTAGCTCGAGCATCTGAGTGAATATTCAGGTTATAAGTGTCAGGTTTACCCTCTGATTCAAAACAACTGTCCTTTAAATTTTATCATATTTTGTTCTTTTCATTCTCTTGTATTTTATTGACATCTGTATAAACAAAGCCCAAAAAGCATCTCCTTCTTTTAATTGTTCATGTTGTCCATGTAGTACTTTCCTTGAGTTTTTTGTTTAGAAAATGTGAAATTGTTATCTATTTCCTTGTTTTAACCATTCTGAAAGGGTAATTGACATCAATAACCTCTTTATATCTCTCTTTCCAATATCTAATGGTGTGTGTGTGTGTGTGTGTGTGAATGTGTGTGTGTGTTACTTGCAAATTTTCTCTTAAAGGGCTTTTCATCTGTAGAGTATCTTTGTCTCTTCAAAATAAACTAAGTTCTGTAATTGTAGAATTTCCTTTTAGTATACCACTTCCTTCTTCTGTTTAAATGCAATGATTAGAAATATTGGGTTTTGCCCAATTTTACAGATTAATTTGATTAATTATATCAAATACCTACCATATTAGACACCATATTAGGCACTAAGGGTAATTTTTTAAGGAAATAGTACTGTCCTGATTTACAGGAGTTTACAATCCACTGGGAGAGATAAGGCATGTACAAAAGAAAACATTAAATCATACTGCAAAGCAGTATGTAATTAGAAATGAAAATGGTATAGGAAATAAATTACAGTAGTTGAGGATAAGAGAGATTGTAAGAACCTAGAGTTCTTATAAGGAATTTATGAGGAAGACCAGCTGGAGAAATTGAGGATAGAAAGCCTGAGGGATAGAAAGGCTTTAAAAAGTAAAGAAGGAAGAAAACTTGCTAGACTAAGAACAGGGATCAAACTGAGAATTAAAACCCTATTCATCCAGGTGAGAACACTGAGGAGATGATCCTGACTACAGCAACCAGTTCATATCAAAGACAAGAAGAAGCCAAATTTGATTAGATAGAATAAAACCTGAGTGCCGAAGTGCTTGAGCATCACTCTTAGGAATAGGCCTGGATGTCAGGAGACCAGGATCTTGTTCTTGGCTCTGTCACTGCCTAGTGGGATAAACCTTGAGCATGACATTGTCATAGTTTGGACAAAGGAATGTCCCTAGAAATATGGGAATAGTAGACAACACTACTAATCAATGTACAATATATTAAATCATGTACTAAACTATGTATTCAATACTGTACTGGTTACTGTTCTCCCAATTCAATCACTCTCCTCTTTCCATACCTTCATTCATACTATCCTTATGTCTAAAACTCCAAACTTCAATCAGTTGAAATACTATACATCCTCCAATATTTAAGTACTACCTCTTCTATGAGCCTTTTCCTGATTGTCCCAGCAACTATCTCTTTCACTTTAGATTATGTAAAATACTTTCTTTATATCACTGCTAAAATTTTATCAGATTCTATTCTGTATTACAATCATTTTTGAGCTTATCCCAGAACTCCTTTTAGACTATGAATTTCCTGAAAGCAGTACTATATTTATTTATCTTCATATTTTCATTATCTATCAAATAATATACCCTTTTAAAGCATTTTTTCAATTGAATGAAATTATAGGAATATGAATCTGGCATTATATAGTACTTAGCAAAAGATGGGAGCACAGAGAACTGTACATAATGTGATGACACTGGAAATGGAAAAGAAGGGGTGGATTCAATAGAATTTTCAAAGGAAAAATGATAACACTTGATGATTAATTGGAAATCAGAGTTGAAGAAGGAAAAATAAAAAATAACTCAGGTTTTTAGCTTGGGTGAATAATTGTGCTAAGTACAAAAATATTAAAGAAATGAATATGAGTGAGTTATGGAAGAGGATTGGGAATGTCATACATGTTTAGATTTCAGATTGTAGATTTAAAACTAGAAAAGACCATACAGTTTAAATCTTTCATTTTGTAAATGAGTAAATTTAGATGCTAAGCAGTTCTGATTTGCTCAAGGTCACAGAGGTATTAATGGAGCAGCTGGATTCAAACCTAGTCCTTTGTCTCCAAATCTAGTGCTTTTCTGATTGCCAGAGATTGCTTCATGCAATTTCTATGCTTCAGGGATAAATAGATGCCTCTTAACTATGTTTAGCTTAAACCCATAAACTAATTTCATGCCTGTTCTTCAGGTTCTTTTGGTGTATTGTGACCTGTCTGGCTTGGTCTTCCAGGCCCTGATCTCCCATTTTTATACCCTCACAATTCCTTTTCCTGGCTTAAAAATATTGCTCCTCCATCTGATTTTTTAAGCAACCTCCCTAGTGCTGGCATACAACATGTAGAAAATGTGTGCTTTCCTACCGGATTTGTGCTTCTTCCAAGTGGAAGCAGTGTTCTGCAGGTAACAGAGATTGCAAAGTAAATTAAGACCTTGAGAGTCCTTTGAGTTTCAATATATAATAAATCAATCAATCATTGAATGTGTCTACTAAGTATATACTTAGTAGACACATTCAATGATTCAATGATATATATATGTAAATGTATGTGTATATTTGTTTATTTTAATTGAATTGAAAAATCAAAAATGGATTTTTGAACAAAAGCTTTGGGAAGTTATCATTAAGCCTGATTCTAAGCCCAGTGGCCTTTTGAAGTTGGAGGTCCTTATGCCCAAACAGGAATCCCAAATATGAGCAGATTTAAGCCCATAAATAAAATTAAATGTAGTAGGTAAAGGAAAGGAGACAAAGAAATTCCTAACACCTTCCCATTAACAGCCTAAATCAAGTATTTTACTTAAAGAATTAAATGCTAGACTTACCCACAGGGAAAGCATCAATTATTTCCATTTATTTGGGAGTATGATTTTTAAAACCTATTTGATTTGACCAAGGCAATGACTTATTCAGAGATAAACCCTCTCCTTCCCACTCTACCCCCAAAATACTATATTTGACTGCTGATAATTTTTGTATTTTCATCTTCAAAAAAAATTTCCTATAATAAAACATCTATTTTCTCCTTTGGACCAGCTAGATGATAGAGATTTCCTATTTCTAAAACAAACTATGGAATTGTAAGATTAAAACTTGTACAACATAACTACATGGGAATTTTACAAGAATGGCTTAGAAAAAACACTTGTCCCTCTGAATATTTCAATATGCAGGATCTTCCTAGAGTCCTCTTTCCTACAGACCAGCATGCTGACTACTTTTAAATATGAGTCATAATCAGTCCTTCAAGCACAAGCACCTCAATAGAATCCATTTACTCAAGTAGGAATTAACAATGCAAATATAGAGGAAGATATAACCTAAAAGCAGCTGAAAAAAATATCTTCTTTTATAATCCCTCTTGACATTGTTGGATTATGAAGCAAATTTTTAAAAATGCAGAATTCACAGACTTAATTGCTTATGCATCATACAGAAACCCAACTAAAAATACTAAATCTTTCTTTAATTAAAAAAAGTTTTAAAATTATTTTAATTTTAATTCTTTTCCATCTCCAATTTAATCTGAGTTTGATTCTTCCCACCAAGAAACAATTCTCCCCTCTTCTTTTTGCATCTGAATTACTGATCACTACTCAGACTGTTTTTTTTTCCCCATTAGGTGGCATTTTTGTAGCATTGTTGCTACAAAAATCAAATTGATAAAGGACTTAGTTTCTTTTCCAACAGCTACATCTAAATGGCTACAGAGCAATTTAGACCCAAACCCGGCTTTCAGAATGGTCTCTCAAAAACCACTGAGGCAAATACAAGGCATGTGCTTGTCTATTTAAGGAGATAATTTGGAAAGAAAAGTAATAACAAAGCTCTAAGTTAAATTGAAAACTTAGTGGAGCATTGATCATTCTGAGAACTACTTACTTTTTTGGACCTTAAAAGTCAATAAAAGACTAGAATTGTGAAATGAACTGCTTATCATTAGGGTCGAGCAGACTACTAATTTCTACTTTTTATTATTTAAAAGAGCAATACCTATACTTTTATGTTTCCAAGTTCTCCTTGTTGATATAGAGTTATTTTTCTGAGTTAGGTATCTATAGACTTTATATAAAGTGTAGGCAGTTATCTTGGGCACTCTGTTTCCATGGTAGCTTGCTAACCATATATATTTTTTTTAATTATAGCTTTTTATTTACAAAACATATGCATGAATAATTTTTCAACATTGACCCTTGCAAAACTTTCTGTTCCAACTTTTCCCCTCCTTCCTCCCACCTCCTCCCATATATGGCAGGTAGTCCAATACATGTTAAATATGTTAAATACAATATATGTGTATATATTTATACAGTTATCTTGCTGCTCAAAAAAGATCAGATCTAGAAAGAAGGTTAAAAAAAACCTGAGAAGAAAAACAAAAATGCAAGCAAACAATAACAGAAAAAGTGAAAATGCAATGTTGTGGTCCACACTTATTTCCCATAATTTTCTCTCTGGGTGTAGCTGATTCTCTTCATTACTGAACAATTGGAACTGGCTTGGATCATCTCGTTGTTGAAGGGAGCCACTTCCATCAGAATTGATCATCATATAGTATTGTTGTTGAAGTGTATAATGATCTCCAGGTTCTGCTCATTTCACTTAGCATTAGCTCATGTAAGTCTCTCCAGGAGTCTCTGAAATCATCCTGCTGGTCATTTCTTACAGAACAATAATATTCCATAACATTTATATACCACAATTTATTCAGCCATTCTCCAATTGACAGGCATCCATTCAATTTCCAGTTTCTAGCCACTACAAAAAGGGCTGCCACAAACATTTTTGCACAAACAAGACCGCACATGTTTTTCAGAGTAAAAAGGTCTTAGGTGCACATGCTGTCTGGGTGACCAAAGACAAGCCATTTGGTCCTTCAGTATCTCAGGCTATTTTCAAAGACAAGTTACATATCAGACAAAGAGCTTTGTTGGGAATTTTCCATACTCATTAAATCACAGAATAAAACAAAACTTAAAAAATTTAAACAGCTAAAAGAAAATATCATGATGTATCTGCTCCTCTTTCCTGAGTAATCTGATTTCTTTGAAATAAGGAACAGCTTAAGTGAAACAAAAATGAGTGGGGAGGGTGTTGTAATATTTCTATCAATATCAATAGCACAACTATTAAGTAGTTTTAAATTGGATATAGTATAGGTTCTCAAGGTCATCACTAACTAAATAGATAGCATGTTTCTACTGAGTACATTTTTCCAGGTAATTCTTATATTTGTTTCATAGTGATTTTAGAAAAACTTCTATCAAATAGTCATACCTCAATAGCCTTTTGAAAATAGTATTCTCTAGTATCTAACTAAGGCCTTGGAATTTTAGTTAGCTGTTAGAAAGCTATGAGAAATAGATTCTTGCTAGAATAATGTAAGAAAGACCTGATTGCAATTTTAAAATTCCTAAATAAATCTAAAAAAGGAAAAGCTCTTAAGAATTTCCTAGGACCTCTAAGTTAATGACTCATCTAATTCCCTGTTACCCTAATTTGAGAGACCAGAGGCCTTGCCATCTTATGGATGTAGGGATATATATACACACACACATGAAAATATAGCTTATTTAATAGAAGACAGAATGATTCTAAGCGATGTTGAAGTGAGTATAGACAAAGGAAAAAGTAACTCATGATATGTGAAACAGCATTTATGCTTTTGAAAAGTATATCAGTTTCCTCAAACAAATCTTTTAATTCCTTACAAAAAGTTTACTCATAATTTGTTTTAAATACCGTTTTTGAGACCAACTAATTGTTCAACCTCTCATCATTCTGTTGAACTAAATTCTTCCTCTTCAATAAACTAATTCTCTTTTTAAAACTTCATATTACAAGCATCATCTACTTTGCAAAAGTGACATAACAAACACAATGCTAGATTTAGTACCCTGTGCCTAGACTCATATGCACAATCAGAAAATGTGGCCATTGTGACATTTTTATGAGGTAAGGAAAATTGTGTTCTAGTTTGTGTGGCATTGCTTTAATACTATCAAATTTTAAAAGTTTACTTTATGTAAGGAAAAGAAGGGAAATGCAAATTTTATCTAACATATAAGAAGGAATCTCCCACAATATTTGAGCGTACATAAATTTAGGCTTAAACATTTTAGTTGCTGATAATTATATTTTATAGATAGTCTGATGAATAGAATAGTAGCTTTAAAAAAGAAAACTTTATGCATGATTTATTGTATTACCTTCAGTAAGTTATTAGATCTTTTCATGCTTCAGTTTCTCAATCTTTCCTATAAGAATCTCTCTCTCTGTGTTTCTTTCTCCTTCTCTCTCCCTTCCTGTTTTTCCTTCTCCTTCTCCCTCTCTCTCTCTCTTTTTACATATATTTATATATGACGTACACATACGCATGTACACACACACGCACACACACACACACACACACACACACACACACACACCCCCTATACTCAACCTCTACACACACTTTATTATATGGTTATGAGGATAAACAATCAGTCAACAAGTAATTATTAAGCACTTACTATGTATCAGGAACTGATAAAATTATAAATACTTTGACTCTGAGATATAAGTAATCAATCTAGGAAACAATCATGGAAGAAAATACAATAGTATCCTGTCATAGGAATATGTAACAATAACAATTACTCACTTATGTGTATGCCTTTTTGTAATCTTTGTAGCAATTAGGCTTTAAAAATACCCAAATTATAAAGTAACATCAATCAATAATTTCACAAAGTCAATGATATCTTCTGAATAGAAGCAATTCCAGTTGGAAGTTCATAATGGCCATTCTAATGATGGGTAAAACTGCATCTGTAATGTCTTGAGCTTTCAGAAGATAGGAAGAAATACTGGTTGAAGTCCTAAGGTAACTTTTTAATAACAAAAATGGTCCTCCTCCTGTATTCCTTTTTAAGTGGACTTTATTTATAGCTTGCATTGTTGCTCTTACTTCACTCTCTACTGGGTAGTACTTTTAACCTAATACAACATGTTAACTAAAATAACTTTGTTTAGCTTTAAACTTTTTTTTGGTGATTTTCATTGTAACACTTCTATTTACGAAAGGAATAGAAGGAAAGTAAATATTTTATCTAACACATAAGAAAGAATCTCCCATAATACATAAGTTTGGGCTTAAACATTTTAATATTCTATTTTTAAAAATTTTTTCATGGTTCAAATACTTTTTATCACAGTCCAAAAAGGCAACCCAGACCTACATATTTAGCATAGATATAGACACTTTTGGAAAGAAATTAATTTTTAATAAGAGAAGTCCATTTCTTTGTCATCAATATTTCCTCTGACTGAAATATTTTACCTAGAGAGTGAAACAAAGTAATCAGTGTGATTGTCTTTTTGTTTTGGTTATATTCTGTTTTAAGTCAAGCAAGTTTTGAGAATTGGACAAAGTTAAAAGATATCAGTGATGAGATGATTTGCACTAAACAGCATCAAGTAAGTACAGTGGTTGCTGACACTAGATAAGAACAACATAGTGGTTAATGGTGAACTGGGTAATAATTTAATTTCTTTTGTTAACTTGTACAATATGAACCAAGAATTGAAATAGCAGTGTGAAACTAAACCGTTTTTACATGGCCTATTAGATGTAAGAAAGACAATGTCTGAGAGCTTAATTTTCAAACAATTACCTCAATTGAAAGCACCTTTTCCTTCTCCATTTCTTTATTTTTTTTTCATTTTTTTTAATTTTGCTGTGAAATCGTCTATGGATATGGCTTATAACCCTGTTAAATAACCCTCTCATAAAATGATTTTACTTTCATAAAAGCGTTCCTCATAAATATATATGTATATAATATAAAAATTACAAGCCCATCCACTATTGATTTTTTTTAATATACTATGTCTAAAATTAAAACAAAATGCACTGTTATAAAAGTTAATTTTTTCCCCATGGATTAAATTTCCCAATGAGATAATTTTCAAGTTATTTAAAATAAATTTTGTTTAATATTAATCTATAATAATAAATTAAAATAACCTTATTCTCTTCCCAAGACAGATTTGGTTTTATTTTTTAATTAGCTAGGACAGTTTTCCCTAGATTATAAGCTGTTCCTCTACCTGAATCTGATTATTCTAAATACATTTCTGTATTTAGAAAAGGACCATTGGTGCTTTGTTCCAGGCCTATGAATCTAGGGAAGACTAAAAGTTCTCTTGGTCCTTAAATAAAATAGAAACAATATAGCTTAAAACATAATTAGTAAGAATAAATAGATAAAATAGGAGCTACCACTTGATAGACTGACCCAAACTCTTCCATTTTCCCATTCTCTTCCACCTGGTTAACCTAGGTGTGAGTGCTCATGGTTTTCCTGGACACAATTATGGCTCAGTTTTCTAGTGACCACAATGATATCTCCAATTGCTCACTTTAAGAAGCTCACTTAACTCCTTAAAGGCTCTTATACAACACAGATATAGATAAATTCAGTTTTTCTAATTTGTGCTGTATAAATGTTCCCACAGGGGCTAAATGAGTGTCTCTGAAAGTGAATATTTTAACCTGGAAAGATATTTGCTAACTGGGTACAACCAGGCAATGTAAGAGCTAGAAATGTGTAATGAGTTACAATATTGAGAAAATATTTTTTTCTGAAAAGGCAAACAAAATATTAATAATCTAATAAAATATATAAATCAATTTATAAATTAATTAATTTCTGAATCTAATTAGACATTATAACCTTTTCAATTCCTCTGGAACTTGTCAGCACTCAATAATTATTGAATTATCATAAAACCAAAAGAGACAGTGTAGAGTTCATGAACAGAAATTTGGAATCAAAACTGCCAGGTCTTATCTCTAATATATACTGTGTGATAATGGACAAGTTACTTAACCTCTTAGTGTCAGTTCTATAAAACTGTTACAGATGAATTGTAGATCTGCATTGGTAAAGAAAGTTTCTCCAATGGGAGTTCCCTCCACCAAAGAAATCAAAGTTCTGACCAAAGTTTCAAAACAAAACAAAACAAAACAATATTTCCAATATTGAAACTACACTCTGGTTTTAAGTGAAATTTCATTAAATGAGCCCCCTAGTGGACTAAAAGACTTGTTTCTAGTGTATCTAATTTAAAACCAGGATGACTTGGAAAAATAAGATCCACTAAACATTTTTTTAATATTATACATAGAGTATATGACAGTATAAATAGAAGAATTAAAAAAACTTTTCACTCACCTACTTATATTTTTAGATATAGTCATTAATCTTCTAGAGAAAAATTTAAGAAATATTTTCTCTATCCATGAGTTAAAAATGGAGAAAATTTACTCCTGGGCATATGTCTTATATAAGCAGTAGATTAAAATGAAGGCATTACTTTCCTAAGGTTTAATTACTTAATGCACACCTGATCTGTTCTTCTAAATAGCATGTAATGATTTTAACAATCAAAATAGAATTTAGACCTTTTTTCCTAAGGCCTGAATTCTAGTCTAATAAATCCTGACTTCTGGTCTATTTCCATCAATACTTACTAAACTGAGACAAAGCACAGAACTATAAATTTTACTCCTTCCCATACTCCACTTCCCTCCAAAAACACAAGGCAGAAACTCTGCTCAATTTAACTATGATAGAGGATAGACAAGAAATCATTAGCCTTCTCCTTCAGAGAATAAAATGCAACCTGGTATATTTCTCTACCTTTAAATGCTGACTTTCCGCAAGGATCCAAAACATAATCCCTTAAATCTCAGTTTTTTAGTGTCTTGCCAAAACTCCCATCTAATTAGTCATCAGCATAAATTATTTGGCTTATGGAAGAGCTATTAAAAAAAAAAAAAAGAGCTACCAAATACCACAGGCATTTTTGTCACATTTGAAAATAAGCAAAATAATTCAGACTTTTGGTTTGGATTGCAGTGGAGGGGGTTGTAATATGGTAATGAGAGGTTTATTTACCTTATGGGAGAAGCTTATAAAAGAGCTTAAATCCTCATTCCTTCTAACATCTTAACAGCTGTGCAGTTTCTTACAAAATATGTTTTATCGTTTCAAGAAATGCTGTTAACCTCGCAGTTTTAAAACTGAATGAACAAGGCCTCTTGGACAAATTGAAAAACAAATGGTGGTACGACAAAGGAGAATGTGGCAGCGGGGGAGGTGACTCCAAGGTTAGCCTCAATGTCACCAAAGCGGGTAAACAGTATGTAAAGTAATTGGTGCATCTGCTGGGGTCCTTCCTTCTGACCTGAGACTTGTGATACTACCAGGACTGCTGGTAAAGGTTCCTCATGTACTATAGTATGCAATTACTGTCAAAGCAAAAATATTTGCATCTGTTGTCAATTTCAGGAATTAATCTTTCATTCCAGTACCAAGTCCCTATGGTTTTCAGGACACTATAGAGAAGAAGCCAAAGGCAGATCAGTCTGTAGTCTAATTCATAGCAGGTATAGAATAGAAAAGAGAAACAAAGAGCATACAACATTATATTCTAAGGGGCTTACCTTCAATAATTTATATATAAGCATTAGAAAAGAATAGTAAACATGACTTTGAGAAATTTGGTAGTGATAAAAAAGATCAGAGAGAGTAAATCAGGCCAGATACCTTTTCAAAGAGAGAACCAGATTCAATGATGAGAAAACATGGATGGGCTGAAATCTACATCTTTATTGGAAGTACCCCATTGATAAAATCACAGATTCATTGATTTGTTAGAGCAAAGATACACTAAACTCTAAGACTTTCTTGGGCTATCTTTCAGTGAATCAATAATTGAACAGGTTCCAATTACAGTTATATAAGAGACTAGAAATTATCGTGTGATAACTAAAAAACTGCGTCTTCTCTTAAAATAGAATCAAGGGCACCTTAGCCTATTATCATTGAATATTTCTTACTGATTCTCTTTAAAAACAAGGTCAACTAAGTTTTATCTTTACTTTATCTTTTTTTTTTATTTCCAGCATATTCCTCTGACCTTTTTTCCCCTAAGCAGTGCCTTAAGGGAAAAAAGGAAAATTTATATAGAAGATATAAAATATCATTGAATGTGCCAAGAATCACATTTTAGAATGTCCTATGAGTGTATATATGTAGGTGCAGTGCAGTGCAATACAGTTAGGGGAACCTGCATGCACAAGTGGGCTTTATACAGGTACTAGATAGTTGTTCTCAAGTAGTTTGAAAATAAAATGAAAGTTGAAACATGAGTTTTATAATTATCCCTTGATTATAAAATCATTTGTTCTTTCTGGTAATACTTTCTTTTATTCCAGTATCTAAGATACAAAGTTTAATATTATTATTATCCACCCCAAAGAGAAGCCTCCTGTTGTGTGGGTTTGTGTTTTGAATACTCATAAGACTTCAGGCCAACTCACAGTGAGGACACAATTATGACCTTTTCGATGTGCCAATATGCTTGCAGAGGCATGCATCTGACTAGGAAATGCATTAATTTCTGGAAAACTCATAAATATAATAGTACTGACTTGGAAAACTAGAAATATCAGCTTCTCCCAATCAAGCAAAAAATCCATAGCCCAGCTATAAATCATACAATATGAGTATTGGATGACCCTTGAGAGATCATCTAGCTTTTCTAACAGAGGAGAAAGCTGAGATCTAGAGTGGTGAATGTATGATTCAGTTCAGCACCTTCCTGTCTATTCTAATTTTTGCAAGAGATGAGAGAAGAAAAGAAGGGATTTAAATACATACAAATACCTTAAACCTGGAGATAAGGAAAAAAGAAAGAAGTGACTATGTTCTCCACATCTCTTCCATTTCCTAAGTGCTGCAAAGATATTCTGTAAGATGGTATCATAGAGAAAGAGAAAGAAGAAATAAGAAGCATGAAGTGGGATTCATAGTTCTCTATTCGTGAGAGTCTCTAGGAGAAAGATAAAAAAGAGAGAAAGGAAAATCAATAAAATGTCCTTTCTTAGATTAATCTAAGAGACTGTCTAATTTGTTGATATTGCTTCTATAGCTAATATATAGCACTTATTTCAATAAGAATACCTAAATTAATAACACTACTATGTAAATTAAATACATAAAAATATATTATGCCATCCAGCAGAACATTTTCTAATGGAGTATTTAATATCATTCAAAAATATTTGTTGATATATGGCTATTTTTATCAGCTCTACAAGGAAATCTAGAGTCGGTCTTAATGGATAAATTTCTTAATACTAATAATGAAATGCCTTCTTTTGTTTTCTACCAAGGCCTCATTACTTTATCTGAGGAAAAATCATATGAACAAATGTAGAAGTTTAAAAGAAATTGAGGAGTCATAAACATGTTTTGAATCAAAAATAGTTAGATTTTTATCTTTATGTGATTCAATGCTCTTATAATTCAAAAAATGAAATGTTTTTATTAGTTAACATTCTGTTATATATCACAACTATAAACCTTGCAATGCTATGTTAAAATGAGTGCTAAAAAATTATTGCAAATCTTCAAATTAAAAATAAAACTTTTAAAATATTTATTAATTAAATTATTACTCAAAAAATAATTGTTTTAATTAATTAAATAATGCTAATGTTATTGGATGGTTAAGCAAAATACAGGATATAACAGGTAGTTAAGTATTTGAAAAGATGTTTTTTTCCTCTTTCCCCCAATGCCCTCCATCTGAAAACTTTATCTATCTTCACAGACTACTATATCAGAGGCCTTGTGATACATTCTAGGGAGTATGCAAATATGAGTGAAAGAGCCTCTAACATCAAGAATTTGCCATCTAAGAAGAAACTAATAAACTCTTTGAGGGTGTAAGTAAATGTCCAAACAAATCAAAAACACCTAGGTTTGAATTCTTTTCAGTTTACATGAGTGAGCTTAATTGTGCCTCAGTTTCCTAATCTGTAAAATGAGAATTTGACTAGGTGATTTCTAAAGTATAATCTTCCTAGTAAAGCATGATGAATTTTTCTTTAGGGCAGCTGCCCAGAAGACAACCACTGGAACATATATTACTTATTTTATGGAATACTACTCAGAAAGATGATCTGATAGTTTAGCTTATCCTACCCAGTCATTTAATGGAAGATGAGACTGAAAGTCAGAGAAAAAACCTAGAGAGCCCAGGTGTTATGGATCCCAGACTAGTACTTTTTCTACCATAGCACACTATCCTTATATCTACACAGTAAGTTAAATGAACAGATAGCAACTAGAGGGATTAATTATATTTCTCTAAAAAAAAAAAATAGGTATATAGACAGGAGAACATTCTTTAAGATAAAAAATCTCCAGCACTAATGAATATCTTCTCTTTTTTGCCTCCTCCAACAATATTTGATGGTAATGGAGGCAAAGAAAATGGCAGAAGAGACTAAATTTTCTGATGAAGGATAATTTCTGAAAAAAGTCATATATTCTGGCTACTCCTTATATACTGAAGGATTTCTAACTATATTATAAGAACTTCATTATATGGTTTTAAGAATTTGATTATATGAATATGTTGGAATTAAATTGTGTTTAGATTTATATAAAGGAAATTATCTCTATTAAACATTTGCATGAGAATAGAAGATTATTCCAGCAAAACTCAAATAATATTTGTCAATGATCTCCTTTTATATTTTAAGCATGAATGATCCTTTCTCAACAATGCCTAAGTCATCTTTCCCTTGGCAGGGTGTTATGTGTGAATAGTAGTGATATGAATATGATAGCAGATATTAGGGGCATGCTTCATGGAATAAGTAAAATCCTATCATTAGCATAACTGAAAGCAGGAAATGAAATGGACTATAGCCAGCTTCTACAAAGTCAGTCTGTTGACATACACTTTTATAAATCCTGAAGAGAAACAAAATAAATAAATTTATGGAATAACAAATTGAAACAAAATTCTGAATAATAGAGAAAATATCTCAAAGCCAATAGTTTTGGGTTCACAGTAATTGCATACCTTTTATTTACCAATCTTCCCTAGCAGTATGTGCCTGTTACCTAAAGCGATCGAGCAGGCCCCAGTTGTATGTCTTTTTCTAAACCTGGGCCTATAGTACAAGACATAGTACCCACTGTGGCCTCTGCTCTGTCACTTTACCATGCGATTCTAATGTAGTTTTACTTGAATAACATAAAATAACATATATAATGTTATTTATGTTATTTTCCACGTGAAGAACTCCTGTAAACCTTGCCGTTTTGAAACTCAGTGAGGCAGGCGTCTTAGACAAGCTGAAAAACAAATGGTGGTACGATAAAGGTGAATGTGGACCCAAGGACTCTGGAAGCAAGGTTAGTCACTGCAGCTCGGGACCTCCTCTTGTGTTCACCCAACACTAAAGGGAGCCATGGTCAAACCTAGATGGAAACTAAGCAATGAGCATTCCTCTTCCTAGCACAAACCTACCCATTGAAATTAGTTGTATTAGTTTTTAAAAATGGGGTCTGGCTTAACACACATGTACACACACACACACACACACACACAACCCACTTGTTCTTCCAATATTAAAGCTTTAAGAAAAATAAACCATTAAATGCAGAACAAACCTTTTTTTAATGTTTCTTTTAATGGGGTTTCTTTTAAGTTAGAGGTCTCCAATTTAATATAACACTGATTTAAAAAAAAAAAGATTTTATTTTATTTTGTTCAATTTGCTTTGGACTTCATCAATTCAGAGTTCTTACTGAATTTACAAAACAAGAAAGGGGATAGTTACTTTTAGCCACTAGAAAAAAAAAAGAAAAAAAGAAAAATCTACATTAAAGAAATGAATGTTTACCCAGAAGAGTTCAATAATACTGATTTCCCCAAATTGGCAAATAATGCACTTTAATTTAAAGAGGCACTATTACAAGAATATCCCATTAAATGAAAGTATGGAAGTTTCAAGTTTTTAAATTTTCCCATTAGGTTATTCAATGTTTAGTAGTAGCATTTCTAACTCATAAAATTTTTAATTAATGAAATTTGGTTTTGGAAAATGACAAGACCTATAACTCTGTTTCAATTAGATACATCTGAAATTGATGGTTGCAAAAAAAAAAAAAAAGCATTGCAAGGTAACATGATATATGTACATGTGTGTATATATATGTTATATATGTGTGTATATATATATACACATATATTATAGAAAAAGGGTTTTTGTCAAGCCTTCTAATTTTAGAGGTATGGAGAACTCATTCTGTTTCCACTTTGCTGAAGAGGGCAAGTCTCATGTAACTCGTAGTCTGTATTAAAGAGTTGCATGTGACAGTGATAGGTTAAATGATTGGTCCATAGTCGCAAAGATAGTGCATGTCAGAGGTCAGACTTTATTCTGCTATATTGCTTTATATACAGATAAAGCATACTAAATATATGTCTAGTTCTTTTATATTTGAACATGTGTATTTATTGGCAATTATCCATTTTTCTGAAAAGGAAAAAAATAATATTTGATGTTTGATATGTAGCATATAACCTTAGAGCAGATATTATGGATGGAATTTTTAAATAAGTAGAAATCAGGCAAAGTTCTAAATCACTTCTTATCAAACTATCAAATTTTTCTAAGAGTTTTCTCCACCTCTTGTCCTTAATAGCATTGGTCTTTTAGCTATAATAGAATGAAAGCTTTCTTTAGAATATCAAAGATTCTTTTACCTTTCTGGTTCAGACAACTTACTGTCTATGCTGAGATGAAGTCCTTGATAGAATTTCTGAAAATCAGTTACCAGGACCACTCTAGTAATGCAGAACAAATAGTGCATCTTTAAATTAAATCACCAATAGTGCTGTTCACGTTTTCCATTATCTTAATTCTAAGAAAATAATAAGAGACCATTGCTTAGGCCACTAATTCTCTTCAAATGTTTCATACAAGTGTGGGGTTACATGGTGCCATGCATATTACCTTACAAATATATGTCTAATTGTAGAAAAAATTATTATGAGAAAATCCAGAGGTTAAGTTGTGTGAACATCTTAATGTCCCTGATAATTTAAAATCATGTGCTTGGCTATTTCAGAATATTTTGCAATAAGATGCATGCCTGAAAACACCATATAATTAAAAATATCTTAATAAGAATGGAAATTAGATTATTCTAAAATATTCATAGCTGTGCTAAAACATGAATAATTTCATTGCTTAAATACTGTGTAGAATAAATCTATCTATCCATGGCCAATATAGCATGTATCTGTCATATCAGTGTAACATATATGAAGAAATATGTCTTTTTGATACTTTCCTTACTAGTTAAAGGGACTTTCCTATATAGAATAGCCTTAAAATGATTAAATAGCCTGTTACTATCTATGCACATGATTATTCAAATAATAACCATGAAAAACTGGTGTTGAAAACCTTAGTTCCTTAATAAAGGATGGAAAGGTAGGGAGAAGCAGAATCATTCCCCTACTGAAATGGCAGATATTAAAAATTTTTCTTGTAATGTTTACAGAGTCAAGCCAACCCATCACCCATGTAACAAACTTTTAATTAAATCATTTTCACACTTGTCACTTATTTCTGACACTCTGTCCAAATGTTTCCTTTCTTTTGATATGGGGGAGTGAAGTGGTTTTAATTGCCTACTTCATAATGTTAATATCCCATTGAATCCAATTACATTCTAAATATGCAGGCAATAAAATTAGTCTTTCTTGGGATGAACTCTCCATGATCGGCTTTATTTTAAAATCCATCAACCCAAAATTCCATGTTAAAATCCTTCTGACCTAAAGGTTGTGCATATTTATACTTGTTGCCTGAATGTCTCATTGTTCTTATTGCTTTAGGAAGCCCATGTTTCTATCACTAACTGAAGTGATTCTCTCTCCCCAGGACAAGACGAGTGCCTTGAGCCTGAGCAACGTAGCTGGAGTCTTCTACATTCTGGTTGGCGGCTTGGGCTTGGCCATGCTGGTGGCTTTGATAGAGTTCTGTTACAAGTCCAGGGCAGAGGCAAAGCGAATGAAGGTGGCAAAGAGTGCACAGACTTTTAACCCAACTTCCTCGCAGAATACCCAGAATTTAGCCACTTATAGAGAAGGTTACAACGTATATGGAACCGAAAGTGTTAAAATTTAGGGGTAGGACTTAGGGCCAACTACAGTGAGTGGGTGATGCATCTTGTATATGCAGTGTCGTGACCTGTCTGTCCAGTGGTGGTAATGCTTGCTTCTAATTAGAGCTTTCTATTTTTTGGAAACCAGTGCAAAGTGCAAATCAGTTTCTTTGGCTGCAGATGTACGGTACACTCTTCTGTGTTGTTCATAGACATCTGCATTGCAAGGATCAAACAAACAAACTAAAAGAATTTTGCTGTTGTGAATCAATCCAAAGAGTTCTGCTACATGAAACTCAAGTAATGCCAAAAAAAAAAAAAAAAAGGAAAAAAAAAAGAAAAGAAAAAGAAAAGAAAGAAAGAAAGAAAAAGAAAAAAGTTTAATTTAAAATTTAAAAAGTTTAATTTAAACTTTAGTTTAAATACCTAGCACATAGGCATTTATTTTCTTATTTGTGGCTAAGGTCAGTTTGGCTAAGTTCCTTTCAGTATTGCATAATTGTTAAGTTGCCAGGGACTAGATATTGTTTTGCTAGTATGTCTAAGTTCATAGATCTAGATATGGAAGGTACCTTAGAGGACATCTAAGGCATTAATTTTATAGATTAGGAAACAGAGACACAGGAATATTAAATAATTTGTCCAAGATCACATAGATAGTATGTGTCAAAGGAGTTTCCCAGAGCCAGATCTTCAGCAGTTGTAGGTTAATCCTGGTGATGATTAACACTTTTTTAGGTTCAATTCTGCTTTCAGGTTCAAACTCTTATTAAAGTGAATGAGAATCTCAGTCTTATACCAGTAATAGAACTTAAGCTACACTTGAGATTTTAGCTTTATCAGAGGGATCCAACAGAATTTAGATGTTTTTGTGAATGGAATCAAATCAAAGTTATTTTTTAAAAGGCACATATTTTGCAAGTCCAGAATAGTTAGGATATAGCCTATCTACAATGAATAGTGGTAAGTAAGCAGTAAAACCCAACCAACCACCATGTAAAGTAATTATAATTTTCCTCATTCATGACTCTCAAGAAAATTGAGGATCAAAAGAATGATTTGTCCAAGGACATGAAAATTACTTTCAGAAGTCTAAAATTCATTCCTTCTTTCTATTAACAGACCAAGTGATTTTTGATCAAGCGTTGAAAAAATTTGTCCTAAATTCATGCCTAAAGCCCAATTAAAAATAACATTAAATGATTAATTAGGAATATTCACTCTAACACTGAAATTAACTCATTAGGGAAAAAAATCTGACATCAGGAAAGGTTGAAGGCAAAAGGAAAGGGGGGTGGAAGAGGGTAAGATGAAGAAAATGTCATGGAAACAACAAGCATGAACTTGGACAGTTTTGAAGGTAGTAGAGAATAGAAGGGCCAATAAGACTGCCACATTCTATACTGACTATTGAAATTACTCAAATAGCTTTGGACAATACTGCTGGACCCCAAGCCAAAAAAATGACAAGTTGGGGGGAATTCACTTATCATATTGTTTCCCGAGATGTCCAGCATTTCCACAAGCTAGAAAACAACCTACTATCAACTTCAAGAGCTGGATGTTCAGGAAACATCCTGTGTGGATTTTTATGTGTGGAATTTTAGCATTTATTTTGTAAAAGCTCTTTTGTCATTGCATCAAAAATATGGCTTTCTTGGCAGGAAAGGGCATTTTAATCATTTGAAGTGATTGAAAATAGGCAAACAAGACATTAGAAGAAGTTTACCTATGACCCTACTCCCATGTAAATAATTAAATAAAAGAATAGCTTGCAAATTCTAATTCACTTAAAAATCTTTCAACAATTTTAAAATTAATGAGGCATTAATGCTTCCTTTTATAACATTACTATAAAAAGAATATTTTAAGTTGACTACATGATATTGTAGTGTATATCCTCTATAAATCCTCTTGTCTTTGAGGTTGATACCTCTAAGATAACAAATTTCAGAGGAAAATAGACTATTGAGATTCCTATGTTCTTTTAAGTCTTGGAAATTTTCAGGGTAGAGAAAGCTTTCATGAGAAATAATTTCTTGCTGCAGTCATGCTCCAAGTTTTATAAAATTTTTTTCTAAATTTTAATTAGCCTTGAAGCTCTTTGATTCTCTTGATGTTTTCAAAATTATTCAAAATGTCAGTAGTTGAAAAACTATTATCCTTACATTAATAAGACTTTTGAAAACTGAATATTATAAAGCAAGCAAAATTTATTATATCTAGCTGACCATCCCATAAAGGAAGATGGTCAAAATCAAGAGTAACTAGAGAATTCTAGCCCAATCCAAAATTCATAGTGACTTAAGATAACACATTTTCCTTTGATCGGCTCCATTCAAGCATAAAACAAAGTGGAAAATTAGGCTACTGATGCCACAAGATATAGGCATTTTGAAGTATTAGAAATGAGTAGCATTTGGGAAGAGATACAACAGTCTCTGTCAACACACATTCTATTTCTCAATTCAATGATTCAACATTATTTTTGTGATTGTAATTGTATCCATACCATAATTTCTTCACAAAGGATTACAAAGAAAGATAACAACCTCAAAGATACTGCATTAGATCAGTACTATAGTGAAGCCCTAAGGAAGCAGGCTGTTGGTAATAAAATAAAAATTTTGCTTCACCAAAAATCTTCAAAACATTTTTGATAGTATTTCTTCCCAGCAAAGACCTGGACTGCAGTTTTTTTCTTAATGTTAACTTGACAAAATAAATCTATTCTTCAAGTCCTGAAAGTAGTGATAGAACTTATCCCTGTAATTTAACAAAGAAAATCCAATTTATCTCATATATAAATGCCAACATCATACTTTTGATTATCTTATGTTACTCCTTTTCACAAAAATCCATATTTTTAATATTAATATTTTCCTTAGAGAGGATAGATGGCTACAAACTATAAAATATGCTGCTCTCTTAAGAATAAAAATTTGGACAGTTAAGAGGGCAATGAAACAGAATATTGGAATATATGTATATATAAGATGCTTCATATTATCAGTGGTAAATTGACCTATCAGTGAAGTGGTATAGAAAATGTTATCCAGAAGATGTATACCTACAAAAGAAGGTGACCCTAACATGTAGAAGGAATGATAGAACATAGATGCATCATAGCCCAAGGACTTTGATGGTATCTATAACATGTTGAAAAGTCTTAAAGATAGGCCTCCAGCAAATTGGATCAGTCAAGAGCAAGAACATAAATAAGAATCACACAGGAAGAGAATGTCTACAGATATAAAGGAGGATGTAAATCTATGTAATTATGAATCCACCCAAAAAGTACATATGCCAAGAAGTATCTAAAACAATCTCTTTTGTTGGACAAAATTTAGTGAACAGTCAAATATTCTGGGCAATTCCATTCAGCAATATTGCATACCTCTAGGCATGGATTTGGAGTTGACCAGCTACTTAAAGAAATCACAAGTTAGATAAATATCCAGGAACCTTGCCCAGGTCTGTGGGTAGCCACGATCTTACTCATGTACTTGGGAGAGTTCAAAATTCCCAGGACTCTGCAGGAGACTACCTTAAGACAAAAAAACACAAGAAAAAATTAGTCCAGGGTATCCAGAGTTGTCCCAAAGTGGATTCTCTGAAGAATCAGCAATTATAGCTAATAACTAACTACAATTCTGCGTGTTGATGATAATTTTCCCTATTTGTGATTTGGAAGAAACTGAGGCTCAGAGAGATGGCTTGTCCAAGAAAAGGATTAGAAAATGTATCAGTGAGTATAGCCATACAATGATTCAAATTAAGAAACTTAGTGATTAGAAAGAAAAAAAAAAAAGAAAACAGGAATGAATAAAAGTAATAGATGACGTTTTAATAATGCCTCAAATTTTAGTAAGTGTTTGACATACATAATTTCCTTTTATCCTCACAATTCTTCAAAGTAGATACTCTAATGACTATTTTAAAAAGGAAGAAGTTGAATGACTTCTTCATGTCCACATGCTTCTAAGAATTAAAGGCAGGATTCAGACCTACTTGTTTCTGAACTCCAAGTACAGCTAGCTCACTTTCCTTAAAACCAAAGTTCTTGAAGGAACCTTACAGATCATATTGTCCAAATCCTGCATTTTAAAGATGGTAATTGAGGCCCAGAAGGGTTAAGGAGCTTGCCCAAGATCACAGTGGTAATAGAACTGATTTGTGGCCTAGATCATCTGATTCCCAAATCACTGATGTTTCTATTAACTCACATGATCACTCCCAAACTCTATCATTTTACAAATGAGAAAACCTAGAAACAAAGAAAAATTGAGTTTGCCCAAGTCAGAGAGTAGGCAAATCTAGGATGTACTGAATTCTAACATCACATAGTTACTTCTTAAAGAATAATGCCTTCCTAAAACATTGCATCAATAATATTTGAATGTTAAAAGAGAGTTCAGAGGACTTCTAATACAGTCCCTATCCAAATATCAATCCTGTTTACAATGTCCTCAATACTTCTGCTTGAAGACTTCCAATGATAGAGAATCCACTCTATTAAAGCATACCATTCCTTTATTATTATTATTATTATATTTCTTAGGAATTCAAATCTGTCTCCCTGAAACTTTAAATCACAACCATAGAACTGCCTTTTATTTAAGTTTTCTAATTTTTTAACATTTTTATTTAAAATTTTGAGTTCCAAATTCTATTCTTCTCTCCCTTCTTCTCTTCCCCCCAATGAGATATAGATTGTACATATTCAATTATTTAAAAGATTTTCATGTTAGTTATTTTGTGCAGATTTGAAAAAAAAAGAAAAAGTGAAAAAGATCATGCAATGTTATATGCAATCCATATCATTTCTTTCTCTGGAGGCTGATAGTATGCTTCATCATTAGCTCTTTGAGATAGTTTGGATAATTGTATTGCTGAGAATAATTAAATCATTCATACTTCTTCCTCAAACAACATTGCTGTTACTTTGTACAATATTCTCTTTATTCTATTCACTTTACTATGCATCAGTTCATGACAATTTTCTATGTTTTTTTCTGAAAGTATCCTGCTTATCATTTCTTATGGCACAATAATATTCCATTACAATCCTATGCCACAGCCTGTTTATTCATTCCCCTATTGATGAGTCCTCCTTTTATAACCAAATAGGATTGATCATCTATACAACAAAGTATATGAAAATAGATATTATGTCCCACTAAATCTTCTCTTTTTTGGTCTAAAATTTCCCAGTTTTTTTTTCATTGAAAGTTGTAAGACATATTACAAGCTTTTGAGAAATAGAATTATACCAGAACAAGGATGGAAATGAACAAATTAAGAGATCATTTTTCAGTTTTTTCTTCAATCTTATCTGATATTTTACTTCTCCATCTGATGATTCTTGACTTCCTTTTCATTTACATTTGGAGAGTAGTTTGGCCCAGACCAAAATTAGCTAAGTATTTATTACTTTCATTTATAATGTAATTTATAAATTTTATATCTGCTTTAGAAAAGCACATGCCCAGTGTGTATCTTCTATCTTTAGCGATGACATTTTCTTCCTTGAAATATTCCTTCTATAAGGATTAGATGAAGATTTCCAAATAGATAAAGAGTACTGCTTATTCATACTGTTTGTTAATGTTATTAGCCATAGTCAGACATATAGATTCCTAACATCAACTACTCAAAGCTGACTTTGAGTCATTTGGGAGAAATTGTGTGAAACTGATTAGGCTAGACTGTGCCACTAACTATGGTCAGGTCACTTCATTCTTCTGGGGCTCAAATTTTATTTTAAGTAAAATAAGTTGGAAGAAATGATCTTTATGGCCCTATTTATAAAAGTTTTAATGCCTTCAGTATTCATACAAAATAAATACAGACTAAAGAATTTCTTGACTTCTGGTCACCTATAAATAAAAACTGGCACTTAACCTTTTCTTAACTCACAAAAGAGAAATGGTTTGTGTGAATTGGGAAATAAACAAATGGCAATTCAAAAAACAAAGAATTTCTTGAAAAGATGGGCAAACCCAGAAACAACAAAAAATAAGTTTCTCCTTTTGACTGAGCTAAATCAAATGATCAATTTTATTTTCTCTCCCGTTAAATTGCCTCTTTTAAAAATTAATATTCAAACTTAGGTCCAAGAAATAATAAAAAGATAATAAGAATAATAGAATATATTTTCATAATGACACTACCCACTTTTCCTATTACACTTTTTTCCCTCTGCTTCCTTCTATAGTAAGAAATCTGGAGACAAAGATATTAGAGAAGGGATTCAAGAGGCATGCCCCACAATAGGCAGTCTAAGGAAGTGCCCCTATCAATGGCATTCCATGCATATTGACATTCTCTCTTGATATATGTCCCTGCATAAGAATGCTCTTTAAAAATCTATACCTAGTGTCCATATTAAGCATGTAGTCAGATATATGTCAATACTTGTGCTGTTTGGGTCATGTCATTAAGTGGTGTGAATGAATGGAGATGTTTGTGAAAAGGTTTATTTAGTTAAAAGAGGATAGGTTATATAGATTGCTGATCACATTTCTAAAAGAAGAATTTTCTATTTAAAAACAGCGAAGAAGTACAAGGTTTTATATACATATATGTACAAATGAACATATATGTCTATATAATATTTAAAACTAAGTCCCCAACTTAATCTTTATTGAGGTAGGCTAGACTGGCTTAGGATAAAGCCTTATTTTATATTTGCCTTAAAGTTAATTATCTTCCTAAAAAAATTTATTATCACAATCTCTAAATTGACTTCTTCCTAATTTAGCTGAGTGGTTTTTTCTATGCAGTTCTTATAAAATCAAAAGTATATGAAAATGCAGATGTCTACATATTAACATTTTGGTGTTTGTTGTATCACATCCTACCAATAGAATAGAAATATTGTAACACTTTTTTCCCTATTTCCTTTCCATGCAACCTAGCTGACCTTTTCTGAAGCCATAAGAAACAAAGCCAGATTATCCATCACAGGGAGTGTCGGAGAAAATGGCCGTGTATTGACTCCAGACTGCCCCAAAGCTGTACATTCTGGAACTGCCATTAGACAAAGTTCAGGATTGGCTGTAATTGCATCGGACCTACCATAAAAACCAAAAAAACAATTGAGTGCCTTAATTAAAACTGTGTTGGTGACTGATGGAAACACAGCACAGCCTGTCACGACATGGGAGTGTCATTGATGAACTCCAAAATTTGACTGAGAACGGGAAGTACGTCCAAATGCGCCAGACATCATCAGCAACAATGTGTGCATGAGCTCAGCTCGGAAACCCAAACTCAGATTTTATATCAGGAAAATTCATAATTTAGATTTTTGGGGGGTGGGAGGGGAGGGAGCAGGGACGGGTGTATTAACAGCAACAAATTTCACTCGAGTGGACTTAAAACTAATAAGACTTGCCGATTAGCGCATTAAACTGTGAGGGACTTGCTCAGAAAGGACTACACTTTTACCTTGGACTTCACCAAGAGGGATTAAATAGCTATAGAAGTCAATGAACATGCTAACCTGTGTCTCCTGAACATTAATGTATTCAAGGAAGAATATCCAGCTATGGAAATGAGTCACAAAACTGTGATGAGAAAATAATAAACAAACATGTAAATCCTGTGAAAAGTAAATGAAATTATTTACATTTCCTTTGAGGAAAAAAGAGGAATATTGAAACATGCTTGCTTTTTAACTGATGTAAATTCGGTAGAGGACAACACAATTCTTTTTTCTAACCATCTTAGGGAACAATTCATTGCAATAATTGATATAAATGGCATCACTGTAATAAAATTCAGAGACTTTTTTTTTTATAAAAGTTGTTGACCATCTTATTGTTTGCTGTTATCTTCATTCTGTTACACATCAGTGTCCCACAGGTCACATCTGTCTAAGTAGGAGAAACAAAACAAAAAGAAAAAAATGTTGACATTACATCATCAGTCTGCAGTGTAGAATCAAAAGAGACTACGGGTCACTCATGCTACCAATATTATTTATAATCTTGTTCTGTGTACAAAATTGTGGTTTTTGTACCCAACAAAAAGAATAAAACAACAAACGTTCTTATAATATCTACAGAGCCTGGATTTCTTTTCCAAATGTTTTGAAAGTCACATGGAAAAAAAATGCAAAAACAGCAACAACAAAAGAAAGGAGGAGGTGCTGAATGGGAAATTTGTGGATAGAGTGGAGTCAATTTGTACTTCTTAGCCGGAGAACCAGCATCAATTAGTGCACAAATGATTAGAAATGCAGTCATTGATGATGGATCTTCATACATAAACATGTAAATAAAAAAGTTTCCTTATGGTTTTGCTCTATAAAATATCACTTATGTTGGGTATTAACTGCCCATTTAATTCATACAAAGTTAATAACAATACTATTGAGTCTACAAGAGAAAGGTGTGCCCAAATGCAATATATATATATATATGTATGTATATACATATATATATATATATAAATTGTCTTTGTGTAAAAGCTTGTTGTGTTATATATGTATTCTTTTTCAAATTGAGTAGTTTTTTTTCTTGAGGATAAAACAAAGAAAGTACTAAGTTTTGTCAAGAATTGAACCAAACAGAAAACATAACAAAGGCATAATGGGATAAGATGTAAATTCTCTATTGATTCCAAGAAAAGTTTAAAAGCTATTTTGCTAGAAATTTATAGCAACATTTCTGCTTCTGATTGTGTAGAAATTAGCTATGGACAAAGATGATTCCTCTTTTCCCATTTTGAATTTCTGATGAGAGAGAATGGGATTGGTCAGGATGTGGATAGAAAAGCCCTTACTTTTTTTTTTCCACATGACCAACAAGATTGCAGATTAAAAACTTTTCCAAGTCACAAAAAAAAAATTACTTTTTAGATATAGGTCCATTATTTCTGAATCCACAAAGCAAAAAAAGAAAGGATCTCACACAAAGTAAAATCCTTATGAATTAGTACCAAAAATATACACTTAGCACCATTCCTTAACGTCTCAGTCTCTATCACTCCCAAGTACCATACATATTTGCACAAAATATGACCAGGGGATTCTGCTTATGGCTCACATTGGGATCTTATCCTGAAGCCATGGGTTCACTAGTATGCCTCAGTCATTATCCATCTACCTTTCCACAACATACAGCAGAAAATGAATCTACCTAGCCAAGAGACAGTGCTGCCTTTTTCCAGGACTGCACCATAGGTAAGGAATACACAAGGCCATAGATATTCTATCCAGAACATATTATCTACCGTTTCTCAATCCTGAAAAAAACAAAAAGTAGTAATCATTCAATCTAGACCAAAAAAGGAAAAGAAAAAGATTTGAGAAAAAGAAGGAAATAGGACAAATTAATCTTGTGAATGGCTAAGTAGTACTTCAAGAAAAGGTTAATGAAGTATATCTAATACCAATTCTGTCTCCCACAGAAGCTACTAAAATCTGGAAAAACTAAATGCTCCATCATAGGAAGAGGAATAGGGAGATTTGTCTGTCATGCCTCTGGCTATGGGTTGAGGGGATACCCACAAGGAAAGGGGGGTTAACCAAAATTGAAAGAAAGGAAAAAAAAAAGATGTGTGTGTATGTATGTGTGTGTGACCTTTTCTCCTGGAGAAGATATTAATCATAGAGTGATAAAGTATCCTTAGAGATAGTAGTATCTCATTGCAGAATCACTTCCCCTTGACCCAATAAAATCCTTTATAAAGTATCCATTTACTATTACAGGCATACACGTCTTTCCCTTTTGAAGTTCACTTTAATGAGAAACTTTATTTTGTCGGGTTGAGTACTCCTCTCACTTCTCCAATTTCAATTCCTTGCATATGCCATCTTTGCATTTTCATGTAGCCCCTCATTTCGCATCACTCCTTCACTATTCACACTTGGGCTCAAGCTCCATAAACCATTCTCTTTTGTCCTTCACTTCTTTCTTCCCATTTTTTTTTTTTTTGCTCCTTTCCATTCTTTAATTTTGTGCTACAAAGTATCTTGAATCAACTTTAGGGAAATTATAAGGTTTACTTAATGGCACCATTTCTAAATATCTATTTTCATTTCTCATGGTTTTTAAGTTCTTTTAACATATTTATGCTTCTATGTGCTTTATTTCTTTCTTGATGATCCCTCTTAAAAATAGTTAATATAAGTAATTTATTTCATTACTTATTCCCTTTTGGGTCTTTGTGCTTATTTGCATTTATTTGTTTCTGTTGTTTGGGTTATTCACAACTAAAATACTCTGTTCATATTTATTTTGAAGCAAAATTATTTCAAGGTTTTCTCTTTTCTTGAAGATCATTTTTTTAGCATATTGAATTCATTGATTAGTCTCAGAGTTGCCAGATATGACACTTTGGGTTGCAACATGAGCTCCTTTGCTTTCCAGAATATAATATTCCATTCGCTTCTGTAGTTTTTACTAGATGTAGAATAATCTCATGTTATTTGAATTTAATTTCTTTTACACTTGAAGATTTTTCTTTTTGGTATCCTGAAAGATTTGTTGTTTGTTATAGGAATTATTAAATTTAGCTACAATATGTCTTAGAGTATTGTTTTTTTAGATTGAATTTAGGGTTAAAATTTAGAGTTGAAAGATTAATGGTACCTTCCAAATGAGACCACTAAATACTATACATGTTTCTTACCACTAAAAGGTATCTTTACAAAAGTAGGCCATATATTAAGTTGCATAAATGTGTAAGTAAATATGAACAAAATATAAAAATTAAATTTTCATTATACACCACAATGAAAAAAAAAATTAATTCAGAGATCATGAGGAAAAGATATAGACCTCAAATGAGATTTCACAATGAAATGTTAACTAAAGAGTGGATCAAAGAATAAATCATAGAAACAATAACCATGGAATTGAAACATAATGGAATTGAAAAATAAAATTTCTATTGTGTGGTTTAAGTAATCCTTAATGGAAAATTATAGTCTTAAAGCATATACCTTATTGATATTAGAAATAGAGGACTGAAAATATGTATACTATTTTAAAAATTAGAAAGGCAATTATAATAAATAAATATATATACATATACCCATTTGTGTCTAATAGGACACATCTAATGCTTATTTTATTCCATAAATTAAAAATAAAATTTTGAAAATTTTAGAAAATTAAAATTAGGCCACAAATCAAGTTTTTACAGAGTACAAATTAGGAAACCTTTAAAATAAGAGGATAAATGGATAAATTAGGAAACCAAAAGACTGTAGAACTAATAAATTTTTTAAAAAGCAAAATCATTCAGATAGATTCATGGGAGAATATTATCAAACATTAAAATTAATTTTAATATCTGTATGCCACAAAATATTTCCCAAATTTGAGAATAAAATCACTTTTTAAGCTCCTCTCATGATTTAAAAATAGTCCTGAACTCAAATTAGTAGATGGATACAATGTTTATTTATGCTATTAAGAAAAAACCCTATACAGTAAAAGACAAAAGGTATTTTTTAAAATATGATAAGTACAAAATTTAAACCAAAAGCTAGCATTATATGCAATAAAGAAACAGACATTTTGCTAATAAAATATAGGAGTAACGCAAGAACATCCCCTTTTCTAGTTGTTTTTTTGACATTACATAGAAAAGTTAGAGAAAGAAATTAAAAACAGATGGGTAGTCAAAGAAAAGTCAAAACTATCCCACTTTTATGATAACATGATAGTTTACTTGGAAAATCTTGGGAAATCAACAAAGAAAATGAATAACAATTAATAAATCATACAAAATAAACTCAAATCAAATCTTCCATCAAATCAAATGCATGTCTATGTAGTAAGGAGGAAGAGGGGGAATCCATGTAGTAAGGGGAAAAAATTCCAACGATAGAAAGAGAAGTCTTGTCCAAAAAAACCACAAAATTCACTAAATATCTGAGAGTGATTCTATCAAAACATACATAATATTTATATAGATACAATTACAAAATATTCCTTAAATGGAAGACAATTTAAACAATTGTATAAACAATAATACTATCAAGGTTAATTTACAGATTTGGTTCCAAAGCAATCAAACAAAAGGATACTTCACAGAGCCACAAAATATTCACATAATTCATTAAGAGGAACAAAAGATCTCTAATATCAAGAGGAATTATGGTTGGAAAATGAGGAAGGTGGAAATAAAGGTGACTAGTACTTTCAGACCTCAAGCTATATTATAAAGTGCTTATTATCCTATTTGCCATTTTTAAAAATGTAAATGTAAGTCACAGAAACAGACTAGGAAATAGGAAGGAAGGAAAGAAGGAAGGAAGGAAGGAAGGAAGGAAGGAAGGAAGGAAGGAAGGAAGGAAGGAAGGAAGGAAGGAAGGAAGGAAGGAAGGAAGAAAGGAGGGAGAGAGGAAGGAAAGGAGGAGGGAAGTAAGGAAAGGAGGAGGGAAGTAAGGAAGGAAAGGAGGGAGGGAGGGAGAGAGGGAGAGAGGAACAGAAGAAGAGAGGGAGAGGAGGAAGGAAGACTTATTAAGAGCTAGTTGTATGCTCAACACTAAGCTAGGAACTAAAGACACAAAGTTAAAAAAAAAGTTAATCAAACCCTGATTTCCAGGAGCTCATCTTCTCATTGGGGGAGACAATACATAAAAGGGAAAAGGGAAAAAGGAAAGTCTCAAAAGTCATCAATTTAGCAAATGAGGAACAGAGGACACCTGAGAGGAAAGGAAAACACTATATATTGAACATCCTTTTTGCTAAGCAGTATACTAAGCTCTCCACAAATATAATTATTTGATTGATGTCAAATCTATTATCACTGGATTAAAAAATGGTGCCAACTTTGATTTATGGACAATAGAAAGTCTCACAATTATATTAATCTTTGTAATGCACCAGTCTGATCATATAAATCCATTGCTCAAAAACATTTATTAGCTCCCTGTTGTCTATAGAGCTAATTGCAAACTGTTTAACATGGCATTTAAGTCCCTCCACAGCCTGTATCCACACTACTTTTCTGACCTTAGTTTGTACTATTCCCCTTTTGAGAATGCTACATTTTAAAAAATCAAATGAAGGTGGCCTAGCTGTACCAGATCTAAAATTATATTATAAAGCAGCAGTTACTAAAACCATCTGGTATTGGTTAAGAAATAGACTAAATGATCAATGGAATAGGTTAGGTTCAAAGGACAAAACAGCCAATAACTTTAATAATCTAGTGTTTGACAAACCCAAAGACCCAGTTTTGGGGATAAGAATGCATTATTTGACAAAAATTGCTGGGAAAATTGGAAATTAGTATGGCAGAAACTAGGCATTGACCCACACTTAATACCGTACACCAAGATAAGGTAAAAATGGGTTCATGACCTAGGCATAAAGAATGAGATTATAAATAAATTGCAAGAGCATAGGATAGTTTACCTCTCAGACCTGTGGAAGAGGGAGGAATTTATGACCAAAGAAGAACTAGAGATCACTATTGACCACAAAAAAGAAAATTTTGATTATATCAAATTGAAAAGTTTTTGTACAAACAAAACAAATGCAGACAAGATTAGAAGGGAAACAATAAACTGGGAAAACATTTTTACAGTCAAAGGTTATGACAAAGGCCTCATTTCCAAAATATATAGAGGATTGACTCTAATTTATAAGAAATCAAGCCATTCTCCAATTGATAAATGGTCAAAGGATATGAACAGATAATTCTCAGCCGAAGAAATTAAAACTATTTCTAGCCATATGAAAATATGCTCCAAATCATTTTTAATCAGAGAAATGCAAATTAAGACAACTCTGAGATACCACTACACACCTGTCAGATTGGCTAGAATGACAGGGAAAGATAATGCGGAATGTTAGAAGCAATGTGGGAAAACAGGGACACTGATACATTGTTGGTGGAATTGTGAACACATCCAGCCATTCTGAAGAGCAATTTGGAACTATGCTCAGAAAATTATCAAACTGTGCATACCCTTTGATCCAGCAGTGTTACTACTGAGCTTATATCCCAAAGAGATACTAAAGAAGAGAAAAGGACCTGTATGTGCCAAAATGTTTGTGGCAGCCCTGTTTGTAGTGGCTAGAAGCTGGAAAAGGAATGGATGCCCATCAATTGGAAAATGGTTGAGTAAATTGTGATATATGAACGTTATGGAATATTATTGTTCTGTAAGAAATGACCAGCAGGATGAATACAGAGAGGACTGGTGAGACTTACATGAACTGATGCTAAGTGAAATGAGCAGAACCAAGAGATCATTATATACTTCAACAACAATACTGTTTGAGGATGTATTCTGATGGAAGTAGACCTCTTCGATAAAGAGAGATAATTCAGTTTCAATTGATCAAGGATGGACAGAAGCAGCTACACCTAAAGAAAGAGCACTGGGAAATGAATATAAACTGCTTGCATTTTTGCTTTTCTTCCCAGGTTACTTATACCTTCTGAATCCAATTCTCCCTGTGCAACAAGAGAACTGTTTGGTTCTGCACACATATATTGTATCTAGGATATACTGTAACCTATTTAACATGTAAAGGACTCCTTGCCATCTGGGGGAGGGGGTGGAGGGAGGGAGGGGAAAAATCGGAACAGAAGTGAGTGCAAGGGATAATGCTGTAAAAAATTACCCTGGCATGGGTTCTGTCAATAAAAAGTTAGAGAGAGAGAGAGAGAGAGAGAGAGAGAGAGAGAGAGAGAGAGAGAGAGAGAGAGAACGCTACATTTTAGTTAAACTGGGAATTTTAAGTATTTCTCAGTCTCTTCCTAGTTTCGGCAAACTCCACATAATACCACATCCCATTCCTATGTAATGCTCCCTATTGAGTTTGTTCTCATTTTCCAATACCCAACACAGTTGTAGTTCACTCAATGGTGCTTTTTCTGGTCACTACAGCTGAAAAACCTCTTCCAATCTGGATCTTCTTAAGGTACTTTTTCTGGATTTCCTTGTCAGGATTTCAGTTTTCCTCATTATATTTTACCTGACATCTTATATAATTGTATGTTTTTCTTTATTCCTTTAGAGATTTTAAACTTTCTCATATCAGGAATTTTATAATTTCTTTCTGTATCATCAGCTTCTGGCAGTGTTTTATTTGTAATACATGCCCAATCTAATATTTCCTGCTCTCCTGTCATTTTCTAATCTTGTCTGTTTTTACTGGTGATTGATGAGGTCCCTATGTATAAACTGCTGTCTCTTTAGAAAACACTTTCTTTTCTTCCTCAATGGAACTATTTGCATGTCTGTTTTCTGAATTTCAAGTCTGAGAGCATCTTAATCTTCTTTGGTTGACTAACTTTTTATACCAGAAAATACTAAATATCCTTTCAAAGGAAGAATTTTGGGAAGATGGCAAAGTCAGAAAATTCCAAGCTCTCCAGAGTTCCCCCATAAAAATGATGAAACTGTATCTCAGAACAAACATACAGCTGTTGAAAACAAAAAGGAGTTGGGGCAGAACAAGGTGCTTTAGGAACAATCTGAGAAAATCTGGAGAAAGATACCAGAATGAAGGTTTGGTCTCTGTGAAGTGTAAACGCCTCCCTACAGGATAGCTTTGCTGAAACAAGTAGCAAGTCCTAGAGTTAACTGGATTGGGAGATAGCCTCAGTCCCAGCCACAGGAACTTTCATCTCCCTGACCTTTTGCAGAGAGGGTATCTGAGTCAGAGAAAATTGAGGGACTCTCGGCCGATAAGGCACCCCAGACCCAGCTAAACTGCCAAATCGTGGCACTACGTGAGAAGTAACCAGCAAACTCTTAATGAGTTCAGAAGCAGTGGGGCAGGAATTCAGGAATGCCTCCAGCTGGGTAGCACTTACTGAAAGGTAGTATTCTTAGTTTTGAGTTCTAAGTCAGAGGAGAAAATTGAAAGGGAACCTAAGGCCAGAGGCACCAACTCCCTACCACTACCACTACTATCCCATAGAACCAGAGTTGATTACACTTACAAGCTCTTATTTTAAAAAAATGAACAGACAAAGGAAAAAAAAAAAAAAGATCAACTATAGAAAGTTATTATGGAAATAGGGAAGACCAGAGGTCATATCCAAAGGAAGATACTAAAGTTTAAAAAAAGTCTCCTCCACCCTAAAGAGTAATGTTAAATGCTTACCTGCCCAAAAAAGAATTTATAAGAGAACTTTAAAAGACTTAAAATCAAATTAGAGAAACTAAGAAAAAACTAAAAAGAGGAAAAAAGAAAAAAAAGAACAAGGAAAACAAAATTATATGAAAAGAAAGTCAACCAACTAGAAAAGGAGATCCAAAATTTTAATGAAGAAAATGACTCTTTAAAGTAGAATTGGGCAAGTGGAAGCTAGCAAACTTACAAGAGATCAAGAAATAATAAAATAAAATATAAAGAATAAAAAAAGAAGATAATGCAAGACATTTCATAAGAAAAACAACAGATCCGGAGAACAGATCAAGAAGAAAAAACATAAGAATAATTAAATTCCATGAAAGCTATGACCAAAAAAAAAAAAGAATCTTGATATAATCAAAGAAGAAAAATTAAACAAAATTATTCTGAAATGTTAGGAGGCCAGGGGAAAACAAAAATAGAAAAAAATTCACCAATCACTATGAAAGAGATTCTATGAGGAAAATCTATGGGAACATCATTGCTAAATTTCAAAACTCCCAGAATAAATACAAAATTTTATAAAAATAAAAAAACATAAAATACTCTGGAACTACAATTAGAATCAGACAAGACTTGTAACTGGGTACTAAAAAGCTACAAGCTTTGGAACAGGAAAAAAAGGCATTCAATGAATTGCTAAACTTTCAGGATTTTGTTGCAAAAAATAACAAACAAAAGCCTGAACTTAATAGAAAATTTGACTTAAAGGGGACAAGAAAAATATCAGGTAAATATCAAAGACTAATTTCAAGGGATTCAATGAGGACAAACTATTAATGTTTTCATGTGTGGAAATGCAAAGCAAATATCTAAGATTGTCATTAGTAATTAGGTTGTTCAAAAGAAAGTTTGGGGTAGAGCTGAATATGATGTGATTCTAAAAAGCAAAACCATAAAAGAAAAAGTTAAAACAATAATTATGTTATTTGAGATGTGTAAGAGCAAGAACTAATACAGAGGAATTAGATGGGAGAGGAAGATTGGCAGTTCTGAAATCCTACTCATATCAGGAATGGATTAAAGAAGGAACAATGCATATACATATACATATATAAATATAAATATATAAATTTTGGAAAGTTTTACACACATTCACATATACATATGTGTATAAAACTCTCCAAAATTTATATAGAAATAAGAGGGAGAGGAAATAGGATAAGGCAAGGTATTGAAGGGTATATAGATTAATAATGGGATAAGGTGTATAAATTAATAAGAATGTGATTTCGAGGGAAGGAAGGAGCATGGGAGAAGAAGATAAGAGAAGTATCCTTGTATGTGTCTGGTGGGGGAGTTTAAGTAATAGCAAGGCAAGGTAGGGGTAGAAGTAAAGTAGGCAAGTTAACTGAGATAGAAAACAAAAGATATACACCAACACAATAATAATGATCAGGAGTAGAATTTATTAGAAAAAATAGGGATAGTAATCACTGATCTTGAACAAAATCAAAGTTAAAAAAAGATTCAATCAAAAAAAAAGAAATCTATGTTATGTGTCAACCATAATAATATTATTTTAGCTATTCAAAATAACTGGATAGTATAAGATTGAAATATTGCTGTGGAGCAAAATAACAGCTTGGTCATGTATACTTATTTTGTATTTAATTTATACTTTAATATATTTAATATGCATTTGTCATCCTGCCATTTAGGGGAGAGGGTGGGGGAAAGGAGGGGAAAAATTGTAACAAAAGGTTTGGCAATTGTCAATGCTGCAAAAAAAAAAAAAAATGCATATAACTTGTAAATAAAAAGCTATTTAAAAAAAAAAAAAGAAATGTTGCTGTGGCACAGGAAATTATGAATTGGTGGATTTAGAAAAATACAGAAAAGACTTAGACCTGTGAAGGATAATGTTATCCAACTTCAAAGAAACAAGAGAAATAAGTATAGTATTAATCAACATTTATTTAGCTTCTACTCTGTGCCATTCACCTTCTTGATGCTGAAAAAACAAGACAAAAATTAAACATATTTGTTCTTATAGACTTTAAACTCTACCCAGAGAAGCAATATATACATATTTAAGTATGCACAGAATAAATTCAAAATCAATATACAGCTTACATAGATGCTGTGAATATTTTGTGTATATGAATTTTTGTGTATATATGTGTGTGATTATAGGTATCAATATATGTATACATATATGTGTGTATATGTGTGTGTTATATTTCTGTGCTTAACTGAAACCTGCTTTGGGGAAGAGATGGCAGGGAGAGGAGAGGGGAGAAAAAAGAATAAAGTAAAAAGTACACAGCAGATGACAAAAGAAAACCTACAAGGAAGCAAGGAAAAAGTGAATATTTCTGAATACAATGTGTTATATTATTTATTATATGTGCTTTCTTGAAATGGAAATTTATTATTATATATTCTGAATCTTCTATTATATTCTTCTGTGCACATGATAATTCTTTTGTTTTTGTTTTTCTATTTAGTATTTAAGTTTTAAATAAATAAATACATCAAAATGAATATTTTTCAAAATATTATAATTTATAAAACTAATAAGAATTAGTAAAAGTGTTGAATGAAATGGGAAATGTGATACATACCCAAGTTCTTCCCCAGTGCATGAATCTATGATTAAATTGAAAGAGACAGCCAATGAAACCAGAGAAATGAAATCATCAACCAAAATTATTCACATATATGATAATCACTTACGATGGATAAGTGCTTTAGTATAGATGTCATTAGCTTCAATGAAAACTAGTTCCACACAAGTTTCAGGTATTTCAGACTGTTTTTATAAAATCGAATATAAGATATCCCCTCATTTATGAATTTCTGTTATGTAGTAATATTGAAAATAGCAAGAAAATATAAATTGAGAAAAATTCATTAGATTTCCTATTATACTTTACTTCAACAATTACAATAAGGCTTAATTTAAATCTTGAGAGAAGGATTTTCTAAGGACTTTCATCATCCCAATCAATTAATCAGCATTTATTTAGCTTCTATTCTGTGCCAATCACCATCCTTAGTGCTGAAAAAAAATAAAGACAAAAAGTGAACATACTTGTTTTCATGAACTTTAAACTCTACCCAGAGAAACAACATATACATACCTAAGTATATACAGAATAAATTCAAAATAAATATATAGTAGATCAGAAAGGAGGGAGCACTAGTACTTGGGGAAATCAGGGAAGTGTTATGCAGAAGATACTGTTTGAGTTGAGTCTTAAAGGAAGTAAAACATTGTATGAGGTAAAGAAGAAATGCATTATAAACGTGGGAAATGGTGCAAAAAAAAGAAGCAATGGGAAATAAAACTAGCATATAAAAGACAGCAATAAGGCCAATTTGGCTGGATCATAAAGTTCAAGAAGAAAAATAATATCTAATGAAGATAGAAAATCTTCATGCTGATGCTATATTATGAAGTGCTTTAAATGGAGGAGTCTAAATTTGATTGTAGAGTCAATAGGAAGTGATTGTAGTTTATTGAGTAGGAAAATGACATAGATCTTCACTTAAGAAAAATTATTTTGTCAATTTTGTGATGGATTGAAGAAGGAGAAGGAATGAACATTTATTAAGTGCCTACTATGTGCCAGGCACTGAATCAATAGGGGAAAGACAAGTCAGGGAGACCAGGTAAGAAGTAATGAAAATCTGACCTAAAGTGATGGTTGTTTAGGGAGAGGAGAAATTATGTGAGAGATGTTGTATAGGTAAAACCCATAGAATTTGGCAACTACTTTTGCATGCGGATTGATAGAAAGTAAGAAATTAAGAATAATATTACCACATGGAGTGTAGTGCATAATCGTAATATGGTAGTGCTTAATAAAAATAGGAAAGTTAGAGAAAGGAATGGATTTTGGGAAAGAGGGGAGAAATGACTTCTGGGTATGTACTTACTGAATTTGAGAAGCTAGTTGGTTATGTAGAACTGAAGATCAGGAGAGATAAAAGCTGATTATGGACCTAGAAATCATCTAGAAAAAAAAAAGATAAATGAATTTGTGGAATCAGATTAAATCACCAAAAAGAAAGATTATAGAGAAAGAATAAGGCAGTTTAGCACAGAGTCTTAAAAAGTAAGATATATTAGAGTTTATGTACAGTTAGTGACTATAAAATGAATAATGATCCAGCAAAGGAAACTGAGGAAAACATGCCACAAAAGAAAAGGAAATGAGAGAAATGAGAGAAAGAAATGCCACAAAAATGCAAAAAACGGGCTGGGGAGGGGGAGGGGAGGCGGGGCGGGGAGAATTCAGAAGAGTATGATCATCAATGTTAAATGTTTCAGAGAGGTCGAGAAGGTAAAGGACTGAGAAAATGCCATAGATTTAGCATTTAAGATGTTATTGGTATTTTTGGAGACAGAATCATGAAGTCAGGAGACAAATTGCCAATAGTTTGGAGTGACTCAGAAGACCGGGTTGAGGACAGGAGTAGAGAGCTTTTTTCCAAGGAGTTTGATCTAAGACAATCGCTATTGGAGATGGTAGGATTTAGTGAAGGTTTTTAAAGGATGGACATGAATTACATGTATATCTTAGTAGCAAGGAAGGAACTAGTAAAAAGGGAAAGATTTAACAAAGAAAGGGGATGACAGTGGGAGCAATCTTCTAGAGAGGAAATTGGTACAAGGATACATCTGAGGGTTAGGCCCTGCAAGAGTAGAAGGCCCTTATCTTTATAATGAAGAAAAGGAGATTATGGAAGAGTAAAGAAGCTGTGGTATAAAGGTGAAGAATGTAAAAAGGAGTGTAGGACAAAAGATTTTAATTTCCTTAGGAAAATATGAGACATGATCCTTGGCTGAAAGGGAAAGGTATTGGGTGTTATTGAAAGCTGAAAAGAAAAGTTTGAAACAGATACTGTAGTAAGTAGAAGAAAAAAGATACTATAAGAAGAAGAAGAAAAAATAAAAAGGCATAAAAGAATTGGCTTGCTTCAATAAGAGTTGGGGATAATCCCTATCAAAAATTTGATAGGGCAAAAATTACCCTATCAAAAAACAGTGATTTGGGAATGATCCAAAAAATGCTGTCGAATTACACAAAAGAGTTGTGTTAGAAACTTAGAAGAACATAATCAATGCTCTCTTTCTCTCTCTCTCTCTCTCTTTCTCTCTCTCTCTCTCTCTCTCTCTTTCTTTCACACACACACACACACACACAAACATAAACACACACTCCATTTTCAACTTGAGTCAGTTCATTCAAACTTGGGCAGCCTTAGGACTTCCTGCTCCTGGGGGCTCCCCCTACTGATACTGAATTTAGAGTGTGGATACTTAGTTGGCTTAATCCTGCCACAACCTCAGAATTTTTAAACTCAAGAAAGCCTTCAGCCAACCTTATACCAAGTATTACAGACGTGTTCAGAAAATGAGGCTTTGAATAATGCATTAAATATACATTAGTTTAAATGGAACTATTTTATCTTCATAACTAATTTCATGTCACTTAAAAAAATTACAATAATATCTCCCCAAAAGCATCACAAATTTTTATTTTTGTGCTAATTAGAGGGGCTCCATATTATATATATATATATACACATATATATATATAATGCATATGTATGATAATGTGGACATTAACATAAAAAGTATGATTAATTTAAGACAAAAAGAAGAGCTAAATCTTTTCCCATTTAAATGGAACTATAACTATCCATAGACCATATGGCCACTGAAGCCTGGGCAACATCTAACATTCTTAGAGAGGCACTGATGATAGAAATAATAGTTTGTAGGGTTAGAGTAGAGAGGAACAGAGATGGAAATCAAAATTTCAATAAGTAAATTGAATTGTTCTAACAAAATTCTGTTTACTCACCCATCTTGATGATAAGAGATGTAAGATCTGAGATCCTAAACATAATCTAGTTCACACACTCAATCCATCTATCAAGCTGGGAGCAGCATTCCTTGAAAAGGTGAAGTTTTACCAGAAGTCCCTTGAATAGCAAAATCCAGAAATAAGGCATCAAATGAGGACCCCATTCAAAAGAAATATGGGAAGGGAGTTTATGGAGCCAAGAATCTTCTTTCGGGAATGAGCAGGTAGATTTGGCAATGCTGGAACCTCTAGCACAGGGGAGAAAATAAGAGCATCTGAAATTATTGAAATGGTACAATTGTCCTGAATGGGAGCAAGCTCATAACCAAGTACAGCCACCTGACATGGAAAGAAGTTGCCAGGGATTGTAGCAAACCTGTGTAGCAGCCCACAGTGTTCTTGGCTCAAGAACAATCCTTGTTAGATAAGACTTGCCAGCGGACATCATGTCACATACAAGACCACTCAAACTTCCAGCCAACAGTACACAAGATTTTGCAGGTGCCAGTATGGTCTACTTTGGAGCTTTCCCCGTAACAGCAGTGATACCCATTAGGCTTCTTCAGGATGGAAATGTACAGTTTGAAATGAGGAGTAAGACTTCTTTGGAGACTGGTTCTCCTGCAAGTGCTGGAGTCATGCCAGTTTGAAGTGGACAGAACTGCTCCTCCATATGGGCATCCTGTGTCTGCCTAGATGAGTCATTTGGAAATTTATGGTATATACTACAGAGAGTCCTGATTTGGTAGTTTATATACTGTGTGTCCAAGTACCAATTTCTACCAGAATGCATTTGCTTAAGGATTATGGTGTTCTAAAGAACACTGAGAATAAAATTAATACATCATTTTTTAAAAAAGCTAGTGCATCTGATGTTCCCTGAGCTGATGGCTCAGTCCAAATACTTATTGGTCATTGTGAATAGTAATAGGGTACTGAGTTAGCTGCCCATCTTAATATAGTTTCTATACACCTCAAATATGATCTGTATAATAAATATATCTTCTCAGGAAGTACATTTTCTTTCAGCCAAGGACAACTCATAGGAAGTAATAGCAGGGCCATGACATGGGATGGAAACAGATAGGAGGAGGAGAAAGCACAGGCTGCAAAGGACATCTCAACTACCATTGAATCTATTTTTGTTAATGAATACTGAGTGTTTAGGAATACCAATAGTTAAACTGGTGTTTGAGATCATTGAATGTACCGTACTCTTCTACAATGTCTAATAGAATGCTTAGGATTTACAACAATGAGAAATGTGGTAGAATATTTAAATAAATTATAAGCATTTTTGTTGTTGTTCAGTCTTTTACTCATATCCAACTCTTCATGACCTCAATGAATTATACTTCTCTACTATTTCCCAGGGAATTTCCCATTCCCCCCAATGAGCTATACAAGCTCATGTTCATTGCTTCTGCCACAACTATTGATCTCATTCTCCGTCATCTTTATCCTTTTGCCTTCAATCTTTTCCAAATTAATATCTTTTCCAATGAGTCCTATCTTTTATGTGGCCAAACTAATGTGATTTAGGTAGCTACAGAAAGCCTGAAGCATACTGATAGAATTACAATACTCCCAAATATGCTTCAAAGAATTACACATGTTCAATCTATATTGGATTGCTTGCTATCTAGGGGAGGGGTGTAGAGAGAAAGGAAGGAGAAAAATTTGGAGCACAAGGTTTTGTAGGTGGGGGGAATGCTGAAAACTATCTTTGTATATGTTTTGAAAATAAAAAGCTATTATTTTTTAAATGGAGTTTAGGAATCTAAGCAAGATTGTGAAAACATTGCACAAATCGTGAGTGTTGATACAGGTTCTATAGAGTTTGACTCTTTCCCATTGTATATTCCTATATTCAAAGTCGTATAATCCACAGAGGTTCAATTTGGTGAAGACTGATATTGAAGCTAATTGGTCCAATAGATCCTCAAGAGATGAAGCTGCCAATCCTGAATTGATATTTGTCTTCATGACAGCTGGGGATATTCAGATCTGGAAAGAACACTGGGATTCAGTCTTTTCTGGTTCAGTAATCCTTCAGCAACACTGTTAATAAATGGTGATTCTCACCTGTTACTTTGCCTGACAAGATCTAGAGGCAGCCTGTTCCATTTTTATATAGAGTTAATTCCTGTTCAATTTATCTTTTATTTACCTAATTTGAAATCTGCCTTTTTAACTTCCACCCATTACTCCTAGTTCTGCTCTTTGGACCAAAAAAAAGTCTAATCTCTTTTCCTAATGACAGCTCTTAAATACTTTAATATAGTTCTCATGTTTTGCCTAATTTTTCTTATCTTCAGGGCAAACATCCTCAGTTCCTTCAACTTGACAACATCATGTTCAGACTGCTCTGTAGTAACATTTTCTTCTCCACTTCAGTTTGTCAATAATTTAAAATACAGGAAAGAGGAGGTAATACAACAAACATAATGTGGTTTTTCACTGGTCAGGGTATCTAAACACTATGCCTTCCTTAAATCAGCCTGAGATAATAATAGCTTTTTAACTGCACATCACAGTTGACATTTGCGATTCACTAAAACCCTTAAGATATGATTTACATAAATTGTTGCTTAGCCATACTTCCTTCAACCAGAACTTATTGTACTTATTTTATTTTTACACAAAGCACAGGATTTATGCTGATCAAATTCTATTGTATTAAATTTTTTTGGTCATTTTAAACTATCAATATCTTTTTAATTTTGAATCCATTATTTAATGTCTTGATTCTCACTTCTAACTTTCTTTCATTAGTAAATTTGAGAAGGGAATCATCTACATCTTCAATTAATTTGTTAAAAATATGTTGAATCAAGAAAAAATTCATGAGATACTGCACTAGAGACTCCATATTGAAACTGATACATCAATTAATTCCAATTGGGTATAGTTAACATCATTTTCAGACAGCCTAATTGGACTACGCTCTAGGTCTAGGATATAATGTGAGTTTTGCTTAAATGCTTTGCTGAAATTCAGACATACTATGCTTGTGGCATTTCCTGATATATGGAAAAAAGGAAGGAAGGAAGGAAGGAAGGAAGGAAGGAAGGAAGGAAGGAAGGAAGGAAGGAAGGAAGGAAGGAAGGAAGGAAGGAAGAAAAGAAGGAAGGAAAGGAGGAAGGAAGGAAGGAAGGAAGGGATGGAGGGAGGAAGGAAGGAAGGAAGAAAGGAAGGAAGGAAAGAAGGAAAGACGGAAGGAAGGAAAGAAGAAAGGAAGGAAAGAAGGAAGAAAGAAGGGAGGAAGGGAGGGAGAGAGGGAGGGAGGAAAGGAGAGAGGGAGGGAGGAAGGGAGGGAAGAAAGGAAAGAGTGAGGGAGGGAGGAGGGAGGGAGAGAAGGAAAAAAGGGGGGAGGGAGAAAAGAAGTAAAGAAGAAAGAAAGGGAGGGAGGGAGAAAGGAAGGAAGGAAAGAAAAAAGAAGGTTTTTGGTTTTTTTTTTTTTTTTTTTGCATAGCCAGGATCTCTTGATAAAGCTACAATAACTTTTAAGGGTCAATGAATATTTTGTCTGAAATATTTTTGTAAATCTCTATATACATTTTGCCAAAAGTTGGAGTCAAGCTCAATAACTTATTTTTAAAACTTCACAGTTGTTTCTTTTGAAAATTGGTGCATTCATCTAGATTTGTGGCATCTCTTCTATACACCACAATTTTTCCCCAAAGGTCATTATAGTAATTCAGAAATCATTTTTGTCAGTTCATTGAATCTGGGTTGAATAGTTCACATCTTCCCCACTAAGACCCTAAAGGGATTGGCTTCCTGGTTTACTTGTGTTTTGACATCTGTTTTCTACTAGGGTACATGGTTGCTTAGATTTTTCATCTTGCTTTCCCCAAAATACTCCAAACTGATCAGAATCTTCCATGGCTAAGACTGAACACCCAGCAGTTTCAGGGAAGCTACAAGATTTTATTAGTATTGAATCTGGTGATTTCATAATAATCATTTTGCTTTCAAAATCAATAGATAGATCTGGACATGGCCCTTTCTTTTGGGTCTGTTCCTGGAGGCTAGGTGATAAGTATAAAATAGACTTGAAAGTCAATTGTTGTTCTGACAGATGGACTTCCTGATATGCCACTTTGATTGTATATGTATAATGAGTTGTTCACTAAGATATCATAGGATTTTAGTGTTGGAAAGGACATCAAAGGTCATATAGTCGACACACTTTACAATGTACCTGATAAATAATCATCTAATCTCCTGTGGAGGATCGCCTATGACTGGGAATTTCTTCCTGAGACAGCTGAGTCCAGAGTTGAGCAGCTCTAATTAATAGAAAGTTTTCCCTTATGTTGAGCCAAAATGTGCCTTCCTCTATTCTTTACTTGTTTTGTCCCGTTCTTCCCTATTGGCCTAAGTTTAATCCCTCTTGTATATTAGGAAGCATAGGTGAGTCTCTGTTTCCACTAATAAAGTTGTCTTTCTTCAGCAACTGACCATATTGAAAGTAAAATGCATTTCATATTAAGAAGCATAGATAAGTATCTGTTTCTATTGTCTTTCCTCTTAATTATAATTAACATTAAAGGTAACATACATATTCCACAGGTATTCTTTAAGGGATTATGGGCCAGGCTCTGTGCCAATGCAAGACATGTTAAAGAGACAAAAACAGTCCCTGCCCTCAAGAAGCTCACATTCTGTTACAGAAACATAGAATTTGAGAGTTGGAGAGATTCCCAGCAGTCATTCTAGCCCAATCTAGATCCAAAAAGAATCCTCATTATAACATACCTTGGAAGTAGTCATCCATATATTGGATTTATATTCCTCTTTGTTCTGACATCTCTTTAATAACACTTTCACTCTACTTCAGAGAATTGTAAAGAGAGCATTCTCTATGCTTTTAAACATTACAAAAATACTGGATATTATTTCAAAGAAGTTTTATGATTATGCATGTTTTTCTAAGTATATCTCATTTTTAAAAATACTTAATGAAGTGTCTATGGATGGTTCTTAACACTACTTTACAGTACTCATCACCAAACTGTTATGAAAGCTCTTGGATGAAAACTGTTAACCACATGGTTAACCAAAATCACATTTGTCTAGAGAAAAGTAGCAGGGGTCAAGGATCAGGGGATGCCAGGTGGATCAAGTCTTTTAAGCAATTGGGGAACAAACTGGAGAAAGTTCAAGAAAGAAAACAGAATTCAGGATATAGTGATAATGGAACATTCCCCTGCCATGATAGTTTCCATCTATAGTGGCATTTGTCAGGCAAGGGATAAAAGACAGATAGTTTCATTCCCCTGATCAATATCACAGAAGGTACTGAAACAAGAGGAGAGATCACCAGTGAATGGAATGTGGACTACAGTGGAGCAGAAACTCTCTTACTGCTAAGTAAAGAACTATTTATTTTTAACATTTTTGCTTTATAATTATTGTTTTCTATTTTGGGATTGTAAAGTATCACTTATCCAACAAAGGGAAAACTATAGGGTCTCAGACTCTATAGTCCGGATGCTGTTCAAGGTGAGCTTTGTTTGGTGTTCCTTAAGTTCAGTCATATGCAAATATATAAAGAGACTATGAGTTCATCATCTTAGAGTGTTCACAGATAGAAAATGTATATAATTTAGTGAAGTATATAAAGCTTAAGTGACTTGCCCAGGGTTACACAGCTAGCAATTGTCAGACAGGAAATGAACCCCAGTATTTTGGACTCCAAACCCAGTTCTCTATCCACTACATCAAACTGACTATAAATTCATTCATATCCCAAATAAATTTGTTCAACATAATGCTATTTGGTCATTAATACATCACAACTAAACCACACCTTCAGTTCAGCCAGACATCATTCTTATAGAACTAATTACCCTCAGTAATATTATTGTACCTATCACCACAATTTTTTTTTCTGAAACTAATTAAGGATATCATGTGGAATATGCCTACATTAATCTTCTACCAGTAATTTGGCAACAGTTGGAAGTTAGCTGTATTATGTAAGTTTCTGACTTTACTTGATTCAAAATTGATTTAGTATCTTCACTTTAAAATCTCATGAGCCAGTTTATCTCCTAGAAAATTTGTATTTGGATACCTCTTTGGCTTATAAAAAATGACCTTGGAAAAAGTTCTTAGTACTTCTAAACTGAAAACTTTTAAATGTCTCATTTCCTTAATGTGCCCTCATTTTAGGAAGACAAATCTTCTGCAAAAGGCAAACTGTCAAGCAGTTTGGTCAATGGTAAAACTAAATGAACAATTCTTTTTTCTTCTTTTCTGCCCTTCTTCCTGATGCTATGCTTTAGGAATGACTTATCTAAGACTGATCATAAACCAAGAGCAATAGAATTACTGAACCAGAATTATTTGATTATAAAGAATAAAATGGATTGGCAATTTTTGTCGACAATTGTGTGAGCCAGCTAACTGATGATTGAGTGGCATAATTAAAAAATATGGGGAAAGTATGATAAGTTATTCCACAATCCAGCAGAATGAGAAATGAAACTGCTGATAATGTGAGGTCTAGAAATTAAAAGCAATTCAACTGTGCTAAGATAGAGCAATGATGTTCTCAATAAACTGAAAACTAATTGTGAGTGAAAGTTGAATAACTAAATGTGTACCAATACCCCAAATTTATACATTCTCTTGCTCCCAAAAAGCTCATACAGTCATTATTGAGAGATAGTATGCCATGATTGGCAAGATGTTAAGCTTATAGGCAGGAGAATATGGTTTAAAATTCTGCCTGGAATATTAATGAGTTGTATAATCTCAGTCTAATAAAGTCTAATAAATTCTATAAGTTTCCATTTCTTCCTCTGTTAAATGGGTTGTTGAGAGACTATATGCTGCTGATTGGCTTGGTAGGTTTGACAGTATTATCTTTTTAAAAATTATTGGTGAGGAAGAGGTGGGGATGGGGAATCAATTGTGCACACATCATTTTACTTATTTAGTCATTTTTAATGTCACCCATTAGGAAGAAAAAACACATTGTGATACCTCCTAAAAAGCCTCCTAAAAATACTTATAAGTACAAAAATATTTACAACAACTCTCAAGGGAAAAAAAATTGAAAATTGAAGAAATGCCCATCAATTGGAGAATGGCTGATTAAATTATGGTATGTGATTATGATGGGATATTATTGTTCTGTGGGGAATGATGAGCAGAATGCTCTCAGAAAAACCTGGAAAACCCTCCACGAATTCAAGCAAAATAAAACATATTGTGTACAAAGTAATTGCAATATTCTGGGATGATCAGTTGTGAATGACTTTGTTATTTTCAGAAATACAAGATTCATGACTGGATTTATGATGGAAAAATGCTTTTCATACCCAGAAAGAGAACTGATATATATAAATACTCTTTTTTTTAACCTTATTTTTCTTGAGAATTTTTTTTGGGGGGGATGAAGAGATCTATGTTTTCTTTCTCAACATGACATTTATGGAAATATTTTGTGTAACTTCATAAGTACCTTCTTAATGAGGGTGGGGATGGGGAGGAAGGGAGAAAATATGGAATTCAAAGTTTTTTTTAAAAAATTAAATTGTTTTACCTATAACTGAAGGAAAAAAAAACTAAATTAAAAAAGAGTAAATAAACAAATAAGCCTCTTCATGAAAATGAGGAGTGAAGAAAAGAGAGAGAAAGAGGAAGAGACGGAAGAAAAGAAAAAGATGAAAAAAGGAAGACACAGAAACAGAGAGGGAGAAGCAGGGAGATAAAGAGAGACAGAGAGAACTCTAAGAGTCTGAACTCCAAGCATCCCAGAAAGTATAAGACTACAGAAACTATCTAGTTTATCATCATATTTGAATTGGAATTTTCTATAATAAATATACCCAATATTTAATTCTCCAGACTCAGTAAGAAGCATCAATTTTTCCCCAAAGCAGTTCATGTCATGCTGACAAAGCTGTATTTGATAAGGGGTTTTTCCCTTATCCTGAGCTCAGGATCAAGAGAGGGCTGGACATCAGGAAAGATTTTATGTAAAAAGTGGCTCTGAGACTGTGCTTTGAAGGAAAGTAATGATCCTAAGATTTAGAAGTAGTAGAAGATGAATTTCAAATATTGGAGAGTTATATAAAGGCAATGAGGTCCTGTCCAAGTTTGAAGCTTTGTGATTCTGTGAAAATATTTTGAGGAAGTGAAGACTAACTACAAGAATTATGAAAAAGATATTTGAGGAAGGAGATAGTATATGATGTATAAAAAATAACAAGACGTTTGAAGGAAAAGGAAATGATGTGAAAGTAATATAAACCTGAAAAGGTAGAAGAAAGCGATATTATTTTTAAATATGAAGTTGAAGATTTTGCAATTTAGCCTAAAATCAACAGAGAGCTCTTTAGATTTTTTTTTTTTTGGAAAAGTGACATAGTAAGGTTCTTATATTAAGATGATCAATTCAGATATTTAGGTCAAATGACCAAGAAGATAGAAATTAGACATTTTCTTCAGTTATCAAGATTTAACAAACTTCTCCAAAATAGGAATACTATACAAGATGTAAAGCAATTTCAGGTGGGATTGTAGTCTGTACTGTATACACTGTAGCCCAGCATATTACTGTGAGAGTAGTATAAAAATATAGATAGAAATGACAATCATTAAACTGTGTCCCTATAGGACATATATTAACTTAGAAAACAATTTGTTAATATTATCTGTTTTAGCATATTTTGATTTGATTTGTTAAATATCCCCCAATTACATTTTAATCTGATTCTGGTCACACTCAGAAATATTTGGACCATATGTGACTCACAGGTCATGTATTTGACACTTCTGGTTTAGGACTCAAAGTAGAGCAGTCTAATTATTTCCTAACCCCTAATTGTTTAAATCAGCTCCCCTTCTTCAAATATCCACCAAATGAGCAAAAGTTGTATGAACTAAACTTACAATAGAACCTAACTCAATAACTCCCACCTCCCAAAGCCAAAAAAAATCCAGTGCCTGTCCTAACTGGGACAGTAGCATGATATCTGTACTGAAACAGAGCTCAGTTAAAGAACCAAGAAACAAAGAAACTTGACAGGGATGTGTTGGAGCCAGGTCAAACTGGCTAAAGAGGACCTATAGTTAAATTGTTAATGAGAGCATTTACACTTTGGAAATCAGAAAATGTTTAATATAAGAGCATGATTTATTGTTTTGTTGAATTCTAGATGTGAGTGAAGAAGAAAGTGTTTACACATATTAAACTTAAAAGTGTGTTGTATTTTTTTAACCTGAGAGTTGTTCATCAAACATTTATTAGCATACCCCTGAAACTTGAGGAGGACAGGTATATGTGACACTATTAAGCCAAAGAGAAAGAGTCTGGAGCCAGTTCTTACCCAAAAAAATTCATTTGGGTAAGAGATTTAGATTGCAGAAGTGTATATCACACATCATGGGAGGAAGCTAAGATGGTTTTGAGATTTAGCCCTAGGGAAACCATAATCAAAGATAAACAAGTCAGACAGTGAGCAACACAATAAAGTGAGAGGGGAAAACTGAAATTAAAAAATATTTCAGAAGGAAGAAAACTCAAAGACCTTGAGTTTAAGTATATTATTTTTATACTTTGTTCTTCAGTATCAAAAAGGTAATGTTGTGACATGCAAATGAATTGGACTTAAATGAGGGTAGACTATGCAAAGTTACCAGCCTCTCTTCTGGAATCTTCTGGGTCCAATGGCAAGCTATAGATCAATGAATAACAATTAGTTATTGTTAACTAATATAGTCATAATTATAAAATTATATTAGTTATATAACAATAACAATGAATAACAAATATAGGACAATGAATAACAATTAATTCAATAGGAGACCTTGGACTTTTTAAGCTAAGTTCTTTCCCAGGTGTCAGGTTGTCTGAGGCAACACCCATTTGGTGATTAAGGCTATGTAAGAAGAAATGAGGTATAGAATTGTGATGACCGCATTAGCACCCTGGATACCTTAGAATCAGCCGGAGTCAGGATAAGCAAAAGTCCTTGGTCTTTATTCTTGGTCTTTAAGGATAAGATTGAATTGGATAGACACAGAAGTCCGAGACCTTCCTTCTTCGTCTCCCACCCAGAAGTGACCCTGGTGAGTTTTACCCTGGCTAGTCTTACTTCACCCCCTAGTCTCTCCTACAATTCTCTGTATACACCAATTATTGAGCTAGCACAGGATAGTAGGAAGAGCCATTCCCCAAGCACATGCCCATAGAATATTGTCCAATTGGTAGTTAGCCCTAAGTGCTTGAACCGACCTCAGTGCAACAACTCAAGAGTTTCAGCCCTCTACATAGAATAGCCTTTTTTTATCAGCTACAGAAGAGGGCTCATAAAAAAGAGAGGAAAATAAAATAAAGAAAGTAATTTGCAGTGTGACAATCAAGTCAAATGTTAACACTGAAGGGAATATAACTCCTGTTTTCTCTTAGGAATAAGATTTTACAGGAAAATGAATGAGGAAGCAAAAGGGGGAATTCATGAATATAGAGATTCAAATATTTTAAACAAAATACTATCAGATGTACTATGATGATTTTTCAAAGGAATAATTCATCATCACAAATTAGATAGATTATATTAGGGGTTCAAGGATGGTTCAACATTTGAGAGACAATGAATATATTTATTTAGTTTAAAAATAAAAGCATCTACAATTACATGATTGTCTTAATAAATATGAAGATTTTGACAAAATACAAGACTCATTTATGCTAAAAATCCTACAAAATATAAATATAGAGCAACCCTTTTAATATCACAAAAGTATCAATCTATATTTTAAAAGTATCTATGAGATAGAAGCATCATATGCAATGGGAATACACTAGAACCTTTCCAAGTAAATTCAGAAATAAAGCAAAAATGTCCACCCTCTACATTGTTATTTGATGTAAGTTTGGAAATTCTAGAAGTAGCAATCAGACAAGAATAACAAATTAAAGACATAAAATGTATATAAGTAAAAATATCTTTAATTACTGATATGTGATATTATACTAAGCAACTCCTAAGGAATCAGCAAAGATTCTGACACAATATTATTAACAAAATTAGAGTCAGATCCAAGATGGCATAGAGTAGATAGGCCTTTGAGCTATTCCTGGTTTCTCTCAGATCGATACTAGATCAAGCCTCTGAACTGGTTTTGGAGTGACAGAACCCACAAATATTTGGAGTGTAACAAATATTTGGAATGCTCTGGGGGAATCTAATGGGAGGCCAAAATACAATGGCATTGGCTACTCTTTCCTTGTTCAGAAGCCAGTAGCAAAGTAGCTATGAAACCTTCAAACAACTACAGAAGGAAAATAATGAGCCCCTGAATAACACAAGCCTTAGCTGGGCACCATGAAGCTACTGTCGCCTGAAAAGGAAGCTTGGGACAATCTCCCCTTTAGCCTAAGAGCAGACCTCAACCTTTAAAAATGAGCAAAAAAGCAAAAAGAGCTCTGAACATAAATAACATTTATGGAGACAGGGAAGAACAGACGTCAAACCCTGAGAACACTAAAGGCAAAATGTCTCCAGATGAAGCCTCAAAGGGTAATATGAGTTAGTCTCCATCTCACAAGACTGTCTTAGAAGAATTCAAAAAGGATCTCAAAAGAGAGTTAGAAGAAAAATGGAAAAAGGAAATGAGAACTTAACAGAAGAGCTTGGAAAAGAAAACACAGAAATTATCTTTAAAAATAGATTTAGCAAAATGGGGAAAAAAACATAACTCCTTAAAAAACAGATTTTCTGAAATGGGAAAAAAATCCAATGAACAAAACAATCCATTTAAAACTTCAATTTGCCAAATGTAAAAAAAAGCTAACTGATGAAAATAATTCACTAAAAATTAGATTTGAACAAATAGAAGTGAATGATTCAACAAGAGATCAAGAATCAGTCAAACAAAACCAAAAGATAAAAATAGAAGAAAAGGTAAAATATCTTACGGGGAAAAAAACTCATCTGGAAAAAAAGATCCAGAAGAGCCAATCTAAGAATTATTGGACTACCTGAAAACCATGATGGAAAAAAAGTCTATGCAACATCTTTCAAGAAATCATCAAGGAAAACTGCCCTAATATCCTAGAACCAGAAGGTAAAATAGCTGTTGAAAGAATTCACCAATTACCTCCTGAAAGAGACTCCCAAGAAAGAATACTCCAAAGAATAGCATAGCTAAATTTAAGAATTATCAGATTCTGCAAGCAGCCAGAAAAAAACAATTCAAATATCAAGCAGCCACAATCAGGATTAGCCTGGACTTTATAGCTTCTTCTTTAAAGGATCAAAGTGCCTAGAATATGATATTCCAAAGGGCAAAGAAGCCTGGATTGCAGCCAAGAATCAACTATCAGCAAAATTAAGCATTATCTTTCAGGGGAACAAAAGATGAATATTCAATGAAATAGGTGAATTTCATTTATTTTTCAGGAAAAGATCAGAACTAAACAGAAAATTTGATCTTCAAATACAGAACTCAAGAGAAGCATAAAAAGGTAAAAAAAGAAAAGGAAAAAAAACTATGTTTTTTAAAAGTTAAAACATTTACATCCCTATATGGGAAGATGATGTTTAACTCGAGAATTGTATCTTTATTAGGAATATACTTAGAGAGTGTAGATATAATTTGACTTTATTGTGATGATATAAAAAAAAAAAATACTGGGGTGGAAAGGGGATTGTACTGGAAGAAGAAGAAAGGGGAGGTAAAACGAGGTAAATTACATCTGATGAAAAGATTAGGAAGGGGAAAGGGAGCATTGTGTGAGCTTTAATCTCATTGTATTTGGCTCCAAGAGAGAACATCAAACATATTTAGTTTCACAGGGAAACTTGTCTCACTCTATAGGGAAATAGGAGGGGAAAGAGAAAAGTAAGGGAGAGGGGGGTGTCTAATAGAAGGGAGAACACAAGTAGAAAGGAAAAAGAATAAAAAAGAGGGAGGTGCTGTAAAAGAGGGCTGCTTGAGGGAGGTAGTAGTTAGAAGCAAAACACTGGAGAGGAGGAAAAGGAGGAAAAGAAAGGAAAAAAGTATATCTCGGGAGAAATAAGATGGTGGGAAATAGTCATTTTAACTGTGAATGTGAATAGGATAAATTTTCCCATAAAATGGAAGTGGATAGCAGACTGGATTAAAAGTCAGAATCCTACAATTTATTGTTCACAAGAAACACATTTAAAGAGACACAGAGTAAAGGAAAAAGGCTGGAACAGAATCTATTATGCTTTGACTGAAGCAAAAAAAGCACAAGTAGCAATCCTGATCTCAGATCAAGCAAAAGCAAAAATAGATCTAATTAAAAAACATAAGAAAGAAAGCTATATTTTGCTAAAGGGTACCATAGATAATGAAGCAATATCAATACTAAATACATATGTACCAAGTGGTATAGCATAGAAATTCCTAAAGGAGAAATTAAGAGAGCTGCAAGGAGAAATAGACAGCAAAACTATAATAGTGGGACATCTCAACCTTGCTCTCTCAGAACTAGATAAATTGAACCACAAAATAAATAAGAAAGAAGTTAAGGAGGTAAAAAGAATTTTAGAAAAATTAAATAGGGACTTCCGGTTAAGATGGCGGAGAGGAGGCTCACAGCTGCATAAGCTCCACGCTTTCTCTCACTATCCATTTCATTACAAGCCTCTGAATTAATACTTGACTGAAAAAAAAACCCACATATAGTTACCAAGAGAAGCCATCCTTGAGATCCGCCAAGAAAGGTCTGTCTTTACTGGAGGGCTGGGACGGTTTTAGATCGGGCGCAGGTGGCGGGCAGCGGCAGTGAGAGCACGGGAGCAGACTGGAGAGGGGATGGGGAGTGATCACAGCCGTCTCTGCGGGGAGAGCTTCGCTACAGGTTTGGATACTTTGCTCCAGCAGCAAGTCAGCAGCCCAGCAGAGAAGCTAAGAACACCGGGGGTGAAGAATACAACCCCAACCAGCTGGAGTCTCTCGGGACCTGGCCGCCCCCCCCTTCCCCCCCTCAGTGACTCAGCACGCTTTGGGATCTCAGAGCGCAGGCGCAGCACAGTCCTGCTAGTGCCTCACTGCTGCCCCCTGCAGTCTGTAGAGGAAGCTCGATAACATACCCAGCCCCTCCCCCAAAGAAAGACTCCAGTTTTTTCTGTTTTTCTTTGCTAGTTTGTCTTTGATTATTAGACAGAATGAGCAAGAAGCTGAAGAGGACTTTAACCCTTGACAGCTTCTACACAGATAGAGAGCAGACTCTAAATCCTGAGGAGACTAAAAACAGGCAGTCCCCAGGTGAATCCCCAAAGGAGGAGATCATCTGTTCCTCAGCACAGATGAACCTCATAGAAGTGATTAAAAAGGCTCTCACAAGGGAGCTAGAAGAAAAATGGGGAAAGCAGAGGGAGGCTTGGCAAAAGGAGAGGGAAGCTTGGGAAAAGGAGAGGGAGGCTTGGCAAAAGAGCCTGGAGAAAGTTAAAGAGAGAGTGGATAAAGAAGTAAAATCCTTGAAAAATAGGAATAGTGAACTGGAAAACAAAATTGGCGAAATGGAAAAAAATTCCACAGAACAAAAGAACTCAATGGGACAATTAGAAAAAGATTTTTAAAAAGTGAGTGAAGAGAATACTTCACTGAAAATCAGACTTGAACAAGTGGAATTGAATGACTCGAGGAGACAAGAAGAATCAGTCAAGCAAATCCAAAAAAATCAAACAATGGAGAAAAATGTGAAATACCTTCTGGGGAAGACAACAGACCTGGAAAACAGATCCAGGAGAGACAATTTGAGAATCATTGGACTTCCAGAAAAACATGATGAAAAAAAGAGCCTGGACACTATTTTCCAGGAAATTATCAAAGAGAACTGCCCAGAAGTCATAGGAACAGAGGAAAAAATAAACATTGAAAGGATTCATCGATCACCCACTGAAAGGGATCCTAAAATCAAAACACCAAGGAATAGAGTGGCCAAATGCCAGAACCCTCAGATGAAGGAAAAAATATTGCAAGCGGCTAGAAAAACCCAATTCAAGTATCAAGGAGCCACAATAAGGATCACCCAGGATCTGGCAGCATCCACATTAAAAGATCGAAGGGCCTGGAATATGATATTCCGAAAGGCTAAGGAACTTGGTATGCAACCAAAAATAACTTACCCAGCAAGAATGAGCATCTTTTTCCAGGGAAGAAGATGGACATTCAACGAAGTAAGCGAATTTCATCTATTTCTGATGAAAAAACCAGAACTCAACAAAAAGTTTCATCTACAAATATAGAACTCAAGAGAAATCTAAAAAGGTAAAGATTAATCTTGGGAACTATATTTTGACTATATAGATGTATAAAGAATACATGTATACCTTGTTCTAGAAATTGATGTGGAAAGGACATTGTATCAGAAAAAGGGTAAAGTGGGGGTAGTACATCTCATGAAGAGGCATAGGAAACCTATTATATCTGAGAGAAAGAATGGAGGGGGATGAATATAGTGGGTATCTTACTGCCTTCAGAATTGGCTTTAAGTGAAAAATCTTAAGACATATTCAATCTATGGTGAAACTTCTCCCACCTCATTGAAAAGTGAGAAGGGAAAAGTGAAAAGGGAAGGAATAAGCTAAGCAGAAGGGAATACGGGAACTGGGAGGGAAAGGGGTAAGATAGGGGGAGGAACTCTAAGGCGGGGGGAGGGATACTAAAAAGGGAGGGCTGTGAGAAGCAAGTGGTGCTCACAAGCTTAATACTGGGAAGGGGGGGAAAGGGGAAAGAAGGGAGAAAAGCATAAACCGGGGTTAACAAGATGGCAAGTAATACAGAATTGGTCATTCTAACCATAAATGTGAATGGGGTAAACTCCCCCATAAAGAGGAAGCGGTTAGCAGAATGGATTAAAAGCCAGAATCCTACAATATCTTGTTTACAGGAAACACACCTGAAGCGGGGAGATACATGCAGGTTAAATATAAAAGGTTGGAGCAAAATCTACTATGCTTCAGGTGAAGTCAAAAAAGCAGGGGTAGCCATCCTGATCTCAGATCAAGCTAAAGCAAAAATTGACCTAATTAAAAGAGATAAGGAAGGACACTATATCTTGCTAAAGGGTAGCATGGATAATGAAGCACTATCTATATTAAACATATATGCACCAAGTGGGGTAGCATCTAAATTCTTAAAAGAGAAACTAAGAGAGCTGCAAGAAGAAATAGACAGTAAAACTATAATAGTGGGAGATCTCAACCTTGCACTCTCAGAATTAGATAAATCAAACCACAAAATAAATAAGAAAGAAGTCAAAGAGGTAAATAGAATACTAGAAAAGTTAGATATGATAGATCTCTGGAGAAAATGTAATGGAGACAGAAAGGAATACACTTTCTTTTCAGCAGTTCATGGAACCTATACAAAAATTGACCATATATTAGGACATAAAAACCTCAAACTCAAATGCAGTAAGGCAGAAATAGTAAATGCATCCTTTTCAGACCACGATGCAATGAAAATTACATTCAACAAAAAACCAGGGGGAAGTAGACCAAAAAATAATTGGAAACTAAATAATCTCATACTAAAGAATGATTGGGTGAAACAGCAAATCATAGACATAATTAATAACTTCACCCAAGAAAACGATAATAATGAGACATCATACCAAAATGTATGGGATGCAGCCAAAGCGGTAATAAGGGGAAATTTCATATCTCTAGAGGCCTATTTGTATAAAATAGAGAAAGAGAAGATCAATGAATTGGGTTTGCAATTAAAAATGCTAGAAAAGGAACAAATTAAAAACCCCCAGTCAAACACTAAACTTGAAATTCTAAAAATAAAAGGTAAGATCAATAAAATTGAAAGTAAAAAAACTATTGAATTGATTAATAAAACTAAGAGTTGGTTCTATGAAAAAACCAACAAAATAGACAAACCCTTAGTAAATCTGATTAAAAAAAGGAAAGAGGAAAATCAAATTGTTAGTCTTAAAAATGAAAAGGGAGAACTCGCCACTAACGAAGAGGAAATTAGAGCAATAATTAGGAGTTACTTTGCCCAACTTTATGCCAATAAATTCGACAACTTAAATGAAATAGAAAAATACCTCCAAAAATATAGCTTGCCCAAACTAACAGAGGAAGAAGTAAATATCCTAAACAGTCCCATCTCAGAAAAAGAAATAGAACAAACTATCAATCAACTCCCTAAGAAAAAATCCCCAGGACCAGATGGATTTACATGTGAATTCTACCAAACATTTAAAGAACAATTAACTCCAATGTTATATAAACTATTTGAAAAAATAGGGATTGAAGGAGTCCTACCAAACTCCTTTTATGACACAGACATGGTACTGATACCTAAACCAGGTAGGCTGAAAACAGAGAAAGAAAATTATAGACCAATCTCCCTAATGAATATTGATGCTAAAATCTTAAATAAAATATTAGCAAAAAGATTACAGAAAATCATCCCCAGGATAATACACTATGACCAAGTAGGATTTATACCAGGAATGCAGGGCTGGTTCAATATTAGGAAAACTATTAGCATAATTGACTATATCAATAACCAAACAAACAAAAACCATATGATCATCTCAATAGATGCAGAAAAAGCATTTGATAAAATCCAACATCCATTCCTAATAAAAACACTTGAGAGCATAGGAATAAATGGACTTTTCCTTAAAATAGTCAGGAGCATATATTTAAAACCATCAGTAAGCATCATATGCAATGGGGGAAAAACTGGAACCTTTCCCAGTAAGATCTGGAGTGAAGCAAGGTTGCCCACTATCACCATTATTATTTAATATCGTATTAGAAACACTAGCCTCGGCAATAAGAGTCGAGAAAGAAATTAAAGGAATTAGAGTAGGCAATGAGGAAACCAAACTATCACTCTTTGCAGATGATATGATGGTATACCTAGAGAACCCCAGAGATTCTACTAAAAAGCTATTGGAAATAATTCATAATTTTAGCAAAATAGCTGGCTACAAAATAAATCCCCATAAATCCTCAGCATTTTTATACATCACCAACAAAACCCAACAGCAAGAGATACAAAGAGAAATTCCATTCAGAATAACTGTTGATACCATAAAATATTTGGGAATCTATCTACCAAAGGAAAGTCAGGAATTATATGAGCAAAATTATAAAAAAGTCTCCACACAAATAAAGTCAGACTTAAATAATTGGAAAAATATTAAGTGCTCTTGGATCGGCCGAGCGAACATAATAAAGATGACAATACTCCCTAAACTAATCTTTTTATTTAGTGCTATACCAATCAGACTTCCAAGAAAATATTTTATTGATCTAGAAAAAATAACAACAAAATTCATATGGAACAATAAAAAGTCGAGAATCTCAAGGGAATTAATGAAAAAAAAATCAAATGAAGGTGGCCTAGCTGTACCTGATCTAAAATTATATTATAAAGCAGCAGTCACCAAAACCATTTGGTATTGGCTAAGAAATAGATTAGTGGATCAGTGGAAAAGGCTAGGCTCACAAGACAGAATAGTCAATTATAGCAATCTAGTGTTTGACAAACTCAAAGCCCCTAACTTCTGGGAAAAGAATTCATTATTTGATAAAAACTGCTGGGATAATTGGAAATTAGTATGGCAGAAATTAGGCATGGACCCACACTTAACACCATATACCAAGATAAGATCAAAATGGGTCTATGACCTAGGCATAAAGAACGAGATTATAAATAAATTAGAGGAACATAGAATAGTTTATCTCTCAGACTTGTGGAGGAGAAAGAAATTTGTGACCAAAGATGAACTAGAGACCATTACTGATCACAAAATAGAAAATTTCGATTACATCAAATTAAAAAGCCTTTGTACAAATAAAACTAATGCAAACAAGATTAGAAGGGAAGCAACAAACTGGGAAAACATTTTCACAGTTAAAGGTTCTGATAAAGGCCTCATTTCCAAAATATATAGAGAACTGACTCAAATTTATAAGAAATCAAGCCATTCTCCAATTGATAAATGGTCAAAGGATATGAACAGACAATTTTCAGAGGATGAAATTGAAACTATTACCACTCACATGAAAGAGTGTTCCAAATCACTATCGATCAGAGAAATGCAAATTAAGACAACTCTGAGATATCACTACACACCTGTCAGATTGGCTAAGATGACAGGAAAAAATAATGATGAATGTTGGAGGGGATGCGGGAAAACTGGGACACTATTGCATTGTTGGTGGAGTTGTGAACGAATCCAACCATTCTGGAGAGCAATCTGGAATTATGCCCAAAAAATTATCAAATTGTGCATACCCTTTGATCCAGCAGTGTTTCTATTGGGCTTATATCCCAAAGAAATACTAAAGAAGAGAAAGGGACCTGTATGTGCCAAAATGTTTGTAGCAGCCCTGTTTGTAGTGGCTAGAAACTGGAAAATAAATGGATGCCCATCAATTGGAGAATGGCTGGGTAAATTATGGTATATGAATGTTATGGAATATTATTGTTCTGTAAGAAATGACCAGCAGGATGAATACAGAGAGGACTGGCGAGACTTACATGAACTGATGCTAAGTGAAATGAGCAGACCCAGGAGATCATTATACACTTCGACAACGATATTGTATGAGGACATATTTTGATGGAAGGAGATTTCTTTGACAAAGAGACCTGAGTTTCAATTGATAAATGACGGACAAAAGCAGCTACACCCAAAGAAAGAACACTGGGAAACGAATGTGAACTATCTGCATTTTTGTTTTTCTTCCCGGGTTATTTATACCTTCTGAATCCAATTCTCCCTATGCAACAAGAGAACTGTTCGGTTCTGCAAACATATATTGTATCTAGGATATACTGCAACATATCCAACATATAAAGGACTGCTTGCCATCTAGGGGAGGGGGTGGAGGGAGGGAGGGAAAAAAAATTGGAACAGAAACGAGTGTCAATATAAAGTAATTATTAAATAAAAATTAAAAAAAAAAAGAAAAATTAAATAGGCTAAACTAATATAATAAAAATGATTACCTAAATCAATCTACTTATTCAGTGTTATACCAATCAAACTGCCTCATTTCTAAAATATAAAGAGGATTGACTCAAATTTATAAGAATACAAGCCATTTTCCAATGGATTAATGCTCAAAGGACATGAATAGACAACTTTCAGATGAAGAAATCAAAACCATTTCTAGTCACATTAAAAAAATGCTCTAAATCACTATTGATTTATGCACTATTGATAAATGCAAATTAAAACAACTCTTAGGTACCACTACACACCTCTCAGATTGGCTAAGATGACAGGAAAAGATAATGATAAATATTGGAGGGGATGTGGGAAAACTGGGACACTAAAACATTGTTGGTGGAGTTGTGAACTGATTCAATCATTCTGGAGAGCAATGTAAAACTAGTCCAAAGGGCTATTAAACTGTGTGTATCTTTTGATTTAGCAGTTTCTCTACTAGGCCTGTATCCCAACATACAAAAGGGGAAAGGACCCACATGTGCAAAAATATTTGTAGCAGCCCTTTTTGTAGTGGCAAGTAACTGGAAACTGAGTCAATTGGAGAATGGCTGAATAAGATATGCTATATGAATGTTATGGAATATTATTATTATTTAAGAAAAAATCAGCAGAATGATTGCAGAGAGGCCTGGAGAGACTTACACAAACTGATACTAAGTGAAGTGAATAGAACCAAAAGAACACTGTATACAGCAACAACAAGAGTATAAAATGATTAATTATGGTGGACATGGCTCTTTTCAATAGTAAGGTATTTCAGGCCACTTTCAATGGATTTGTGATGGAAAGAATCATCTATATCCAGAGAGAGGGCTGTGGGGACTGAGTATGGATCACAACATAGTATTTTTACCTTTTTGCTGTTTGCTTTTTGTTTTCTTTCTCATTTTTTCTTCTTTTTGATCTGATTTTTCTTGGGCAGTGTGGTAATTGTAGAAATATGTATAGAAGAAGTGCACATGTTACTTGCTATCTAAGGGAAGAGATGGGCTAAGGGAGGGAGAAAAAAAATTGGAACACAAGGTTTTACAAGGGTGAATGGTGAAAACTATCTATGCATGTATTTTGAAAATAAAAAAACAAAAAAACAAAAAAAATTGCAGGGTGCAGATTAAATTCTCAAAAATCAATAGCATTTTATGTAATAATAATAAAATCCAAGAATTAATACAAAGGGAAATCCCATTCCAAGTAAATACAAAATCTGTAAGATATAAGTCTATAATTTCACTACAAGACTTCACTCCAAATAAGCCACTGATAAGAAGAAAGTCTTAATATATATATATATACACACATATATATATATGCATATATGTATATATATATATATATATATACACATAGCAGCACTTTTGTGATAGTAAAGAATTGAAAACAAAATAAAATATTCATTTACTGAAGAATGGCTTAATAAGTAATGGTACAGGATTGTAAAGTAATATTTGTATTGTAAGAAATAATGAAAATAATGAGTTCAGAGAAGCATAGAAAGTTCTATATGAATTGATGAATGCAGTAAGCAAAGCAAAGAAAAAAGAATACAAAGTAATTATAGCAATATAAATTTGAAAGAACAACCATGAAAAAGTCCAGTTAGTGTTCAAAATTATAAAGAAAAGTATGACACAAAGGAGAATGTATGAGAAAATGTAATATTCTCTCTAAAATATAATGTTCTCTGTTGAGGTTTTCTTGGGGTCTCTGGGAGCAGCCTTCTTTTCATTCAGTAATCACCACACGAGTAGCCAGGGATTAAAGTCCAAATCCTTTATTGTGTCCTTCAAAGTCTTGTCTCCTTCACTTGGAGCTCAGCTAATTTTTCTGGAGGCCTATTTCTCTCCTTGGTTCCGAGAGCTTGAGCTCCCACCTGCCTTCTCTGGCTTCTGAATCTCCCTGACTAAACGCAGGCTGAAGCTCCTAGCTTATATGTCCCACAGTGGGTATAAACCAATCCTTATATCACTAGGAAATCATTATTTGTTGTAGGATTAAATCAATGCTAAACTAGATTTAACCAGTGTCTCCTCAATTCAACTTAGTACATTGTTTGAAGTTCTGGCCCATAACATCTCCTTGTAGGATTAAATCAATCATACTGAACCATGCTAAACTAGATAACCATTGTATCTATCAATTCCACTGACTTAGTACCTTGTAAGAATCCTTTGTTTCAAGTTCAGACTTCTGGCCCATAACAAGAAAACATGCCCATTCTGTCATTTTTCAGAGGTGAAGGTTTCACAAGTATTTTATATTGCATACATTTTCAGAATTTTCCACATATTGATCAGTTTTATGAATTTTCACTCTTTTTTAAAATGTTGAAAATACTATTTGTTATATGGGATAGTTCTCTGGGAAGCAGAGGGGGAATAAAACCAAAGGAAATTGTGGTGACATTAAAAAAAAAAAATACAAAAGACAAAAAAAAAACTTATTTAAAAAAAATAACATTACTTTGATAGCTATGTGAGAAGGGCTTGGGGACAAAGAGAACAGTTACAAGCATAATACAAAATTCTTGATGTGCCTTGATGGAGATCTTAACTACAGAAAAAGCTATTTGGGTATACAGAAGGAAATGAATGTGAACGATGTTTTGGAGGTAGAATTGACAAGATTAAGCAATTGGTTATATTTAGGGTCTATAGGAAAAGAAAGAGTCAAAGATAACTTAAAGTTGACAGCCTAGATGACTTATTTGGCCAAATGAGTGAACCCTTTAAATACAAAGTCCATATATTGAAACTACCTTTTAATTTTGCTATTCACTTCCCATATCCTCCTTTCCCTTTTGAAGTCTCTATCTTTAATTGAAGCACCAACCAAAACACTATCTGTGCCCCTCTGTCCTTCCGTTTCCTGGTTAGAATATAATTCCTAGAGATGCTTTTCAATTTCCTTTTTTTTTTAAATAAATCTTAAATGAGCATTTAATTCAACTCAATAAACATTTTTAAAGCACTAATTTCATGCAGAACCTTAGATTGGGTGTTAGGGAAGATTCAAATTTACACAATATATGATGTCTGCCTTATAACAAATCGTATCTCCCAGAAAAGATAAAGGAGAAGACTATGTTGTCAGCTAAAAGACTCGTAAAATCTGATCACGAGAAGCAGAAATGGAAAAGGGAGGGGGCAGTGAAAATTGTCCATATAAATTAATCATACCCTGCTATAGGAAAAGAGCAAGTATAATAGGAAATAAGAGTACTTAAAATACATAATAATTATAGAAACTATCACAGAAGAGATTAGATCATAAGACTCAAGCATCACTTATCTATATATAAACATAGAGAGTAGGGATAATAAACTACAGACATCCCTATAGGGAGATAAATTCTACTTCATAGATGTCCCTAAATATTGTGAGATGTCACTCCCCTGAAATATTCTACTTCTATTTCTCTACAAAGGTGGAGCACTCTTTGTAGTTAAAAGGGAAAAAAAATTGTTACCAGAAAGTTTATGAGGAGAAAATTGACTAATATGGAATTAGCTGAGTTATTCATAGTGAAAGACAGAGGGAAAAAAGGTGAAGAATATAGTATATGAAGTAACTGAGAGAGAAGAAAGGTGGTAGTGGGGAAAAGACATTGGGTCAGACAGTTCTCAAAGTAGTCACCAGATGGTGCCATTATTACATTTTAGCTCCAATTGAAAAGGGATTGAAGGTAATAGTTAATCATTGTAATTGTAGTAGTTGTAATATGTGACAATTCAGTGACAGATCTATCAAATGTCTAAGATCTTCAACAATCAATATTTTTAACCCAAGGACTATTTATATGTGATTTAAAAAGAGGGAGGGAGGGAACCATTACAGCATTTTCCTTTGTGAACTGAAAGTTAATTATTAACTATTAATCTTCTCTGTGTTGGGTTTTTCTTTTTTTCCTTCCTTCCTTCCTTCCTTCCTTCTTTCCCTCCTTCCTTTCTTCCTTCCTTCCTTCCTTCCTTCTTTCCTTCCTTCCTTCCTTTCTTCCTTCCTTCCTTCCTTCCTTTCTTCTTTCCTTCCTTCATCGCTTTCTCCCTCCCTCCTTCCCTTCCTTCCTTTCTCTTTTTTCTTTCTTCCTTCCTTTCTTCCATTCTCTCTCTTTTCTTTCTTTCTTCCTTCCTTTCTTTTTTTCCTTCTTTCCTTCTTTCTTTTTTTTCTTCTTTCCTTCTTTCTTTCCTTCTAATTTCAACACATGGCTGAGTGCCTGGCACATATAAAACACTTAATAAATACATGTCATTCAACCTACTGACATGATCATAATGGTATTCTATTAAAATGATACCACCAGAAGGCAGCTAGATAGCTTAGTGGATAGAGCACCAGCTTTTAAGTCAAGAGGACAGGAGGTCAAATGTGACCTTAGACATTCAGACTTACTATCTGTGTGACTCTGGGTAAGTCACTTAACCCCAATTGCCTCACTAATAGAAAAAAAAAAAATTCAAAAAAATGTTACAACCAGCACTTAAGCTCACATCTTCTAAGTCATTTTAAGTATACAGTCTTTCCTCAAAACTTGGTATTGGATTAAGTGCATAGTTTGCAATCTTTTCCTCAGTTAGTCTAACTAGATCTCAAATTTCTGATATGTAAAAAAAAAAAAAATCAATCAACAAATACTTAATAAAAATTTATTATGTGTCAGGCGATGTATTAGACATTGGAAATATATTAAACAAAATTGCTTCTGTTCACAAAGACATTGTATTTAATCACAAAAGATGATGTCCGTATATAAAATCAATATAAAGTAAGATATTAACAGCTAAAGACATCAGGAAATTTTTTATATAAAAGATGGTACTTGAACTGAAGTTGAACTGAGGAATTTAAAATATTCTAAGAGGCCAAAGTAAGGAAGGTCTTTTAAGAATGAAGAATGGGGACAATTAGGTGGCACAGTGGATAGAGCACCAGCCCTGAAGTCAGAAGGACCCGAGTTCAAATCTGATTCTCAGACATTTAACACTTCCTAGCTGTGTGACCCTGGGCAAGTCACTTAAACCCAGTTGCCTCAAAGTGAGGGGAAGAGAAATGAGGGACAAACTGTCCCTGAGAAAGGCATCAAAATTTGAAATGAGTTGTTGTTTAGGAAGAATAGAAAGATTTCCCCATGCATTTCTAGCTGCTGCTCCCAAGAATCCTGTAAATCTCTCTCATGGAATACATTAAAACAAAAAGACCTAATACCTTTTTCTATTCATATCTTAATCTAATTATAGGGACTTTTTCCAGGCACACCTTATCGGAGACTGTCCAAAGGAAGCAAAATCTCCTGTGAGATCATCCAATTTTCCTGCTCTGCCCAATTCTCCTATTTTTTTCTTATTTTCTTTTATCTTTATAAATCTTTCCCCTCATTCTACTGAGTTGTCCCTCTCCCTTGAGAAGGAGGTTTACAAGGTATATCAGCCCTTACTCTAAGTAAATAATAAATCTCTTGCTTGATTTGAAGGTGGTTTGAGCCTGAATTCTTTCAGAAACTATACTTGCAGTCCATGTCCTAGTACCCCAACATCTATGGTCCAATCCAACATTTCAAAATAGGGTGTTAGCAGTGTAAGTGGATTAAAAGAGATTTAGGTAAAAAATAATGTTGGGAGGTAAAATTGACAAGATTTAGCAACTGATGGAATATGTGAGGTCATTGGAAAGATAGTGGTACTCTCAATATTAATAAGGAAACTTGTAATAAGTGGATTTAAGCAAAAGATACTAAATTCTGTTTGGGGTTAAATTAATTATCTATAAGGTCCATTCTGACTCAAAAGTAATTTGTAATCTCTGATCTATACCCAGGCTGAATTCAATTTTCTAATTAGTGCTTTCACAACAAAAGTTGAAATGAATGTGAATATTAATGAAGAATTCAAATAATTTCCATTTTAATTTAGTAGCCCAAGAAACTAGTAGAATTAGGACATGAGTTTTCCTTTAAGGTTATTGGTATTTCAGATTCTTGAATGGATATCAAGCTTCAAAATTATACAAAAATGGTATTGAATAATGGATTTAAATAAGATAATGATGCCTTATGTTGTACTCATAGTATTACTTTTTTATTTTATATTATACTTAGTAGTATATCAACTTCTATTATAAATTACAAATTCCTTGAAAATAGCAAGAATATCTCATTTATCTCTGTATGTCCCTTAAAGCTTACTGAGTATTTTTCTCCTAATAAATGTCTAAGGGAAAAGGATTTCTTTATCCTTCCTGAAGAAACAGGCACCAGTGGTTAATGACAGAAGATTCTTTCAGCTAAAAATATGCAATAGATATGTTATGTCCATGTCCTCATTTTGCTTAACCAGACATATAGGATGGAAAAGAACTTGTGTCATTGATCTATGCTAATCAATAGGCTGTCCTATGCTTTGTTTTTCTGTATACATAACAGACCTCTGGTCAGGAACCAAAGAAGAAGCAGTTTTCCTCCTTTTTTTGTTGAATAGTTAGCCCTAGTAGCATATGTAAAGAAGAAAATAGACCAGAGTCAACCCCAGATGGGCAGAAATGAATGCATTGGAATTTGTGTGCTTGAAAGGAACATACATATTTTGAATATTTGATCTACCTACTTTAGTGAAATCTTTTTACTATAATTTTCAGTTTTATTTTCTGTAGCACTGGTGTAATAAACAGTATTGGGATTGTCAGGAAGAACTGAATTTGAATCAAATATACATTTTTTGTGTGGTTAAATCATTTAACCTTCCTCAGCCTCAGTTTTCTTATTTCTGTAATAGAAAAAATAATGTTACCTGTCTTACAGGATTGGTGTAAGAATCAAATTAGTGAATATATATAATGACCTTTGCAAACCTTAAATCATTATAAAAATGTTAGCTTTTATCATTTTTATTATTTTAATGATCACTAAAATATTTAGATATTGTTCATACTAACTCCTTCTTTGATCCAAATCTTCTATTGCCATTGCATTTTTTGCTAGTAATTTGATCAGGCCTTAGAGATTTGTATGAATAATTTATACATTTGGTATATTTTCTTAATTTTTTCAAAGATTTCAGAATTCTCAACTTACTGAAATATATTTCCCTTTCCTTTTGTGCATTTTCTGACATTTTAAGAAATACTCATATTCACACCATTTTTTTTCTATTTTAATTCTTAGTACTATGATGGATCTTTGACTACCTCAGTATAGGTATTTCTCCAATAATGCATCACTTTCTTTCTCATCTTTTGTTCAAAAATCCTCTAGAAACACTAGAGGCCTTCCTTTACCTTGATATACCAACATATAGCTCAGGCTACCCATCTCTTGCTGCTATTCTCTTACAGCCAGCCCACCTCTTTTTCCAACAATACTTGCTTTTTTGATAATGACATTTTCATCATTGTTAATCCAAATATCCATTAGTAATATTCCATCAACTGATTACAGCCATTGAGTGTCTTTCAATTGCTTTTTAGATTGACATTTTACTTCTACTAGATGACAGTGTTCCATGATTTTGTTATAATCATGGGGAAAAAATTTGTGTCAAAAAGATGATCTCCAATGTTCCTTCCAGTACTGAATTCAATGATGGAAGGAGATGGGAAAGGACATAAGGATGCCTCCAATAGAGATGGGATTTTTTTGACAGTAATTAGAAATCATTGAAAACTTCACAATTTCCCAAATGTTATCTGTCCTGATTTTTTCCTTCTATTTAATTCTATGTCCAGTCTACATACATATATCTTCAGTATCTACATAAGAGAGTCATATATTATTAGACTAATTTAACAGGTTGCTCCACTAGTTGTATTACACAGCCTGGGTAATGTGCATTTTATTTGTCCATTTTGTTTCTCAAATTTTAATAGTTAAACAAATAACTTTCTTATATTATGGATTTCACTGAAGAACTTTCAAAGTATCCCTTAGTTTGATTTAATTAGTATAACGTCACCCTAAAATATGAATCTGAAAAACTCTGTTAGCAATAGGGAATTTTCCTTTAGTTTGGACTCCTTGTAGTACACTCACATGATAATGACAAATGTCATAGGTGAATATTCACAGGGCTCAAAAATCCCCAAAGACATTTTAAATCAGCATATCCATTTAATCAGTTTGACATGGTGTAATTCCTTGGGGATAAAGGGAAAAAATCCACAACACTATTTATAGATAATCATATCTGGCATGACAGAACTATTCCAGACCTGAAAAAAATGTTATCATATTCTGAGTAGTCAAATTCTTTGTTAGAATGGATAATTTTTAAGTCAAAATCCTAATTTCCAGGTCTCTATAATAGTCTCAAATTTATCTCCAGGACCTAAGGACTCAAACTACCTCTCTAGTATAGGGTCAAACTTTTTCTTTTTGCAATTAATATACAATTGTTTTGTTACTTTTAAATTAGAAAGCAAGAAAGTTAAAAAATGAATTATTCCACTTTGGGCAAAGGAAGGCTATCACATTTAATTATTTGCTTACTCTCAATTCAGAAAATGGAATTGAAACCTCAGGAAATGAATAAGCTGGACTTTACGGATTACATATATATATATATATATTTAATGTATTTATTTTTAATACACATTGCTTTATGAATCATGTTAGGAGAGAAAAATCATAGCAAAAGAGAAAAACCATGAGATTAAAAAAACAGAAAAAAAGAAGTGAACATAGCATGTGTTGATTTACATTCAATCTCCATAGTTCTTTTTTCTGGATGTAGATTGGCATTTTCTGTCCAAAGTCTACTGGGATCGCTTTAATCACTGAACCATTGAGAAGAATCAAGTTTTTAATAAGTAATCATTACACATTCTTGCTGTTATTGTGTACAATATATTTCTGGTTCTTCCTGTTTCATTCAGCATCAATTCCTGTAAATCTTTCCAGGCCTTTCTATAATGAGTTTGTTCATTATTTTTTATAGAACAATAATATTCCATTACTTTCGTGTACCACAACTTGTTCAGCCATTCCCCAACTGATGGGCAATCACTCATTTTTCAATTCTTTGCTACCACAAAAAGAATTGTTACAAACATTTTTGGACATGTGGGTCCTTTTCCCTTATGATTTCCTTGGGTTACAGACCCAGTAAGGGCACTGCTGGATCAAAGGGTATACACAAAAATATGTAGTTTGATAGTCCTTTAGGCATAGTTCCATATATCTCTCCAGAATAGCTGAATCATTTTACAACTCCACCAACAATACATTAATGTCTCATTTTTCCCACATCCCCTCCAACATTTATCATTATCTTTTCCTGTCATCTTAGCCAATCTGAGAAGTATGAGGTGGTACCTCACAGTTGTTTTAATTTTCATTTCTCTAATGAATAATGATTTAGAGCATTTTTTGTGTGTGACTATAGATGGCTTTAATTTTGTGATCTGAAAATTGTCTCTTCATACCCTATTACTGTTTATCAGTTAGGGAATGACTTATGTGCTTAAAAATTTGACACCATTTTTCATATATTTTAGAAATGAGACCTTTATCAGAAACACTAACCATGAAGATTTTTTGCCAGCTTTTTACTTCCCTTTTAATCTTGTTTCTATTGTTTTTGTTTGTACAAAAAAATTTTTAATTTAATGTAATCAAAGTTGTCCATTTTGCCTTTTATAATATTCTCTTTAGTCATAAAGATCTGATAAATTGCTCTTCTAATTTGCTTATGATATCTCACTTTTTATGCCCAAATCATGAACCTATTTTAACCTTATTTTGGTATGCGGTGTGAGATGTAAGTCTATGCTGATTTTCTAATATATTATTTACCAGTTTTCCCAGCAATTTATGTCAAATAGTGAATTCTTATCCCAGAAGCTAGAGTTTGGTGGTTTATCAAATACTAGATTACTATAGGCATTGATTATTGTGTCTTGTGTATCTAATCTATTCCACTTATCTTTTACTTTATTTCTTAGCCAGTATCAAATGGTTTTCATGACTGTTGCTTTATAAAACAGTTTTTAGATTTTATACTACTAGGCCACCATCCTTTGTATTTTTTTTCATTAATTCCCTTGATCTTCTTGACCTTTTGTTCTTCCAGATGAATGTTATTATTTTTTCTATTTTTATAAAATAATGCTTTATCAGTTTGATTGGTTTGGCACTGAACAACTAGACTAATCAGGCAGGAATGTAATTTTTATTATATTAACTCAGTCTTACCCATGAGCAATTGATATTTTTTCAATTGTTTAGATCTGACTTTATTTGTATGAGATGTTACTGATTATATTTTAATCAATGATTAGTACTGCACACTTAATATTGTATTTATAAAACTGATACTATAATTAGTGTTATAAAGAAGATCATATATATTTGACTTTAAAGGAACATAAGGGTTTTTACAGATGAAGGAAATGAGGTCCAAAAGAGGTGAAATGACCTTGCCCAAGTTCACACAGATAGTAACTGAAATTACATTTAAGAATCTCTTCTCCTTTGAGATTCATTCAGTCCTTATCTATTATCCTATCAAAATCCTGATAATTGTTGCATATAGATTGCCATAACATTCCCTTTCTTTCTAGAGTGAGTTTATTATCTGGTTCACAGGTCCTCCCCAATGCCTGCCCTCAATAGAGGACTTCATATGGACCCTTCTTCAAACATTCTTATTCCTGTTGATTCAATTACTCATTTCATATGATCTACTTCTTTACCTCACGTCAGTCACATATAAAGATGATCATACCCTTGATCTTGCCATCTCCCACAAATATAGCACTTTCTGAAATCCCCTTTTGCCATTTCATTTCTCCATCTGCTTCATAACCTCAAATCCTGTTCTTCCTGTTCTGGCTTTCAATCCTTCAACCCATCAGTTCTCTTCTAAGCTGTCTCCTTTTACCAATTACACTCTCCTTCCTTCATTTCTTGGCGAACCAGATCAACCTTACACTGTCCTCTTCTCCTGTTGTTCCTTTCTCATGTCTACAATTTTGCCTTGCAGAGTCTCAGCTTTGAATCATTCTCATCCTCTGTCATTGCACTTACATATGTGCTGCTTGAGAAAATTATGAAACTATGTTGAATGAGTCTACTACAATATTATGTTACACAACATAATTGTGATCTTACTACTACAAGGCAATGCTTTTACAACTCCCTAACTGACTCATAACCATAGCAGCTTTTCCAAACATTTTCATCCTGCATCCAACTTCCTGGAGTTCCCACTTTTCCCATCTTTTCAGCTGAGAACTTAGCCTAATTTTTACCTAAAAAATTAAAACAATTTCCTGAGCCCTCCCTTTTTCCCCCCTTTCTTCTTTGTTTCACATCACCTGGATGCTTTCGGCATAATCTCCTCTTGTTTCTCTTCACATGAAGAGATAACCCTTCTCCTCAGTGAGGCAAAGCCCTCTTCATGATCAAGTGATCCCATTCTATCAGAAAAGGTCATCTATAGTAGAAACCTCCACTTCCTTTCCTCTTATGCATTTCTTAACTCTATACAATCTACTGAACTCATCATTTAACTGAAATTGCTTTTTCCAAAATTCCTAATTGCCAAATCTAATAGCCTTTTCTCAATCCTCATCCTTCTTGGCCTTTCTGTACCTTTAACACTGTATTCTTCTGGTTCTCCTCCTGTCTTTCCTCCTGCCACCTTCTCAATCTCCTTTACTGTTTCTACATCCTGATCACATCCACTAACTGTGAATGTCCAACAGGATCCTATCTCTTTTTCTGTACTATTTGAATTAGTGATTTCATCAGCTCCCATGGATCAATTGTCACCTCTACACTGATGATTCTCAAAGCTTCCTCTCCAGTCCTAACTTCTCTGTTCATCTCCAATCTCACATTTCCAACCTCCTAATGAACATCTTGGACTGTCTCATATGCATGTTAGATTCAACATGCCCCAAAGTAAACTTATCTTTTTCTCCTAACCCTACTTTCTTCCCTATTACTTGAGGATTTCCAGTCACCCAAGTCTGAAATCTAGACGTCATCCTTAAATCCTCACACTCTCATTCCCCTTATCAAATCTATTGCTTATCTATTGATTTTGATGTAATATGATTTTATGGTCCTCTGACCTTGGGGAGTTTCTGTTCTAACAATAAATCAGTAGTCCTAAATCTTCTAGCTTTGTCATCTGCTTCAGGAAACCCTCACACCCCATCTGTCTGATGATTCCTTAATAAGATACCCTCTGGCCTCAGGAAACTGCCACAGATCAAACTCCTGATACAATAGTGAAGAAGACCACTTCTCAATTCATTGCTGACTGGTAATCTTGTCGGTAATAATTTGGTCGAGAATCAAATTCTGGAAACCACTTCTTCATATATATGAGCCATAGAATTAGCATATCTATGACCAAAAGCTAAATAAATGTCTCTCTTTGCTTCTGTTTCTCTGCTGAATTCCTTACAATTTGATCCACTTTGTAATGTTACTATTGAAAGGTTCAAGTCTGCAAATTCTTTTGAGATACCTCATGGCATCGGTCTGGGACCTCAAACTTTTGGGGTCTCCCTTCCCAACCTCAACATTTTTACTTCATAAAATCTCTCACATATCTCCCTTCTTTACTCTGATATTACCATTACCTGCTGTAGGCCCTCATTTTGCCTGGGTCATCATAATAGAGTCTGCTGCTTAATCTCTGGGCTGCAAGTTTTTTCCTCCCAAGACCATCCTCCCTTCAACTATCCAAGTGATCTTCCTAAAGCCCAGGTTCTTTCCTGATCAAATTCTATGATTCTATGGCAAATATGAGGTATGAAGAGAATAATTAGGTCATTCCTTAGCTCAATAAACCTCAGTGGTTTCATATAACCTCCAGCATCAAATATAAATTCCTTCATTTAGTATTCAATTCCTTTCATATCCTGTCCCCACCCCCACCCCATAAACACACACTTTTATAGTCTTCTTAAACCTTATTCTCTACCACATACTCTGTGTTCCAGTAATACTGCCTTGCTGTTCCTCGCAAAAAAATTCTCCATCTACTAACTTCAGGCATTTTTGATACTTGTCTCTTATATCCAGAATCCCCTTCCTCCTCATCTTTACCTTCAAGTCTCTTCTAAAATCCTGCTTTCTACAAAAAGCCTTTCCTGATACCCCTCAGTGCTAGTTTCTTCCTTTAAAGGTCACATAGTGGTAATTGTGCTACCAAATATAATTGGCTTGAATTATGACTCATTTCCTGGATGGCAGGGTGTAAATGCAAAGCTTTTTAAACTGTGGTTTGTGACTCCATAGGAGTCTCATAATTGACTATAGGAGTGGTGACATGACTTATTATTAGTAAATGTTTGATTTATCTACCTATATGTCATATACATATATATGTTTATATATATAATCATATGTACATATAAACATTTCTTAAAGAAAAAAGGAGTCACGAGTAAAAAAAGGTTTTAGGAAGTCTTGGCATATAGCATTGCCTGCTCACCCCAGAACCCCCACCACCACCTATTTCCCCCCTATAGTATAAAAACTCTTATGTGCCTCTTTTACATGAAAGTTTTCCCCATTCTTCTTCTCCCTTCTCCTGGTCCATTTCTCTTTCTTACTCTTTCATTCTTATTTTTGAAATCATCTTAACACATACATGCCTGTCCTTTGTCTAAGTAGATTCCTTCTAACTGACCTAATAATGAAAAAGTTCCTTAGGATTTACATGTATCATCTTCCCATATAGGAATATAAACAGTTTAATCTTATTAAGTTCCATATGAATTTTCTTTCAAGTTTATCTCTTTATACTCCTCAAGTCTTATATCTGAAAGTCAAATTTCTATGCAACTCTGGTCTTTTCATCAGGAATGCTTGGAAGACATCTTTTATTACATATCCTTTCTTTCCCCTTAAGGATTATGCTCAGTTTTGCTGAGCAAATTATTCTTGATTGTAATCCTAGCTCCCTTGCCTTCCAGTATATTATATTCCAAATCCTTTTTTTCTTATAATGTGTTGCCTTCCAAGGTAGTGTGATCCACGGAGAGTTCTGGTCACTACCCTTCTGATCTGCACTGCACTGTGCTCCTGTATCTTAACCACAAACATAACGATCCCCCTCTACTCTGGAACTGCAAATCAGCACTGGGTAATGGGTGACAGAGCTGCCAAATGGTGTCTGGGCCTGTGTCCATTGCAATCACAAGGATCCTTGGGAATATCTCTCTGTGCAGAAGCTTAGTTCCCTTAGTGCTTTTGGTACCACCCACCACTGCTGCTTCTACTTACTGCAGGTGCTGCTAAAACCAGCTCCCCCTCTAATCTAGTTTTCAGGCAACCTCTCTTTTGGTCCTACTAACTGTCCTGGAAGGCAAAAATAAGACACTGATTTTTTTTTTCTATCACACTCAGAATTTGATTTGAGGCATTTTTTTAAAAAGTTGTTTATAGATTTGGGTTGAGAATGCTCAGCAGAAATGCTTGATTCTCTCCACCATCTTGGTTTTCTATTGAACATATTCTAATGTGAACTTCCCAATTACTCTATGATGCAGGAAGAGCAGATATTATCCCCATTTTGCAGATAAAGAAACAAGCTCTGAGAAATTGTGTCATGAATTTTGTAAGTGGCAAAGCTGGAACTATAAAATAAATCTCAACTCCTGGGCCAGTGATCTTCAAATTGCATCCCAGTGACATGATGGAAGTTAAATCCAGGTCATAGAGTAGTTTGTTCTGAGTGAATGTCTAAAGTGGATTGGTTTCTTTTTTGTTTCGGGGGATAAACTTGTATTTTTCTTTCTATCCTTGCCACCTAGCACAATGCTTTACCAATAGTAGGTATTTAGTAAATATTTGTTGAACTAAAATGGAAAATACTTTGGCAAGTATAAAAAAAAAAAAATACAGTGTAGAGGGTATTATTATTCAAGGACTCAATCTGTATATGTCCCCCCGTTTCTTTCTCTCTTGTGACCAGGATCCTCACTCCACTGTGGCAGCAATTTCTGGTGTACTAGTGTTCCTCCTTACCCTGGTTCTATGATCCAGATCCCTGTTTGGACAATGCAAAAGAATCTTGCACCCAGTGGCAGCAAAGGGTTCTCTGTAATCTGAGGGCTCTGGGAGTCACTGACGCAGATTCAGTTGCCTCCAAATCCTACACTATCATGCTGGGGCAAGGCTCCTCTGCTAGCTTGGGGGACATGGCCTGCTGCTGGCTCATGGAGGCCACCTGCTCTGGACTGTGCTCCACTCTCACTTCAGTGACACTTTTCTTGTCAACCTTCCAAATTGTCTTGGGCTAGAAAAATGTTTCACCCCATCCTTTTGTTGGTTCTGCCTTTGCAGAATTTGTTTCAAGGTATCATTTTAAAATTATTTGGAATTTTTGAACCTCAGGCAAGTTTCTGTCTTACTCCATCATCTTGGCCCTGTCCTGTGTGGTATAGCTGTATTTCTGTTTCTCTGGGTTTCGGTTTTGCTATTTCTTTTCTCTCTCAGAGAGTGAAATTATTCAGAGAGAGAAGAGGCTTCAAAATTTCTCTAAGCCATCCCCCTCTCTTATCAACAGGAAAAATGAAGTCCATAGGTCTGTTAAGCCTTGCCAAGGATCACAAGTCATTAGAGACTGCTAGTCCAAATTTCTAGCTCCAAATTCAGTTTTGTTGGGTTTTTCTTCACTGCACTGGAAATGGAGAGGAAAGTTCAAATTCAAAATAGTTCAGAAATTATGACTTGGAAAAAGGTTAAATATAAAAAGTGAAAGAATCAAAAATATCAGGGAGATCAGAAGATGAAATTGAAAGGATAGGTGGTCAATTATGGGAATTGGGAGGCTATCTTAATTGTTTGAACCTAGCTTTGCATGGCTAGGAAACTGGACCACCTCTATCTGCTACTTAGAGACCCTTCACCAAGAACTTGGGTTATGCTGACCAGAAACTTGGGACAGATCCAAAGATACAATTCTCACAGTTGTACATATCAAGCAATTGATTCAATGTCCTTTTGGTTATTTACAGACAGCTGTGGTGAATGATATGTCATTTTCTGAATTTAAGAAATTGCACCTATTCGCTCTCCTCTTCCAACTTGGAAAGTTTAATCCTTCATCCAATTAGTAATCAGATTACCTAATGTTGCATTTTCCTTTTAATTAATTGACCTTATTTGATTGCTTTTGATATAGAGGTCCAGTCTATCGTTTCTTGGACAATTGGAATGCACTACTTAATGAGTCAATATGCTCAAAAGATGTTCAAAAGAAAAACTTGTGTTTTCCTCAGTCACTTTATGTTTCACCTGGCACAAACAAGGGAAAAGGTAAAGGAGCCATTTATCTTTTGATTTAACTGACTTTAGATGACAAGATCTCCAAGTGAGTATCTTTTAAGAAGATGAAATGTAGTCCTGAAGCAGAAATCAAAGAACAGATCTGGAGATTAGGTTTCAGGTTTATTCATAAAAAGGTGGTAGTTGAAGATAATCATTCATTCATTTCACATTTATTAACAATGTATATAATCTATTGAGAGCTGGTGCTGAGGCAGCACAGGGATAAAAAAACAAGAGCTAAAGAGAATCTTTCTGAACCTAGTTTTTAATTTTTTAGAGAAAAAAGAAAGACAAATGAGTTATTTGTATTTGGGTATAATAGAAGTACTGTATTTGGATCAGCTAGCTATCATATTGGTAAAGTATAGGGAAATTGTGCAGGCTATTTCATCTGCACAAGCAGGAGTTCAAGAGGAAGAGTTAAACTTCTGAGTTTTGATTTGCGGCAACTCACCTGTTCCTTATAGCCTCATCAATTCTCAAATGAGATAGCATTTAGCATTCCCAAGTTTTAGTAGGGCAATTAGTTAGGAGGCATTTGTAATTTGTTGTCATGGTAAAGAATTAGGATAGAAAAGAAGGGGAAGAAATAAATATCTTTTCTTTTCATGACTTCCATTTTCTATGAAGGAGCAATTTAAGTGATACATGAGGAATAATAAAGGTAATTTTAAAAGGTAGCAAGACATAGTACTGTACATTATATAAACAGGGGGTCAACACATGCAGACAAATTACTGTTCTTAAAAACATTTGAGTTGAGGAGTAATCAACCCCAAGTATAAAAGGAATGGGTAAATATTTACCTTTGGTCAGGTTTCATCACTTCAATGAATACATTCTAAAAGTGAAACAAATAATTGGAAATAATTGGAGTTCAATAGGGAAAAAAAAAAAGGAGGAATGAGGTAACAATAAGGATATCTCTTCTGAAATCCGTATTGCAAAGATTCAGTTTGACTTTATATTCTTGCAAAAACTAAGTTGGTAAAGAAGAGATAAAAGAAGGATGTTAGGAAAAAGCAACTAAAAAGGAAGGAAACAAGCTTTTATTAAGTAAGCACTTTACAAGTATTATTTTATTTGATCCTCATAACACTTCTGGGAGATGTGTTGTTATTTCCATTAGTGTTAGATTCAGTTTGGCCCCAGAGGGGAAACCTGGAGCAATGAATGAAAGTGGAAAAGAGACAAATGTTGGCTTAATGAAAAGAAAAAACTTCCTGATTACAACTACCTCCAAATGGAATGAGTTGCCTTAGCCCCCTGTCTGGAGATCTTCAAGCTGGATGACCACTTAATAGGTATGTCATATTGAGGATTGTATTTCATGTGTGGGTTGGACTAGATGGTGCTTATAGTCCACTCCAACTCTAAAATTCTGTGATTCTCATGAGTGGTAGGAACAGAAACCATTTTTTCTATGCTTAAGGAGACAATTCTAAAGATTGATCACCATCTCAAGAATCCATGTCCCAAGCACAATAATCCCATTTACTTTAATTGGGCACCCTATTCGAAATAACAGAACCATACTCCATCAGTATAAGTAAATTTATTTCTATGGCAGAAGTGGTTGTCTCAACAATAGAAAAATAACACTATTTGCAGAGTCAGGAAGTACAAATATACCTGTACACATATAACCTATGTATGTGTAACCTATGGCATATGTTCTAGTTTTACACATCAGCAAGCCACTCTGGATTTCATAAGGAGCAAATACACAGCCAGTCAAGTTCTCTCAATGTGTGAGATGAATTAAGTGCTAGGCTTCAGTTGTACAAAACAGAAAATACAAAAGATCTAGTTGAAAGATGTTTCCATTTTCTCTTCTCCTCCCTTTTTTTTTTTCTAAAGTGAATGTAGTGCTCATGAAAGGTGCTAAATTGATCAATGGAAGACTTCAATTCCCAGAACCAGCCCAGGAAGCAATAGCTCTACACCCTAACCCACCAACAGTGGTTGGAGCAGGGTTTATGACCTGAGCATGGAGGAAGCACCTCCAGTATTAAGGAGAGGGTTTTCTCCAATTTAAATAAATCCTTAGTTTCTGTGACTAGTGCCAATAGAGTGGATGAAACAAATATTATTCCTTGGAGTGGGGCATAAGGAAGAAATCCATTTTGTCTTAAAAAGTATGCCCCTCCCCACAACTCCATTTTTTAAAAGCCTAAAAATTGCCACAGGATTTAAACTCATGTACAACTGCAAAATTTCTATCATGCTCACCCATTTACTTGTTCAAGTTTTTTGTTAACATAGAGAAGATAGTTTTTTGTAGGACTCAAGAAGAAAGGGGACTAATTCTGCAGCTGTGTCTACACAGGTTTGATACTGACAAAAATATCCAAAGTCATCAGGATAAATTGAACAGTCTTCAAATATGATTTATTTTAGGTAAATCCCTAACAATTCCTGAACTGCTAAGTCTTAAATGGCTGTTTATGAACTGAAGTGTGTGTGAGGGAAAAAGGATTATTATCATTCAATACACTATAAGATAACTACGCATTTCTACATATTTAATATTTAATGTTTTGGTCATTTAAATAACCAATGTGAATTTATTTCACCTGTCTGTAGTTTTAGGAGCAAAGTTAATATAATATTGAAATTATACAATTAGCTTAAACATGAAGGTGCTTATGAATCCTGGACACATATCACACAACATTCTATGTAACATTACTGAATGGAAGAGAATAGCACATTCATTTTTCCTATCGTGAAAAAGCTATATCACATAAAATATGTACTACTTAAGTCACAATGAATTATTGCCTACCACATTTTTTTTTAAATTTTAAATACACTGACAGAAAAACAGCTAAAAAAAAAAAAAGCAACTATCTTGTTGCTACTTGATTTAGAGAAATCCTACCTATGACTTATAAACTTTTACAGGAAGCTATCCGTTATTTATGGAAACTTAGAAAATTCATTTCAAGTGTCCCTCCCTCTGAATACGAAGCCGTTCTTTTTCTATCTGTAAGCGTTCCTTTTCAATCTGAAGCTTCTCAGATTCAAACTTCAAAAACTGCAACCTATCTTTTTCCAGTTGCAAGCGTTCTTTCTCAAGTTTCAATTTCTCAGTCTCTAAATCCAGAGGCTGCAGAATGTTTTTTTCTGCTTGGCCAAGATCATTTTCCAAAGCAGGTTTCTCCAAATGGACAACCTGTAACCTCAATTTTTCTCTTTCAATTTGCAGACGCTCTTTTTCTACTTGGAGTCTTTCATGCTCCATGTCTAAATGCCATAACCGTTCCTTTTCGATTTGTAGGCGTTCTTTTTCTATCTGTAACCTTTCTGCCTCGATATCTAGACGTTGCTTTTCTATCTCTAGCTTCTGTTTCTCCAAGGTTATAAGTAAATAGGAATCATCATAGGTAGATTGAGGCTGTATTGAAGAAAGAGTACCAAATTCTTTGATGTGGGGGAAATCATCAAGCTCGTTTTCCCTCTTAGAATCTGGTACCACAGAAGATAACATTGCTTCCTCCTCCTCCTCCATTTCAAACTGCAAGAAAAAAAAAAAAAAAAAAAGAGGACTTTTTAAAGCATTTATTTGCAACTTCAGCAAAAGCACTTTAATTCCCAACACTGTTTAAAATCTGGAATGCTTAGCCAAACAAAATAAAACTGCATTCTAAAATTCCCTAGAAGTCAAAGCATACACATCCATCTCATTTTTTAAAAAGCTGTAATGAAAACCTCAAGACTACTATAGGAAACATGTTTCTGTGAATATATAAAGGTATTTGTGCATACATATATACATACATACACATATATTCTTCTCAAGTCAAGGAAGGACTACACGTTAGCACTACACACAAAATTAAGCTAGCCACTTACTTCAAAATGCTGTGGACCCTTCACTTCCTCTTCTTCTTCTTCCTCTTTGACATCTGTTAAGGAGTCACCTGCTTCCTTGAAATCAGCTGTATTTTGCCAATCCAAATTTGACTCATTTGGAAATAAAATCTTTTCATCCAACTCTTCGGTAATAGAGTCATTGAAATCTGGTGATGAAATGGGATAGCCAGAGCCCACTAGCTTTATGTTCGCCTTCAACCATTTCCTCTTCATAAGTGCTCGCCAGTCAAGGTAGCGCCTTTTCACCTCAGTCCCGGTTCTTTGTTCTCCTTCTCCCACAGCATTCACACACTCAGCAATCTCTTCCCAAGCCTTCCGTTTCATCTCATTAATTGTTGTATTGAGCTGCTTGGAAAAGATGATATCTTTCCGCTTACTAATTTCTTTCAAAAGAGTCTGAGTTTCTTGAACACTAAAATTGCTTTTCCTTTTTCTTTTCAACTGCTTCATTTTTCCAACTTGAATACAATTTTTACTGTCAATGTAAAAGTATTGAATGATGCCTAGAAATTTCAGGGACCAAAGACAATCCCTAGTTGGCACTTTGTTTTAAAATTATAGTTCTCTACTCAGCTAGAAGTATAGATTGGATCCTAAAGGGGAAAAGAATAAATAGAAAAAAAAAAAAAAAACAATCAAAAAACCCAAATCAATTTCCAATTCATGTGGTGCATACTTCACTTAATAAACTTTGTTCAAAAACAAAGAATCATTACGCCAAACTGTCCACTGAGAAGAGAAAGAAACACTGTATTTTTTTAATACTTCAATTTACAGTGTAATTTTAGGGGTATACTGGAAGTTACAATGGGAGGAGTTACTAGCAGTGGGTAGCCTTGGCCTTGGAATTAGGAAGGTGTGCTGTGTACTACTGACTTTGTGACCCAGGATTATTCATTTAACTTCTCAGTGACCCAGATAACTCCTTAGATTTTAAATTGTAGATCTGGCAGAATCGATCTGCAACATGCAAGAAAATTTCCTCACCAGAAGTTCCCTTTATCAACAAAAGCACAAGTCTAATCCTTCCTCCATTCTTACCCTGCCCTCAGGCTCCATCAGAGAAAACAAACCTGAAAACTTAATTTCACATAGAATAAATTTTGAACAACTATCACTGTATTTAGGCTAAAATGATACTATAAACCTCAAAGTCCTCTTTAGTACTGTGGTGTTTTTTCAGAAAATGAATGGCCAAAAAACAATAAGAAAAATCTTAAACCACCAATAGAAACTAACATAACACTACACATTTAGTTACACTAAGGTTTCTTATTTACTGAACACTTTCCTCACAGTAGTCTTATAATGATGATGGTACAAGCATTTTCATTCCCATTTTTACAAATTATTAAAACACTGAATCCCTAACTCCCCTATGATCACATGGTTAAGTAAATAGTAGAGCTATACCTTAAATCCAGATTTTCTGATTCCAATTCCAGACTTCTTTCTAAGACTTTCTCTAACAATGGGCTATTTGCCTAAAAATCAAGGTTTTTTTTTGTTTTTTTTTTTTTAGTTCCTGAGTTGTGACTTGCTCATAGCCAAACTGCAAGTATGTGTCAGAAGTACACTCGAGTCAACCTAATTCCAACACTGGACCTATATCTACTAAATCACATTGCATTCATGGCTCACTAAAAGTTTTTAAAACCAACATAAAAAATTTGATGAGTATAAAAAATAAATGAGTTATAAAAGAGATAACTCACCTTTTGATCAAATGCTCACTCCTATACTAAAGATCAGTGATTCCATTTGAATTCCTATCCCCTTTTCTTCCCACCAAAATATATTCATATATCTATATATCTACCTAGATAGATACACACATTATACATATCCACATATATTTGCATATATATGCGTATTTCATATGTGGATGTAAAAAGATATAAACATACATATAGCTCATATACACTGTAACATACATATACATATATTGCTATATATGTTATATGTGTATATTCAATAATTCTTGATGTCTTTAGTTTTCTAACAATTTGATTTTGACTTCCTTCTCTTTTCTCCTTGTAAGGTCCCTAACACAAACATATAATTGTGCTTTATCTTCATAAATCATTAAAGTGACTTGCAACTGCTTTTCTTTTGAAAATTTCACAACAGTCTTAAATCTTAAAACAGGACAAGGGATCAACGATATAGGAAAACAAATGACGTTAAAAACAGTGTTGTTAAAATGCATTTCACAATGTAATATGGGACAAAAATCCTTAATATAAACTCTTAACAATGGGTAGATTCTTTTTCAAGTACATCACTAAAGGATGAAAGAAAGGTTTTCCTCAAGTTTCTAGGGCAATTCATTGTTCTAATGGAGAAAAAGGTAAATAGTAAGAGGTCAAATTCATTACTACTGGTTTTATTTTCACCCTGTACAATTTACAAAGTAAAAACAAAGTTAGAGGTCTTAAACTACGTACTATGCCTTTTGTACCCAGGATATTTGGAGTAAGCAAGAATGAAAGCTAGGTGGCACAGTGAATACAGTTCCATGCCTGGAGTAATAAAAACTCATTTTCCTAAGTTCAAATCTGGTCTCAGAGGCTTACTAGCTGTGTGACTCTGAGCAAGTCATTTAACCCTGTTTGCTGCAATTTCTTCATTTGTAAAATAATCTGGAGAAGGAAAAGACAAACAGCTCTGATTTTTGTGCTATGCCAGCAAATCAAATCTCTAATCTGTAATTCCTCTCATATTGTACTGTTTAACGGAAGTAGAATATGAGCCCCCTTGGGGACAAAAACCATCTTATTCTTGTCTCTTTATATCTCCAAAACTAGCATAGTGCCACATACTTGGTGATATGTTTTTTGAACTGACCTGGAAAATTCATACATAAACACACACACACACTCACACACACATACATATACTATAGATTAAATAAATATGTATTATTTTTCAACTGTATAAAGATGTTATTGTAATGCAAATTCATTTAAAAGCATTACTGAATTCATAGTAGCTTTAAATAATTTAATATTTTCAAAGAATCAGAATTGGGAGGACCCTCAGACCTTCTAGTCCAAATCTTGGACATGATTTCCTGAACATGAATTCCCTTTACAATAATCCTACTTATTAAACTGTTTGGACCTATTTAATAACTTTAACTGTTAGGTATTTCTTTTGGCTACCAGTACCAGAAAAAAAATTCTGAGGCAAAGTAATGAAAGCCAAGAAAGTTTGGGAACCTCTGGCTTAGTCAAGTAAAAAAAAATTTTTTTAAAGTTTAAAATATTTCTTAAGTAATAATTTTAAAGCATTTTTTTACTGTATCACTCTTTAAGTCAAAACTTTGGAATCTAAATACCAAAACATCATTAAAGGGTGTCATGATTTAAAATAAAAGCAGATGACAAGATTTGAACTATCAAGTAGATAGGTTTTTATAACTTTTGTGTTTTTTATAACATTCTATAATAAGTAACTGAAGGACAGTTAAATGGTGCAGTGGATAGAACACCAACCCTGGAATCAAGAAAACCTGAGTTGAAATCCAACCTCAGACATTTAACACTTCTTAACTGCGTGATCCTGGGCGAGTCACTTAAACCCAATTGCAAAGAGAAAAGAAGGGAAGAGGAAGAGGAAGAGGAAGAGGAAGAGGAAAAGGAGAGGAGAGGAGAAACTATTGGCTGTTAGTATCCATGTTTTCTGCTGTTATTTTAAAAATATTTTTCTTCCTAGAATGTTTGAGCTAAAGTAATAGGATGAAGATTAGAAACAAAAAATAAAATCTATAATGTCTAAACCACTAGATAACACCCTAATTTTGTAGATGAGGAGAAACTGAAATGTTAAGAGATTGTTTCACTTTTTATTTAAAATCATACTACTCAAGCTAACAGCTTTCCAAACGTACATTACAGAGCAATTATGAACCAGCCACTGAGGAATGAGCAAGATGATTTAACAAACTCATCTATAATTTCTAGGACTATGAAATATAAAACAAAACTGCACCAACAACATTTTGAATTAGCCAGACATTTTAGGAACACCAAATTCTTCATTATTTGTGAAAGAAAAAAAAATTGGTAAAAACAGATTATCGTATAAAAAGCTTTAAGCAACCTCCTCCCATTATGTTTGTTACTGCTAAATATATTACTATCCATTCTACTGCTCTATGCCACCTAAAACAGATGCCAAACTTGAAGTATTCAAAGTAGAACAGGAAAAATGAATAAAGGGCTGGAATTAAAACCAAGGATAACATGTGCCCTAGGCAATCAGAGGAATAACAGTAGCAGGGATAGCAACAAACAAACAAAACCCCAAATATGAGGTTCTGGAAAGGTACAAGGATTCATCTTGAAGAATCTCAGTGTTAGTTGTTAGGCAAGATTGTAAGGAATTAATAATTAGTGTTGAGGAAATTTTTCCTGATATTAAAGGTGGCCAAAGACTAGAAAACTGTTATCAAGGCAGGTTAAACTATTCTTTTCTGAAAGTTTTTGTTTGTTTGTTTGTTTGTTTTTTAAATGTAGAGGACAAGAGTTAAAGATCACATTATGATGTGTTCATTGGGGAGTGGGAAGGAATATAGGAGTTACTTGATACAGGTCAAAATCAACCAAGCTTAACCATATCTCAGAATTATTTTGCCAGCATGGCAGGTGCTATTTTGCATAAAGGAGGGCTTTTGCTTTGTTGAAGTTAGTCTCTTTTACATGCTATGGTGTCTCTCCAAATCCATCCCAAGTGTAAAAAGTAGGGACCTTGGAGGAAGGAACACAAACCCAGGAGGTTATTAGATCCTAAAAACTAAAATGGCTTTCTTTTCTTTCTTTTTTTTTTAAATTCAAATATTTACTAGTTACCTGTTTAATAGTACTGAGCTACTACATCCCATGCAATTTATATAAGGCACAGTCCCTGCCTCAAAGAGTTTACAATCTAGGAATTGGCTGAGACAAATAACTATAACATAAAACAATACACAAGTGAAAAGGTAGCCCAAAGTATGAATTCCATTGGGGAGAAAAATTGTTGAAAGAAGAGGGCATTAGTGATGATAAAGTAAGTTATTATAAAATGGCTTTCTGACCATAGTTTAGGTGAGAATTGAGGGGGGAGAAGGAAAAAAAAAATCGGGGAAACAGTAATTCAGTTTAGAGAAATAGTTAACAGATGAGATTTAAGCTAAAATCAGAGTAAGCACATTCTTGACCAAGGTTCTATAATTTCCAGTGTTGTCTAATTAATAAGTTTGAAGGAAGCTTCATATTCATCTTATGAGAAGCTATTCTGAGTAGTCTAATTGAGACAGTTGAACTAAATTTCATAGCTACTGAATGAGGATAACAACTGGGAAGACCCATTGTGGAATTTCTCAACACCTAAGAGATGGAGAGATTCCAATAGATGGAGGATGAATTTGCAAATTGCTCTGGCAATAATACATACAGCTGAGTACAGAAGCAAAAAAAAAAAAAAAAAAAAAAAAAAAAAAAAAAAGCCAGAAACAAAAAACAATAAAGACAATAATTATTGTCCATCATTCCCAGGAGAAGCTTACCACCTACCCATGGCACATTCCAGTAAATAATGGGATCACCTATAAAACTAATGAAAAAAGTTGTAACCCCAGCATCCTTAGGAAGTATTATTTCAGCGTATCCTAGGTGATCAGTCTTGGAGATTAGCTTGAAATAGAGAAACATTCCTGAAACAAAGTAATTCCTAAAAGAGAGAAGTGAAGACTGATACCTGTCAGAGAGGATGATAAAGTGATAGCTGATGGAAAACAGTAGAGATTGTTACCTGGTGTTGAATGAGCCTGGCAGAGCAGTGTGATTATACCATTAGTAGCCTTTCGATTGCACAAGAAATACTTCTACTTTTATTTTAATAAACTCTCTATTACAAAAGACATTAGATTCTTATTTGAGGACTTAAGAGTCATTTGCTGAGTGCTTACTATGTCAAACATTATTCCAAGCACAGGAGACAAAATAGAAAATATTTATGATATAGATCCATACAGGATTCTTTCATGCATACATATGTACATCTTCAAGTATTTCTATATGTGGCTATCTATGTATGTATAAAGATACAGAAGGTTTAAGTTGGCACAGTCTCAAAATAAGGGAATGGATAATTTCTGGCTCCTTCAGCTCTTCCAAATAGTGAGTTTTGTTTTGTTTTGTTTTTATTGTTGGTATTTTCTATAATAAAACTACTCCTAACAATTCTCTCTGCCCTTGATTTCCTTCTCCTCTTTTAAATTTGCTGATATCTGTCAATAAGCATACTATTCTAATACTATGTTTCTCCAGTTTAGTATATATTAACAGATGTCAAATCCTTATGGAAAAACTTAGAATAATATTCCACTATTACTACTAATTTCAAAAGATTTTTGTAATGTTTTATTTTTATTTCCAGGTTCTAACAATTTCCCTTGTTTTGTTGTTCTTATGTGGTTAATACCATTTTGAAAAATTCTCCTATTGTACTCTCTTTATTCTAAGCATTGATGTGGAATAACTATCTTCTGAATTGCAATGAGGCACTATTGGAATGGACAGTATGGAATGGAATCAATAAGAACTACAGATTCAGAAAGGTAGAAAATGAACACTTTGGGAATAAAGATCTGGTTTTACCAAAAAAAAAAAAAAGTATGTAGTATACTAATACTAATGCAGAAAATGAACCATAAGAAAACTTCCCAAAATGAACTATCTTTTATGAACTCTAAGAGATGTTTAAGGTTAAAACCAAAATCAACTAAGTCAGGAAATTATTTGACAAGCTTCTGTACCCTGATTCCTACACTGATGCCTATACTGACATTTACTATTACCAAAAGTATAGTGTCTACTTGTGGACATTTAATATATATAGTGTCTACTTGTGGACATCTTATGTATATATATTAATTTAATATAATTAATTTATAAACTTAATTTAATATAATTAATAAAATAATATAATTTAATAATTATATATATACATATATAATTTTAATCTTACTATGATAAACCAAAGCTGGTAGGAGCTTAGCTAATCCAACATTTTACATAAAAACATCAAAATGGATAAATAAAACAATTCTTACAACCCTCAAGATCTATCATTGAAAATAAGCAATTTTAACATAAAAGTTATTCCTATATTATCCAATTTACGGAGTGGTTCTCAGTAACCCCATAATTACCTTTTTTACATTCCTCATAGCCACAAGAGACCCTGAAACAAAACTGTTTTGATAGTGTATTCCCCTCTATTTTATGGTAACTCTTGCCATGAGAGCTAAGTTCCTATTTTAGTTCCTGAAAAGCAGAATCCAAAGTCTCTTATTTGTTTTTTATGATCCCTGACAATGCACACCTCACAGCAGTCTGCTATATGTACATACATTATTAATAACTCTTTTGTGGCAAGGAATTGGAATCTCTTTTCAGCAGCAAATCTTCCTTTGGAAGAAAAGGAAAGGATTTGTCCCCCAGTGCCAATTGCAGATACCAGCAATACCCCTCCATAAGTCAATTTAGTGGGGTCAATTTACAAAACCCACATTCTGTTAATTTTTTTTAAATGGTTGCACATCTCTCCAAAGTATAAAGAAAGACAGAGATGGAAAAATAAAGTCAAAACCCTTGTATGAATGTGAGTACAGAAAACCTATTGCCAGATTTGTTCATTTGGAATTGGCATAGGAACTAAAACTAATTTAAATGGAAGAAAACATATCAGAAACTACTGAGCCACTTGGCATTTCAAACTGGATGTCTTATAGGGAACTCAAACATAGTATGTTAAAAACAGAACTCTCACTATCTTTTCCCAACAATCCACTCCTCTTTCAAACTTATTTCCATCAAGGTATCACTATACCTCTACTCACCTAAAATTACAATTTGAGTTATTCTCAACTCCTCATGTTCCATCAATCCAAATATATAAACAATTGCCAAGGCTTGTCCATTTTATTACCCAACCTGCCTTACATAATAATCCCCTTCTTTCCACTCAGTCACTACCCAAGCTCAAATCTTCATTATCATTAATGACTTGAAATACTGAAATAGACCTAATTGATATCCCTGACTCAAATCTCTCTCCTGTCCTGTCCCCTATCTTCCATATTGCTGCAGTATATTCCTAAAGTACACGTCTGACGACTTTGTCATTCTAAAACATGATAAACTTTAATTATTCCTTAGCAGCCCTACTGTAGAATATGAATATTTTGGTTTGGCCTTTTATAATCTGGTTCCAAGATTATCTTTCCAGTTGAATTATACATGACTCCCTTTTATATGTTTTTTTCTCCTAGCTAAAATGACTTTCTTGTTGTTTCTTGCAAATATCATTTGGTTTCTAATCTCTGTTCCCTTGCACAGTCTCTGCCAACAAGCCAGTCAACAGACAAAAGAAAAATGAGATCCAAGGAAACTAGAAGGCAGAGATGAGTGAAGATCAAATTCCAGGTACAGGGAACAGTCAGTGGAAATGCCAGGAGTTGGAAGACTGAATGTTGCATAAATAACAGCAAGAAAGCTAGTGTCAATGGATTGTGGGATAAGTAAGAATATAAAAATGTATGGGTTTTGAAAAGATGGGCTAGAGCAGGTTAGTAATTTTCATAGCTGAGTGAAGGGCAAACTGGGGTAGGCTTAGGTTTGCTGCTGACAGACCCAACAGCAGATTTATCTGCAATCCTGATAGACAAACTGTGGAAGTGATAAGGGCCTGCAGCAAGGTGGGATTAGTGGCAGGGGAGAAAAGAAGGAGAATTCAAAAGAAGCAAAGGTAAAATTAACAGTCTCACTGTTGGGTAGCTGAGAGAGCTAAAGCAACTCCATTTTGTCTACAATCTATCTTTTCTCTGTATTATAATCCCCACGCCGTTTTCACCCTTCCTTTCTGCTGAAACAGCAAATATCCAGAATGGTCTTAACTACTAAAGAGAGCAAACCTGAAAAAGAACCTTTCCTGTTACTAGTCTCAGCAACAGGCCCTATCCAATAAAAGGTCCCTTTACATCCCCTACTCCTACCCTGTAAAACCCCAGAAATAAGCTTAGTCCAATAAAAAAATACCCTATACTCTCCAGACTAAAATGAATTCGCCTTCAGTGTAAAATGAAATCTGCAGAAGCTCTGTCCTTTTGTTCTTTTGGTATGGGTGGGACTCCCACTTTGCCAACTTCAATAAACGCCTGTTGCTTTTTAAATTTCTGGTTCTAATTTATTCTGGTCTCAACAATTTTATCCACACCACCCTCCCCCATGCCAATAATGCAGTCCCTACTCACTATATCCCAGAATCTCTAATTTCCTTCAAAATTCAAGTATGCTACATGAAGCTTTTTCTGATTCTTTAGTAATGCCCCATCCCACCCATTCCCTTGAAATCCTTTGCATATATATATGTGTCATATATACTTTTATATGTATACTGTTTATATGTAATAAACTCCTTGAGGGCAGAGACTAATATTTTTCTCTTTATATTCCTAGCTCCTAGCCTAGCATCAGCCTGACAATAAATGGATTATTGTTTGATAATAATACCAAAAAATCAACATAGAGTATGTATGGTAATCAACACATGACCTAGTAGATAAATCCTAGGTTATTACCAGAAGCAAAATGTGGATAATTGACCTATTTATTTAAAAAAAAAAAAACTATTAAGCACCAGAGACAAGATTTGAAGCCAGAGCTTGACTCTACATCCAGATACCCAATAAACTATTCTGCCGCTATCCCAGAAAATAAACATTACAAAATCCAGCAGATCTGATACAAACTGAGGATGAATAACCATTTTGAGCAAAATTAATTACTGTACTGACAAAGTCTACTGATTATAATTACCTAAGCAGTATCTAAAACAATGAGACCAATAAATAGAAAATCAAACGAATAACATTAGTCTTTTTTTTAAGTAACAGAAAAGCATTTCATTCCTGACAGGACATTTGTTACACACCACAGTGAAACTTCCTGTCCCTCCTTTCTTAGGGTTATAAAACATAGTTATTAAAACTGGTTTCTTGAAGTGTTTTTAATTTTTATCACTTGAATGAATTCAGGATTTCTCCACAATATGGGTATGTTCTCCAATCCTCCAAGACATCCTTGTCTTCCTATAAATCCTCCAAACAATTACCCAAATATGGATACTTTTTTTTTTTTTTAACATTGGAGACCAGACCAGGACTGAGCTATATATTTGTTATCCCTTGCTTAAGTTCATATCACTTATAGATATTAAACAACTGACATACATAGCATTTCAAATTATATCGAAACTAACCTAACAATGTTATTGTAGTAAGAGTACTGGAAGAATTATTTCCACTTTACATATATTTAAATAAATCTGACAAGGTTAGATGTTTTGTTTCGCTAGGAAGTATCAGTGCTAGTTTTTCAATCTAGGCATCTCTTGACTTGAGAAAGTCCACAAGAAAAGGCAACACTCATTCTTATATATTATGTTTTATACTAAATAGTAATGTTTTAAGTAAAATAGCAAATAAGCTATCTAACCAGAAAAGAGTGAAAAGTGATAGTGATGCTTATATGACATCACTAATGGGTTGGATACATTAAAAAAAATTTAATTACAAGCCAAAGAAGGAAATCTAGGATACAGCTAATATACTAGCAGCATACTATACCTATGTGGGAAATTCCTGTAGCAAACAGATTAGTCTGTCAATGAGCCATTAGCTTTAGTCTTATTCTTTTCAAACAAGGCTGACTATGAGATGAAGTAGAGTCCTGATTATTTGAATGAGGTGTATACAGGGTGTCCAAATCTATGATTCATCACTGTAGGAAATTAACAATGTAGATCTAAATTAAAAACTATTATGCAACTTTACTGTCAGAAAGTTATATGTGTCACACTGAAAGGCTAAAAGATTTGCTCTCCAGGTCACAAAGCCATTAAGTGCCAAAGGCAGGACTTGAACTCAAGTCTTCCTGATCCCAAGGCTATTAATCTAACCATTGACATGATGTTTCTCATTATCAAGGATGTTAATTCTAGGGTATAGGACAATCTTAATTTTTACATTTTGAGAAAGATTCTTGGTCATGTGGTGCACTAAAATAACTCAAATGGATCTGTGAACAATACTTCCAATAGCATAGATTTACAAGACATCCATACTTGTTCACCCTTTGAGTTTTTTGTCCAAATTTATCCATAAGTTTGCCACAGTGGGTTCACCCAATGTGCTGGGAATCTTCTTTGTTTGCTCATGACATTTCCAGGATGACAGTAGAGCAAATAGGCTATTCATTGGTTGACCCTCATCCTTATCACTTGTTCAATATATCTTTGTTCAAGAGGTGATACTTGCTTCGAGCAATTAATAGAATTTTTGTAGGTGAAGATTGGAACAATGGAAAGCACAGGGTGGGGAAGAATCCAAGCTTACAGAATAGCAGGGGCAAAATATATTGGAAAAATATAGTATGATGTTAAAAAATGAACATAATTGCTTAAGTAAAATTTGGTTGGAGGCAAAATAGTGACAGTTCAAACTAATTTGTGGCCAGACTGTGGAAGACATACATGATAATAATTTCATTTTTTAAAAATACTTAAGACGTCTTTAGTCAGTTGCCCAAGACTAAGGTCCATCAATGTTCACATTTCTTAAAATTCAAATATTTTATCTCATTCTGCCAGCAATGAGTTCAAAGTACTAAAAATTCAAAAACCTCAGTTCATATAAATCATCAGACTTTCCAACAGAAATGTAAAACATAACCCCTGAATAATTTACTAAGAGTTGTTCAAATCTGTGGACTTGATCTAATATATATACTGCATATCTTGTTGTTCTTTGTATTCAAATTTAAATGGAGACAGAATTGCTGCTAAGTATGGCAATACTTACTACACATTTTTAAATTTTATTTTCTGATTTGTCAAGTACTTACCATTTGCAGAACCCGATGACATCTCAGCCTCCTCAAAGTTTTGGCCCAGAACCTTTGAAGAAAAATATCTAATCTGCTCCCTAATGCAACATTGGAAGCTTGGCTATGAGCCTCAACCATTATGTGAAATTCTGCTTTGGTACATTTATCCTATCTAACCAGTTTGATTATTCCCTTCCAGTTCTCTTCCTAATAATTGGCTAGCTAAGATTCAGCCACTGAGTCCCTTCCTTGCCTACCAATTTTTTAAAATATGAAAAGATGAAAGACTTTTGAGTACAGCATTAATATGCCACTAATGTGTTTTTAAATTCTAATACCTAATTGAAAAGGGAATCAGTATTTTCTGCCTCTGCTTCCCCAATAACTACTTTCTTATCCCTACCCTTTCCCCCCCCAAAAAAAACCAAGAAATTACTCTGACATGTCTTCAAAGTTACAAATGATAGCAAAGAATTATTTACCATTGTCCCTTACAGAAATATTCCCTAGCAAAGTGACTTCATTTTTTCTGAAGGGTGAATAAAAAAGCACTGGAACCTTCACTTTGGGTCAGTTTTTGGAGGTACAATTACTTGAAAATGAAGAATGGACAGTTGAAAGAATTCGATGATTTGAAGAAACGGCAGGAAATTCTGGCTGGTAACATTTCTTCAAAAGATTTATAAAAGGCATTGGTTAAGCTACAGCTACAAAAAAATAACTACAAATGTTAAATCCAGGAGAAAAAAACACACCAAAATAAACAGACTAATAAGTAATTTTTGCTCACTCCTGTATTCTTACATAAGATTAATTTCAATGAAGGGAAAAAATGGTGCAGTTTATGGTCACTGAAACTTGAGGTACTGGCCCAATGATATAAGGGAGATTGTCTGGAAAAGGGAGAAGTAGGGGTGTTATGGCATCAGGTTTTCTCAGCAGAATTTCTAACTGGAAACAATTTAATCCCTGGCCAGGCTGCTGGCTGGGATGAATTCCGTTGGACTGAAGCAGTGAAGCAGGAGAGAAGACATTTGCGTCCAGTTTTGGTTTTAGGTTTTTTTCTTTTTTTCATTTTTTTGGGGAGGGGGAGGGGATATTGTTGTTTTTGTTTGTAGAGGATTGATTACAAGGCCAAAGGAAAGAGCAGTTTGGAGTATCGGGAACCTGGTGCATGAGCAGAGAGCCGACATTGGATAATAAAGCACAAAGTCGGGCTTAAAGAGGGAAGAAATATTGCAGGTCACCCTTAGAGATGAGGACGGTGATTTGCCCGGATACTGCCAAGGGCAGAGACTTCATACACATCTTCTGCCAACCACTTTCCGCTAGTTACCCGCCGTTATTAAGCGTAGGAAGGAATTGTCTGGTTTTCCAGGCAGCTAGGATTTCCTCCCATCCCCCCTTCCGAAGCTGCCCCTCCTCCACACCCCTCCTCCGCCTCCTGGCCTTTTTTTCTCCGCTGGGAGGAGATGAATGGGGCTCTGAGTGTTTCACTGGCGCTTTGCACCACCTCTCACACAGCCTCAGGGCCGGCTGATGAAAGGGCTAGGAACAGGATCACGGCCGAGCCCGGGCGGAAGACCCCGGTTCTCCCTCCCAGAGAGATTATGACTCCCAGAGACTGAGATCCCCCCTCCCCCCTCTCTCTCTGCGGCGAGGTTACCCTCCATTTGGAGAGGAGGAGCTCCGCGGCCATGCACAGCGCATGAAGCACGGGCTGGGACTAGGGCTGGGGCTTGGGCTGCCGCCTCACCTGCTAAGCAAAGCCGCGCCCCTCCCCGGCCTCCACCTGCACGGCAAAAATTTCCCCCTTGCGGGAAACACTCACCTGCAGCCCCACCTGCACCTCCGGAACTTCTCCACCAAGAAAATAAATAAATTATGCCACCTCTTTCCTCTCCTACACAGCCGCCTTTTGCCCGCCTCGCTCTACCTTTCCAGGGTCTCTATAGGTGAAGACCACTGCCACTCAGGCGATGTCGTTAAGCCATTGGTTCACAAAGATCTGTCATTCTGGCTGATCTGCCCGCCCCAAAGTTAGCGTCACAATGGGAATCGAACTCACAAACTGGTCCCCGGGTTCCTTCTCAGGAATGCTGCAGCACCAGAATTCGTTATTGCCACTTCTGCGCTCTCTCTTTGGTGCACGCCGCTGTCCATCACGGAAGCTCTCGACGGGGATTGGTCCCCTGCGATCTCCAAATCTGTTGGGTTTAAACGAGGTAAAGGCAGCCAAGTGTCTCCTATGACCCGGCTCTTTGCTGAGGAGGGAAGGAAAAGTGGGCCTGGATATATCTCTGGGTAAAACTGGAGGGGGAGACAAACCTCAGAATAAAAGAAAGGAACCTAGAGGTGAACCCAAAGGAAAAGGCCGTGACCATGGTCTCAAGTCCTATATACCTTTATTGGAATGGAACGTCTATATTTGAATCCATTAGGGAAGGAATCTTTATCCAGTCTCCATAAAATAAATGGAGAAGGACATAGTTCTTCCTACTTCAGTTTATTCAGTGTTGCTTTTACAAGATCTCTCTTTGCCTTTCATTAGAGCTGCTGACCTTGCTGAATGAGACTTTTGCACGATCAAAATTAATAAATTTTTCTAAAAATATATTGAGGATAAAAGGTTTATTTAATTTCTTAAGGCTTTAATGAATTTAAACTTTTAAACTCTCCAACAGATCTTTCACGAATACCTACGTGCATGAACAGTATTCAATCATTCTTGTAATAAAAAAAAAGAATAAGGGCATGAGATCTTTTCTATTTTAAATAATGAGTCACTAATGAGCTTTCCTAGATGCAAATTTTCTAGCCTGACAGCTTCTGAGAGGAAATATTTAAGTTAGTTCAGGTCATTGACAAACGAGTTCTAGAGGTGTCAAACATAGGACCAAGGCTGGCACCCAGACTTAAATGTAATTGGGAAATATTTAATAAATAAAAATACATTAGATTAACATTACATAATGTTGGCATGTCAGTTTCTGAGTCTATATGCCTGCCATAGCAGGGATTCTTATTAATGGTTTAGTGGTCCCAATTTCTATTTGATACCATTGACAAATGTACTCTAAGATCAACTATGACCCAGTTCAGTTCTTTGAATTACTGTGATCAATACCACAGGCTCAACAACAAACTGACTAGAATATCCTGTCAGCATAGAAACCTATTGCCCTTCGCCTTGGGAGCCAAGGAATGCTATGGAATTAACTTCAGAAAGCAAATAGTGAAAAAAGGCAATTTCTAGTTTGAAATGTCCAATAAGTAGTTGGTGATGAGAGAAACTCTGAAGAGAGATTTTAAAATGATTAAGTGGATCTGAGAATCATCTGCATAGAGATGATAATTAAATCAAGGGGAGCAGATAAAATCGCCAAGAATAGAGGAATCGGGACAGATACTAGAGGAACCACCATGCTTTGTGGGCATGACCTGGAGGATAATCCAGCAAAAGATACAAAGAAACAATCAGACAAGAAGAGAGAGAGCACTTTAAAACTAGATGTCAAAATTTAGAGTGGAGAGAGTATTAAGGGAAAAAAATGACCAAAAGTATCTAAGGTTAGTAAAACATTGAGAAGGATAATGATAAAAAAGCAATCATTAGATTTGGTGATTTAGAGATCATTAGTGACTTCCAAGAGAACAGTTTTGATTGAATGATGAGGTCAAGAAAACATACTGCAGAAGGGTCAGTGAGATAGCCAGGTGTGATGTTCATATGCCTGTAGTCCTTGCTACTAGAGTCTCTGAGGCTGGTAGATTGGACTTCAGGAATTCAAAAGAAGAAAAAGCAGTTCAGGTATCTCTACTAATTCCAGTGCCAATATGGTGAACTTTTAGAAGTTGGGAGTCACCAAGATGTCTAAACAAGGATGAACCAGCCCAGGTCTGAAACAGAGGTTACTAAATCTGCATTATAATCAGTAGTACAGTCAGACTCATGAGTAGCTGCTAACCTTTCAGGTTGGGCTAGATAAGAGACAATCAAAAAATAAAAGAAGTGAGAAAAATGGAAGGTCCAGTTTTAGAAAGCTTTCTTAAAGAGTTTAACCATGAAAGAAAAGAAAATTGATAGCTAGTAGAAGTGAAATGATTAAGTGAGTTTTTGTTTTATTTTTAGGTTGAAGGTGGTATGTGCATGTTTTTAGACAGCTGGGAAATAGCCAATAGATAGGGAAGAAATTTAATATCAGTGAGAAAATAGGGATAATAGAGAAAGTAAGCTATGGGAAAATATAGGAGAGAATTGAATTAAGGAAACATATACAGGTGTTTGCCTTAGCAAGGAAAAGAGACATCCTTTAAGGAGGGCTAGAATCTTCAGCCTCTCACAGAGGTAAAAAAAATATATATATATATATGAAAAGACATCTTCCTGATGTGAGACAAAGAGAAGGAGCTGATTTCAGTGAATGACTTTATTCTTTTTTTTCAATGAAATGTGAGACAAGATTGTCAGCTGCAAGGAATGGGCTGTATATACAATGAATGGCTTGAAAAAGAATGAAAAATTTTGGAAAACAGATATTAATTTGATTAAGGAGAAAGTAAAAGGATTGCTTTGCCACAAGGAGTATCCAATAAAAATTATGTAACAAATTTGTAATAGGTCCAGTCAACATAGTTTAGTGATTTTCTCTATCTCCTTTCACCAGCATATAAAAGGCCGTGGGATGGTGAGAGTAGGAAAGTTGAGGGTTGATTAGCCTTATTAGTGATAGGACTTATTGTCAAGAGACTTGAATTTGGAGCAAAGTATAGAGTTTTCCTGATTAAAAATATTATCGTCAATAAGGGAGTGATAGGCTGAGAAAGAACTTAAACAACAGGTGGAACAGTATTAGGGATCATAAGACAAAGTAAAAAGTAAAATGATCAAGATTATGATATGATAAAGGAATTTTGCATAAGTTGAACATCTGTGTAAGATTGCTACCTTTTTGGGTCTTGCTGAAGTAGAGTAAAACAAAAGGTTATAGGAAATGAGTACATTGAAAAATTGGGGAAATGTGTCTTTGAGGGAGTAGTAGTGTATCTGTTGATGTCCTCTAGTATGAAGGTAGGTGTTGGGATTGAGAGAGAGACTGCAAGCCAGGAATTGAATGCACTGACAAAGAAAGCGAGAGTATCCTAAGGATTGGTGGTTAGTAGTTACTAGAATAAGATTTCTGCTTAGGCAAAGTGACTCAGGAATCCATACTATTAGCAAAAGAGGAATATTTACTGGGAAGTGTTAGTCTTAGGAAATGTATTGAAAGTAATCCTAAATTTGAGAATTCAAAGAATACACATTCTTAAATAAAAAGGGAATTTCCTGAACTATGTTGCCTCTTGGAGAACGAAAAATTCTGAACACACCAAAAAAAAAATAATTTTTAGTTTGAAGAAAACTCTGTGAAACAATCTGAGAAAATTCAGTTTCTCCCAAAACATGATGAAATAAAATCTGGGAAGTATATTTCAGTACATTTATTTTATGATAAAATTGCAAAGTAGAGGCAAAGTAGAGATTACTAGAATCAAAAGGAGGATTTTCAGAGAGAAGCCACAGGTTTAAATCTACTTTTAGTATAGCAGAAATGTCCTGAAACACACTCTAGCTAGCTTTCTAGAACCCATTTTTAAATTTTCATTGAGCATTGACACTCAAATGGCCAGGGCTTTAAAAATCATGTTTTGATTTATTATTTTATTGATTGTCTAGACTTAAGAAAGCATTAATAATACAGAATAACTTTTTTAAAAGTATGTTAATCTTAAAAGTGTTTTATATAATTTTCCTCTTATCTCCCCATAATCCTTTATTTACTACTAGCATCCTCTGAAGAGTATCCATTATAGCTAGGAGGCTATTGATATATGAACTGTTCATATATCAATGAATATTGATTCAAAAATCATATGAGAATACTTATTAATGAGAAATGTGGAATATAATACATGAAAAAACAAAGGGATATGGGTTGCACCCATACAAACATTTTATACAATCAAGCATAGCTAACGATGCTCTTCAGATCCCAGCACATCTATTACTTAGTGGAAAAAAAAAAAAAATCCTTGGGATTTGGATTAAGTGAATTGACCAGAGCCACCAAAGCTAGGACATTTAGCCAAGTTGAAATTTGAAACTTCCTGACAAGGTATAGCACCCTATATATTATAGCAGACTGTCTTTTAATAAAATAATAATAAAAAAGATCTGAAAAAAGAACATTTAAAAATTAAGTTTATTAGACCTTTAGCAATTGAGTGAAGATATTAAAGGTTATATTTATTTTTCATCTCAGGGCACCTAGAAAGAATTGATAAATAAATGTAGAAAAATTGATTTCATACTTTGTTACTGAATTGTTTCAGTTATATCCCACTCCTGGTTACACCATTTGGTTTTTGGTTTTATTTTTGTCAGTCAATGAAGTTAATTGATTTGCCCAGGGTCACATAAATTAAAAATGTCATGTCTCCTCCTTACTTCAGGACTAGTGCTCTATCCACTATGCCCTCTAGCTGCCTCCAATTTGAGGTTTTCTTGGCAAAGATACTGCAGTATTTTACTATTTTCTTCTCCAGATTATTTTACAGATGAGGAACTGAGACAAACAATATTAAAGAGACTTGCCCAAGGTCACACACCCCTGCATACCCCCCACATATACATATAACTATATATATAATATATATATACCTACAACACACATACATATAACTGTATACATACATACATACCTATATGTAAACAATACACATATACATATATACACATATGCAGATGTGATCTAAAACAATACTAATATGGCTGACAATGTAGATTTCTCTCTTGATTGAATTTTTAAGTTTGATTTTGTTTGGAATCAATGATTACTAGTGCCACTTTTTTTCTTATTGTATTTGTGTATGTCTCTTATTTCCTATATTAACTTTTCTGCTTTAATTTTTCTTCTTAACTTGCCTAGCTATCACTTTACCTCCCTACCTCTTTTATGTATCCTTCTCATCTTCTCCTACTTTTCCCTCGATCTTTCTCCCTTTCCTATTAACCTATACATCTTGTTCTCCTGCTATAAATCTACACACCTTTTTATATCCTGTTAGAATTTTTACAATGTGCTAAGTCACTGGAATTGATAGAAACAATAATTATCTAATTTAGCATGGTACTTAACAGTTCTCTAGTTCACTAATGTATTTAGTACTTATTAGAGTCCTACAAGATTCACACCTTTAAGAGAGCATATATAAGCTAGGAGCCTCAACCAGGATTGAGTCCGGGACATTTAGAAGTCATTTCTTCTTCCATCTTTGTGCTGGCTGGAGATATTCAGAGGAAGCTAGAAGTAGAAACTGGCAGAGGCAAAGGACTAACGGCAAGAGCTCTCAGAACCAAAGCAAGAGATAGGCCTCTAAGAAAGCTAACTGAGCCCCAGGAAGGAGACAAGACTTAAAAGGAAACAATAAAGGATTTGGACTTTAATACCGGGCTGCATTTGGGGAGATTACTGACTGCCTTCAGAAGCCCCCCAAGAAACCTGCTCCCAGAGAATATAACATTTTAGAGAAGAACATTGCAATATTTCACATTATCCTTTTCTCTCCCCTCTTCATTTCTATATAGATTTTTGAATGTGTATAGATGTATGTATGTATGTATTGTTCTCAATTTATCCCATTCTCAATGTGAGTAGGCTTTCAAAACTACCAACCCTACTCTCCTAACTAATTCCTCTGTGTTACTTCATGCTCTTGCACCTCAGTTACAAAGCATAACTGTTTTTACCTTTCCCCACATAATTTGGTTTTTAGAGTCACATCATACTTTTCTCTACTCTAGTCTTTCTTTTGAACTCCCCAATTACTGATATCAATTTTAGACATGATTCATATTTTCAAGTAGAAAACAGTTTGTCATTTGATCCCTTGAAATTAGTCTTGGATGTTGGCTCTTAAATGTTCAATTTTCTGTTGAGTTCAGTTTGCTTGCGACAAAATCCTGAAAATTTTCAAGTTAATTGACTTCATTTTTTTGTTGTTGGTCATAGACCTAGTTGTTTTAATTGTTGATATATAATATTCTAGAACCTGTGGTCTTTTACTATAGCTACTAATAAATCCTGCACAATTCTAATTATTAGCTCTAGCATATTTGAATTGTTTTTAGTTGTTTGTTTCTTGAAAAATTTTCTCTTTGATCTCAGAATTCAGAAATTTAGCAATAATGTTTAGCAATAGTGTTTTTCTTGTAGGATTCCTTTGAGGTAGTTATTGGTGAATTTTTTTCTATTTCTACTTTCCCCCTTATTCTATCATTTCAGGACAATTTTTTTTGATTGTTTCTTGCAATATGGTGTTAAGGTTTTCTTTTTGGTCACAGCTTTGGTCATAGTTCAATTATTCTTATGTTTTTTTCTTATGTTCTTTTCTTATTCTTTTTTCTTCTTGATCTATTCTCTAAATCTGTTGTTTTTCTTATGTTTCACATTCTCTTCTATTTTTTTCTCATTCTTTGTATTTTGTTTTATTTCTTGATTTCCTATAGCTTCACTGCCTTTCCCTTGCCAAATTCCAATTTTCAAAAAATGGTTTTCTTCTTTAAGACTTTGAATCTCCCTTTGTAGTTGGTTGACTTTCTTTTCATAATCTTCTTAAATGGTTTTATTTTTATTTATTTTAGTTTTTCTTCAATTTCTCTCATTTAGTTCTTAAAGTCTTTTTTGAGTTCATCTATAGATTCTTTCTGAGTAGGTGGCCATTTTATGTAACTCTTTGGAATAAGAGAAACTTTTTTACTTCAGTGTCCTCCTCTGAAGATGAATCTGTCTTAAGATTGGGTTCTTTCTCCTTTGCCTAATCTTTTTTTTTTTTTTTTTTAATGAAAATTTAATAGTGTAACCACTTTTAATCCTGGGAAGGTAAAGATACCTTCCATGTCTTCTTCCCTCACTCTTTGCCTCCCTATCTGCCCATCCCTCCTCCCTTAAATTTTGTTATAGATTTTGGAAGGTACTATATCCTTCATGGCATATATATAGTGTTGCCTGTTTAACCCATTCTTGATATGAGTAGGTTTTCGGAACTACAAGCCCTCCTTCCCTCTTTGGTGACTATTCTTCTATTACACCTATTATTGTTTTTAGCTTAACTCTGCCAATCTTTTTTTTAAGCTATCCTATTGTTAATGTAAATCTTAAACATACAATACACATTTACCATATTAAAAAAAATTGTTCATATTTAAAGAATTTGTTTATGTTGAATTCCTTGAAATTGATCTTTGATATTGGCTCCTATATGTTAAATTTTCTGTTAAGTTTGATTTGGTTGATAGAAAGTTCTGAAAATCTGTAACTTCATGTAATGCCCATTTTTTCTCATCCAATATTACAGATAATTTTCTAGATATGGTATTTTTGGCCTTAGACCTAGTTCTTTTGATTGATAGCATATATGATTCCAGGACCTATGTGTTTTTTTTGTTTTGTTTTGTTTTGTTTTTTGGAGCTGCTGATAAATTCTGTAATCCTAATTGTAGTAACAGTATTTTTTAATGTTTCTTATAAAAATTTCTATTTGATCTAGGGGTTTCTAAATTTGACGATAATATTCCTAAGTTTTCCACAAAGTATCTCATTGAGGTGGTTGATCAGTGGATTTTTTTTTTCTATTTCTACTTTCCCCTCATGTTTTATCACTCCAGAACAATTTTCTTGGATCATTTCCTGCATTATAGTGTTAAGGTTCTCTTTTTGGTCACAACTTTCAGGCAGTAGTCCAATTATTCTTAAATTTTCTTTTCTTAATCTGTTCTTCATAGCTGCCATTTTTCTTTTAAGATATGTCTCTCATAGTTTCCCTGGCTACATCTTGCCCAATTTTAATTTTCAAAGAATTATTTTCATCTTTGAGACTCTATATCTCCATTTCTAGTTGGTTAACTTTTTTTTTCATAATCTTCATATTTTTCTTGGATTTAAAAAAATTTCTTCAGTGTCTCTCTTTTGATTTTTAAATCTTGTTTAAATTCTTCTAAATTTTCTCTAGGCTGGGAGCCATTTTACTTTATTCTTTGGGATAGAAGCATTTTTTACTTCAGTGTCCTACTCTGAAGATGAATCCTGGTCTTCCCTGTTCCCAGGGTATGTTTCTATGGTAAGGTTCTTTCTTCTTTGACTGTTTGTTTCTTTTTTAATAAGAGATATTACTGTAAGAACCTTTAATCATTGGGTGGAGAATGGTGCCTCAAGCTTCCCTTCACCTCTCCACTCTGACCAGGAACCCCACACTAAGAGCTTCACCCTTCTGTAAGTGCCCATAGCCAGCAGCATCCCTGTCCTGCTGTTTTTGCACTTTCTGGGTACTAACTAGTTCCTTCTTGCCCAGAGCCAAGTCTCAGCAGTACAGTGAGGTTTGGCTACTCTACTCAGCCAAGGATCTCTCAATCTTCACAGACTCAAATCCCAACTTGGAAGACAGTCTGGGAGGTGAAAGCCTCTGTCGTTCTTGATAAGGCTCTAATCATACCTAGTATGGTCAGAGGTGCCCTACTTGGTGTTTCTGCCTATATATTTATTCTATGTTTACAAATGGACTTAAAGAACCCAATGTTAGAAATAGAATTTGAGCAATAAACTCCCAAAGAAACAAAGTCTATTCCAGATGAATTTAGCTACATATTCTATTATACATCTCCAAAAGTAAATAATATACATACTATAAACTGTTATGAGGAATAAATAAGGCAACTTATCAAACTTTTTCTATGAGATAAATGTAGTTCTGTTACCCAAACTAGTGAGTCATAAAGCAGAGAAAAATAACTCATTATCACTGATGAATATTGATGCAAAAAAGTAAACAAAATAATAACAAAAAGACTATAGCAACATATCCAAAAAATATTCATTAAGATCAAATTATGTTTATGCTATTAATGTAAATGATTTAACATTAGAAAAACTTTTAACCTAGTTAATTGTATTGATCACAAAACACCATTTAATAGAATTGTTCCTTACCTGCACCCCAATTAAGGTAATTATAGAAGGCCTACAAATCTCTTTTTTATTAATCAATCTATCTGTAAACAAGGCTTGAATAAGATCTCAAACATCTGGGAAAGAATGAAGTACTTTGATCATTAAGTGAAAATTCAGGAGTATGTTGGGACCAGATAGGACTCCATTAAATTAGCCATATCTCAATAACAAAGTTTGCTAGGCCTTTAAAAATTTACTCAATATCCTTTTCTTCCCTTTATCTTAAAATATACCACCGGAAATATGGAAAATAATTACATTCTGCATTCCCACATAATTAATTTATGATAATTCACTTAAATCCCTGGAAAAAACAACACTGGCCAGTGGCTAATAGGCCTCCAACTTAACTTATATATAAATAGATCTTTTTTTAACCTTTTTCTTAATTATAGTTATTTTTAATATACATTGCTTTATGAATCATGTTGGGAGAGAAAAATCAGAGCAAAAGGGAAAAACCCTAGGAGAAATTAAAAAAAAAAAAAAAAACAGAAAAAAGAAGTGAATATAGCATGTGAATATAGCAAGGAGATTTACAATATCCTTAATTCTTTTTCTAGATGCAGATGGCATTTTTCTGCCCAAAGTCTAGTGGGATTGCTTTGGATCACTGAACCACTGAGAAGAACCAACTTTTTCATAGTTGATAGTTGATCATCACACATTCTTTTTTTTCCCCCTGAGGCTGTTGGTGTTAAGTGACTTGCCAGGGTCACACAGCTAAGAAGTGTTAAGTGATTAAGATTTGAAATCAGATCCTCCTGACTTCAGGGCTGGTACTCTGCCATTGCACCAAATAGCGGCCTCCAATCATCACACATTCTTGCTGTTATTGTGTACAATGTATTCCTGATTCCGCTTGTTTCACTCAGCACCAGTTCATGTAAATCATTCCAGGCCTTTCCATAATCAGCTTGTAATTAATTTTTAATAGAACAATAATATTCATTACCTTCATATACCACAACGTGTTCAGCCATTCCCCAATTGATGGATATCTGTTCTTTTCCCAATTCTTTACTATCACAAAAAGAGCTGCTACAAACATTTTTGCACATGTGGGTCCTTTTCCCTCCTTTATAATTCCCTTGGGATACAGACCCAGTAATGGCACTGCTGGATTAAAGGATATGCCCAGTTTTAAAACTGTTTGGGTATAATTCCAGGTTGTGGTCCAGAATGGTTGGATCATTTCACAACTCCATCCATGATGTGTTAATGTCCTAGTTTTCCCACATCCCTACAAACTATCTTTTCCTGTCATCTTAGACAATCAGAGAGGTATGAGCTAGTACCTCAGAGTTGTTTTAATTTGCATTCTCTAATCAATATTTATTTAAAGCATTTTTTTCATATAACCATAAATGGCTTTAATTTTGTCATCTGAAAATTGTTCATTTCTTTTGACCATTTATCAATTGGGGAATAACTTGTATGCTTATAAGTTTGACACAGTTCTTTATTTTAGAAATAAGACTTTTATCAGAAACACTGGCTATAAAGATTTTTTCCCAGCTTTGTATTTTACTTTTAATGTTGTTTCTGTTGGTTTTGTTTGTACAAAACCTTTTTAATCAAAGTTGTTCATTTTGCCTTTCATAATGTGTTCTAGCTCTTCTTTGGTCATAAATTCCTCCCTTCTTCAGAGACCTGATAGGTAAACTATCCCTTCCTCTCCTAATTTGTTTATGATATCATCCATTATGCCTAAATCAAGTATCCATTTTAACCTTATTTTGGTATGAGGTGTGAGATGTAGGTCTATGCTGAGTTTTTGACATATTATTTTCCAGTTTTCCTAGCAACTTTTGTCAAATAATGAGTTCTTATTCTAGAAGTTGGAGTTTGGAGGCTTATCAAATACTAGATTGCTAGAGGCCTTGATTATTGTGTCATGTGTATCTAATCTATTTCACTGATCCACCACTGTATTTCTTAGCCAGTATCAACTAGTTTTGATGACTGTTGCTTTATATGATAGTTTTAGGTTTGGTACAGCTAAGCCACCATCCTATGTTTGTTTTTTTTTTTTTATTAATTCCCTTGATATTCTTCACCTTTTGATCTGAACTTTGTTATTATTTTTTCTAGTTCTATAAAATAATGTTTTGACAGTTTGATTAGTACGGCACTGAACAAGCAGACCAATTTAGACAGAAATGTGCTTTTATTATATTAGCTCATCTAACCATAAACAATTGATTTTTTTCCAGTTGTTTAAACCTGATTTTATTTCTGTGAGAAATGTTTTGTAATTGTGTTCATATAGTTCTTGAGTTTATCTTGGGAGGTAGACCCCCAAGTATTTTATTTTGTCTGTAGTCATTTTGAATGGAATTTCTCTCTTTTTGTCAGTAATTATATAGAAATGTTGATGATTGATGTGAACTTATTTTATATTCTGCACCTTCGCTAAAGCTGTGAATTGTTTCCAATATGTTTTTGGATGGTTTTCTAAGATTCTCTAAGTATATCATCTTATCATCTGCAAAAAGTGTACGTTTCATTTCCTTATTTCCTATTCTAATTCCTTTTACTTGTTTTTCTTTTCTTATTGCTAAAGCCAACATTTCTAGTACAGTGTTGAATAATAGTAGTGATAATGACCATCCTTATTTTACCTCTGATCTTATTGGGAATGTGTCCAGTTTCTCTCCAATACAAATAATGCTTGTTGTAGGTTTCAGACAGATAATGCTCATTATTTTAAGGAAAGTTCCATTTATCCCTATGCTCTCTAATGTGTGTTAATAAGAATGGGTGCTACATTTTGTCAAAAGCTTTTTCTATATCTATTGAGATTATCATATGATTTCTCTTGATTTTTTTATTGACCTGGTATAAATGCATTTCTGGTATAAATCCCACTAGGTCATAGTGTATAATCCTGCTGATAAGTTGCTATAATCTTTTTGCTAATATTTTATTTAAAATTTTTACATCAATATTCATTAGGGAAATTGGTCTGTAATTTTCTTTGTTTTGGGACTTCTTGGTTTAATTATCAGTACCATATTTGTGTCATGGAAGGAAAAGGAAAAAACTTTATCTATTTTTCCAAATAGTTTACATAGTATTGGAATTAATTATTCTTTAAATGTTTGGTAGAATTCACTTGTGAATCCATCTGGCCTTATAAATATATCTTTAAATGAAACTCATTCTACATGTTAAACAAGCTTGAAAATTATGCCACCATTTTATGTAAGGATTCCTATTTATTGAATAGGAATTCTACAAACAGAAACAAAAATTCTTACATATTGTTGATAAGAATTTATGACTAAATGATTCCAAGAATTCTTGTAGGTAGGTTTCCAAAGAAGATTTATAAGGTCTTTTCTTTGTACAGTTACCAATTTAAATAATATAATAATTCTAAATTAACTTAGTTAACAATCTCATAATTTTCATAAATGATAGCCAAATAATTTTTAAAGGAAACTTTCTCTTAAAAAAAGGCAAAACCTGTATGTTTAGGTCCTTTAATGACAATACTTCAGAATATTACAGCACATTGTTAGGAGAGCTGATAAAATGACCTAACAACTTTTTAATCTACTCTTTTTTTTTAACAGTACAATCCCATTTCCTTTTTTTCAATATATTGTTTGTTTAAGATGTTATTTTGAACATAAACAAAGATCATAGGTTAAATTATATTTACATTTAATTTTATAACTTTCTACTAATATTTTGATTGAAATTTTATTAGAAAACTACCACTACTTTCCTTTTTTTCCTCAATCACATTTTTATTTTCAAAAATATTTTATTTTTCCAAATGCATGTAAAAATAGTTTTTAGCATAAATTTCTGTGAGATTCTTTTGTTCCAATTTTTTCTCCTTCCCTTCTTTATCTCCTATCTGTCCCCTAAACAGCAAATAATTTGATATGTGCAATTCTTTTAAACATATTTCCATATTTGTCATGTTGGGCCAGAAAAATGAGATCAAATAGAAAAAATGAGATTGAAAAGAAAAAAAAGTAAAAATACTATGCTTTGATACACATTTATTATTCATAGTTCTCTTTCTGGATGCTGATGGCATTTTCCATCTCAAGTCTATTGGAATTATCCTGGATTACTATATTGCTGAGAAGAATTGATTATTCCATAATCTTGCTGTTATACTAGTGTATACAATGTTCTTCTAGTTCTAACAGTCCAGTTCTTAGTTTAACAAGATTTAGTTTATAAAAGAAACTACTGATAGTTTGCCAAATTGCAAATGAAAGAAAATTCAAAAATAAAACAATGCCATGAACATTGTCATGTATTTAAAACTTGAAATAAAATCCATTACCAATCAGATGAATGTTTCAAATTACCTTACACAGAAAATCATTCATTTCATTATCAGTGGCATTGTATACTGAACATATCTGAAAATCTATATGAAGTTATCAAGTGTAATTAAAGAAATAAGAAAAAAAGTTAAAATTCATATAGTGTTTGCCCTATGACACTCTTTTCCAATTCACAAATCCTACTTTCCTGGGATTTTTTTACCTTTTCCAATTCACAAATTCTGTTTTCTTGCACTTCCTGGGAATTCTTTACCTTTTCCAATTCATATTTCAGAAAGTTGTTACTTTCTTGCATAGCTTCTCTTTCCTGTCCCCATTTTTATTCTAACTCTCTTTTAAGACTTTTAATGGTCTCTTCTAGGAGAGTGTTATGTGATGGGGATTAGGTAACATTCTGCTTTGGGGTATTGTCTGGAGACTGTTTTCTATTAGTCTCCTCGGGGTTGCAAATCTGCTCTCTTTCTGTATAGAAGCTATCAATTGTCCTTTTTATTTTTACTTATTTTTTTTAAAGCCTTTAGATTCTACCTTCAGGGCAAGAAGATTATCAGCTTCCTCTGCAAAGCAGGGATAGGTATAAATGGGCTGCAAAAAGCAGCTAGGTATGGGAGTGCTCTGGGAAAAAGTTCCCCTCTCCTCTCCCCCCCCACACTCCTACTGGAAGTGATTCAGACCTGGTTAGCGTGGGCTTAGCTGCAGAAGTGCCCAGTGAAGAGCCCCACTGTGTGGATTAGCAACTGCCCTGAGGCTGGAGACTGAGCAGTGAAAGTGTCTATGACACTCTTTACAATCATGTGATCCTCACAAAATTCTTGGGAGGTAGGTGCTAGCTACCATTAGGAGGAGCTACCTCAAGCATTGCAGCTTCTAATTCTTTGAGGATTATCAAGCTACATATACTTAGGGAATACATATAAATTTTACAAACAGTTTGAAATTATAACTGTTATTATCACGTTAACTTCAAGTGTGGTAGGCTAAAATGTTCTAAGAGTCTAACTTGAACTGCTGCTTTTAGCCCAGGCAAAGAGATCTAAAGAATTTGATTTAATTCTGGCAGGAGTTGGCCAGTTTCCTCAAGCAGAAATCTTCAAGAGCATTCACAAAGGGATTTACTTAAATAGTTGAATTAAGTAGTAATTGAATAGTACAAGGAAACATTAAGGTTTTTATATGATAATCATAGATCACAATAACCAATGCTGATTACAGACTGATTTCTAAAAATCTTTTCCCTTGCAATTTCTGGTTATTAACTGGTCAAATCATTGTACTTTAACCATCTAAGCATGGGGCTATATACTTAAAACTTAAAATACTTATATTTAAACCCAGTTAGTAATTTGCTACTGACTTTTTTTTAATGTCTATCTTTTAACAATTAAATCCATAACCCAAAAGAATTAAAGAATTGACATTTCAAACAGTGTTTCTAAATACAATAAATATTAGGCACTTTTCTTTTAACATGTAAATGTAATGCTGGAGAAACTGAGGCAAGACAGAGATTAGAGAGTTTTTAATAGAGAGCTTGATTAATTGTTTGAACAGGACTATTGATTCAAAGTATCCAGCAGGGAGCAAGGGATTCCAGGGATTCTTATAGGACTTCAGCAATAAGGGAAACAAAGGCAGAGGAGGGGGTGAGCACTGGTGAGCAGGAATTTCCTCCAACAGACCATAAATTCTGTTCTGACAGATTGGGGGGTAAGGAAGGATCATAAATTCTGATAAGTTGGGAGGACTAGGAGCCAGGATATCTGGTTCAGAGGGTCACATCTAGGTATCAGAAATAAGCCATCTGTAGTTTATGACTCTTTGTAATGCTAGAGTAGTCAGGGCTACCAGCCTATATCTCAATCCTAATGGTCAGGAAGAGGGGTTGCCATCAGGAAGATTAAGGCAAAACAATTCAGGGAAACTGAAGTAGAACAATTCTAGAAAGTGAGGCAGAACAATTCAGGGCAACTGTAGCATAACATAAAAAAACACATAATTGGAATAACTTGGCCTACTAATAAACTTCTTGAACCATATAGTATAATAAGAATGATACATATCTGAATCTATTTTCCCAATAATACTATATAGAGCCTTAATTTATAATTTCAGTGATTTAGAATTACATTTTACACAAGGACTATTTATTACATGTGTTTCATATATGATATTTTAATTGTCACAAATTCTATCACAAGGAACTAGTTGCTTATCAAATTCCTTCTATAATGGAACAAGAGGGGTTTGGAATATGTTGTGTCCTCCATTTTGACTCCTAAGCTTGTTAATAATAGTTTACAAATGGCTTGGCTACCTACTTAAGAAAAACCTTTTTCCAAATTCAAAATCATACTTACCTTTCTTTCTTTCTTGTTGCTCCTTACCCTTTAGGATCTGGAAAGAGTTAACATTTAATAATTTACAGATTAAGAGAATTATATTTCTCTTACGCCCTTCACCAACATTATCATAAAAATAACTTTTACAATGTTAATATATTTTAAAGAAATTCCTGATTGGTTGTTGTCCTTTATTCTCAAAGAAGACCAAAATAACATCACTCTATTAGAGCCCAATTATAGTGTGTCCAACTCTGTATGACAGATCAACATGAACTCAGAATGCTCTGCCACAGATCAGACACAAATGACCCATATGACCATTTGGGGTGGATTCTCTAATTTTTGGTATTTTGTATTTCCTCTGAGCTCATTCAATTTTGCTTTGCTCATAGAGCATAGCACCTTTTCTGATGAGGGCCCACCATACCAGGTGGTCCTGTGCTAGTATCTCCTATGTCCTACAATCAATTCTAAAGTTTATTAAGAGCGACCTTGAGAGTTTCCCTTTTTTCTCTTTTTCTGATCCTCTGGTGAGTGCTTGTCCTATGTTAGTTCTCCATAAATTAATTTTTTTGCAAGTGTACATTTGGTATTTGAACATTGTGGCTAGCCCAGCGGAGCTGTGCTCTGCAGTGGAGTTAGAATGCTCAGCAGTTTAGTTTGAAAAAGGACTTAGGTGTCTGATATCCTTCCAGGTAATCTTCAGACTCTTTCAGAGACAATTCAAGTGGAAGTGATTCAGTTTCCTGGCATGGCACTAGTATAATATCCAGGTTTCACAGAAATACAATAATAAGGTTGTAATACAACCCAATAGTTCTGTAGACCTTCAGTTTGGTAATCAGTCTAATACCTCTCTTCTCCCACGCTTTCCTTCAGAGCCTTCCAAACACTGAGCAGGCTTTGGCAATGTGTGTCAACCTCATTATCAATGTGGATACCTGTGGAGAGCACACTGCTCTCCAATGAACTTATCTGCAGCATTCAGAACTTCTCTATTTACCATAACTGATGGTCCCACATAGAGATAGTGTGGTGCTGGCTGAGGGAGGACTGATGTTTTATTGATGTTAATTGTTAAGCCAAAATTAGCACAAGCTGCAGAGAACTGATCCATAATGCTAGAGTAAGCTCAGACTTCCAGATATGCCAGGGACTCCTTGGGAGGAATGAAGTTGAAAACAGCAATAGCAATGACCATTTACTATCAAACACTGGTGCATCTCATGACTTCATCACCAACACCATATTCCGTTACCTAAACACAATAAAACTTTGTAGATGCAATCTTGCAGCAAACATTGGCATTTAATAGACTATGTGATTATAAAAAGAGATAGACAGGATGTGAGAGTGACCAAGGAAATGTGTGGTGCAGAGTGCTGGACTGGTCATAGACTTGTCCTTTTTAAGTTGATATTGCATTCAATAAGAAGAAATTACCAAAATCCTAAAGTGATTGTATTTAAGGCTATGAAAGAAAAGACCCGATCAAAGTGTCTTAGAAGATTAAAAAAAAAAAAAACACTTATTTTTGTAACTTTAAACATTAACCTGATATCTGATAATCATAAGGAACAGGAAGGATGTGGTAGATTTAATTTAAATATAATCCAAGTGGCTTTAAACTTGTTTTATTAATGTATTATTGTAATATTTGTAATTGTAATATATTAATGTAACATTAATTTATTAATGTCATTTGAAAGATGAGCAAACCTCTAAGCATCTGCCTTTGTAGGCTATAGCCAAGCTATAGGCTGCTTGGTCTGAGATATTGTCAGCTGTGAACTGCAGTTAAAGCCCCACCAAAGAAAAAGTAGGGAGTTAATTCAGAGAGAAATCCCTTCTCTGATTGCATTTCCCAAACTGTGAACTACTGAGTTATACTCTGCTTTTTCAGCTCTCCCCACCTAGCAAATATGAACTATATTCTAAAGACAAAACACAAATAAAAATATGCAAAAATAAAAGTTGAGATAAAAACTACTTTTTTTTTTACTTTCTGCTCTCCTTACAATAGACTTTTCCTATACTTAATCCTACATTTAGTCTAATTCTTTCCCAAAATATCTAATTCCTTCCTTTATTTAAAGACTTTCTTTAAGTATAAAGACTTACACAGCTGTATATGTATGTATGCAATATGTATATAAGAATGAAACTACAAAAACTTGAAAGCAAGGATTGTAGCTTTAGAAATTCTCTCAAAGAACAATAGCTTAGATTTCTCCTTTTGAAACCCTATTCCTGCAAAAAAAAAAAAAAAAAAAGGGGGGGGGGGAGGAGGGAATGACATTGCCAGGACTTTTGGGGTTCTACCAATAATTTGGCTTTATAAACTGAAATCTAAAATATTTTTCAGGTGATCCTTTATTGTGTAAATATGTCGTCGTTCCCCACCTCTCCCTCCACCCTCCCAACCCGCTTACTTTAGGAGATCTCTTTCAAGTAGTGGAATCTACTGTGAGAGTGAAAGTTAGAATGTTTTAGCTCAAATACTAAAAAAACAGAACTATTAGACACATATGTGCTACCTAAAGATGATTGAAGGTTAGAATCAGAATTTTCAATTTGAAAAGGGAATCAAAATCTCAACTTATAAGTTCTCAGGAAAGATCCTCTTTCTAAATGAAGAAATCTCTCCCAAAGGAGAGAACATTTCCTAGGAGGCCTTAAGTCAGATTCTCTGTCTCATTTCCTCAAGTATCCCTTCATGATTCACCATAACTGTGGTAATTAAAAAGGTTCTATTGACTAGTTTCTGGATACTTTAATCATTCTATTAATAAGGCCAACATATGTCAATTGGGTGTCTCTCTTAAAGCAAAGACTATCATGGAAAATATCAGGACAAATATATAAGAACAAAAGTGGCAATAAACTCTGATCATTTAAAAATTAATGGAAGATAGTAATAGCTCAAATTTTATTTCATATCTTTCATAGGAGAGAGAAACTACTGTTGTGATAAACACTTCAACATTCAATAAGCTACAGAGTAAAGATAAGCTAGGAGAGAATAAGAAATGAATGAACATGGATAGAGTCATGATGGAATTGTGGGAACTGAATGAACTCTATATGTCACCTTATGATTCAGTTCTAAAGGTAGCACAGTTCCCTTTTTATTCAATTAGTCTAGTATAATTTTGTCTTGTGAGAAAACTGTAATTAATTAAGGGAATTGTGAGAAAACTTGATTATAGTATTTGAACCTAGCCAAGCGTGGCTGGGAAGTTGGACTATCTCTAGCTGTTGCTTAGAGACCCTTCACTAAAGTTATGCTGATCAGAAACCCAGTCAGATTTGGAGATTGATGCAAGTTTCCTCACAATTATGTATCACAAGCAACCCATATATCTTATCTGAAAACTGCCCCTTACTATTTTCATGCTTCTTTAATTGAATATGGGCACTTGGAAGGAGTGGGACACCTCTTTTTCTGATTTCAAGTAATTGTACCTCTTTTCTCTCTTCCCTTTCAATCTCAGAATTTACTCATCTCCCTCACAACTTGGAAAGCCCCCAATCTTTCCTCTAATTAGAAATTAGATTACCTAATTTTATATCCTGATTTTATATCCTGTTGATTGTTTGCTTTTAATGCATAAGGATCTGATATATTTGTATTTGGAACTCCAGTGCCAAAACTGAGAAGATCTGGTCCCAAATTGTTATGCAGTTGGCATACATTGTTTAATAAATCAATATGCTTGGAAGTTTAAACCTTTCCTCAGTCATTTCAAAATTTACCCATCATAATGATAAGCATGGCAGCAGGTGCAATGAAATTTGAAGTTATAAAACTCTGAAACTCACTTTTTACTTTTCTAATACTTATAATAATTCCTTCTACTAAATAATAAAAGCTGTATCTACTTCAAGCAAAAATTTGGCTAAAATATTGTGCTACAAGAAATAAATATGATATAGAATAATATAATAATATCATGAGAAAAAATTAAGTGAAGTCAGTAAAATATGTTGAGATTTATATGAATTGTGGCAAAATGAAGTAAGCAGAACCAGGAAAAAAAATATAGAACAGTGGTTTCAAAATGATGGGTCACCAAATTTTATAAAAGGATTCCTAGAAGCTGTATATTGACTCTAAACTGTATACACACACACACACACACACACACACACACACACACACACAAATGTGTGTGTATGCATGCCTGTGTATGCATATGTATTTTTATACACATTATGTTAAAATAAAATAGGAACTATATTTTAATATTGCTTCAGCTGCAATTGAGTATTGTATGCCAAATGCACATTATTGACATTATTGACACTTTTTATATAAGGAATCATTATATCCATGTCAGTGGGAACAACAAGAAACAGAATACCCTATAGTGATAATTGTTGGAATTTTGTTCCAAAAGAGGAAATGAAAACTTCTCTTCTTCTCTGTAAGTGGTATATAAAGTACCTGCCAAAGTCATAATGTTGATTCTCCTTTTTATCATTCATGTGATATGGAAATTAACAAATCTCTTTGACCAAGATTTAAGTGATTCAAATTATATACCCCAGAACCCTCGTTGTAATATAGCCCAGTCTTATTGTCTCATTAATTGATAACCAATCAGAATTGATTGCCACCCACAAGCATACCTGCTCTTCCAATAACATATAAACTGTGAGTCCACCACTGTGAGGGATCTTCAATTTAAGAGATGGCCAAATGACCATCCTCTTATTAAGAAACAGGATTAATAAAAGGATTAAATTACTCCAAAATTATCTCTTCAAATTTTTAAATGTCACAATTTCTACCCCTACTTTTATTAGATAATATTCTACTCCAGCCCTTTATTTTATCTTTGTATTTATCTCATTTTTATTGTGTTTCCTGAAAGGAACATATTGTTGAATTAAAATTTTTAATCTATTTCTGTTTTATGACCAAATTTGTCCCATTCACATTCTAAGTTATACTTACTTGTATATTTTCCTCCTTGTAATGTCCAGGCTAGCTTTCGGGGGGATCTCTGGACCAGCCTGAGTCCTTGGTCTTAGTGGAGGAGTGAAGGAGGCAGAAAACTTACGAGGATAGTCAAAGATGGAGTCCCCAATCTTCTCTGCATCTGTTTCTGAGAAAGTCCTGTGTCTGTGACTGAGAGGCTCTTCTGTGTCTGTGGCTCCCTTAAATATCTCAGTATGATTCCATCACTACAGCACACTGAGCATGTGCCATTACATCACCATATCACATTAAGTGTATATTTAGAGAACCATTATCTCACACTGAGTAGGTGCTTAACTAAAAGCACCCTGCTGTCCTTGATTCAAGCACACCTTTTCAGAGTTCCCTTTTTAACCCATTCCCAGTGAGAGTAAGGTTCCAGCACTACCCATCCTTCTTCTTTCTTGCTTCTCTATCATTTCTTCCTTTCATGCCTCATTTGTATGAGATAATTCTTTTTTTTATTTTTTCCTACACCATTTTATTTTTTTTAGAATCATCCCATCATATATAGATCAAACCACACATTTCTTTCAAACTACCTGAATAATTATTAGTTATATAATAGTCCTGATAATATTTTCAAATATAACTAGTAAACAATTTGACCTACTGAGTCCCTTATAATTGATCTTTAATGTTTATCTTATATTTGTCCTGCATCTTATATGTCAAATTTTCTATTAAGTTCTGTTGGTTTTGTCCCAAAAACCTGAAAATCTTTCAGTTTGTTAAATATCCTTTTTTTCCCCATTCAGGATTACACTTAACTTTGCTGGATAAATTTCTCCTGTCATAATCCCAGATCTTTTGCTTTACAAAATATAGTATTCCAAGACTTATGTAATAAATAGTAGCTACTAGTGGCTTATGGTGGCTCCAAGATTTTTTAATTGTTTTTTCTTGTTGCTTGTAATATTTTCTTCTTAATCCAGAACATTTGAAACTTGGCTATGATTTTTGCAAGTTTTCCTCTTGGGATCTCTCAGGTGGTAATCAGTGGGTTTTTTTCAATATCTATTTTGCCATCTTGTTCTAGAACTTAAGGGCAATTTTCCTTGACAATTTCTTGTAAAATTGCATCAAGATTCTTTTTTTTTTCATATTCTTCAGATGGTCCAACAATTCTTACATTGTCTCCCCTCAAACTCCAAATCAGTTATTTTTCTAATGAAATTTTTACATTTTCTTCTATTTTTTCATTATTTTGATTTTGTTTTATTATTTCTCACTGTCTTATAATGTCATTAGCTTCCCCTTGCTCAATTATAGTTTTCAAGAAATTATTTTCTTTCTTAGTTTTTGATTCTCTGAGCTTCCAGTCTGCTGATTTTCTTTTAATAAAGTTCTTGATTGCTGTTTTTCCTAATTTTTTTCTCAATCTTTCTTATTTGATTTTTAAATTCCTTTTTAAGTTCTTCAAGAACTCTTTTTTTTTGGGGGGGGGACTATTTTTTTATTTTTCTTTGAAAAAAGGAATGGATGTTTTTTTTTTTTTTTTTTTTTTTTAGCTCCACTATCTTCCCTCTGAATATGAACATAGATCTTCTTTATCTCCATGGTAATTATCTATGGTCAAATTCTTTCTCCTTTACTTACTCATTTTTATTTTATTTTTTTCAATAGCTATTTTTAAAATTAAATTCTAGTCTTGAAGTATAAGGAATGATATTTTAAGCCACTGTTAATTTCTAAGTTCTGTCCCAGTATCCAACCTTGGTACTTTTTATCACCCCAGAGCTACAGCTAAGGCTCCCAACTATGCTGTCCCACAAATGCTCTTGCTCCTTGCAGAACCTTTGGTAGTTGAAAACTATACCTACTCTGTCTGCCCTGCTACTGAAGTCAGAGACTCTGCTCTCCTACAAGTGTTTATTGTCAGCAGGATCTATGTCATCACCAGATAGTGTTAGCTTCCTTCCCACTCATCCTCCCTGCTCCAGCCTGGGATCATGTCAATTTGCTGATTGTGTTGGCCACCCTTGATAGAGGAAGGTCTTTCAGTTTTTTCCTTTTCAGCTTTACAATCACCATACTATCCCTGAGGTTATAGTTCCTGAGATTGAGGCTGCCTCCCACCCAAATGTCTATAGGACTTGCTGCTTGTTGATTGCTCAAAGTGGCCTGCAAGTATTTGCATTTCATTCAGGTGGAACTTCTGCTATTGAAAGACAACTCTTTCCTGGGGTCTTCTCAAGTTTTTTTAGGAGAATAACTGTTTAACCTCCATACATTTTTACTTCTGTTGCTGTTCTACATTCACTCTGCAGTGACATTCTATCTTTTTGTGGAGGGAAAATTAGAGAGTAAAAGTTTTCTGACCTACTGTGCTATCTTTCTAAAATTCTCTCCTTATTTTATTTTTAAAATAATTTTTGGTGACACTTCTAGGAATTCTTGTTGGGCTTGTGTTCAACTCACATTTTTCTTTGAGACTGTAGCTGGTTTGACTTTGTTGTCTTCTGAGTTTATGTCTTGATCTTTCCTGTCACTATTGTACTTTCTTTTTTTTTTTTTTTTTAATATATTTTTTGTTGTTATTGTTTACCTATTTTTTCCCGGCTATTTCTTTACTGTTAACTTTATGTTAAAGTTGGGCTTTGTTCCCAGGGGTGGGATGGATTTGAGTGGGGAAAACAATGTTTCACATTTCAGCTTTAATGCTATTTTTTCAGAGTTAGTTCTGGAAGTTTTAAAGCTTTCCATGCTTCCACAGTGGTGTGATCTATGGAAAAGTATAGTCATTGCTCTCGTGGTCTATTCCCTGGTCCTTACCCAGGAAGGGCCTCTAATTCCTGGAGACCACAAGCATTACTATTGTTCAGGGACTCCTGAAGCTGTTATTCTTTGCCTCTGCTGTCTTTAAAGTCCACAACTGGTGTTGCTGCCATGTGGACTCTGGGCCAACTCCTACACCTATTTAAGAAGCCTCTCTTTCTGACTTCCTAAGTTGTTCTGGGCTGAGAAAAAATGTCTCACAGTGTCTATTTCTTAATTTTGCCTCTTCAAAATTCAACTTGAGGCATTTTTAAATTGTTCGGCAATGAGATGATTGATACCAGTTCCTATAATGTTGTGATGAAAAGAGCCATCTACACCGAGAGAGAGAACTGTGGGAACTGAATGTGAACCATAACATTCTCACTCTTTCTGTTGTTGTTTGCTTGCATTCTGTTTTCTTACTCATTTTCTTTCCTTTTTGATGTGATTTTTATTGTGCAGCAAGGGAATTATATAAATATGTTTACACATATTGAATTTAATATATATTTTAACTTGTATAACAAATATTGGATTGCTTGCCATTTAGGGGAAGGGGTTGGGGGGGGGGAAGGAGGGGAAAATTTGGAACACAAGGCTATGCAAGGATTAATGTTAAAAAATTATCAGTGCATATGTTTTGAAAATAAAAAGCTTTAAAAATACAAGTTGCTTGGAGGAGAATATTTGGAAAGTAGGCTGTAGTGATTCCTTTATTTTGTCATCTTGGCTCTGCTCCTTCTTCAACAATAGTTCCTAAAGACATTATTTTGCCTAACCCCATTGTAGCGATGGGCAGACATCAAGTCCCAACAGGGACTTTGGCTACACAAATATCTTAAGCCTTTTCAAATTGGAAGAAAGCAAGAGAAATATTTTAGCCACGATGCTGTGACATTGACTGTGGGGTTGGTCTTAGAATCACAGAATTCATTCAAATTAACAATATTAATTGGTGGCCAAGACACAGAGTCTAAAAATCAGGAGTGTCAGGTGTATACAATTAAAAATTGATTTTTCATTTTATTTTTTAAGACACAAGCAAATTTAATATTCCTGTTTGAGGTTCTTTCCACTTACAAACTTTACCCACCACCTATACCCCAGAGAAATTTACCTAAAGGTCAAGCTTTTGTCTTGTAATTACTTTCACCTTTGTAACTACCCTTTTCACCTGCTTTCTAGAGAAATTTGATTAACCAAAAAGGTCAAATCTCATCAATTTAAATTATGGTAGCAACTCCCATCAACTGCAAACTAATCCCATTGCCTGGAAATTTTTGTCTTAGGACTTGAATCACGTGTCTTGTCTGTGGTTAAGAGGGTTTGGAAAGGAGAAGTCCAAATGATGTAATCTAAATTCGGATTGTGTCATTGGCAGCCAATGAGAAGAAGAAACCTGTGTTGTTCAAGGTTTTCCTCTGTCCTCTTGCTAATTTTTATAAAAGACACTATCAGCCCTCAACTCAAGGTCTTTGGTCATTAAGAGAGATTACTGACCCCATTTATTGCTAATTGCTAACCTCCCTAACAAATAGATCAGGCTTAGAACTTTGTCTTATGATAGGTAATAGTAATTTCTGAGATGAAAAGCCAATTTGGTAACTGGAATTGCAGATCAGCAATCTGAAAACTCTTTCTGAAACAAAAGTCAAGTGAACAATCAGATACAGAAAAAAAGGGAGAAGGACTTGATGCAAAAGTTTGAAAATCAAAAGTTCTATGTCAGAGAAATTACCAACAATTGCAATAAGCCAGGAAAAAAACCTAATTGGTTGTACTTGTTGGTTTAAGGATACACAGGGGTGATAAGGATACACATTGGCTGACTTCTAAAGATGGCTTAAAGTAACTGCCTCTATAAGAGGATAACTCATACTTCTGTTTTCTTAAAGGGGACCAAAATCTTAAGGAACAGAATGTTTTGTGACAAAGCAATGGATAAGACAAAGAATTTCTTTTTTATGCTGTGGATCAACTTCAGAAGATCTGAGTTCAAGTCCAGTCTCAGACACTTAGTAGTTATATGATCCTGTACAAGACACTTAATCTCTCTCAGCTTCAGTTTCCTCATCTGCAAAATAAAGATAATAACAGCACTTATTTCCTAGGGGTTTTGTGAGGATCAAACATTTGTTTGTAACTAACTAACTAACATTTGTAAAATGTTTTGTGAGAATTAAATATTATATAAATGATAGCTATTATTAAACTTCATGGGGTAGAAGAAGAAAATCAAAGAAGCAAAATGATTTTAATAGAAAACAATAAGAATGATTTCTTTTTTTCCTATTAAGAGTTTGTTCAGAAAAATTCAACATTTTACTTTAATTGAAAGATTAATAAAATGTATTCTAGATGAGAAACAAGTCAGATTCATTCTCTCTCCCTATTACCATCCCCTGCAATCTTTGGCTTCCTTAATAAGCTGCTTTAGTATGAATATAAACAGATATGTAACTAATAACATTCCCTCCTGAAACAAATTTAGGTGGGTTGGGGGTGAAATTAGGTTTCTAGATGGTACCATTATTATTTTTTTTAATGAAAGCCTTTTGTTTTCAAAACAACTGCATGAATAATTTTTTAGCATTGACCCTTGCAAAACCTTGTGTTCCACATTTTCTTCCCTTTCAGAGAATTTTGCTTTCAGTGAGCACTCAAAAATGGAAAGATGTTCTTAATAGGAGAGTTTGGATCATAAGATCCTAGATGCCAAGTAATCCAATATATGTTAAACATGTTAAAAATATATGTTAAATCCAATATATATATAAATATTTATACAATTATCTTGTTGCACAAGAAAAATCATATCAAAAAGAAAAAAAATGAGAAAGAAAACAAAATGTAAGCAAACAAGTGAGAATGCTATATTGTGGTCCACACTCAGTTCCTATAATCCTCTAGGGGGTAGATGGCTTTCCACAAGATCACTGGAACTGGCATCTACCATCTCATTCTTGAAAAGAGTCACATTCATCAGAATTGATCATCACATAATATTGTTATTGCCATGTACAATGATGTCCTGATTCTGCTCATTTCACTCAGCATCAGTTCATGTAAATCTCTCTAGGTTCCTCTGAAATCATCCTGCTAATCGTTTCTTATAGAATAATAATATTCCATAGCATTCATATGCCATAAATTAATTAGGCATTCTCCAACTCAGTTCCCAGTTTCTTGCCACTACAAAAGGAGCTACCACAAACATTTTTGCACATGTTGGTACCTTCCTCTTTTTTAAGATCTCTTTGTTATATAAGCCCAGTAGAAACACTATTGGATCAAAAGGTATGCACATTTTGATAATCTTTTGGGCATAGTTTCAAATTGCTCTCCAGAATGGTTGAATCAGTTCACAACCCTTCTAACAATGTATTAGTGTCCCAATTTTCCCACATCTCCAACATTCATCATTACCTTTTCCTGTAATCTTAGCCAATCTGAGAGGTACGTAGTGGTACCTCAGAATTGTATTAATTTGCATTTCTCTGATCAACAGTGATTTAGAGCACCTTTTCATATGGCTAGAGATGGTTTGAATTTTTTCATCTGAAAATTGTCTATTCATATCCTTTGACCATTAGCCAATTAGAGATGGCTTGAATTTTTATAAATTTGAGTAAATTCTTTATATAGTTTTGAAATAAGGCCTTTATCAGAATCTTGAATGTAAAAAATTTTCCCCAGTTTATTGCTTCCTTTTTAATCTTGTCTGCATTGGTTTTGTTTGTAGAAAAACTCCTTAACTTAATATAATGAAAATTATCTTTTTGTTGTTGTTGTTCAATAATGATTTCCAGTTCTTTGGCCAAAAATTTGTTCCTTCTCCACAGATCTGAGAGGCAAATTATACTTTGTTCTTCTAATTTGCTTATAAAAGAAAGTTATTTTTTTTCTTTTCTTGTTACCTTTTTATGCTTCTCTTGAGTTCTGCATATGAAGATCAAATGTTCTATTCAGTTCTGATCTTTTCATTAGAAATAGATGAAATTCGCCTGTTTTCATCTTTTTCCCTGAAAGATGTGGTGTTCTCTTTTTTTTTTTTTTTTTTTTTTTAATAATATATGATGGTTCTCTGTGGGCAGGTTTCTTGGGGAGGTTTTCTGGAGGCAGCCTTAGTTTCAGTTCAGAGTAATAATCACTCCAAATGCAGCCAGGTGTTAAAAGTCCATATCTTTTATTGTCTCCTTCAATATAGCCCGGTTAGTTTTCTCAGAGGCCTATCTCATTCCTTGGTTCCAAGAGCTCTTGCAGCTTGTCTTTTGGTTCTTCCACCTTCTGCCTCTAGCTCAACTTCAACTCGTAGCTTCTCAATCTCCAACTGACGCTCCCCTCTCAATCTTTTCAACTGAACTCTCCTGACTGAGCTCAGCTGTTTTTATGCTCTTTTAAAGATGTAAACTCAAAGGCTGACTCCTCCTCTGAGAGTGGGATTATGGGAGGTGTGAATTTGGATATCTCATACAGAACCCTGAAATCTCTCAAACATGTAAACGAATGTGTGAGCTAATGTGTGAACTCTTAAAGGTGTTAACTTAAGCATTGTTTCTATCAATACAAGTGACTTAACACCTTGTAAGGATTTGCTCTAATGTGTGAACCAATAAGTATTGTATCAATTCCATTGAGCTAACACTAGGATTCTAACAGAAAAATGATGCTCAATTTAGCTGGATAGTTGATTCTCGCAATCCACATTCCTTTGCCTTTTGAAATATCAGATTCCATGACATTTGATCCTTTAAACTGGAAGGTGCTAAGTTCTGATTGTGGCTTCTCGATATTTGAATTGTTTCCTTCTGGTTGCTTGCAATATTTTTTGCTTGATTTGATCATTCTGAAATTTAGCTATAATGTTCCTTGGAGTTTTTATTTTGGGGTCTCTTTCAGGCAGTGATTAGTGAATTCTTTCAATAGCTATTTTACCCTCTGGCTCTAGGACATCTTTGATGCTTTCCTAAAAGATGATGTCTAAACTCTTTTTTTCATCATGGTTTTCAGGAAGTCCAATAATTTTAGATTGTCTCTCCTAGATCTATTTTCAAGTCAGTTGTTTTTCCAATGAGGCATTTTATACTTTCTTCTAATTTTTCATTTTATTTTTGATTTTGTTTGATTGATTCTTGAAGTCTCATTGAGTCATTCACTTCCATTTGTTCAATTATAATTTTTAGTGAATTATTTTCTTCAGTTAGCTTTTTTATCTCTGTTTTTCAGTGAATTGATTTCTTTTTCATATCTATTTTGTAAGGAGTTATATGTTTTTTCCATTTCATCAAATCTATTTTTAAGGAGTTTTCTTCAGATAATTTCTGTTTTTCTTTTTCTAAACTCTCTTGCCAATTTCTTATTTTCTTTCCCCATATTTCTTCTCACTCTCTTTTAAGATCCTTTTTGAATTCTTCCAAGAGAGCCTTGTGAAATGGGGACCAACTCAAAACACCTTTTGCAGCTTCATCTGGCAATAATTTGCCTTTAGGATCCTTGGAATTTGAGATCTGTTCTTTTTTTCCATAAAAGCTATCTACAATCAGAGTTCTTTTTGCTTTTCTGCTCATTTTTTTTAAAGGTTGAGGTCTGCTCTTAAGGCATGGGGGTCAATGCTGGGTATTGACTTCTGGGACTGGGTAGGTGTGGCCAGGTCCCTGTTTTTCTGGGCTTCAGAGGCTCACTATTTGACTTTTGTACTTGTTTGGGTGTCTTGCAGCTAATCTACTGATCCACTGGCTTGTCACCAGGCCAGAAGAGCCTTAGAGCCTCCCAGTAGATTCCTTGGGGAGTGGATACACAAGGCCCTGGGTCACCACTCCAGCTCTCTGCCCCAGGTTCCCTGTTCTGTGGTCTGGGTTTGGCAGCCTCGCCCTCTGCCTGATTGAAATAGACCTGTTCTGAAGTTCTTTCAATGAATCTTCTTCTAGAAAAGTGTTGTATTCCAAGTATTAGTAGGTTCTATCTTGCCAAAACCAGTTCAGAGGCTTGATCTGTTATTGATTTGAAGGAAGCTTAGAGGAAGTCAGATGGAGATGTGTTTAATCTCTGCCATCTTGGACCTTATTGTGTCTGTGTATGGTTCAGGTAGAATGGAAAGAAAACTTAGAGGAGTTCAAGGGGTTAAGAAATGGGAAGGTCTGGGTATTTGAAGGGGGAAGGTGTTAGGATGGTAGAGAAGACCACAAGGCAATTATTAGATTTGTGTGGGAGGAGGAAGAATGATCTAAGAGGCTATGTACATAGAAACAGTATTAAATGAATTTTAAGGGAGGAGATATGACTGTTCAGTTATAGTAGCATTTAGAGAGGGTCAAAATGGCAAAATTATAGGGACTAAATAGACTAACTCTTCCTCCTAGCTCCATAAGTCAGAGGTTTGATTCAAAAAGTAGCTAACTTTGGAGAGAGAACCTCAGGAGAAATGTTGGTTTCAGTGAGCACTCAAAAATGGAAAGACACTGTTAATAGGAGAGTTTGGATCATAGGACCCTAGATTTAGAGGCAGAAGAGACTTTAGTGTTTATGATATAACACTTTCATTTTAAAGATAAAGAAAGACTAGTGGTTTGCTGAGCCACATAGGTAGTAAGTAGAAAAACCAGAATTAAGACTCTAACTTCTGACTAGAAATCTTGAGCTCTTTTCCACAATAAAAAAAGGTCACAGATGGTGTGGCAAAAAGGGAATGCAGGAGAAGATATGATTGGAAGATATTATTTTGGAGGGGAAAAGGTAGAGAAATCGCAGCTGGTATAGCCTTTGGGGAGCTGCTTTCTAGGTTATCCTACAGGCAGAGATTCTCAGGCAAAGAAAATCATATTGGTCTACCTCCAGCTATAAAAGGGTATTTTGATTCAAGGTATACAAGCATCCAGTGTACTTATTAAATCAACTATTACATGAGATATCTGTAAAGCACTTAGCACAATCTCTGATGCACAGTAGGTGCTATATATTATTTAAAAGAAGAAGAAGAGGAGGACATGGCAAGAAAAGATTGCTTGGTACACTGAGTCCAACCAAGAACAATCTCTCCAAAATATCTCTAGTTTCCCATCCCCTTCCTCCTCTTCCTGATGTGGCCAAATTATTGGCCCAACTTAGGCTCTCATTAATCATCCTGAGTGTATCCATCTCTTAATTCTCTTGCTCCTCTGTTTCACTTGAGGATTAGATTTTGTGTTGTAGCTTTTGTTGTTTTGGTTTGTTTGTTTTAGACCCTGAATCTTCCTCTGTCAATCAAAATTAACAATTGTTGGTCTGATTGATTTCTTTGAGGAATTCTCAGTAAGTTACATAACTGCATAAAGACAGAGCACATATATATTCTTAAGATAACCATCAGATGATCATTGCTCCCATATATTATACTCTATAGGGTAAGCTTGGATTGATATACAAAACTTATATTCTTGTTTACAAATATAACCTGAATTAGATGACCACTGAGGTTCTTTCCACTGCTGAGAACTTATGATGGCCTGAATCATGTTTAAGCTAGGTAGACAAGAATTGACAGGGAACTGAACTCTACTCAGAGAAAAATTTGTAAGAGAATACCTTATAGAAGACATCTATCTGTGATGAGTTCACATTACCATGTCCAGCTTTTCTCTATCCTGCAGGAGAAAAAGAACTCAAGGATGTGAATTTTGAAACCTTAGTTTATCTTTGAAAAATAGTAAAAAATAGATGCATCACAGAACTAGACATATGCAAATGTCCCATGTTCTAAAAGAGAGAATAAGATTCAATTTACCAAATATAGCTGAGTAGGCTTACTGCTAATATTTGGCAAAAATCTAAAATGTGTAGCTATAGAGATGCTTTATGGGTACTTAAAATAGAAGATTATTGCTCAGAATCAACATAGGTTCATTATAAATTATCCAAAGCAGACTAAATTTATTTCCTTTTAAAATAAGATTACTAATGTGAAAAGATTTTAAAAAAATTAATAGTACTTCTGATTTCTAGTATTGATTTTATACTGCACTTGCTTTTATGTTATACTGATTTTTATAATTATTAGTATCTGCCTGAACTCACCTTGCTTAGAAACAGGTCTTTCTTAATATGAATTAGTTTAAAAATATAATTGAAAAGGAATGGTTTTATCATTCATGTAGTTAACCTCTGGGATATCTACTCATTGTCAGTAAACCCCAACCAGCTTAACCTGGTGTCACCCCATAAAAGACATGTCATTTATCTTTGTTTGTATGTTGAGGTGAAATTTGATCTTCCCCAGGGGACATCAAATCTGGTGCTTGTGATCCCCTATCAACAATTATAGTAGGAAGATAAAGCCCATAAAACAATGAACATTTTTTAACTGCCAAAGGATGGCAACCTACCTTCCCAATTCATGAAAACCCATTTGAAGTTATCTTGGCAGAAACACTGGAATGGTTTGCCATTTTCTTCTTCAGCTCATTTTATATTTCAGAAACTGAAGCAAACAGGTTAAGTGACTTGACTATGATCATACTGCTAGTGTCTGAAACAGTATTTCAACTTATGAAGATAAGGCTTTCTATTTCTTCCTGATTCCAGGCCTGGCATTCTTTCCCAGACATTACCATCCCCTCACTCCCCTACCACTCTTTCATATCAATAAAGAAGATGCTCCTTTCTCATTGAGGTTGCTGGCTTTGCCTAAGTTTCCAGAATGAACCACTTTGTTAAGAGGTATATGTGTCACTGTTAATAAACTGCTTGGAATTAGTGCCTCAGTCTACTTTTATTGCATTTACTCACCACATTACACTAATATATTAGCCGAATGTGATAAATATAAAGATCTGTATCTTTAAAAAGTATTTTTACAAAGGCCATGATATCCTTGTGGGGAAAATGGAGAGACTAAGATGACTAGAAACTAACATAACTAAGAAGATATAGATCTGGCTATATTACTGGAACCAAAAAGCATTGATTTATGAATTGATTTCAACTTTGTGACAGGTCTTAAAAGAGTATTTCAAGCCTTGGCAACTCTGTTTTCAAGAACACTTTAACTTTCTATATATGTGTGCATATATTAGATATATATAAACACACACATATATACATATATAATAAATGCATATATAAACATACATATATAAGTAGCTAGAAAATTATTTTTACATATCTACATGTATTTATATTCATATATATAAATGTTACCATGTTGAATTATGGGATTCTAAAGAATTAAAGTTGCCATCAAAAGGGCAAAGGAGAGACATCATGGTAAGTATGAATAGGCTTCAACCTATTACCAACCAAGAACTAGGCAAGCATAATCTAGAGGCATATGACCAGAAAAGAAGATGCCCTGGCCATGTAGCTAAAACAAAGAGGAATGAGACTATATGCACAATGCCAAGAGAACTAAAGGAAAGATACCAACATGTTGAATGGGTCCTCTGTGAAAAATTTATAGAAAGACTTAGACAAGACCTGTTTAAAGTGGGTGAGCATAGGTGGATTGAAATCCATAACAATTCAACAAGAATTTATTAAGCTCTTCCTATATGCTAGGTACTGTGATAATTATTAATAATATAAATGGAAGAAGAAAGATCATCCTTACCTTCAAGGAGCTTAAATTATAATGGGAGAAAAGAGTACATAAAGTGGGGAGCAGTCAATCAAAGAGGGAAAGATTATCAGGTCAAAGGTTACTTTCAATGTGTGAATTAACAGAAATGAAGTTCAGGAGTGGAATGAGTTTATAAGATGAAATTTCTGGGAACAGTAAAGAAAATGCAGGAATCAAGAGTGTTAACTGGAAGAAGTAACATGAAAATGAAATATAAAAAATATATCTGTGAAATCACAGATTCATTGAAAGACTGATTATATTTATACATACATATATATATATACATATATATATTTATATATATAGAAAGAGAGAGAGAGAGAGAGAGAGAGAGAGAGAGAGAGAGAAAATACAAATATATATATCAAGAAAATTTACCTAAAAACAAATTTTTATCCAATCCAATTTTTTTTTAATCCAAACATCTTTTTAGTTCAATTAAAGAGATTAAAAGATTTGTCTTTTCTAATGTCTGTCCCACTACTGGGTTGGAGGGTGGGAGTGAAGGGTGGGGGAGACAAAAAAAAAATAAACACTCTAATGTATTGGTTCAGTAATATTTCCATTTTGGTGGGGGTTAGGAAAGGATGTTATGTTAATAGACTTCTGAAATGGTGTCAGCATCCAAGGTTCTATTACTATAGCAACCAAGAATAATGAAAAGACTAAATGTCAAATACATTCTACGTTGGCATGGTAACAATCAGCTGCTTTACAAAATGTGTTTACTTTTCTACTATGGTCAATTCTGGAGACACCCTCAGCTATAGAAACATTCAAACTGAGGAGAATAGAGTTCAAATTCACTGATTCCTCAAAAAAGACAGGAATCCTTCAGGAGATGAAAGCAATTTGTTTCACTGTCCATCATATAAGAAACTCACAGATTGAGACCATAATGTATTAATTTTTTTTTTTAAGGAATTCAAGGGAACAGAAATATTCACCACTGTTCAATAAGTATTCACCCTGTTTGTAACTGAAAAAATTGAAGCATGAAGTTTATAGTATTTCTGCATTGTCATTTCATATATTCTCAAAGACATTTCACTAAGCTTTCAAAAATAGGGAATTTGCAAAATTGAAAAAGAGGACTTTTTTTTTTTCAAAGCAACAGCACAAAAGTCTGTGAGCATGCCAGGTAACACGGATGCACTTGGCAAAACTAAAAAATACATAAACATATTTCTATTCCCTTCTAAATTTACCTTGCAGGGCACTAACTTTCTAAGAGGCCTCCTGAGTGCAAAAAAATAATCTCTTAGTGATGTTCAGAGACACAGAAAGAGATACAGAGACTGAGAAACAGAGAAAGCAAAAAGAGGACAAGGAGCACAAAGAATAGGAGATGGAGGAAGACTCAGAGGGGAGAGAGAGAAAATAAGAGATGGAAAAATGCCATTGAAGACTTCCTTCAACTCTCAACTTGAGCAGTAAGTAGCCAAGACAGGATGTTAGGGCCATAAATGACTCTAGGAATTGATATACTTGTTTGAGGATTAATGGTGGTTCATTTTATGATTTCTATTTTTTTTCTCCTTTACTAAAACATTTCTCTGTAATATTTTGAACTACAAGTTTGCAAGTGAAGAATCAGCTCACTGGAGAGAATAATCCAGACAGTTTTCCAGATTTCCAATGAGACAAATAAATGAAAAAAAAAATCTCCAAAAAGTAGCAAAATTCTCTAAAATAAGTAGTTGTATACTAACCTTGTCCTTTACAAGCTGAACATCCTCAGTTTCTTGTTTCAAGGCTGGAATTCAGGGAGGTGATAGATTTACTTTTCAGATCTTGCCATATTTTAAGTCTAGGTGTCTTGATTAAAAATAGAAATACTTTGAATAGAATACTTTATTATTTAAATATCTTTAGATAATTGATCATATTTTTCCTTTAATTTTATTTTATATTTCAGTATGCTATGTATTAAAAGGCCCTTAGGTTTTCCAGATGATCAAAATTCATTTACCAACGGTTTGAACAAACCCTCAGGTTGAACAAACCCTCAAAGGAATTCAGTGCCTCACCATTTCTGATTATAATTTGAAAAGGGAAATAAAAATAAATTGTGTTGTCTATAAATAATAGTGGAACAAAAGAGTAATCAAAATAGCAGTATAATTTTATTGGCTGTTTGTATAACTGGAGGGCAAGAATAATGTAATTTAAACTCAGCTGAGAGACTATTAATCTGTAATATTAGTCCATAACATAGTTCAATCACTCTTACAACTTTTAGACATTCTAAGTAATGAAGGGCAGGCTTATTGTTCAATAATAATTCCCATGGATAATAATGCTATAATGCTGAACAAAAGAGTGAATGTAGATTGCTTCTTGTAATGAAAGAGAAAACACTGATGAAATGTTGCTTCCCAATGATTCTGCTTATAGGATGAGTTATCAAAAAGCTTCCTATTTGCCCAGAAACATTTAACAATGGGATGTTCTCATTAACAGTTACCATATTTGCCAAATATAGATCACCAGTTCTCAAAAAAATCAATGTATGAGGAAGTAGGGGGAAAGACAATGCCAGAATTACAACTCCCATTGTCTCTTCCTTAATATTTATACACAGATACAGTGTAGAACTTTTTTGATCAGATTATTAATGTAGAGTTATTCTCTGGCTCACAAACTCATAAAAAGTCTGTTTTCTAATGCCATTGGCATTTCCAATGTGTTCCCTCCAATACTTGTCACCAGTAACTAGAACCTCCCTCTCCCTTCCATATAGTCAACAGATATCAATTAGCTTTTACAAAGGGATATGCACATTTCATTTGTTTTGGGGTTTTTTCCCACATCAAAATGTATGGAGTATCCACTGTATACAGGGCTTTTTGCCAGAAATAAAGACCAAGACTTCAAAGGGATCTTAAAAATGATTTCCTAGGAAGATTCCCAGAAGACGGCAGAGAAAATTCCAAGCTCTCCAGATTTCTCTTACAAACAAAACAAAATTGGGCCTCAGGGAGAAGTAGAATGAGAAGACAGGAAGAAAGACCACTACAAGAAAATGGCTAGTGTGAGATATAAATACCTTCAGGATAGTTCCACTAAACCAACAACCTGGAAGTCCTTTGGTAAGCTGGGAGTCCTGTGGTTATCTGGGTTCAGAGGCAGTCTCATCCTGAACCACAAGAACTTTCACTACCAGACAGTGTAGTAGTGGTTCTCAAACTTTTGTTCTCAGTATTCTCATGTTGTTAAAAAAAAAAAAAAAAAACTATCAAGGATCTGTTCAAAGAGTTTTTGTTCACATAGGATATATTTATAGCTATTTACTGTATTAGAAATAAAAAATGATTTTGAATTTGTAGACCCTCTGAAAGGGTTTCAGAGACCCCAACAATTCTTTGGACAACACTTTGAGGACCACTGGGTAGGGAATCAGATGTTTGAGTCAGGGAAAATTGAAAGGACCTCTGCTGATTAGAAACACCCTGCCCAGCTGGGCTGCTGAGACACAATATGCTGTGAAAAGGAACCAGTATACCTGGTGAATGCAGAAGCAAAGGAACAGAGAAATTGCTGGGCTGGCTACATTGGCTTACAGGAGGATGGAGTTCTTGGTTTTGGGTTCCAGGTAAGAAGGCAAAACTGAAGTGAAGCCAAAGGCACCATCCCCCTCACCTCAGGACCACAGGTGATTATACTAACAAGCTCTTATTTAAAAACAAACAAACAAACAAACAAACAACAACAACAACAACAACAAAAAAACAACAAGCAAATAAGAAAGAATCCAACCATAGAAAGTTACTATGGTAATAGGGAAGAGCGAGGAGTTCATCTTCAGAGGAGGATACTGAATTCAAAAAAAAAAAAAAAAAAAAAAAGCTCTCTCTTATTCTAAAGAGTAACATTAAATGTTACATGTTCAAAAAATATAGAGAGAGAGAATTTGATTTAAAGATTAAATGAGAGAGATTGAGGGAAAATTACAATAAAATCAAATAAGAACTAAGGAAAAACAAGAAGATTATGAAAAGAAAGTCAACCAATTAGGAAAGGAGATCCAGAGTGTTAAGGAAGAAAATGACTCTTTGAATTGGACTAGGGACAACTGGTAAGATTATAAGAGACCAAGAAATAATAAAACAAACATTAAAAAATGAAAAAAAAAATAGAAGAGAATATGAGACATCTTATAAGAAAAACAACAGATTTAGACAATAGAGCAACAAAAGAAAATATAAGAATAATTGATCTACCTGAAAGGTATGACCAAAAAAAGAACCTTGACAATTAATGCAAGAAATAATTAAAGGAAATTGTACTGAAGTGATAGAACAAGAGGGAAAAGTAGAAACAGAAAAAAAAAAAAATCCACTAATCACCACCTTAAAAATATTCAGTGAAAATCTACAGAAATTCACTGCTAAATTCCCCAAACCCTCAGATCAAAGAGAAAATTTTATAGCTACCAATAACCCCTCTCCCTACCCCAAATAAAAAAATTCATATATGCTGGAGCTACAATTAGAATTGCGTAGGACCTGTTAGTAGTGACAGTAAAAGACTGCAGGTGCTGGAATACTCTATAGTGAAAATCAAAAGAACTAGCCTACTGGCTGAAAATATTATATCCAGCAAAATTAAGAATGATATTGATTGAAAAAAAAAATGGATATTTTCAGGAGACTTTTAAACAGACCTGAAGACTTAGTAGAAAATTTAACATTGAATCAACATCAAAGACTAATTTCAAGGGACTCAAGGACAAACTATGTTTTATATGTAGCAGTGTAAACCATATGTCTAAGACTGTCATTAATAATTGAATAGTACAAAAGGAAGATTGAAGTAGAGCTAAGTATGATGTGGTTTTAAAAAGCAAAACTATGTAGGAAAAGGTAAAAATAATTATGCTATATGAATGAGGTGTGAGAGCAAGAATTGACACAGAGATATTATATGGGGGAGGAGGCCTGATGGTTCTGAAATCCAATTCACATCAGGAATGGGTTGAAGGGGGAACAATACATATATAGCCAGAAATATATAACACCCTTCAAAATCTACAAAGAATAAACATGGGTTTATTCCCATGGGGGAAATAGGATAAGACCATAGAGAAGGATGTGTAGATTAATGGAATTTAGATAGAGAAAGAAAAGGTGAAAGGTGAAAAAAAGGTGAGAAATAGAAGGAGGGGGTAGTGATGAGATTAAGTAATAGCAAGGCAAGTTAATCAGTAGAAGTAAAGTAGTAGAATTAGCAGAGAAAGTAAATACAAGATATATGCAAATACAATTATAATGATCAGGAGTAGAATTTATTAGGGGAAAAAAAGTAGGCATGGTATCATTGATTTCAAAGTCAAACTTAAAAAGATTGAGAAAAATCTACATTATATATCAGCCATATAATAATGTTTTAGGTGTATGTGTATGTATATGTGACTATGTATGTATACACAGATATATGTACATATATGTGGGGGGGTATAAACACACACACACACACACACACACACACACTCATATACATCCATGTTTTAGCCTGATTAGGGAAGGGGGGAAGGAAAGAGGAAAAAAAAGAATAAAGTAAAAAGTATCACAGCAGAGAACAAAGGAAAGCCTACCCAGAAGCAAAGAAAAAAGGGACAGTTATGAATACAATGTTTTCTATTATTATATATGCTTTCTTGAAATAGAAATTTGTTGTTATATATTTTGAATTCTCCCTTATGTTCTGTTGTGTGCATAATGATTTTTTTAAGTTTGATTTTTTTTCCTTATGTATTTAAGTTTTAAATAAAGAAATAATGTACTTCTTTTCTTTTATAGATTAGAAAATATTCTCTGAGGAATTTGTTAGTTGAATTTTGATTTGTTTTGCACAATGATTGGCACATAGTAGATACATAATGGGCAGTTAGGTGGCCCAATGGATAGAGTACTAAGCCTGAAGTCAGGAAGACTTGTAGTCTTGAATTCAAATCTACCCTCAGACACTTACTAGCTGTGCAACCTTAGTCAGACCACTTAATCCTATTTGCCTCAATTTCCTTATCTGTAAAATGAGTTAAAGAATGAAACAGCAAAATATCCATGCCTTTGCCAAGAAATCCCCACATAGCATTATGAAGAGTTAAACAGAATTGAACTATGACCAAGTACATAATACTGTTTTTTCATCCATCCGTTCAAGTAACTTACCTCAGGTCACATATATGATAAAGAGCAGCATCAAAACTGAGACCTAGGTTTTTTTTTTGTTTTTTTTTTTTTTTTTTCATGGCTTGTTCTATACTACCTCTCATGTGTTACTTTTCCCAAGCAACATAGTATCTTAAACTTGAAAGTTCCTTTAAAGCCAAAAATGACATCCACTCTCACAAACTTATGAGGCCTTTTGTCACTCTTGTCATATCACATACACAGCTACACATTACTTCTGGATGTTGAAGCCTCTGACAATTATTCCCTTAATCTGACACTACCTAAATGCTTAGGAGTTTTTTGTCACCCCTTCACCAACACCATAGGATCATAGCTATAGAGTTGGAAGGACTTTAAAGGCCATCTAATACAAACCCTTCATTTCGCATAGAAGAGAAAACTGAGACCCAGAGAGATTAGAAACATGTACCAACATCACGCAGTTAGTAAGTGCCAAAAGCTTTGGACCTTGGTCAATTAACTTCAGCTCACATCATCCTGTTTCTCATGATCACCTATTTTGTTTCAGTATCAGGCAAGCCATGCTCGTAGTAACTAAAACATAATGTGGCCTTCTAATAATTGTTCAGCACAATTGATTAATGCTAATAAAAAATTTGCCTACTTTTACAACTTGGCCAAGAGCCAGCTCTGCTAGCCAGACTTAATTAGCTATTGCTTCTTTACAACATAGTGAGCCTTGAAGAAAGGAAATAATTATTTTTCCCCAACAGTCATAGCTAGTGATAGATTAAGGGGGGGAATTGTCACATCTTTAGCATGTAGTCTCAGATCTAGAGGGAATATGCATATCCAAATTTAAGTTGATTGTTGGAAAAGAGCCCAGATCAAAATGAATGTAGAAACTGTCGGATCATAACATGCAACAATGTGCAAATTACTTGGGGCAAACTTTGATATAGTTTCCTTTTGTGACAACAGTAGTCATGTATATGTGCTTCTACTGACAAACATCTGACCTCGATCAGTTGAAATCATATTGAAAAAGTATTCCCAACTTTTATTAGGTCCTTATTAGTTGGGTACTAAATTTTGTGCCATGCATCTGTCTTTCATTGTTTTCTTTGTTGTATTTTTCTTTTCTATGGTTTTGAAGAATCAGTATTACTCTAAGGAAAAATGAAAGAGTTGCAGCCCTTAAAGAGGGACTATTAGAGATATTGGAACAATTGTTAGTGAAGAAAGTGAATTGTCTCAGGGAGCTTGCAAACCTGCTATGAAATAGGATCAGTCATACTGAAGTACAAACTATTCTTGCAAAAAGCCTAATTAATTCTCAGGATATAAACAAAGACATTCAGATGGAGACCTGGCAGTTGGAGTGAGAATAGGTGTAATGGGCTGAGGCTTGAGTTGATATACTGAGGTCCCAAGCATGTGAGGCTAAATAGTAATTGGACCATACTCTATTAATATATAAGCTTGGAGAAAGAATGGCCCCCGCCCACTCTTTGTGCAAGTCCTGATGTGTTGTATAGGAAATGATGATTTTGATGGGTGGAGGCAGGGGAGGGAAAAGGGAAGCAGAAAGAGAGACTGCTGGTTGGTGTCTTGACACAGCTGCTCACATTGCTATTGTGACTGCCCTTCACCTCCAATCCCCCTCTGCTAGCTGGCTTCCTGTCTGCCCATATTGCTATCGCAATCCTTCTTCACTTCTTCACTTCAATAAAGATTGAAGATTTTTCCCTTAACCTGAATTCCTGACTCTGGCTGATTTTAAATACATGGTCATCACATTTGGCGCCCAAGCGTGGGAACCAAGGACTGTACTTTCACTGAAGAAGTGTCCAGTGACCAGGAACTTAGGTGAGTATAACCTTTTTTGGCTGAAATGGGACAGATCCTAGCTAAAGATTCTCCATCCTCTCTCCCCCTCCTTCCCCCCAGGAGTAGCACTATAGAAAGCCTGCTTAAGCTGATAGAAGATCAAGGGCTACTTATAACTTGGGAACAGATAGCTAGACTTCTGGCTACATTAAAACGCACCTCCCCTTGGTTCTTAGAGGAAGAGCAAATCTCTCCAGATAAGTGGGCATTGATTGGTCAACAGCTCTCCGCATATTACAATGAAAACGGTCCTCATTCAGTTTCCTTCGAGGCATTCTATTTATACAATATGATACAGTTGGCCTTAAGATACCGTATAAGTTCTAGGAGAAAAGGAAAAAACTCTAGGAATAGCCAAATGGGGAAGCCTGAGAAAAAGGAGGAAGACAAAGAACAGATTAATGACCATATCCCCACAGGGCATGGAGACTTAAGTGAGGCTCAAGGGTGGGGTGAATCTGAGGCAGCTTCAGCCCCACCTAAGGAGCAGGTAATTGACTCCTCTCTATCAACTCTACCCTCCGGGATGGAGGGAGGAGAGGTAGTTGGGGGGGGGGGGGGTGTAGGCAGTGACAGCACCAGCACCTCCCCCGCAACATCCAGCAGCTCCTATAACTAGATTGCCAAAGGGACTAATTAAGGCCAAAGCAGAAGGGAGAGATGTATTGGAATTTCAACACCACATTTTTCCTGTAGTTCAACAGTTTAATTCTTCAGGTCAAGAAAGTAGAAAATACGCTCCTTTTGATAAAGAAATCCTCAAAGACCTGAAAAAGGCTTGCACTCTTTATGGGGCTACATCAGCTTATGTTAAGATGTTATTACAGAATTTGGCTTTTGAAATCTTGACCCCTAATGACTGGAAATCTATAGCAAGGATATGCCTAGAACCTGGACAAAACTACTTGTGGTTTTCTGAATATAGTGAGCTCTGTAGGCTACAAGCCCAACAAAATAGTCAAAGTGGAGTTCATGCTGCAATCACCTGTGACGTACTAACAGGTGTAGGTTCCTATGCAGATGTCGCAGTACAGATTAATTATTCTATAGCAACATATGAGCAAATTGCTGCTAATGCTACCAAAGCATGGGCTTCTCTCCACAATAAAGATGACAAGGGTGGGGCCTTCACAAAAATAACACAAGGGCCAAATGAACCCTTTGCTGACTTTGTGGGATGTTTGCAGACAGCTATCACGAACAAATGGGGAAAATGCAATAACAGACATTTGCTAAGGAAAATGCTAATGAGGTTTGCAGAAGAATTATACTAGGACTGCACAAGGATGCTCCTTTTGAGGAGCTCATAAGATGCTGTGCCACAGTGGGCCCAGAAGCCTTTTATAGCCAGGCTATGATGCAGACTTCCCGAGATCCCAACATGGGAAGAGAGAGTCCCTCCTGGCAAGGGACTTCCAGAGAGACTCATAGATGCTTTCAGTGTGGTAAAGTAGGGCATCTGAAAGCTCAATGTTGGTGTAGAGACAGAGAAAACAGGGTGGGAGAACAAGACTCAATACCCCATGTCCAAAATGCAACAGAAGCTTCCATTGGGCCTCAGAATGTAGACAGATTCAGGGAAACGGGATGAGGGGCCCAGCCCCAGGGCCCCAGGCAAAAAAAACTTGGGGCATGATGGCAGCCAGTGATGCACCCAGAGAGTGCCTAGAAGTCCAGTACCCAGACATGACCAATCAGCCAGGAAGCCATATGATGGGAGAAGGGGATTACACAATCAACTAGCCAGGAAGCAACCTGATGGGAGAAAGGAATTATAATTGGGGAAAATAGAGCTGTATGCAGCTGGGACAACTGAGATACCCCCTGGAGAGGTGAAATCTGTTTCTCTCCAGCCTATGGATACCTTGCCTCCAGGCACAGTAAATGTGACCATTTCACCTCCTTTTTATACGTACAAAACAGTGTCCATCCACACACTGATGTGGGAAACTGGAGAATGTGTAGATAATATCTCAATCACTAATACAGGTAGACAATGTGTGACTTATCACCCAGGAGAAGTAATAGCATCAGGTTTACTCATACAGAATCCTAATAAGCAACCTGGTGATAGTCACCCAGATTCTGACTCCAGACCACAAAATCCAGGAATATACTGGACAGCAGCTGTTACAGCTGACCGACCTATGCTCACGATCTATATAAATGGCCTACCATTGGAAGGATTGGTAGACACAGGTGCAGATCATACAGTTATTAGAGGTGCCAATTGGCTCAGTCACTGGCCAAAGATTAAAGCAGACACCTACATGTCTGGAGTAGGAGGATCAATAGCAGCTGAAGTTAGTGCTACCCCTATGAGATGGACTTTTGAAGACAAAACAGGAGGTTTTACTCCTTTTATAGTTGAAAAAATCCCCATCAATCTGTGGGGAAGAGATGTTTTACAGCAATTAGGGTTAAAAATGAGTACTTTGGCTTTTTAGGCAGGACTGCAGGAAATCTGGAAAATGGAGGATGCTCACTGATTTAAGAAAAGTGAATGAACAGATGGAAACTATGGGAACTCTTCAGCCTGGACTTCCATTTCCTACTCAATTGCCTAGAGAATGGCCTCTTTGGGTCATAGATATTAAGGATTGTTTCTATTCTATCCCTCTGGATAAGGAGGATATGAAAAGATTTGCCTTTTCAGTGCCCAGCGTTAACTTAGCTAAGCCTTATAAAAGATAAGAATGGACAGTTTTGCCACAAGGAATGAAAAACAGCCCACTATGTGTCAAATGTATGTTGCTGCTGCTCTTGCTCCAGTAAGAAAAGCATTTCCAAAAGTTATGCTATTACATTATATGGATGATATATTGGGATGTACACCTGAGGAACAAATGCTAGAAGCATGTCTACAAAAGACCATAGAAACATTAATATACTACAAATTGTACATAGCTGAAGAGAAAATTCAAAGACATGCTCCTTTTCAATATTTAGGATATGAAGTATACCCTAAGATGCTTACAGTACAAAAACTGTCCTTAAGAAGAGAAAAGCTAAACACCTTAAAGGATTTTCAGAAATTGATAGGAGCTATCCAATGGATGCGACCAGTGTTAGGCTTGACTACCTATCAGTTACAATCATTATATGACACTTTAAGGGGAGACTGTGCTTTAAATTCACCATGCCAGCTTACAAGAGAAGCTTAAGAGGCTTTGAGAAAAGTTGAACTGGCTTTATACAATGTAGTTGAAAGAGTCACTCAAAAACCCTTGGAAATATCAGTTTTTGCCACACAAGAGGCACCTACAGCAGTCCTTCATCAAGGAGACAGTGTGATAGAGTGGGTGAACCTCCCGGCACAAACAGAACAAAGCCTTACTCCTTACCCAGTGCTTGTGGCTAGAATTTTATTAAAGGCCATTAAGCGAGCAGTATAATTATCTGGGACAAGACCTGACAAGATATACAACTTTTACACCAATATACAAATTAATGTGTGCTGTGAGACCATCCCAGAGTGGCAAATTTTATTAGCCATGGCTCAAAATTTCACACATGGGTTTCTATTAAAGATAACCAGACTTTTACATAATTGGCAATGGATTCTTGAAGAAAAAGTTTCTAAAGTTCCTCTTAAAGGACCAACTATCTTTACAGATGCATCCAAACACAATATCTGTGCTGTATACTCTCATGACTTAACTATAAAGAGAGTAGTCAGAACTCCTTTTCAGTCCACTCAGCAGAACAAATTATATGCGATCATGCTAGCTCTCACTTATTACCCAGGAGACATAAATATAAAAAAAATAATAAATAAATATAAATAAATAAATAAATATAATTGATTCAGCCTATTCAGTAGGTGTGGTACAAAGAATTGCCACAGCCCAAATAAAATTTGCAGCTTCTAATATATATCAGCTTTTTAAGGAACTTCAGGAGCAAGTGAGAAAGCATCCAGGAAAGATTTATATATTGCATGTCCACTCACATAGTGGACTTCGAGGTCCTATTTTTGATGAGAATTCAAAAGCAGATAGCCTTTTAACTATATTAGCCAGTATGCCTTTATTTCAGGAGGCCAATGAATCCCATTCTAAATACCATCAGGCTGCTCGAGCTTTGCATTTACAATTTGGGATAACAAAAGAGGAAGCTAGGAGCATAGTAAAAAGCTGTACAGTTTGCCTTCCTTTCCACCCTCCTACGCTCCCTCCAGGGAAGAACCCTTGTGGTTTGAGACCCAATGAAATCTGGCAAATAGATGTGACCCATTATAAATCTTTTGGTCATCTATCTTTTATCCATGTTGTGGTAGACACCTTTTCAAGATTCACTTTTGCAATACCAGCAGCAAAAGAGACAGCCTGAGTGGTCACTGAATTCCTCACACAAGCATTTGCCATTATGGTTGTGCCACAAGCAATAAAAACAGACAATGGTCCTGTATATACCTCCAAACATTTTGCACACTTTGTGCACAGTATAAGATTTTACACAACACTGGCATACCCTTTAATCCTCAAGGACAGGCAATAGTAGAGAGGAGAAACAGACATTAAGACGCTGCTCCAAAAACAAAAGAAAGGGGGAGCCACAGGTAACCCTAGAGAACTACTAAATCTAGCCCTTTATACTATTAACTTCTTGATTTTTGACAAAGATGCACTGGCTCCGGCAGACAGGTTTTATAACCCACCAGAAGGGCACTGTCCAGTGCGAGCAGCTCCTCTATCTTTAGATAATCACCAGGTGATGTGGAGAGATCCAGAAAGTGGTGAATGGAAGGGACCAGATAGGCTAACTGCTTGGGGGAGCAGGTTTGCTTGTATCTCTACAGGTGGAGAAGGAATCAGATGGGTGCCAATGAGCCGTATTCACCTTGTCCATCATAGAGAGAGGGAGCAGACCCTTGAAATGAAGGAGAAGACCCAAGAAATATCGGGTGGTTCTGTTGATGATTGTGCTCACCATTGAAAGAGCGTGGCAGTTATGGCGTTTGACTCATGGACATAGAAAATTGTTGGACTTCAAAACCCTCAGGAATCATTGCATTCTCTGAGACATAAGATTGTTATAGGGCTTGAAAACCCTCAGGAATCATTGGATTCTCTGAGACATAAGATTGTTGTAGGACTTGAAAATCCTCAGGAATCATTGGATTCTTTGAGACATAAGACTTGAAAGCCCTCAGGAATCATTGGATTTTCTGAGAAATGATAAGACTGTTATAGGATTTCAAAATCTGCTGGAATCATTGGATTCCCTAACACATAAAAAGACTTTTTCAGGACTTCAAAAACTTGGGGGGATCATTGGATTCCCTGATATGTGAAGCAATGGACAATAGACTGGTTTTGGATTATCTCTTGGCTGCTGAAGAAGGTATATGTGTGACTGCTGTTTACATACTCTCCTTCTAGGACTTCTGGCAATCTTTTACAACACCATGTTGATTGATAGTGTTTGTTATACCGTTACTTGCGTGTACAATTCATGTTTGTTATACCACATCAAGCCTGCACTGACTGTGGGGAGAGTCATCACTAATAGCCTCTGCGTTATTGCTGTGTGCTTGTGTAATATCTCCCATCCTGATGGGTTTGTGCATATCTGTTTCTAATAAGATCCTTCAACCCAAAGACCTGCTAGCAACCCCAACTTCCCTTTGGTGCTTTTCATCCCCCTTCCTGAGATGTCTGGGAGGGTGTGATTATCTCCTTTTTAGTACTTTCACCTCCCTTCCTGAGAAGTCAGGGGGGTCATGATCACCTCCTTTTCGGTGCTTTCACCTCCTTTCCTGAGAAGTCAGGGAGGGTGTGACCACTTCCCCTTGGGGGCTCTGACCTCCCTGAGGATTCAGGGATGGCATGACTACCTGTGTTCTAAAACAAAACAAAGCAGGAGATGTAATGGGCTGAGGCTCACGTTGATGCACTGAGGTCCCAAGCACGAGAGGCTAAATAGTAATTGGACCGTACTCTATTAATATATAAGCTTGGAGAAAGAATGGCCTCTGCCCACTCTTTGTGCAAGTTCTGATATGTTGTATAGGAAATGATGATTTTGGTGGGTGGAGGCAGGGGAGGGGAAAGGGAAGCAGAAAGAGAGACTGCTGGCTGATGTCTTGACACAGCTGCTCGCATTGCTATTGTGACTGCCCTTTACTTCTAATCCCCCTCTGCTAGCTGGCTTCCTGTCTGTCCATATTGCTATTGTAATCCTTCTTCACTTCTTCACTTCAATAAAGATTGAAGATTTTTCCCTTAACCTGAATTCCTGACTCTGGCTGATTTTAAATATGCGATCATCACAAATAGGAGTTATAAGTGATTCCTTTATAGTTTGGAGTAAGTTTCTTCAAGCCAGAAAACCAGCACAAAGACCGGTTAAGAAAATACCTCAGCATGAACAAAGAAAAGCTTGGAGAGACTTACATGAACTGATGCTAAGTGAAATGAGCAGAACCAGGAGATCATTATATATTTCAACAACAATACTATATGAGGATATATGCTGATGGAAGTGGATATCTTTGACAATGAAAAAATCTAGTTCAGTTCCAATTGATCAATGATGGACAGAACCAGCTACACCTAGAGAAAGAACACTGGGAAATGAGTGTAAACTGTTAGCATTTTTGTTTTTCTTCCCAGGCTATTTTTACCTTCTGAATCCAGTTTTTCTTGTGCAACAAAAGAATTGTACAGATGCATACACATATATGGCATTTAAGATATACTTTAACATGTTTAACATGTATGAGACTGCCTGCCATCTAGGGGAGGGGATGGAGAGAGGGAAGGGAAAAGTTGGAACCTAAGCGATACAAAGGACAATGTTGAAAAATTACCCATGCATATGTTCTGTCAATAAAAAGCTATAAAACTGCATAGATGACTTTTAGAAAATAAACAGCAAGTGTGCATTTACAAGACAAAAAAAAAGAATATTTTTAATCAAAAAATACCTCAGCTATGAAGAAAACAACAAACAAACAAACCCATGTGGAAGGCAAAAAAATGTAAAGATTACAATGCTAAAAACTGGAAAATTTTAATTTTTTACGTGAAATTGACTTTTTCACTTAAGACTACACCTAAGCTATTATCAAGAGAAAGCAAGATATAACTTTAAAATCTAGGCATCTTCATCATTATACAACATCTACAGCAAAGTATATTTTAAAGATATTTAAGTCATATTGGAGAAGTTTGGCTCTCCTGCCCCTTGGAGTTTGGCACAAGGGTAGGGAGTTTTGGAGACTCCTTTCTGGTGATACAAAGGTTCTCTGTAAAGGAATTTACAGACCCGAAGACCTAGATTGATAAAAGAAGTTTATTATAGGGAAGGTTAGAAATCCTGTCAAAGAGGCATGAAGTCTTGTTAGGAAAATAGGTGAGGGTAAAGAGAGGGTGACACTGGAAAAGAATATTCCAGTGGACAGAGGCTCCTTGGCATATCAAGCATGGCATAGCTGGCATGTTTGGAACCTCTGCAAAAAGAATTATAATTTAGCTCTTTTATATTGAGTGTCTCAGGGACAGCCTGGATCTTGGCTCAGTTGGCTCAGACCCAGTGGAGGCTGGGAGAGCCCAGATCTCCTATTGGAATTCAATGCATTTTGACCAGGATTTGTAATTGAATCAAAGGCTCTGGCATCCTGGAAAGACAACTTGTCTGGAAAGGATATGCTTCAGCCAGGAGGGGCTGAGAATCTGAAAGGAATTGTGAGGGATGCAAAAGACCCTTACCCAAAATGACTACTCAGAGATCACTCAGTAGAAGGCAGAAAAGTTGTTTATTGAAAACCTCCAGAGGATGAGCCGTCCCATCGCGAGATGAGAAAGAGAAAGCTTGCTGTAGGAGGGCTAAAGAAGTAGTAAAGATACATAGCTTTTATATAAGAAATTACATCGCAAGTAAGAGAACATTTAGAAGGGGAGGGGAAGGCATCTTATTGGTTGTTGCTATTTGGGGAGATTGGAATGGAAGGTTTCTGTTTCCCTGAAATCTCCTGATTTCTAGGAAACAGAAAATCAGGCCTTCAGGCTTAATCAAACAGATAGTGGTCCAGCTAATAGACTAAATATCAATAAATGTCAAATACCAATAAATGTCATCAGCTCAGATTAAGTAAATACGTTTCTAGCTGGCCAAGGCTCAATAGATATGAGCCTGCCCATATTATACAGGTCATAAGGGAAACACAGAAATAATAAAATACAGAAAAAGAATTTATACATTCCTGTAAGTTATTCACCTTATCTCTATTCCCCACAGAATCAAAGATCAATAGGAAATAGTTTCTTAAAGGGACCACAACCAGCTTCAATATCCATTAAGGAAAAGATGAACTCTAATCAACAGATTCAAATACCAAGAAGCAGAATTATTCCACAATTATAGAAATTCCCAGATGGATATATAAAACTGCAGCACAGCCATGCTACGCATCAGAGAAAGTTAAGACATTTATCTAAAAGTATGGATAAACATGGTTCAAAGACTTGGGAAATTGCTTGATTTAATTCCCATTGAAAACTTAGGGACTATAATCAAGAGTAGATTTCAAAAAATGGCCTTAAAAACAACAACAACAGGATATGCTTAATGTCCAATGTGATCAGTATAGTTTCATGATGAACAAGATGAGGTGAGATCTTTCAAGACAGTTGTGAAAATCAAGTAAGGCTTCATCTACTTCAGAGTTTGAGTAGGCCTGAAGGACTTTAAGCATTGAGTCAAAGGCATACTTAAGTCCCCTTCCTGCTAGCCTCCTATGACATCAGTGTCTCCCTATTTCAGTCAAATATGGGCAACTATGTACTTATTGGTCAAATTCAATTTCTTGGGTAGTTCCCTCGTTTAGAATTTAAGATCCTCAGCCAATAAGGATGAGGGTCAGTGGTGGGAGGGGAATTTGCGTTAGGGATTAAAAGTGTTGGCCCTGCCTGCAATGGTGCTTCCTCCCTTCGATTGTCTGCTCAATGGGTGGGACACCTTTCTCAGGAGAATGTATAATAAACTTTGCTTTGCTTCTAGAGATCTCTCAAGCTTTTTTTTTTTTATTAAATGGTGACCCCTCACCATTTTTGAAGCACATAATGATGAAGAATATGTATCAAAATATTGTGAACTTAATGCCATTTCATGTAAATCAAATGATTATAGCAGAGGGAAAGTCCATATTTAAAGGATTCCCCCCAGTTGTAAAGTATATTGTATAAGCCAATAAATTTAATTATTTTACTTTGTCCCTATTAATTCATAGAACATTCTAAAAGAAAGCTTAGTTTTAGAGTTCATGACCCCTAATTTCAGAATCCTTTCACCACTGCCACTGACATGTCCTTAGAATTTGGAGAAAGTAATCTCTAAAGAGGGTAGGTGACATTCTAGATAGAGCACTGAGTTTTTTGTTAGAAAGGCCTTAATTAAAATTCAGCTTCATATACTGACTACCCGAGTGACACTGGCAAGTCATATAACCTCTTTTAACCTATTTCCTCATTTGCAAAAGGAAATATTAATAGCACATATTTCACAGAATTATGGGAAAAGGTCAAATGAAATAATGTAAAGTGCTTTCTTGGTAAACAAAAGCACTAAATAAATATAAACTATTATTATTTTTCTCAGGAATCAGTTCCACTGCTCTGGATCACATTTTGTCATTACTGCTTTTCTTCTGACTAGATACACATGAGAAATATTAAAATATCAGAAATATCAAAAAGAGCACTTTGCAGATAAAGGAAATAAATTGCTGATAATCTCATTCTGAATAAAAAAGAAACCAGGACCACATATAAACATAAATTGGAACATATTCAGACATTTGTTTAAAGTGTCTACTACTCTAAGTATGCTGGCTATAATTGGCTGTCCCATAAGAAAGTGCCAAGAAAATAAAAGAGGCCTCTGGGTAGCTGACTTTGGGAGACATATTACGATGGTAATTAGTCCTTGCCCTCAACCTATATTGCTTTCCATTTCCATACCACATTGTACATAATGCTAATGGTTTAGTAAAGGTGATTTTGCAGATAAAATGGTATTAATTCCTAGGCTAGTGCTTTTATCATTACACTGAAATAACTTTTTACCTAATTTTCTAACTAATCCTTCTTCTATTTGTTTATCTCTTCCATTTGCTTAATCTTTTTTATGACCCCTTCTCCAAAGACAATAAATAGTGTTAGAAGAGAATGGACCTCTAAAAAGGTCTTTAAAGATAAAGCAATTATTGAATAGGAGGTTAAGATTTAGGAATACCTAGATTTAAATCTTGTCCCTGACACTTACTAGATGTGTGAACCTAATCACTTTACTTAACTTTTCCAAGGCCCAGGCATTCTTTAAGATTATAATTAGAGAAGGTGTTGACCTGCACTGGTAATGGGAGTTCCTTCACCAGAGAATTACCTATACCACTAGAATTATGAGTTCAGTATTTATCTAAATCTCTTTTTCTAATCTAATTAAATTTGTTAGCTATGAATTTAAGCCATAAGTGATTTATAAATCTTCAGGATCTAAATGAAAATAAGAGTTCTTCTGTGGGATACATGGGAATATGGGAACTTGGGATGGAAAGCAGTTCTGCAGTCTTTTCACACATGTGTGTGTCACCTAGTATATCTGGGAAAAGCTGCTTCTTATGCTGCAAGGACTGATGGTAGAAAAATGTCCTATAATGTTAAAGGAAAAAAGAGACAAGCTATAGTTAGTGAAATTTTGCTGAAGGGTATGAAGAGAGTGATTTGTTGCCTGAAATAATAGAGTTGTCTACTGTTTTTAGACTTAACAATCACAACCCTTTATTTTTATTTATTTATTTTTTTTTGGATTCATGTGAGGACAAAGGATAATACTGGAAAAGATTCAGAAACCATTACTAAGACTATGAAGTCCTATGGGGTGAGGGAATAGGGAAGGAGGGAGAGAGAGACAGAGAGACAGAGAGAGACAAACTGAGAAGGAGGGGAGGGAGAGGGAGAGGGCTAGGGAGAGAAAAAGGAAAAGAAAGAGAGAGGGGGAAAGAAAAAGGGAAGGGGGAGGAGAAGGGAGAGAGAGAGGGAGGGAAGGGAGAAAAAGGGAGAGAAGATGGGAAAGAGAGAAAGGGGGAGGGGAAAAGAAGATCGAGAAGAAAAAAGGAAAAGGGGAGGGGCACAGGAAGGATGAGACAGATAAAGAGGGAAAGGGAGGGAGAGGTAGGGAGAAGGAGAGACAAACAGAGAGGTAGAGACAAAGAGACAGATTTTGAGTATTTTGGTGGTGTTTTCATCAGTACTGCTAACTTCAGTGAGAAATTCAGAAGAAAAAACAAATTTGGAAAATGAAAAGAACATAGCTTTTGAGATTGGGATTTAGATTTTGGAAGCATCACTTAAAAAACAGGGAAAATGGCAGATTATGGTGAACAATAAAACATTTTGCTTACATCTAGCAAAGAGGATTTAAAACAGAAAAAAAAGCAGGAAGGAGAAAAGACCTCACAGATATTATAAAATTAGTACTATAGAAAATATTAGGAAAGAATATATAATTGACCAATATAAATACACTGCCATAGTAAGAAAACCAAAACCACCTAGAAACCACCTCAGCCAGAAAATGCTTGATGTCCTTGCTAAGGAAAGATTTATGATATCTGTAATGCTGGAGGAACCAAGGCAAGATAGAGATTAGAGAGTATTTAATAATTTATTTAAAGGGAGAGATTTACTGGGACCAAATGGATCCATGGTTTGGTTCCAGGGCTGAATGAGACTATTGTGTCCAAGAATCCAGCAAACAATGTGAGTTCTCAATGACATATATACATGAGGCTCAGACACAGGAGGTAGACTCAGCCAGGGGCAGATATCAAGGTGCTGAGAGAGGAAACAGGACTCTGAGAGGGTGGGCTGAGCCTTTGGAGAGGGGGATGACATAATATGGGGAGGCACCCCAGAGATGGGGAAAGGTATCTTGATAAGATGGTATCTGACATTCTAATAGCTTGGGATAGGGAGAGGCATTCTGATAGTCTAAAACATAAGATCTTTTATCTTTATCAAATATTCTGATTAAGAGGAAGGGGTGGTTTTGCAGGATTGAGCAGAACAGTTATAAACTGAGGCAGGACAATTTAGGGAAACTGAATCAGGATAATTAGGGAAATTGAGTCAGGACAATAAAAGAGAACTGTGGCATAACAATCCAAAAGCAACACCAATTTAGTATATAAAATGATTTTTGTATTCTACTCGTTTATAAAATCTTACACAGATCTCTTCAAACTCTAAAATTCTATTTTGTAATTTTAAGAGGTCTGAAGAAAATAAGAAATTTGGCCAATAGCCCAAAGGCATAATTTTATAGCTTCTGACACCATTGCCTCCAGTCATCAGAAATATAAACAAAATTTCAGCTTCATTCTGAAGCATGGAAGGATGTAGCTTAATAGACTCAAAGATTATTTTTTAAAAGTAGGTGTTCAATAATTATGTTGAGTGGGTGAATGTAGTTTCCATACTTCTTTAATGTATAAACTCATCATCCATAATCCATCAGCATATATTTATTAAGGGCATACTACATGCCAGCAATTGATACAAATATAAAAGCAATGCAGTATGTGATCTCATAGAGCTTTACATATAGGGAAGTAGTAGCTAAAAAAAGAGTATTTTTGGTCTGGAAAGTAGCAAAGATTAAGTCAAACCATAAGGCAATTGATTGCCATATATATTAATATTGATGGTATAATTAATCTTATTACTGTTCCCAAGACAAGGATAATAGTTGAAAAGGGGAACATTGGGAGAGTATATGTCAAGGTCAACAGCTACATGTGGACAATAGTTAATGTGTGGTTCAGAAATGGTGAGGAGTCACCATTTAATAAAAAAGCTGGAGAGATCTCTAGAGGGAAAGCAAAGTTTATTATACATTGTCGTGAGAAGGGCGTCCTACCCATCCAGCAGATAATCAAAGGGAAGAAGTACATTTTGGGGCAGGGTTAACACTTAATCTCTAATGCAAATACCCCCTCACTTGGCTGAGGATCTTACATTCTAAACTCGGGAACTACCCAAGAAATTGAACTTGACCAATAAGCACATAGTTACCCATATCTGACTGAAATAGGGAGAAAATGATGTCTTGGAGGGATAGCAGGAAGGGGACTTAAGTATGCCCTTGGATCAATGCTCAAAGTCCTTCAGGCCTATTCAGACTCTGAAGTAGATGAAGTCTTACTCGATTTTTACAACTGTCTGAAAGATCTCACTTCATCTCTTCAGTAAGACCTTTAATAGATGGCTGACTCAGATCATATAATTCTATAAACTGAAGAAAATGAGATGCCACAAAATTGGAGCAGTTGTTAGTTTACATTGGATTCTATATATTTGTTTAATATAGTCATTGACTTTGTGCAACTTATTAAGAATATTACTGATACATAAGAATGTTACTGATACTGATATATCAAAAATGATGAATAAATGTTAAAATTGTGTTACAAATGAAGGAGAGTTTTCTAATGTTATGCCATAGTCCCTTTGGACTGTTCTACCTCAGTTTCCCTGCACTAGTTTCCCTTATTGTCCTGACTGAGTTTCCCTGAATTGTTCTATCTCAGTTTCCTTAACTGTTCTGCCTCAGTCCCCTTAGTTGTAAAAGCCCCCTCTGGTCTATTAAGACTGAGGACCATTTGCTCTAAGGTTATAAATTGTCAATGTGAGACTCGGGATAAAGGGGAGATCAGACTTCCTGACTCATAATTCCTTCGTCCTCAAGAATTTATGACACCATCCCTCTAAAATATTCCAAAAGATAAGATTATCCTGGATACCTCATTGACATCTTTACTTCTGTTTATTCAGACATCCTGACTCTGGCTTTTAGTAAGAAGTTATAGCCTCCCCCCATCCTGACAGAACCAAATGGCTCTGTGAAAAAATTTCCTGCTTCTGTCCCCTTCTTTGTAAAAAAGGTATATAAGGATTTGGGATTCTCCCGTTCATCGCTGGATATGCTCTCCAATTAATAAAATATTAAAAAAAACTCTCTAATCTCTATCCTGCCTCTGTTTCTCTGGTATTACACTAATTAAGGAGACAGTCTAATTGGTGACTAGTGCTAGGGACTTGGAGCCTGAAGAACTGAATCCTATCTCTTGACACTTCTTAGTTAAATAACTTTGAGCAACTCACTTAACTTTAGTCTCAGTTTCTTTCTCTATAAATGGAAGTAACAATAAATATAGTACACTACTGTTGTCAGGACCCAATGAGATAGAGTATATAAAGTGCTTCACAAATCTTAAAATCATGATATAAATGTTGGTTATTATTATGCTGATACTTTGCTTTGAAAAGGTTAATTGGAAATAAGAATGCACATTAATTTGTTCATGCAAAACAAATGGCAACATATAAAAAAGTGGAGAAAGACTGAAATACTGATGTCCTATTTTTTCAATAGTGGATAAAAATATGAGAAACTATTTGCAAAAAGTTTAACCTACTCAGGATTTCAATGTGTCTTGCACACAGTAAGTATTCAGCAAATACAGACTTGAATCATAAAAGGAATAAAACATTTCCTGAATTGTTAAAAGATAGTTTTAAAAGCACTTTAGATAATTTGATTTCTATTTAATGTTTCACACACACACAAAAAAAGTTTAGTTAATCGGCAAGAGGAAAACATTAAAGCTAATTAGATTTTTAAATTTGAAAAGCCCATAGAGAAAGGCTTCTCTGGATTAAAAAAAAAAATTGGCCAGGTTTAAGGGCAGGGTAATTAAGTGCCCAATCAAACTTGAGTTAAACAATTTCTGAATTTAAAAGAAATGCAAAAAACAAAAGCAAAAGCCTCAAGTCAATGAAATGCACTGAAGTCTCACCTGGGCCTACATTTTGTTTCCAAATACTTACAAATAATTCTCACAGAATGCAATTGACATTTTTCATGAGTATTATTAAATTAGTTATCTTAGTTTTAGCCTGGATTAAGTATTATGAAAGCATTTAAAATACCATATTTAATTAGTGTAAAGTGACTATATTCATGAATTATTAGGGTACGCTGAAAGCATTTTATAATGCCTTGCAGACTTTAATTAATGTACATTGTATAGAATGGTTCAGCATCATGTAGCCTGAATACTTATTACTTTATATTTATAGAGTACCTTTCTTAGGAAAACCTCAAAGCACTTTACAAATACATCTTGTCCCTTCATGCATTAGGAATATTGAAGTTATTCTATTATCTAGAAAAACATATTCAAGTCAAATACTATTATAATGAAAATGATGACAATGGAATCAGCTGTATAAGACAAAGTACTTTGACTAGACTGTAATGTTCCTTCTAATTATTTTAAATTGTGAACAGATGACCATGTCTCAAGCTACGATGATCAGGCATACTGGAAAGGAGTAGAATGAGAGTAAATTTCAGTCAACTTACCTAGTAAGCACTAATAAACTACATAGTAAGCACTTAATAAATAAGTAATAAATTGCCTAATAAATAAATAAATAAATAAATATTTAATAAATAAATAATAGATTCACTATGGCATATAGTAGATGATAAGCCCTGGGAATATAAATAAATACAAGCAAAATTGATACAGTTCTGGTCCTTCAAGGAGCTTATGCTCCGAGGGAAGCTAATTGGTACAGTTAATAGAGTGTAAGACCTGAAATAGGCACTCAAAAAGAGTTTGGCACTATACACTAGCTGTGTGACATTGGGCAAGTCACTTAATCGTGATGGCCTCAGTTTCTCATCTGTAAAATAAACTGGAGAAGGAAGTAGTAAATCAATCCAGTATCTTTCCCAAGAAAATCCCAAGTGGGATCATGCAGAATTGGACATGACTAAAATGACTGAAAAACAACAATACATAGAAAGAAGCTGAAATGGAGTGGGGGTGAGAGGGCACCCCAAAACTTTAAAGCTCCTTTAAGGAGAGAAAGACTCATTCAATTCTATTCAATTCCAGCTCAAGCTGAAACCTAGCCCCCATCAAGAACTGCCCTGAGCTTGCAGCTAAGGTTTCTATTATAAAAAGAGCCAATTTTAAACTTACTCCTCACAGAGAACCTAATATGTCATAACAAGGAAACTCTCTCTCTTCCTGGCATAACAACAAACTCTGCCCGCTGGAATGATATTCTCTTTCAACTTTACCTTCTCTTAACTCTCACCTAAGACTTTATATCTCTTTGTCGGGATTTTTCTACTAGAAACTTTACTTCTCCGCCAGCACTCCTTTTATTCATGCATAGCAAAAGGCTGACTTCCCAATGCCAATAATAAACTTTTTATCAGTTTCACTTTCGGGTTTGCCTTTATGAAGAACCTCTGCGTCGCCAGAAAGGGGGTTACCAAAACTCCCTACCTTATGCTGAATCCCAAGAGGATTTAGGGGAGCCACGCTTGGTTCCCTGAACCTTGAACCTACCACTAATCTCATCATTTAACTCCCTGACCATCAGGAACCCTAATCTCATCATTTTGGTTCCCTGAATCTAATCTCATTGCGGGAGAGAATAATACCTGGCATGAGAAATGATGAGAAAATCCAGATGAATGAAGCCTGGTGGGAAATGGCTGAGTGTAGCTAACTCTTCTTTCTACCATTTTTTTTTAAATTATAGCTTTTTATTTACAAGATATATGCATGAGTAATTTTTCAGCATTGACCTTTGCAAAACCTTCTGTTCCAACTTTTCTCCTTCTTCCCCCCACCCCCTTCTCCAGATGGCAGGCTTTCTACCAATTTTTAGCAGATTAGCAATTGATTACTTGGCCATAAAAATCTGTTGATAAACAGATCAATCCCAATATAGAGGGAGGAGTCTAGCAGTAAATGCTACAAATCCTATTCTGTTCAACATTTTATCAAAGATTTGGATAAAGACATAGGTAATATTCTTATAAATCTCTATCACAAAAATATGAGAGATTACTAATAGACTGGACCTGAACAGGTTATGATAAGGGGTCAAGCCTATTTGAAATTTAATAGTGATACAGAGCAATTTAACAAGTATTTATTGATGATCTACCATGTGCCAGGCTAGAAACTGAGAATACAGAGACAAAATAGCTCCTATACTCAAGAAGTTTATATTTTATTTGATGAATATAAAGACCCACATTAGCTTCAATGAATCAACTGCACAAGATTAAGATGGTGCTTTAGGAAGTTTCAGGATCACTATGAATCAGTTATCTTATGAGGAGAACATTCCAAGCATAGGGTCAGCCATGCCTAGAGTCAGGAGATGAAATATAGTGTGTGAGAAGTAGCAAGGAAGCCAGTGTCACTAGATTACAAGGTATGTGGGGTTAAGGTATAAAAATAAGGAGTAAGGTATAAGGTATAAGAAGACAGAAAGGTAGAAAGGGGCCTGGTTGAAAGGTTTACAGTGTCAAATAGAGGATTTTATATTTGATCCTTGAGGTAATATGGAATCATTAGAGTTTATTGAGTTGGAGGATGAAATATTCAGACTTGCTCTTTAGGAAGATTACTTTGCAAGCTGAATGGAGGATGAATGAACCAGAGTACTCCTACCAATTCTGCAGTTTATGGTCTTAGAGAGTTGCCTAAGAGAATTGAAAGATTAAACAGATACCTAATAGGCTGGTTTCTTGAATGACCCCAAATAAATCAAATGTAATTGGGAAACATTTGATAAAATAAATAAAAATAATAGAACATGATAATATTAACATGTGAGGGATGTAAAAGACACTTACCCAAAATGACTGCTGGGAGATCACTCAATAGAAGGCAGAAAAATTGTTTATTGAAAACCTCTAGAGGATGAGCCATACAATCCCGAGATAAGAAAGAGAAAGCTCTCAGTAGGAAGGCTAAAGAATTAGTAAAGATATATAGCTTTTATAGGTTCTGTTATAAAGGATTACATCATAAATTGGGGAGCATTGAGAAATAAGTGCCCTCTCCTCTAACTGAATGTTAAACATTGGTGCCAAAGGCAGATTAGAATGGAATGCTTTGTTTCCTGGTTCTGAGAGGAATTATCAGTCAGACCTTCAAACTTCAGATTACTGAGCTGATGGCATTTAATAATCTAAATATTGATAACATTGAACAAGGATAAATGCCATCATTTCTGGTTAAGTAAATATGTTTATATATGGCCAAGGCTCAATTAACTATGAGCCTGCACATATTATACAGGTCATAGGGGAAATACAGAAATAATGAAAATAAAATACAGAAAAGGAATTCATACATTCTTGTAAGTTCTTCACTTTATCTCTCTATTTCACACAAACATATGATGTGACATGTAGCCTATGGAGTTTTTTATTTGAGTTTGATACCATTAGATTGACATATTCAATTATATGTCAGAACATAGGACTAGAATTTATATATTTTTGATTCTGAATTTGGCTGTCTACTATCTCATGTTTCTTGTGACCTCAAATTCTATCAATAAAGGGATACTATGAAGAGTAAGGAAAGTAATCATGCCATTATTCTCTGTCCTGGTCAACTCATCTTTTCAAATATTAGGATGTAGGACTGATAGAGTTCTTACAGATCAGCTCAACCAATAGATCGTTTTACAGAAGCAAAAAGTGGCACAGAAAAGTTTAGATGTAGTAGAGTAAGGAGAGTAAATAATAGAGCTGATATTCAAACGCAAGTCCTTAAATTTCCCAAATAAGTGATTGTTTTGCTTTAATATTGTTTTCTGCTCTGGCTGTTATTTTTGGAGGAATAGTGACAAATTTCAGTAAGTTTAGAGAAGAGAAATCCAGATGGTGGGATGGCTTAAAATTATGTCATATTTATGTGGCTGATGTAGACACCAGATGATGGTAGGCACCAAAAGTTGGGATTTGGTCATGTGAAGAATTCATGCTGACCATTCTCTTTGACATAAGGTAGATTTATTTAGGGGAATAGATTACAGACAAAATGAAGGGATACAGGAGATCATTATATACCTCAACAACGATACTGTTTGAGGATGTATTCTGATGGAAGTGGATCTCTTCGATAAAGAGAGCTAATTCAGTTCCAATTGATCAAGGATGGACAGAAGCAGCTACACCCAAAGGAAGAACACTGGGAAATGAATACAAACTGCTTGCATTTTTGTTTTTCTTCCCAGGTTATTTATACTTTCTGAATCCAATTCTCCCTGTGCAACAAGAGAACTGTTCGGTTCTGCACACATATATTGTATCTAGGATATACTGTAATGTTGTGATCTAGTTCAGATGGATCTGAATCGGTCCCTGTTCGGGCGCCAAAATGTGGTGAGCTTTTTCTTCTCAAAACACAGCCAGGTGATAAAAGTTCAGATCTTTTATTATCTCCAATATAGCCCAGTTAGCTTAGAGGCCTATCTCTCTGCTTGGTTCCAAGAGCTCTCTCCAAATGTCGCCAAATCCAAAGGTCTGGTCCTTCAGCCTCTGCCTCTGCTTTCTTCAGCCTCCAGCCAGCTCCACTCTTCATATCATTCCCGTGAAATCTCGACTTGTAGCTTCTTCATTCTGAGGAACTTCCTCTGCCACCAGCCAGCCAAGTGGAAAATATTCTGCCTTGCCTTGGAGAGAGGGCTTCTGGCGTAACTCCGCTGAAATCCCGACTTGTAGCTTCTTCACTCTGAAGAACTTCCTTGACTAGCCCATTGAAGCTCTATTTATGCTCAAGAGAGGGATTGTGGGTTTTCTCCCATAGTGCTCTCTGGCCCAAAGCGCTTCAAGGGAGGTGTGAACTCATTGAACTCCAATGAGTAAAGGTGTGAACACAAGCCTTGTATTAATTAGTTCTACTTAGTACCTAGTTTCAGGTTCTGCCCAAAACATCTTCTTGTAAGATTAGATCAACTCTAATTAGTTAGCAGTTAGTAAGGATTCCAAACTCTAATTAGTTAGCAGTTAGTAAGGATTCCAACATCGTAACCTATTCAACATGTAAAGGACTCCTTGCCATCTGGGGGAGGGGTTGGAGGGAGGGAGGAGAAAAATCAGAACAGAAGTGAGTGCAAGGGATAATGCTGTAAAAAATTACCCTGTCATGGGTTCTGTCAATAAAAAGTTATTTAAAAAAAAATGAAGGGATACAATAGATACTAGAAATGGAAAATATGAATTAGAGTGGGAGATGCATATGAAAGACATGTTCCTAGTGGAACTCACAATTACCCAGTAGAATGGGAGTACCCCATGAGGTCAGGGCAAGCTCTTAGCTGGCAGGCTAAATCCTTAAAGTGTAATGCCAGAGAAACTGAAGCAAGATAGAGATTAGAGAATTTTTAATATTTATTTGAAAGGGAGAGATTTCCTGAGACCAAATGAATCCATAGTTTGGTCCCAGGACTGAATGAGACTATCGTCTCAAAGAATCCAGCATCCAGTAGCCAATGTGAGTTCTCAATGACATATTTATACAAAGTAGCTAAACAAAGGTAGAGGTTGGAGTCCAGACTCTGGTGAGTAGGAATCTCCAGGCAGAAAGCATTAATCCTGTTCTGACAGGTTGTGGGGGGTAGGACCATAATTTCTAACAAACTGGGAGTTAAGAAAGTGTCTGGCTAGAGACAGAAAGTCTGGATTACCCTTTTTTTGAGTTTACATATTGACAATTTATAACCTCTAAGTTATACCAGTTTTAATGAACCAGAGAGCAGGTGGATTTGTAACTAAGGGATTGAGGCAGAATAATTAAGGAAACTGAGGCAAGACCAATTAAGGAAACTGAGGCAGGACAATTTAGGGAAATCGAGACAGGACAGTTAGGAAAACTGAGGTAGAACAAAAGAGAACTATGGCACAACAAAAGGAACTTAGCATACTAAGAGAGTTAGTTAAAAAGAGAAGTGGGATTTAGAACATGGTGGTATTAGGAGAGATATCATGTGGCAGTGAGAAAGAGTAAGGAGAAAGACATGATGAGGCAGAGTGGTGTGGTGGACTGAACCAAAGGAAGATAGTGAACATGGGATGGGTCATAAATACATTTATAGGAAGAGTTTAACCTTAGGCACATGACTGGGATTTCTGACGGACAAGGTAATGTGGGATTGTCCAAGACTCCTACAGAGGGTGGGTTTCAGGAGTTTGATATAAATTGGATTTCTGACTGGAGACTTCCCCACAAAATGGTGGGACTATGAATCTAAACTGATCTCTATGAGTGCCTTCTCCCTGTTTGCCTCAGAGATCAATTCTTCGGTTTCTTTCTGCCCAACAAACCCTTCAAGACCTTATTAATATGAGAATTATTTGGAAGAATTGGAGGTGTTTATTCTGATAAGAGAAAAGTTGAAGTTGGGAAATGGCGATTGGGAATGAGTCATCATGACTGCAACTCAGTTTTGCAAGAACATGTGGAAAAGGAGTCATATTTGTTGTGTGGAGATAGAATAACTAGAGCTAGTGAGTAGAAGTTAGAAGGGAACACCATTGATAAGTCATTGATTTTTCCTAATGACTGCTATTCATTTAAGTGATTAAAAATTTCCTTTCTCATCAGAGTTGAAATAAATATTTCATTTTCTTCCTTTTTTATACTTTAGAAAAAAAATAGATTGTTCACACACTTAGAATTTATTACATTGATACATATAGAACAAAACCCATTTTTATTGGCCATATACAGCTTAGGTGACTTTCCCAGAAGTATGTGTTGAACAGCAATTTCATTTCCTAGGGTTGATTTAAAAAGAAAAAAAAAAGTTGTATTGGTTCCTTTTGCTTTTACTGCATTCCATAGTTATTTCATACTGTATATTCTACCCCTCGAATTGCAACAAAGAAAAAAATAAAAGCAAAAATAATTTCTGCAGTGGTTGTGTCTGACAACAAATGCAACATTTGTTTCCTGTAGTTTCATGTCCCTTTACCAGTTCAACTTATTTTACCAGTTTACACAAATCTTACCATGTTTCTTTGAATTTCTTAAATTCATCTTTCCCCCTGAACAATGAGATACCAGCACATCCTTAAGCCACAGTTTTTCTGCTTACAACTTAATCCACTTTATAGGTATCCATTTTGTTTCTGACTTCTTGCTACCAGAAAAGTGCTGTTCTGAATTTTTTCATTTATGTTGCACCTTTATTTCTGTCTTTAGCCTCCACAAGATGTATGCCCAATATGGGATTGCTGAATGGAAGGGTATGGATAATTTAATTATATTTCTCCCATAATTCCATATCATTTTAAAGAATGGTTCAATTAATTCAGATCTCTACTAATAATTTATTACTATGCCTGTCTTCTCATAGCCCCTCCAACATTATTTCCATTTTTTGGATCATTTTTACCAATTTTCTGAGTATGAGGTAAAAGTTTAGTGTTGTTTTAATTTGTTTTTAATTTGTAATTTTGAGAATGTTTTCTTATGATGTCATTGATAGTTTCCAGTTCTTTTCAAAAGTTTCATATATTTTGGTATAATTTATGGTTATTTATTTGTATCAATTTTTTGCATTAGATATCTGAATTTTATCAATGATTATGTGATGTAAATATTTTTGTCTCTGTTCCCCTCCTCCCATCACTTTGTATTTATTTTGTATGTACTTACATATGTCAAACATCAGGGAACTTCTGCTGGTCCTGGAGAAGACCCTTTTAGCTCTAGATTTATTCTTGTGGTGTTGAGTTCAGTTCTGAAGGGAACCTGGCCTCTGTCAGTCAACCAGCATTTATTAAGTGCCTAATGTGTGCCAGATTTTATACCAAGTCCCTCTAATGAAAGAGGTATAGCTCACTTTTCACACACTCTTTGGCTTACTAAATAACTACACTGATAATAGTTTACTAATAGCTTTGTTTATGAGTCATGTCTAAGAATTCCCCAAACATGGACAATAAAAAATGTACTTAATGTACATTATAATGGGATAAGTATTTTTTAAATTTACATACAAAAGAAATGCTAATAGACAACAAAAGATTCAAAACATGAATTAACAGAATTAGACAAGAATTGGGTAACTTATTACACTTTCTTAGGAGACTGACATTAAATTTCTTCAAAAAATAAAAATGGATTTACAGGATACTGATTAAATTTTTACATATCATCTCAGTTTTGCACTGTCTAAATAACTACCAGAGTCTATGTCTTCTTTCCAAATAGGCAAGGTTTGGGTATAATCTTCTGGGTGTTTGTCTTTTCTAAGAATACTGAAGTTGCTAAAGACTCCTTTATTTGCTTCCAGTCACCTCTGATCTGATTGAACCTGTGACTTTTCTGACCTTTGGAATTCACAAGGTCACCAAACTTGATGGGTCCATCTTGGATTAGAGCCTAATTTGCCTTAGATCAGGAAAAAAAAATACAAAAGTAGTAGCCCCTATCCTAGATTTGTCTCTGAATGACGTGCTTTAGATATGTTCTCACAGTTGCCTTGACTGGAATGGTGTAACCCATTCACCCTAACCCTATCACCTCATGGGAAGTGACTTGAAACAATCCTAAAATAATTCATAAGAAGAAAAAAAGAAATAGTCATTAAACATCTATTATGTGGCAGGCACTGCGCTATCTTGTTATTGTAATTGTTTAATAATTTCAGTTGGGTCACACTAGCACTCTATTACACACATTGTTAACCCAACTCAGGCGTGCATAAAAAGGAAAGATTAAAAGGAATAAAAAGGAACTCAGCAAACAAACACCCCACCTGTTTACCAAAAACATCACTAACTCCTCATAACCCCAGAGGGTTTATTTATTTATTTTTGGCAAAGATATTGGAGTGGTTTGCCATTTCCATTTTCAGATCATATTACTCACGAGGAAAGTGAGACAAACTGGAATAAATGATTTGCCCAGGGTCACATAGTGTCTGAGTTCACATTTGAATTTATAAAGATGAGTCTTCCTGAGTACATAAATACTCATGGTGCCAACTGGCTTCCCAGGCATTGTGCTACTCTCACATTACAATACTCTCATTTCATCCTAATATCAACCTGGAGATAGTTGATATCATTCCCATTTTATAGTTGAGGAACTGAGACCAATAAAGGTTTACTCAGAATCAAATAGCTTTTAAGTGATTGAGGGCAAATTTGAATTTCGATCTTCTTGAGTCCAGGCCCAGCACTCAGTTCCTGCACCACTTAATTGCCTTTGTAGGGAGGGATAGGCTGTTGATCAGGACATTCATTTTTAAATATACACTGAATCATCAGTTCTTCTTGTTCAGCAGCTATTTAAAAGGGCTTATCTCAAACACAATTTTTTTTTTTTTTTGGCAAGAAAGATAGTTGACTGAGAAATGATCTGATACAGACACCAAAAGGTCCTTTATGGTCAACCACAGGCAAGAAAAAAACACTCAGCATACTTCATGGGATGGCCTTTGCGTTATATCTATATGTTGACTTTCCTTCTAGGATATAACTTCCTTGGAATCAGGAATTATTTCATTCTGTCTTTGTACCTCTAGCCCAAAGGTAAGGAACTGTATTGCAGGCTGTATAAGGCCACTGAAATTTGCTAAAGAAACCACAGGCAGTGATGAGCTGAAGGCTAAATACAAAAACCTTCCACTGCTTGAGTTCTAAAAATTGATAATTCTGTATGGCCTGAGAATGATGTTATAATCTAAATGATTCGTGGCAGAAAAAAAGCTCTTCACCCTTACAATCTAGCTCATAGCTGAGTGCCTAGCACAAAGTAATGGTTAATAAATGTTTGTTGATTGATTGGTTGATCAAAAATGTCATTAAGGACTAGAAAAGAGATGGGCTACTCATGTACCAAGAGTGAGGTATAAAGCATGGAAAAGCATAAGTGATGCATCAGTAGATATAAAATATAAAAAGAAAAAAAAACTTCTAGAGATCAGATCTATCAGATCTTTTTATAGAAGATTTAAAAGAACTATTGACTTATTTATATAAACTTAGTTATATTAGCTAGTGGCCTATTGATTTCTAATTTTTTTTTTTATATTGTACCTCTATATTGCTAAAATATTTATGGCATTTATCTCCAGTGCATGCATGTCTATATATTTATAAACTGTATAATGCAGGAGTTATGTTATATATTATTACATATTATAAAACTTAAAAATGGAAATTAAAATGATCTAAAGATGAATTATTTAAAAATATTAATACTACACTTTTTTGGGCTGTCACTAACAATAAAAGAAACACGTAGCTTCAATGTAGCAGTTTACATATATCATTTGATCTTCAAAACAACCCTGTGAAGGAGGTGCTATTATTATCCAGATTTTAGTTGAAGAAACTGAGGTTGAGAGCAGTGAAAAGACTAGCCCAGGGTCATACAGCTTGTATCTGAGGCAAGATTTGAATTTCGCTCTTTCTGATTCCAAGTCCATTGTTTTATCTACAACCACACCAATTATTTTTAGTAAGGTAAACTTGATTATGTTTCATTGTTTTCAAAATCTTGATTTTAGAACTTATGATATGGTGATTTGAAAGTTTGGTTCTAAATTAATTTCATTTTGATATGTGGTTTTAATGGTTGTGAGAGCTACAGAAGGCACCTCATCAATGTAAGAAATGCATCCTTGGCTATATTCAATCATGTAGTAGAGGAGAGTTTAGATGAAGATCAACAGAATAGGAAATAGTGTGTGTGTGTGTGTGTGTGTGTGTGTGTGTGTGTGTGTGTGTAGCAGATGGGAGAGTTTAGGGAGATGGTTTGTTCTTGACTGAAAATAGTAATGTAATAGTTTTGCTCTTTTAGTTGTAGATCCAGATCTCCTCAGGCCTCTTATTTATGTTGGGGTTCAAACAAAGAACCAACATATCACCAATAACAGACTGCCCTATTATTACTAGGGGAAGATAATAGTGTAGTGAGGAGTGGGGAATGAGGGTTTATTTTTATTTTTAATTTTTTTGGGGAAAGGCAATTAGGGTCACACTATAATGTCAAATGTCTGAGGTGGATTTGAACTCAGGTCCTCCTGATTCCATGGTTGATACTCTATCTACCATGCCACCTAGCTACCCGTTTTAAAATCTATTTAATAACAAATAGAGAATATGGAGCAAGAACATAGGGAACCTAATTGTGTCACTGTGCCATCTCAAAAAAGACTGGAGCAAAGAAATAATGTCCATTCTTTTGGTTTATCAGCCTTAGTACATACAAATATCCTTGAGATCTGAAACCATACCATTCAAACCAATTTTCATTGGCTCACAAATCATTATACTCTTTTAAAAAACCGATCTATCAAAGGTTTTTGTTGAACTCCTTCTAGTAATGTCTATCTTCCTTGATCGTAATTAGTTGTTCTAATCAAATGATGTACTTTCATAATTTCAACTAAGTTCAAAATCCATCTAAAATATTTACTGGGGAGGTTTTGATACAGATTAGAAACAATTTGTGTGAGGTTTTTTTTTTTTTTTTTTTTTTTTTTTTTTTTACAGATAATGTGCTTATATTATTTTCAGAAACTCATATAGGAAAGAGTATGAGAGGAGAAGGTGGCCAACAGAGAGGAAGGAGTCAAAGATAACAAGGGAATTGATAACTGGGATTACTAGAAGAAATAATGTTGTCCTTGACAGAAATCGGATTTAGGGAGAAAAATAACATGAAGAGAATCTGCCAAAAAAAAAAAAATTCACAATCTGTTCATGAATGTTCATTTGTGTAGGTCACTCTGTCCCAACAAAAACAAAATGGGGGTGAGGAGAAGGACTCTTTCTCATCAGCCACTACTCTGGAATACAGAGTATGGGATATGTGTATATGTGCAAGATTTTCCCAAGGGCATTTGTACAGAGGCTCTGCATGTCCAGGTTATAAAACAAGCACAATTAGAGAGATTTGTAGCTTGCACAATCAGCCCCAGAGGTGGCCAGATGCTAGAAGGAGCAAAATTGGGAAGTATTTTAATAGGTGAAGGGGATGGTATAATTATGTTGGAAACAAACCTAACAATTGGATATTTTTAGGATGATATCTTCCCATTCTCTAAAGGTTCACCCTTTGGGATCATGACATGACAAAGTAGGGATGGGGACTTCACTTTGGAGATCATTGATATAAATAAAAAAAAATCCATTTCAAATAACAAATAAGAAGCCTCTAAAATTGATTTTATTTATGTGTAAAATTGCACATACATTATATCCTTGATAAACTTTGTAGAATTTAAATTTTAAATTGTACCAAAAAATAGGACACATGCTTCTATACATATAAATTATAACATAGTAGCAATCTAAAATGTAACATTCTGCCATATATCAAAATAGTTTCCTTCTTATATGGAAAGAAGTTGCACTATATACATTAAAGTTTATATAAAGTATAATATACAAAAGCCTGCATTCAGTTACAGTTATGACATGCAGATTGTGAATGTGCATTTTGCATTTAGAAAAACAGTGTGGTATAATTATGGACCAGGCAAAAGATTTGAAGTCAAGAAGACCTAGATTCAAATTTATCTGAAACATTTACTAGCTGTGTTATCCTAGGCAAGTGATTTAACTTCTCTATGCCTTAGAAAATCAATAATTTTGGAATCTAAGATCTCGTTTAAACATCAAAAAGATAGTATTTATAATCAATAGAACTTGTATTTTGAGTTATTTTTCTCATTTATGTGAAGTCAGCCATTTATACATTACAGCCTGGTCCCTCTGGCAGCCAATGACATGCAAACAATAGGCCCCTCAGCGTTTGAGGTTCTGTTGGTATCTGTGAAACAGAACAAAGTTAGGTGACCTGTAAACTGAAATTGAATGGCAATTGGGCTTAATTCAAAGCCTCTTGCTTCAGTTACTTTAACTGGTCTATATATATAGTTATAAACCTCTCAGTAATACTTTGTATAAAAAATAATAACCTCTATTGCTAAGAAATATTGACATATATTTGAAGAATGAAAACATAAAAGTATTATCTTTCTGATTTGACCTAATAATCTAATATCCAAAGAAACTAGACTATGTCAAAATTGGATTTGTTACAAGAATGTCACAAAAGGTCTTTGGCATTGAAATTTTTTAGGACATTAATCTGTGCTTACTAAAATCTTTAATCTGAATTTAAAATAAGAGATTTCCTTTCCATAAGAATTTAAAGTTTTAAGTGATAATATAAACCATCGATCTGATTTTAAAATAAAAAAAAATTGTTTAAAAAATTTTTGAACTTATTTACATTTTTCAATAACAATTTTTTTCTTTCCTCTCCCCTCCCCAAACTGGAAAAAAAAAATTGTGACAATTATGCATAACCAAACCCTATTGATTGGGGCTCAGGTGCAAGATCTTGATTCTACTAATCTCAACTCCTTATTTCCCACAGATTATTTTTTTCAGAAAGCAGAGTTCTAGGCCATTTGTCTTTTTTCTACTTAGTCTTGTTTACCTTTTCTCCATTTCATTATTCATTAATAGCTTCACCATAGGGGAAGAGGAAGGTAAAATTCAAAATCATTCAATTCCTCATCTGTGCATTTGATTATGTTATTCCATTTCCTTAATATAAGAAAATGAGTATATGTTGTATTTTCAGTAAAACTATTATAGTTACTTGGTCTACTATTAAACTCTGATTGTTTATAACACATATAGCCACTCCTGTATTTTTTAAACTTTGTATGAGGTCAGAAAGCAAAGTATATCATTTTGTACTTGATGACATAAGATAATATGACACCTATATGGAATGCAGCTGCAGTCAAGCAACAGTAATTATATCCATTGGGAAGATGTACAATCTGTATTTTATATTGACATTTGATGTTAACAAGATATTTAGTTTCTTAAGAAGCAGCTAAAAAATTTGCAGATGCATGTCCTTCCAAAGATTACAGTAAGTTAGAATATACATAACTACATGATTAAGACAGAGAAGACCACTGGAATACAGGCTATGTGTAAACAGAAAAACAATTAACAAAACCAAAAGCTTAATTGTCATTCTTTATAAAAAGAGATCACATGAAAAAGTTGGTATTGTTAGTAGGTGCTGCATTTTAAGAAAATCATGGATAAATTGGAGGACAACTATGGCTGGCAGTAGCACGTTGATGAAAAACATAAGAAATTCTGCTTGTTTAGCCTAGAAAGGAAAGTCAAAGAAGGAGTGTATTTTTTTGTTTATGGATCTAATTGGTAAAGAGAAATCCCAGAATGGAAACCAATACCAATATAGATCAGTGCTCTGTGTACCTGGAGGTTAAATGATGTCACAGCTAGAATGTGTTAAAAAGAAAGACTTGAAGAAAAAATGTGTGAAAAGGAAGATTTAGCCCTCTATCTGATTTGGCTCTTTTAAAATGAAGAGTTGTCATATAGAAGAATTGAATTTTAACTTCATAGATACTGAAAAACTAGGATCAGGGAAGGAGAATCTAGTTCAATTCCATAATAAGGAAAAAACTTAAGATAGAGACTAGATAATCACCTATCAAAGAGGCTGTAAAGGATACTCTTGTATTATGAAGGAGTTGGAATAGATGATCTCAATGACCTAACTTTCAGATTCTACTGTTTTATCATTAAGATTCTTTGGAAATAAGTGTTCCAGATGTGTGTCAAATGTTATCATGTGGTTAAAATTGCTTTAGGATCTATAATGAAAACAAGTTTTAGATTGCACTGGATTTGTAGTAGTTCAAATGATTAATTTATGTCTGAAGAAAGGTATTAAGTTAACTTAATCTAGAGTACTTAAATATGATATTGTTGCTGACTTTACAATAGTAGTAAAAAGAGTGTGATTCCATCAAATTTGTTAGTTATTAAATGGTGTGGTCCAACTATGAATTTTTCTCACTTTCAGGGGTGAAAATTACTAGACAATTTTTTTTTTTTTTTTAGTACAATCTTTCTCAGAGCTGTTTTTGCCTCAAGTGAAAAATTTCTAGTTATAGTTCTGGACACTAGGCCATAATCTTTTCTTATGTCAGATCATTTAACTGGAAGGCATCTGCCAGAGAAATGTGTCATCAACTAAGAAATACAATAAAAGCATTAAATCTATTTGCCTTTAAAAGACATTTTAAAAAACCACTTAACAATACATTCTAGACTCAGAAAACTCCAAATATCAGATTTTTTTTTACTAAGAGTTTTGTTCAGATTGGGCATATATAAAAATGAATATATTACATAGCAACCAAATGCTTTGCATACATTTATGTGCTATAGTAAAAATATCAGTTTTAATCAATTCCAATATTCCAATATAAGCATACTTATAAAACACGTATATATAAGGTAAATGCCAAAACATCCAGTTCTTTTTCTTAACTCATAAAAGAGTATTATATGGTTTTACTAGTGCCAAGTTAACATGCTTTGTATTTAGCATAAATAATTACATTCACAAGTTCATAAGGTACATAGTTACACTTCAAGACATGAAACTTCTTAATAAAGTTCAAATTTGAGTATTTGTAATTTAAGAAACGTTTTACTTATCCAGAAAGGAAATCTCACTCATGTAGGGCATAGCTAGGAAAATTGCCTTAAAGGAAAAATAACTGTTAGAAAGCCATGCACTTTTCTCCACAGAAAATGTATAGAACTATCCTTAGATCAAAGTTCACAGCTTAGAATTGTAGACAAAATTAAACCAAACTTTTATTAACTAGGGGCAGAAGACTAGACACTGAAAGGATATGATGACCTGAAGCACAATTAAAGTTTGAGAAAACAAAGCAAGGAAGGAGAGAGCACTATTACACATATCACTAACCCATCCAGGTGTCACTCCATCACAATACAATTTAGAATGATAACATTGAATCAACAATTGTTTTTAAAAAATGGACCTATAACTTCATTGAATAGGAAATTTCCCAGAGCAGAAATTCCCTCTGCCAATGCAGATCAACAAGTGTTACTGTTTAAAGAGTTGTCTAGAGCAGTGAGGGATTTAAGTGTTTTGCCCAGTGTCACATAAACTAGCCTGTCAGAAGACTGAATGCAGGTCATCTGGACTCCAATGCTGGCTGTCTATGCTCTATAGCGGACTGTGCCTCAAGTAATCAATAATTGATAACATATTCAGAGCATAAGACAACACATATGAAGGCAGAGAACTATGTAACACACTTTGGGAAGATTATCAGTAAAAAGGCTAACAATAATCATCTAAGTGCTTTTTAAAAAGAATAAACTTCATTCATCTATTAAACTTATGGAACATCTCAAATTTATACCTCATTTATATAGTATTGTACTTCATTTTAAAAGATGTCTCCTCTTGAGTAAGAGGGGAAGAATGAGAGATTTCAATTATTTTCTAGGCTGCATTTGATATTTACTTTCCAACTAATGTAAACAGAGGTAAAATTTCTGATTACCTTAACTGAGTGACAATTAAAATAATTTCACCTAAACTTTTGAGAGAAACTAGGCAAACTAAATATCAAGGGTATGCTTTAATGAGTAAAATACTGGATCTAGAAAATGACTGAATTTCAGTTCAAGATCTGAGTTTGAAATCTGTCTGACATTACTCCATTCATGATGATAGGTTAATCATTTAATCTTCCTGAGCCTGTTTCCAAATTTGTCAAAAAAAAAAATTATATTACATGATTTCTGTGAGACTAAGATGAGATAATATATGTAAAGCCTTTGCAAACTTTAAAACATTATATAAAATCAATTATTATTAGTAAACTTTTCTTGCCATTCAGCTTTGCTTGGCTTCCTATAAGGAAAGTAAAAGAATTTAAAGTTTGAGTCATATGCCACATATCTGGACACATTTTAACAACCCACTGAAAAATCATGTGTTTTCAAATACTAGTTACACAAATAGTTCTAATCCAAGAGGCTTTAGCTAATTATGATTTAGAAAGGAGATTATTGCAAAAAAAAAAAAAAAAAAAGATAAAACCTCAAGTTAACTCAGATTAACTTGCGAGAGTGAAATAGTCTCATTGAAGTACTTTAACAAGTAATTTTAACTAAAAAAAGTGATGGCTTTCTTTTATGAAGGGTTAAATAACATTAGTCCTGAATTGCAAAATGAACTTTGAATATTTTTGAAAAACTCAGTTTCACATATGACCTATTTAGTTGGAAGTTTCATAAATAATTTTTTTTCTTTGCATATTGAAATGTTCATGTTCATTCATGATTAAGTTAATACTAAAAAAAAATAAAAAGGATAAGGTTTCACAAGCTATGGCAAAATAAATAATGAAATAAATTTCCATTGACTATATATAATTGTGACTTTGGGCAAATAACTTTATTTTTTTCTTGGCTTCATCTATAAAATGGAGATGGCCTTGATGGCCTCTAAGGTTCTTGCCAGTTCTAGATCTATGATCTTATGTACAAATCAAATACATAACAACCATAGAACCATGTATATATATGCATCATAATCTTTGCAAATTAAAATATTTATATAGTAAACATTCTATTACCTGTTTTTCTCAATCACTGACCAGATCTCTTTGTTAACAGCACAGATGGGGGAAAAGCATGATAGCTCAAAAAGTCTCCCAAGGCAAGCACTGGTGTCAAAAGAAAACATATACATAATTGTTTCCTTACAAACATCCAAAATAACTTCCTTCATCTTCCTGGGAACTTTCCAGAGCCTCCTTGCTTTTTTCCCAAGGAAAGATATGAATTTAAGAAATCCCACCTATTTTGGACTTCTTTTTCCACTTTACATAATAGATTTGTGTAAGTTTTCCCTATTTTAAAAATTATCTTGACAGCCTTTTGTCTTCTAATAGCCAAGGTCAATAAGCTTTGGTTTTGTTTTACTTTGAATAAAGTTCTGTGGATTAGGTACTTAAATCATTGAATTATCCAAGCTGAAGACTTTGGTGCATATAAAAGTCTTTCCAGAAGACTTGTTTATCTTCAGAGTAAGATTAAATTATCCTCAGCATTGTTTTAGTGGTTTTTAAAAATACCTCAAAGATCTTTAATTTCCTGAGTTGATCCAATTTGCAACACCTTTATAACAAAGTAGATTGTCTGTGGCCATACTTGATGTTTTGGTATTAAATTCTTTCCCATTTTCTACATTCTAAAAGAATTGGTAATTATGTATATAATATGTGTGAGACATACATATGTATAAATACATGTGTGTATTTAAATATAAATATCAATCTTTAAGAATTTATGTGATAGTTCTCAGTTAATCATAGTTTTTGATTAGTAAGTACAAGCCTTTCCTCAATCATGCCAGATAAAGTTTACTGTATTTGTCTTTTAAGTGAAATAATTTTAGAAAGGGATTCTACCACATGCTGTTAATCCAAATAGGTAGAAAACCAGGGGTCCCTGTACTTATTAAATTGAATCACTTGGCAGTAAAATTCAGTTAATGCCTTTGGCATTGGTGACACTTCTTCCCACTCAGATCTGTTGCTGTGGTAGACCTGCACTTCATCTGTAATTTCATCTGGAGCATAATCACCACCTAATATGTATATTTTGTCTTCAATTCCAACTGCACCTGCATTAAATCCTGCACATTCAAAAGATCCTTCTCCCTTCCAAACACAAGTGTCTGGGCAAAAACTATAAACCTTATAGGTAGAAAGGTCACATATGTACAATGTGGAATTTACTGGCACTGCTTTGATCAATGTTGCATGAAAAAACTGACCAAATTCTGCTACTAGTTCAGACCACTGGTCACTTGTGGCATTATATTTAAAAAAGCAATCAAGAGATGGGTTAAAGGCATCCGTAATCTCTACTTCAGATCCAAGAACATAAATCACATTTTGGCATGCACTTGCTTCTGGATAGTATATGCCTCTCGGTAACTGGCTTACAGATAACCACTCTTTGGAAAGAGGATTATAAGAGTCTACATCCAACAAGCTTTTAATGTCCCGAGCTCCTCTAGTCTTTCCACCTATTACAAATAATTTATTGAGAGCCACAACTGATGTGTGCATGGTTCTTGGCTTTTTCATTGCTGATACTAAGAAGAAGTTATTCTTGACTGGACAGTAGCACCAAGTCTGATCAGTGGCATCATGATATGACTCAGCAATATGAAGTCGAACAGTTCTGCAACATTTCCCTTTGCAACCACCTGTCATAAATATTTTTTCTCCATAACTAGATAGACTAGACCCCGGCAAGTCAATCATGTGAGTCTGCGGCAGCACTTTCCATTTATCTGTTTTAATATTATAGCAAAATGTGTGCTGATTTTCTCCTGCTTCTTCAGTTTTGTGAACGAATATATATTTTTCAGTTGTGGATGGACGTGCATCTGGATAGAGTCCACTGGAACGTTGCACACATTTAATTGCATCTCTGATTATATCAAAGCACTTGGTGCTTTTGAGTAAATGATCTTCAGAAAGCAGGCAGTCCTGAAGAGTCTCCTCAGATAACTGATATAAGCGTACCTTTTTCATCAAATGAGGCAGATGTTTTTGCCTTGATTCCAGGTTATGTTTGGTCCAATTAAGAACTGCTTTCAACACAGATTCTTCTTCAGGAACATTTAATTCATCTGCTTCCAAACATTTTTGTAATATTCCAAAATTAATCTCTAAGAATTCGGTGGATTTGAGTAACAGAGAAAAGTGATGCTGTACAAATTTGAGTGCATGGTCAAACAAATGGGAAGCACCATAGCTATCTGATATTGACAACAACTGTAAACAATTGACAAGATCAATACTTTTTATTAAAAAATCACTGCAAGCTTTGGAAAGGAATGAAACTTGAAGAAATGATGACAACTGGAAGAACATTTCCACGTTGTCATTTGTTATTTCTGTTTTTCCAGTATAGGCATAATCAAGAAAAGCTTTCACTGCTTTGGGGGACAAATTACTAATGGTAACACTCCCATCATCTCTTTCTTTCATGTTTACTTCAAACATAGCCCTGTAAAAACAAAAGTAAATAATATATGAATAGTAAATATTTTCCTCTTTGACTTCATATTGATCTAAAATTAAAATTTTAAAATCATAAGGAACATATTTTTAAACATACTGGCATATAACAAGTCTTTAATACATATTTACTGATTGATTAAATTATCCAATTATACATATAAGTAAATACATGTGTACATGTTTGCATGCATGTGGGTGTGTGTATGTGGGTATGTATAAGTTGAATTTTTTCACTTCTGTAACTCAGGACCATTTAGTAGGATGCATGTTGAGAGGCATGTAGTATAGGGGGTGGGAAATTACATTTTGAGTTAGGAGATCTGATTTTGACTTTTTTTGCTCTAATACTTATAAATCTCCTCAGGTTTTCTCTTCAATTTTTCCCCCAGGGAAAATGAGTTGAAAAATGGGAGCAGGATTTGTCCATGTTAGTTGAATACATGTCCTAATGAATTGATGGCATTTTAGATTTTAGGCCATTGTGTACCCATACTAGATGTAAGTTGTTTTTAATAAGGAATGTTCATGGAGAAGATAGTTTTCTTTAAGTACTATAAGGACAATAATGGGAAATAGGAATCAGATTTGAAATGATTACATGTATTCATGGAATCATAAATCTAGAGCAGAAGGCAACCATAGATATCATCTAATCCAACTTCCTCATTTAAGAAATGAGGAAATTGAGACGAGAAAGACAAAGTAGCTTTCTTAGTGTCCCATAGTTTAAAAGATGATCTAGGACTTGAATTCAGCATCTCTGATTATAAAACCAGCACCCTTTCCACTATAACATGCTACATTCTTGATGGTAGTTCCATTTTCATTTTTTGCAAATGCTTTCAAATGCACTTTAGATTGCTCCAATGCCAAGTTCAATTTCAAGTTTTAACTTATATTGTCATGATGGTATTCATATAACTCATCAATAATTTCAAATATAACTTTTCACATAATATAGCAAACATTTTTTTTCATTTACATTTATAAATGTCTTCACCTTTAATCTAGTATATATTTATGGAAACCCTCTGGATGATTTTTTTTTTTTTTTTTGCTTTTTTGCTGAGGCAATTGAGATTAAGTGACCTGCCCAGAGCCACACAACTAGGAATATTAAGTGTCTGAGATCAGATTTGAACTCAGGTCCTCCTGACTTCAAGGCTGGTGCTCTATCCACTGTACCACCTACTGCCTCTAGATGATTTATTAATACAAATATTTTAATAACTTTCTTTTGGATTTATTTCAAAACTGATTTGTTTTTGTTTCTAATTAAAATATCTGGAGGAAAAAATCTGTGAATTTTAATTCTCTTTGAAGAGATATGGGACTTAGCTTGGAAGTACATGCATGTAATCTCTGCTACTAGGGAGATTTAGTTTGGTGGACTGCTTGAGTTTAGGAATTTTAAACTATAATAGACTAAAGCCATCTGGGTAACTACACTAAATTTGGTGCCAAAATGGTGAACTTCTGAAAGCAGGAGACCATGAGGTTGCCTATGGAGAGGTGAAGTAGCCAATGTTGAAAATAGCAGTTTAAAGCTTCCATGCTGCTCAACTAGTGATATCAGATCCATGAGAGCTACTGAACTTTCAGCCTGGGTGAGAGAGGGAGATCCATCCATTTCACCTCTTGTCTTTCCCATAAAGAGATCAAATATAATAAAATAGAAAGTACAAATATTCTTCATAGTGTATATTTATTTTTCATAAATAAATAGCTTTGAATGGTAAGGTCTGATTCTTTTGAAAATATAACACTTATGAAGAAGGTACTATGTAAATTTGTTTTTAAGAGTTATCCTTTTGTTTTGTTTAAGGCAAAGTTATTCTGCTGTGATTAAAAATAGGTAGGTTTCCTTCTCCCAGAAATTTAATTATTTTAAATATATTCATTTCTTTTGTTTTTATATCAATTTACTTTGAATATGGCTCCTCTACTTCAGTGATAACAAAGATTTTTAAAAGAAAAAAATAATACAAAAAAACTAATCAATATTTTGACTGTGTATGTCAGAATACATACTCATATCCTTCACCTAATGTTCCCTTATGCAATAGAAAGGAGGTAATTTTTCAAGGCTAACCTTCTTTTAATTGTATTACCTTCAATTTCTTTTTTATGTTATTGTTCTTTCCATTTATATTGTAATCATTGATTTGTTTCTTCTGATAACAGGTCTGCTTTCAAAGGTGGGGGAAAAACAACTGAGCACATATTGTAGAATAAAACCTAATATATGTAGATATAAGTAATTAATATAAAAATTTAAATCTGGACCAGTAGAATGAATATTGTGAAGATGCCATGTCAATCTCTCCTTGAAATGAAGCCATTACAGAAAAATCTCGCTATGTGAGTTTCATGTGTATATTATAACTAATGCTCCCAGATCCTTCTAGTCTACCTTTTCCAACTTCCTATCTCATTCTTTACAATCCTCTCAACATGAGTACAGTACAATTTAGTATCCTGCTTCCATAACAAAATAAAGGTCATCCAATGAGAGATTCCCCTAAGTTTCCTGTTACCTAACACTTTGGCCTTTTACAGTTAAAATCTTTGTACTTGGGCACAGGGCATGGAAGAGTGTCTTTTTCTGGGGCTGGAGGTAATCAAGGGAGTATTCAATATATAAAGTGGCCAAACAGTATAAAGATAAAAACTTTATAAATTAATGAAATACTAAGAAATTAGGTGTTTGTTTCAGTCTAATGTGGAAGAAGTTGTTTGTTCTTTTTCTTTAAAAAAAAAAAAAGTTGTACATTATCTGAGAGAATGAGAAGGTAAAGAGAATTTAATAAGTTATAGATATAGCAGAAAAAAAATCAGAGAGTATGTGAAAGATGTAAATTACTATTTCAGGGAGAAAAGACATTAATAAATTGCTATCATTACTGGTGGAAAATACAGAGGGGCTCTACAATGAGTAGAAAAGAAAATTTATGTGTGTATGTAATGATAGGGCAGCCTTTGAGAGGAAAGGTGGATGAGAAACTTTTAGTTTTTCCCCTCTCCTTTGGAATAGTGAGAGAGTAGAAGTAGAACATCACAACGCAGATCACACAGATGGACGAGTTAAAAGTTGGATCTGTTCAGTAGAAAGGGTTGTCTTGAGGGCATAAAAAGGGTATATTTGGAATGTATAAGTGTTTACTTTTTGACTAGAATGTAGAAAAGAAGGTAGAAATATTTAACAAAGCTGGAAAGGTAAAGGCAAGATTATAGATACCACGTGTGATTGCTTAAACTTTATTCAGTAGGCAATAGAGAAGATCTTAAAAGAGGTTGAGCCCAGGAGTAACATGACAAAATCTTTGGATAAGATAATTCTGGCTTTAGTATTAAAAATAGATTGAAATAGAAAGAAATTAGAGGCAGGAAGATTAGTGAAAAGAGCTTTTTCAAGAAATCAGGTAGATAGTATTGGTATTAAAGGGCCTGTTTTCTGATGGTATAAGTGGGAAGAAGAAGTGGGGAGATGTGCAGAAGTGGAAACAACTGGTTTGAAAGCTAATTGGATGCAGCAGTTGAGGAAGAACTTCACAGAGGTGTAAGTGAGAAAAAGGTTTTGCAAGGATTTCTGCTGGGGTGGCTTTATGAAGGCAGAGTTTGCATGCTCAGGAAAATCAATTTCTACAAGGTGGAACAGAATTAGTTCTCTGAACTAAAATTATATGTCCCTGTCAAGATAGCATTCCAGAGCAGGGCTTCTTAAACTTTTAAAATTTGCAGCCCCTTTTCAACTGAGAAATTTTTATATGACCGTGAGTATATGAAATAGGCATAAAAACCAAACATTTATAGATAATAAATCATAATTGTATGACCTCTATAATCAGTCATGAGACTCCACATGGAATCATAAACCAAAGTTTAAGAAGCTGGGATCTAGAGAGGAGATTCTAGGGAATCTATAATAAAGGGATTAGGAGTAAGAAAAAGAATTAAAACAATGCATTTTACAAATGAGTGTTACAAATAAATATCACTAAGAGAAAGATTTGGATGGGGGGGGATGATTAGGCATCATACTCATATAAAATAGGAAAACAAAGTATAAAACAAGCAAAATAGAGAATACAGTGCCTTTAGATTAGGCAGTGAAATAAGCAGGAAGAATGTTTTAGGGAAATTAGATTTACAATTACAATTACAAAGGGAAACAGAGACCAATCACTGATCTGAAAAGGAGATATATATATATATACATATACACACACATATATATGTATATGTATATATATATCTTTTCTTATATGTATATGTCCATATGTACATATCCATATGTATATGTAGTTGGTAAACAGGACTAAACTGGAATTGTTATTCAAACTCTCTAAGCTAGTGTGGGTTGGTACCTTTTCATTAATTTATAGCCTTAGAGAGCTGCTTAGGACATGGACAGGTTAAATGACTTCCCCAGAATCACGAAGCCAGTAGATGTCAAAGTCAGGACTTAAACCTAAATCTTCTGGGCTTCACAGGCCAACTCTTGATCTACTACTCCACAAAGCTCTTTTATACACTTCTCTTGTATGTAGCTAATGAAAGAATTCTTGGAAATTTGAAAAGGTATAGAAAAACTAGAAAATTATTATAACTGAAAAAAATCCAAGAACTTTTTTTTTTTGGCTGAGGCAATTGGGATTAAGTGACTAGCCCAGGGTCACACAGCTAGAAAAGTTAAGTGTCTGAGACCAGATTTGAATTTAGGCCCTACTGACTTCAGGGCTGGCACCACTTAGCTATCCCAAGAGTTTATTTTATTTTTTTTAAAGTTTAACAAAATCAACAAATTATTAACTAACTTGAAGATTAAAAAAGAAAAGAAAATCAAATTGACAAAATAAATATATGAATTTTAATTTCATAGCAGATGAAATGAGAGCTCAAGATTGCTTCCATGTTCTGAGATATGTAAACGATACACTATAATTTCAGTAAGATTTTATTTTGATGGAAAAGGGATAAAGTAGCTTGTGTGTTGTCTTATTTTGTTCATTTATCAATGCCTAAGGAGAGCCTATTTGTTAGATTTACATATCCTCTAATAGCATCTATATAGGAATTAAGAAGACATAATCACCTTTAATAAAGATAGTCCTGTACTTCTAACCTATTGAAGATGGCAAATGTTGAGGCAGTTAGTAGGTGTAGTGGATAGAGTCGGAGGATCCGAGTTCAAATCTGGTCTCAGACTTCCTGGGCAAGTCACTTAACTCCAATTGCCTCAGGGTGGGGGTAGGGGGGAAGAAGGCAAATGTCACAATGATTTCATGTGGATGTCTTTTTTCCCCCCAAGAAACAAAAATTATCAAGGAATACATCACCTTATGATGAATAGAAGATATATTTAAAACATTTATGAAACACTGACATCCTAATACAAATTATCACATTATCCAGAATTTGAAATTGAATCACAAAAAAACTGTTTACCTGAAAAAGTCACTGCATGCTGCTAATACACAACGATGGCATGGGATTATTTCATCTTTTACAATTATCTTAAAATCATAAAAGACATTCTTCTCTCTAAAATTCTGTAATACATTTAAAATTTGTTGCCCATGTTCTTCAGACACAAGACAGTTGCTTTTCTTATCAGGTGGAATTCCATTACACATGACCCATCTAAGGGAATTCTGTGAGAAGTCCATGGCTAATGTAAACTGTGCCTAGAACTAAAAAGGAAAAAAAAAAACTCATTAATTTTCATGATAAAATACTGCAATTTAAAAAGTTATTTATTTTTGTTGTATGAAAAGTGGTCCTTACTACAAATGAAAGCTGATAAGCATATTACTGGTTAAAATATTTACTAGTAAAACTTGGTGATTTTTACTTTTTTCCCTTAAAATATTAACATATCAATAAAAATTAATGTTCATATGCAATGTCATGTCAAAGGAATAGCATGCACATATATACCATTTTAGCATTACTTTAGTAATGAAAATTGAATACACAGATTACAAAGATTCTTTTGAAAGGTTAGGGATACACACACACACACACACACATATATGTATACACACACATACATTTTTCTTGAAGTAGTTTCAAAATGTATAGAATACACATAGGAAACAAGATGACACAGTGTATAGAGTGCTGTGCCTAGAGTCAGGAAGATTATCTGAATTCAAACACAGTCTGTGATACTTGCTAGCTGTATAATTAAAAAGGTTAAATCACCTAATCTCCACTTAAGTTTTCCTCCTCTGCAAATTGGGAAAAATAATAGCACCCACCTTCCAGGATTATTGTAAAGGTAAAATGAGATGTTTGAAAATCACTTTAAATGTGATTATTATTATTCTATTTATTCTATCTTCCTTTTTCTCCCTTAAAATATTCCTTGATAACATCCTTCATTCACTAATCTCCATTAGGCACAGCAAAAAAGGAGCTGGGACATATTCTGGAGGACTGGGTTAATGGTGAATGGATCTGGACCAATGAAGGACCTGCAGCAACGTGGTGAAGACAAGATCATGTAAAGAATGTGTGGGAATGGTTGAGGCAGATGAAACATCTCAATTGGGGGAGACCAATGGGTTCTGAATCCTGGGGTTTCCTTCTCTTTCCTTTGAGTGATTACTGAGACAATCGGTGAGTTCTGAATCCAATATTCTTTCTTTTCCCTTCTTTCTCCATACCTACAATCATTGAAGTAATATTGGGGAAGGGAAACGATGAGATGAAGTAGGCTTTTATTTTCTTCCAATTTTGTTCTCAAATCTTTTTCTTATACTTCTTGCTGTTATTCCTGCTATGACCTGTTATCTTATTGCACAGCTATAACATATGTGAACACAAAAAAGACAATCATCCAAGTCTTATGAATGAGATGCATGCAGGTCATGCAGACACAGGAAATTTCCCAAATATAGGTGGAAACTCAAAGAAGAAATGAGAAATCTTCCTTTTACTAATTCCATAATATAGTCCAGGTCAAATACCTAGATTTATATGATTAGAGGATCACTAATACTGACTCCTGGGGACTCCTACTCTCTGATAAGGAGATGGGATATAATAGTTCTGGAAAAACAGGTGAATGTAGATTCTATAATTTCTAGGATTATTTGGCTGATGGCCTGATGGTAGTACCATTTAGTGGCAGAAATATATACTGCATTTCCTAAATGATTAGTTAATAAATTAATTTATAGCCTGCTTCTCTGTAAGTGGCAGAAAGCTGGGGAACAAGCCCAGTGTGGATGAGTATAGCTTCTTCAAAACCATTAAAAGTATACCTCATCCAGTACTGCAGGTCTCCCTGACTCTAGGCACACTATCCACCCTGCCATCTAGCTGTCACAGGAAATCCTACAGCAGAAGGGACAATGACAAGAAACAATAATTATTTGTATAAGCTGAGATAGAAGACCAAAAAATTAGAGAATCATAAAAGAAAGAATAATATAGGCTGATAGGAAATCTGAGTTCTAATCTGGATTCTGTCACTAAATAGTTAAGTAACTGGATAAGAATTTTAGCACCCCCAAGCTATGTCAATCTCTTTGCCTATGCTTCCCCTTACTACCTAAACCAAACTTCCGAAATGAAAATATTGCTCCCTGGTTACTCTTCTCCTATGTAGAGTTTAAGATCCCTTCATGGGAAATAAAATGAATAATTCTGGCCACTTGAAATTTAAAAAAAAGTTTTTACACAAACAAAACCAATATATCCAAAATCAGAAGGAAATCAGGAGGTTGGGAAAATTTTTTATAGTAACTTTTTCTGATAAAGGCCTCATTTCTTAAATATATAGAGAAGGAAATTTGTAAAAATAAGAGCCATTTTCCATGGCTGCATATCTCCACTTGATAAATGGTCAAAGGTAGTTTTCAGATGAAGAAATCAAAGCTATTGTTAGGCACATAAAATGTTCCAAATTACTATTGACTAGAGAAATGCAAATTAAAGAACTCTTCAGTATCACCTAATATCTAATAGATTGGCTAACACTATAGAAATAGAAAAAAAGAGAAATGCTAGAGAGAATGTGTAAAAATAAGTAAATTACTATATTGCTGGTAGAGTTATGAACTGGTTCAAGTATTCTGGAAAACAATTTGGAACTATGCCAAAAAGGTTATACTACCATTTGACTCAGCAATACCACTACTAGTTTTGTATCCCAAACAGATTTTTAAAAAGGAAAAGAACTTATATGTACAAAAATCTTTAAAGCAGTTCTTTCTGTGGTGGCAAAGAATTGGAAGTAGAGGGGATGTCCCTCAATTGGGGAATGATTAAACAAATTGTAGTATATAATTGGGATAGAATATTATTATGATATAAGAAATGATGAGCAGTATGGTCTTAGAAAAATCTGATAAGTCTTATATGAATTTGAAGTGGGAGGGAAACTGTCCCCTTTACTGAAGCTGTGTTCCCTTTAAGAAACTATTTCCTTTTGATCTGTGATCCCTTTAGGAGTCTCAGCCCCTCCTGGGGAAGGCATATCCCTCCCAGATAAGTTATCTTTCTGGGATGCCAGAGCCTTTGATTTAATTAGAAATCCCAGTCAAAAAGCACTCCTTTGAAGTGTTGTTAATTCCAATAGGAAATCTGGGCTAGAAACTGATAAGCATGTAAGCCTAGGAACCTTGGCTCCTGAAGTCCCAAAACTCTTTAAAAAGGGAAGTATCTGGGTTCATTCTTTTCAGAAGGCCTAAAGTAGGCTGTTAGGACTTTCTGCACTCTGAGAAGGCATTCTCTCAGCACGAAATTCCATTTCCCTAAAAGGACTCTGCCACTATAGAAGTCAGTCTCTTAGAAAATTGGTTTCTATCCAACATTTTGCAATTGATAATTCTGGATAAGTGAATTCTTTCAGTTTAAATCTGCTGCCAACCAAAAAGGGGGATTTTAAACAATTGCCTTATTGTGACTAACCTTATCAAATTGATAGAAAATGAAGTGAGCAGAATCAGGAAAACATCATACTGAGTATCAGCAATATTGTAGCAATGACTGTGAAAGACTTAGTTTCTCTGACCATTATCTGTAGTGTTCTCTTCTTTTATATAATATATGATGGTTCTCTATGGGAGCAGGTTCCTTGGGGAGGTTTTGTGGAGGCAGCTTTAGTATCAGTTCAGATCAATAATCACCCCAAATGCAGCCAGGTGTTAAAAGTTCAGATCTTTTATTTCTTCCTCCAAAATAGCCCGGTTAGTTTTCTTGGTGGCCTATCTCTTTGCTTGGTTCCAAGAGCTCCCTCTGAATGTTGTTTCCAGCCAGCACCAAGGTGAAAGTTGGAATGAATCTGACTCCGCCTCTGAGAGTGGGCTTATATATCTTCCAGAGTGCTACTGTGTCTGTCCCAGAGTGCTCTTTGGCCCTAAGAGCTTCTTGCTTATAAGCTCTAAAGGTGTGAACACAAGCACTGTTTCTATCAGTTCCACTTGGTACCTTGTTTCAATTTCTGGCCCATAACATCTCCTTGTAAGATCAGATCAATCATACTGAACCATGCTAAATTAGATAATTATTGTCTCTATCAATTCTAATGACTTAACAGCTTGTAGGATTGTAACAATTATCTAAGACAATTTTTTTTTTCTTTCCCTGAAGCAACTGGGGATAAGTGACTTGCTCAAGGTCATACAGCTAGGCAGTGTTAAGTGTATGAAAACAGATTTGAACTCAGGTCCTTCTGACTTCAGAGCTGGTACTCTATCCACTGGGCCACCTAGATGCCCTTAAGACAATTCTAAAGGACTCATGATGCTATCCACTTCCACAGAAAGAAATTATGAATTCTGAAGGCAGATTGAAACATACTTTTTTCACTTTATTTTCCTTGTTTTTTTTTTTTTTTTTTCATTTTCTTTGTCTTTTTTTTTTGGAATGTGGCTAGTGTGGGGCTATGTTTTGCATGACTGGTTAGGGTGATAGGGTTGTACATTAATGGTGATAAGGAAGAAGTCTGATTTTGGGGGTGATACTTTTGTGATAATAAATATAGGCTAGATAACAATTAAGAATACAATATGCTTTATATATATTATCTGATTTGGTCTTCATCACTATATCGTGTGGTGAATTCTGCTGTTCTTACCCAATTGCCCAGTTCTTAGCAGTGTCTGGCACATAATAGGTGCTTAATAAAAATCTACTGCATTGAATCTACTGAATTAACAAAAGATGCTGAAAAGTTAAGTGACAAGGCCATGATCTCACAGCTGATAAATGTCGGAAGCAGGATCTGAACCCAAGTCTCCAACTTCATATAACATTATTCACAATAATCATGGTGCTGTCTTTTCCTCTAAAACTTAAATCATGAACATGGCCAATCAACCAATCAAGAATTCAGAAATTGCTGGAATAAAAAGGACTATAGAGTCCAACATTCTTATTCTGAGGATACTATATTCAGAATGGCTATGTCATGTTAGGAGACACAGAGATAAAAAGAGCAAAGTACGAAGTGAGAACATATAGGCTGTGTCCAGCCAATAATGTGGTTCTGTTTGACAAGAGTGCAGAGCTGAAGTCCTTAAGTTTTTTTTGGATCAGATAGCCCATTAACAGTCTGGTGAAGCCTTTAGACCCCTTCTCAGAATGTTTTAAATGCATATAATACAAACGTTTAAAAAGTACACTATATTGAAATAAGCATATTAAATTCAAAAGAAGTTTATGGATTCTAGATTAAGAATTCATAGTACAGTACATATTTGGACTCATACATACATTTACTAGGCATGTGTTCTTTAGCCAACAGCTAAATTCTGAGCTAGAGCTTCTTCATCTATAAGAAGGGATGCAATTGTTTATACCAGCTACCTCACAAGATTATTGTGATGATCAAATGAGATAATGTATAGGATTATGGAACAATATTTCTCTTCCTTCTACCTCAATTAACTATAACATATAACTAATGTTTAATGTTCTGTCTTTGCTGAGTAAAGTGCTGAAATGAATTGTTTCTTCAACAAACTAATTTGAATAGCTTTTTATACATTTGTAGAGGGCTGGCACTATGCACTGAGATCCAGACTGTGACTGCTTGAGGCTAACTTCTGATTGGATGATACTCTATGGGCATATGTTTGGAAAATGGTCCTTTCCACTATTCGTACTGGCTCAATGATTGGTATATAGAGGATTGCAGGAGGGATGAGGGGGTGGAGTAAAGCTAGCCAGAGACACACTCTAGGTAATAGACAAAGGAAGGTGGTCGGGAGATTCTGCTTCCATCCTGTTCAATCCTGAGTCTGGGGACCAAGAATAAATATTGAGGACTTTTGCTTATCCTGACTCCAGCTGATTCTGGGGTATCCTGGGTGCTAGCACAGTCGTTACATATATTGATGCTTTTTGTTCCTCCTATAGTCTTTGGTAGATAAATGGTTCCTGATCTCTTGATCTCAGCATTAAGTTCTCAATAGGTTTCAGTCTAAAAAGTGTGCCTGCTGTGTTTAAAGCATGAAAGGAACCAGAACAAAAGTATAAGATTCAATCCTTGACCTCATGGAGCTTATAAGCATTATATTGCTCAAACTCCATATACCCATGGTAAATTTTAAATTGAACTATTGTTGCCCAGACAGAACTGGTAGGCCTTTTTTTCTCCATCATTCCCTCTATCCATTTGGGGATATTTCAAGGACATCTCTAACAAAAAGAAGTGCAATCTTAAGGACAACAACATGGGAATATAAGGCAAATTATATCCTTATTAATATCTTTTATAAATATTAAAATATTTTAATTATGCCATGTGATTATTTTGGTTGTTAGAGAATTCTAACTTCTGAGTCACAGTAAAGACAAATTTATTTTCTCCAAGTCTGTGCTTCGTATAAGACAAGGACATTTACTATGTCATACAATAGGTTTATATAACTAACTTTCAACAAAATCCAGAAAAAAAAAAATTCATTAATGATTAAAACAAAATATAGAAAACATATTACTAGAGATCCTATTTTTTCCTCCTAAAAAAGCCAACTCTTTTTAGAACATAATTCAGTGCACTAATAATTAGTGATTTTATCTGTATGGGCTCTCCCCACTCTGACACCCACCTCAATCTCTCTGCACCTTAGTAAGTGGCTTCATTAGTTGCAATGACTGTTCTCTCTTAGGCTTCATTAGGTTTGTCCTGAATTCTTTATTAGAACTTTACTTTAAGCCTTGCCAGTTTGCTAGAATCTACCAGTTTTTATTCTTACTGTAATCTTTGAAAACTGTCACATCTTTACCTGACTTAAGAAATATAAGATCTACATAAACCAAATGGGATTTTTGAATAATCCTAATTATCAAAAAAATATTTTTCCCCCCCTTCCCTGTAGCTTTGGATCCAGTCCAATTTCTGCCTCTACACAATAGTAATCATTCTTACTTTAAGGCCTTTCATTCTAGCAGATCAAATTTCTTTAATCTTTAAAAGGCTCATATTAAATCATCTATAATGGCAGAATTAGATTATCTAATCTCTAATGTCTCTTCCAGCTCTAACATTTTGGGTTTTTTTGTATCCAAATTAAACAAATTTTTTTGAATACTTCATCTTCTTAGGTGATAGGAAATATAAATTATTCTTTATAAAATAAAATTCAAAATGCTACTTTAATAAACTACAAATAATAAAGGAAAGGAAAAGTAAAGCTAGCAGAATATAAATTTCTATATTAAACTTGAATAAACTAGTAACGAAAAATCGTATTATAAAAGCAGTACATAATCAGCAAATATTTACTGACCACTCCCCCCCAACCCCCCTTTTTAAGGGAGATGAAAATCAATAAAAGTTGTGGTCCTTCTACTTAAGGAATTTACAATCCAGATAGAGAAAGAAGACATTAACTAACTGACCAACTTTTTTTTTTTTTTGGCAAGGCAATTGCAATTAAGTGATTTGCCCAGAATCACAAAGCTCCTAAGTATTAAGTATCTGAGACTTCATATGAACTTAGGTCCTCCTGATTGAAAGGCCAAGATATCCCTGCACCATCTAACTGCCCCTATTAATGAGTATTCTTAATTACTGTGCTAAGCATCGAGGATACAATTATAAAGAAGAAAATAATCTTTACTCACAAGGAACTTACATTCTAACACAAATGAAAAGCTGAATATAAAATCCAAATGATAGTTTTAGACAATAGGAATGATGAGACAAGGATTGACAAATGACTTCAGTATCTAAAGGAAAACTTTCTATTACTTTGAAGAGTTTCAAGTTGAACTAAGTCTTACAGTAAGTTTTTCTTCTGAAATATTTAATTGGTTACATGTCCAATATGAAAGACAACATTACATACTAGAAAGAGCACTGAATTTGGAGTCACAGGACTTGGGATTTGAATCCCGGCTTCAAACCTTATTATTTATGTGACTTTAGGAAAAAAAAAATCTAATTTCACAGGACTTCAGTTTCCTCATTTATAAAATAAAGGGATTAGACTAAGTTATCTTTTCAGCCAATTATAGATTTAAATCCTATGATTCTACAATTATCAAGGTTGGGCTTCAATCTAGGCCTGAATTTAGATCATAATCTAGTTGTATGTTTGATTCAAAAGCAAGTAATGAGCTTTTGGCATTTTAATTTCATTTGCAAAAAATGGTGGTAGAATTTAGATGATCATTATCGTGCCTTTTAATTACTAATTACCAATGGATTGTTAAATTCTGGAGAAAGAAATATAAAAGTGGATCTATCCCTGCTATCAAGGAACAAGGAATGCTCTCAGCCTTAGTTTCTTTATCTGTAAAATCAGGGGGTTGGGATTAAGAACTTCTAGATATTCTTTCAGCTCCAAATATATGATTCATTCTATTAGAGAAGAGGAAGCAGTATTTTCATAGATGCTAAAGGATATACATAATATACAGAGTTGTTAAATATTCTGAAAACTAGAAGAATCAGTTAAGACCTCTTAAAAAAAATAACATGAGTTAAGCCTTGAAAAGAGCTAGGAATTACAAAGAGATATTAGGAGGGGCAGCATTCTAATCATGGAGGTTAGGTAGCTTTTCTACAATCTAGAGTTTGTGAAGAAAAATAATGTATAATCAGCCAAAACAGATAAGCTGGGGACATATAGAAAAGGGTTTTTTAAATGCCAGAGGAACTCCTATTTTATCTCAAAGGCAATGTAGAGCCACTGAAACTTCCTTTACAGGGAAGTGACACAGTCTGACTTGTATTATAGAAATATTTGGCATCTGGGTGAGGATAGATTGGAGGGGAGGAGAAACTGGAGGAAGGAAAAGAAAGTTTAGGGAAGTGATGGGGGTCTGGACTGGGTGATTTAGTATAGATATTATAGTATAGATATAAAGATATTATAGCATATAGATATAAATATAGATACTATAGTATAGATATAAAGGGGACAGATGTGAGAGATTCTAAGGAGATGTAATCTGGCCACTGATTAGGATAAGAGAAAAGAAAGTGAAAAACCAAAGATAATTTCTAGTCAAACTGACTCAAACTTGAGTGACTAGAAGAATGGTGGTGCCATTAACAGAAATAGATAAGTGTAGAGGAGGATAGGTTTTGGGGAAAGATAAGCTCTCTTTTGAAAATCATTAGTGTAGGAAGTTGGAAATGTGTGATTGGAACGCAGCAGAAAAATAGGGGCTTGATATGCTGGAGATGATAATAAAGAAAGTTGTAGAGATGATAGAGATAATTACAAGTAGATAATTTGTAGAGATAATAGATACATGGGACCTGGTAATATCCCTGTGAAAACACATAGAAAGAGAAGACAAGAAGGTCCAGGACAAATCCTTGGAGCTTGCCAGAATGAGAAATGGATACTGTATCTGAAAAGAAGACACAGAAAAAATTGTCTGAAAGTTAAGAAGAATAGTGTCTTGAAAACTCAAGGAAGAGAATCTATAAAAAGGTGTTCAGTGTTTAACTCTGGAAAGGTCTAGAAGATTCATTTTTTTAAAAAGTAAGGAGTGATGAGCAATTGAATTTAGCAATAAGGAGAATATTGGTGACCTTTAAGAAAGCAATTTTAGTGAGGGAGTAGGAAACAAACAAGCTAGATAGCAAAGGGTTGACAAATGAGTGGGAGGTGAGAAAGTACAGGCAAACAGCTTTTTCCTTTCTAGGAATTTATGTATGAAAGGAAAGAGATAAAACAATAGAGCTTGAGGAGTAGGAAGAATAAAGTAAAGATTTCTTAAGGATGGAGGAAATTGGATATGTATATAAGCAAGAGGGAAAGAGCCAATAGGTAAAGAGAAGTTGAAAACTCAGGAGAGATAATCACTCACCCAACTGATTTTCCTTAGAGTTAATTTAGCCAGCTCCTTTTCTCATTTGGAGTACAATTTCTTAAACTTTTTCTACTCATGATCTCTTTTCTCCCTAAAATTTTTACTTTGGGATATATACATAAATAAAATAAGTATACAAACCAAACATTTACTGATAATAAACAAAAATTTCCTAACTTCCACATTCAGTTGGTCATGACTCATAGTTTTAAGAAGCTTTGAAAACTTCACATATAAAGGAAAAACGGGTTATAAACTATTTTTACACATTAACATATCAAATTAAAAAAAAATAAGTTGATATTAACCCGTTAATATGTTAATATATTTTTAGCCTCGTTCCTGTGTCTTACTTTCTGTGTTTACAGGAAACCTTTTATTACTTGAGGATTATATCATATGTCTTTGTAGTCTTCTCTATGCCTATAAAAGTGCTTCATACATAAAAAGGTTTTATTTGATATATGTATATGCATATACATTTCTGTATATATACATATATGTAATGAAGAAGTGTAATATAGAGGAAGGAAGAAAGGAGTTAAGATTTAAGTGTTAGTTCTAACCTACTACCAACTTGAGTAACTGAGTGAAAGAGAAAGAGGTGGGAAGAGGTGGTACAAGACAAGCTTCAGAGGTTTTTACAATAATAAAATCTGCAAAAATGTCTACCATCACATCAGTAATTCATTTCACAGCCCTTTAATTTTCAAAAAACAAAAACTTTGAGAAAGCTTTCAAAAGAATTTTAAGAAGTATACAACAAATATCTCAAAGGCATGACTAAGTAGAAAATAAAAAAAAGTCATTTAGAAGGAAATGGACAAGAGAAAAAAAAGTAAAATGACACTTTGTTTGCCAAAAGAAATTACAACCAACTTCTAGAAAAAGTGTTTTTTTTTTTTTTTTTTGGGGGGGGGAGAAGTTTATGAACTTAAGGAGGAATTTATCTCACGCAAAGAAATTCTATAAAAAATACTGGAAAAGACATTGATATAAGGTTCGAAGGGCTGATTCTTGCATGGCCTTTTACATAAAGGTCGAAGGCATAATGCTATTTAAAACTGCAGCTTCTGATGCAAGGAAAGGCTCCTCAAGTTGACAGCTCCTATGTCAGGGTGGAAAGCTCAAAGTCAAGTGGTCCCCAGTGTCAAATCAGGCGGGGGAAATTCATGGCTAAATGGTTGCCTCTATAGAGGAAAAGGGGGTCTTAGGAATATCAGCCACTCACAGGAAGGGGCTAAGGCCACCTCCATCCCAGCAGTTTTCCAGGGATCTCTTGTACCCCAGGGTGGCCGCCTCCGCTAAGCGGGAAGGACCACTCTCTCGGCCTGGTGTGGCGCCTCTACACGATAAGGATTTGCTAGAAAGCCAAAGGGGCCCTCGAGTGGGTGGAGGCGCCCATAGCAGAATGGAGGCGTAGCCCGAGGCAGTGGCCAGGCCCCTCTGCAAAGGCCGAAAAGCTCCCCTTCCCAAAGGGGCCGTGGGCCAAAGCCAACTTCCCCCTCACCTGGGGGCGCCGAGGCCACTCGGGCTCCCTCCAGCCCACTCTTCCCCCTCTCAGGCACCATAGTTCATCACTCACCTGCATCTGCAGTCTCCGGTCTTCAGCTGGGCCCGCCCTAACTCCTAGAGGCTCCACTGCTATTGGCATAGCTGGCTGTCAAGCTTGCCTGTCCTAGTTCAGGAGTGGTGCAATTTCCCTGTGACTTGGCTTCATCCCACCTCCATAACTGAACAGCGCCCTGAAGTACAACCCTTCTTCAGACCCTCAGAAGTTACTGCAGAGCAGCAACTGTTTCCTCCTGGCTCCACCCCCTGCTCACAGCTGTTTTCCTTTGGAGGAGGGCGAGAGTAGGTGTTCGAGTTGACGTCACGCCCCCGCAGGCTACGCTCCTCAGGGGAGAGGTTGAGGCGGGGCATAATAAATGCCGTCTTTACGCAGACGTTCAGAGCGGAGGCTCGGAGTCATTGTGGGGTCGTGCGTGTGTACGTCCGTGCGTGTGTGTCCCGGGCCGCGAATGGTTTCTTGTGCGCGGACATCGTGGTGTTTTCGCCCCATGGAAGGAGTGCGTTGGGCTTTTCCGTGCGCCGCCTGGCGCCCCAGCCGGGCCGAGTGGCTCTTGGCGGCTCGTGCAGTGCAGCCCGAAGAGAAGGATCGCATTGGCCAGTTCGTCTTTACCCGAGACGCCAAGGCAGCCATGGTACCGACGAATCTTTGCACTTTAGCTAGAGTCGGTGTCGGGCGCGGTGTCCCCCAAACTAGCATTCCCTTTCTTCCCTCCCCGAATTCTTCCCAGTGTACGGGGCGCTGGGACCATCCAGAGGATGCCAAACTGCTGAGTGTCCCTGCAGTCAGCTAGCTCAAGAGGCTGCCTGTCTCTATCACCCAGAAGCCATTGGTTAAACACTTGCAGCTTACCCAGAACCTTGGATTTAATGCTGGTAGAGATCTTAAAGATCAACCTAGTGCAAAACCCTTTCAAAGAGAAGGAAATCGAGGACAGGAGACTATCCTAGGGTAGCATCAAACCCAAGGCTTTTCCCTTATATGCAATGCTTTTCCTCTCATCTTTTTTCTGTTGGCTTTTGATTGAAAGAAGGCCCAGGTTGTTTCAGCGTCCATTGGCTTGGACAGTTCCAGCCCCTAGCCCGGAAAGGTAGCATACATCCTGTTATCGCTGTCACTGAGTTCTATAGTTTTTAGTCTCATTGTCTAATGTTGTGGCCACCCCCCATCTCTCCCCAAAACAAAACAAAGAACACAAAAACAAAACAAAACAGAATATCACTTGATGGATAAGTCTCTAAGCTAAGCGCCTAAAACTTGTAAGTCCTTGGAGATGTCGTTTCTTTAAGGGCTTTAATTGATGCTTTTCAGCTTGGATAGACCTGGCTGAGCTTCAATTCAGTTAGATACAGGTTTATTAAGCATTGCTTAGATACAAAGAAAATGATCTCTTTCTGGAGCTTATGTTAAGGGGCAGGGGGAAGAAGGATACATATAAGATGAAAAAGTAAATAGATAAGGAGATAGGTTCCCTAGGAAGTCAAACGGATAACTTAAAAGGGTGTTTAAAATGTTATCCTCTCTGCCTTGCACAGCAACTAGTCCTACTAGGTCTCTGTGGAAGGTAGAAAAATCAATCAGTAAACAATTTTTAAGAGCCTTTTATGCTCTTAGCACTGTGCTAAGTGCTGGGCATGTAGTAAGAGGCAAGAGATAGATAGTCCTTGTCCTCCAGGAGTTTTATCATCAAAGGGGACAGATTCCAATATAGGGACATCAATTTGAAGGCTATTGAATTAATCCCAAGAAGAGGTATTGAGGTCTGGAATGAGGATAGTGACAGAAAAAAAAAAGACATACAAAAGAGATGATGTTGAAGTTGAAAAAATTGGGAATCAATTGATGATAGATGATGGGAAAATTGATGATTTTCTTTGTGTCTAAATATCCTCCATATGTAGCAACGATGCTTAATAAACCTATCTGTGTGAAAGGGAAAAATAATGGACGATGTCTTATAGTGAAGTAAAATTAATAATACATTTTTGAAAGATAAGTGTTTTTCAAACCGTACATGGTGCTGTCCTAAGTATGCTATGTTTAGAACCAGAAGACTTAGGTTTGAATTCTAATTTCATTTGTCTAATTACCCGTGTGACCTTGGACAAATTTCTAAAACTCTCTGGGTCTCAGTTCCTCAGTTTGTAAAATGCATTTATTTAACCAAATGATCCCCCTTCCATTTTCTAAATCCATAATACTTTGTAAAGGATATGTAAAGGTAATATTAGATATGTTTTTTATCTTACCCTGTTAGTATTTCTATTAGTTTTCATAATGAACTTTATGAACTTCATAAGAAGTTCAGCATTTTAACATTGTATTAAATCATCATATGATTACTATTTATTGCTATTCGTATGTTGTTCCGGGCCTTTTTTTTTTCCCCTGTGTATGGCTAACCCTTGAATTATTAGTCCTAATTGAATGACTGAAATGTTTGGATTTAAAATTTGTAAAATTAAAAAAATGCAATATATTCATGTATCATTTTAAAAAAATGTTTATTGCATAAAAAAGTTCTAATTGATTTTATGGTAGCTATAATGTGGTTATCACATTTTGTTTACTGATGAATAATTTTCCATTGTTTAATGACTTTCTTTGTACTAGCTCTTGGCAGAAAGTATGTTGTAATAAAATTAATTTGTAAAAGTCACAAAAAAATTTTCAATTTAAAAAGAGATCTATCCAGAAAACAATTTAGTATTGAAAATGATCAATGAAAATTATTATAGAGCAGTGCACTGTTTCATAAAAAAGAAATCAGCTTGTTCTGTATTCTAGGGTAGCATCAAACCCAAAGTTCTTTCTGTAGGTGCAGTATAATTGAGTTAATATTGTTGTGGTAATTGGTATATTTTCCTGATTGGCATATTTCAGATCTTTAAGATTTTTTCTTTTTTTAGGTTTGACAATTTAAATTAATTTTAATATCATATTTTGCCTAACTGTATTGCAGAGAAACCACATTTTTAATAGAGTCACTTATTTTAAAATTGAATATTGAAAAATTTAATACAAAGTAAAAAATAAGGTAATTTTAATATAATAATGTCTTCAAACTAATTCTCCTTTGTTGCTTTTAATTACCTAGTTTTATACTTATATTTCAGATATATGAATAAATATTTTGGTTATTTAAAAATAAGTAACTAAAATGAAAGCAAAAGATACTAAGAGCTTGTTATCACAAACAGTTCAGGGATAGCAAGTAAGAAGAGCATTAAGGAAGTTAGCTCACAAAATTTATTATTATGCTTATAGTCAGTAATGTGAGATGTTTTCTAATGATTATAATAGCAGTTATTGAAGATGTTAAAGTTGGTAAAATGCTATATAAATATTATCTGAAATTAGCTGCGATTATTAATCTTATTTTTTAGATAAGGAAATTCAGTCAGGCAGAAAGTAAGTGATTTGCCTAGGATCACATGGCTATTAAGTGTTTTGAATTTAGGCAGGCCCAATATTTTGTCTAGTATTTGCCATGGGGGCATTTGATGTAATTTTCAGTAAATATTATTATATACTTATTTTTTATTATAGCTTTTTATATACAAAACATATGTATGGGTAATTTTTCAACATTGAACCTTGCAAAAACTTGTTTAAACTTTTCCCCTCCTTCCCTCCATCTCTTCTAGATGGCAGATAGTCCCATATGTGTTTAAATACCTATTTTAAATATCATTAAATTCATAGGTGGGTCGATTGATGATGAGGAAATTGATTGCAGAAAAACTGACCATCCCTTGGAATAATATACATTTGAAGAGAACTTCAAAAGGGAAGCCAGTACTTGTAAATGACTCATTCAATATTCATCCAGATTTCAACTTTAATATCTCACATCAAGGAGATTATGCAGTTCTTGCTGCTGAGCCTAAGCTACAAGTTGGAATTGATATCATGAAGACAACTTTACCAGGTAATATTCCACTTCTGTAGTATAATTTACTTATCTAGTGCTTTCAGATTCCTTAATCCTAACAGCTGAGGGATCTTGGAGTAAGTTTAGGATAGTTATTTTAAGTCTAAAAATGTTCCTTTGCTTCCCAGTCTTTAAAAATTTTGATACAGTAGAAAATAAATTCTAGAAGAACAGTTCTGAAAAAGTGATCATTGTTTCTCTGAAGAGAAAAAAAGAAGAAAAAGTATGTTTGTAGGTATACACATTTCTTCCTTAGCTTATCAAATATTAGATGATCTTTGATTTCAGCATTTATTTTTTCCCTTAAGTTTAAACAAAAACTTATTTCAATTCTTTGATTTGTGATCTTATTGATGTCAGTATGTTTTATATATCTTACACATATCTTCTAAATTTTTTGTTGGAGCTCTTTCTAATTCTTTTGACATTTTATGAATACCAATAGAACACATCTGAGTATTTTTCACCTTTAAACTCTTACCAACCCACCTTCTTTTCTGTAATGTTTTCTGTTTGGTTTTCTTGAGGTCTCTGAGAGCAGCCTTCCTTTCAGTTCAGTAATCACCACAACAGTAGCCAGGTGTTAAAGTCCAAATCCTTTATTATCTCCTTCAAAGTCTTGTCTCCTTTCCTGAGGCCCTGCTAGCTTTTTTAAAGGCTTTCTGGAGTCTTAGTTTCAGTGGATAAACTAAGAAGGAAAGCCTGCCACCACAGGATGTGAGATGGGATGAATCTGTCTGAGTCCAAAGGCTTGTGCTTCAGCCTCCAGTCTGCTTGTCTTCCCTAGCTCTCCATCTATCTAGCTGAGGCTCCTAGCTTATATGCTCTACTCTGAGTATAAACCAATCATTATTTCACTAGGAAACCATTATTTGTTGTAAGATTAAATCAATCATACTGAACTAGAGAACTATCAATTATCCATGCTAAACTAGATAACCATTGTCTTTATCAATTCCACTTAATATCTTGTAAGTAATCTTGTTTCAAGTTCAGAGTTCTGTCCCATAACATCTACTTTCTTTTGTTTTAGAACATAAGGGGGTCACTTTCCCTTATTTCTCAAGGAGATGAGAACCCCCAAAAGGAGGTGATCACGCCTTCCCTGACTCCTCAAAAAAGGGGTGAAAACATCAAAAAAGGAGGTGATCATGCCCTCCCTGATTTCTCAGGAAGGGAGATGAAAACACCAAAGGAAATGGGGAATCAAATCAGATTAGCAGACTTCTGAAGGGTCTCATTTGAAACAGGTATACATAATATCAGCATGGGAGCTATTACATATAATTACATAAATTACATAAGTATATAGTAACATAACACAGGCTAGTAGTTATGTAGCAATGTAACAAATAACATGAATCAACCTGAGGAATTATACATGTCCATAAGTCTTAGAAATAGTCCAAAAGGAATCTATTGTCCATTACTTTATGTGTGTAGGGAATCCAATGATTCCTGCAAGTTTTGAAGTCCTGCAATAATCTTATCAATAATTTTTCATCTCAATGAATCCAGTGATTCCTGCTGGTTTTGAAGTTCTGTAACAGTCTTATCAACAATTTTTCATCTCAGGGAATCCAATGATTCCTGCTGGTTTTGAAGTTCTGTGACAGTCTCATTATCAGCCATGCTCTTTCAGTGTCAGATGTTTCTTAGATCTTAGACAGATTTTCTGTCTGTCTCCGATAGACAAGGTGAATACAGCTCGTAGGCACCCATCTGATTCTTTCGTCATCTGTAGAGATACGAGCAAATCCTTTCTCCCAAGCAGTTAACCTGTCTAGTCCCTTCTATTCAGCACTTTCTAGATCTCTCCTCATCACCTGGCAATTACATTGGAGCTTTTTGCACTGGACACTGTTCTTCTGTTGGGTTAAAAAGCCTGTATTCTCTCCAATTGTAATCCCTTTCTGCCATCTTATTGCTTTTTGACTGATTGATTATGTAATCCCTTTCTGCCATATTATTGCTTTTTGGCTGATTGATCATGTCTTAATATTGAATTTCTAAAGACTCTCTGGGTGTAACCTCAGCTCCCATCATGCCCTGGATGCCTTGGAGCTGGGCCCTGCCTCTCATTTCCCTGGGTCAATCTACATTCTAAAGCCCAGTGAAGCCTCTGTTGCATTTTGGACATAGGGTCTTCTCTCACCCTGTCTTCTCACTCTTTCTCTATGATTGCATTGGGCTCTCAATTGTCCTATTTTTCCATACTGAAAGCATTGACTAGTTTCTCTGGAAGTCCCTTGCCAAGAGAGACCCTGTCTTCCCATATTTTGCATCATGGCCTGGATATAATAAGCATTTGTGCTTACTGTGGCACAGCGTCGTATGATCTCCTCTAAAGGAGCATCTTTGTATAGTCCTCATATAATTCTTCTACAAACCTCATTGGCATTTTCCTTAGCAAGTTGTCTTATCATAATTCTTGTAGCTGCATTTTCTCTAATGGTTCTCGTGACAGCTGTTTGCAAATGTCCCACAAAATCAGCAAAAGATTCATTGGGACCTTGCTGTATTTTTGTGAAGGCTTCCTCTCCATCTTTTCCTGGGGGGGAACCCCAAGCTTTTATAGCAGCAGCAACAATTTACTCATATGCTATCAAAGGGTAACTAATCTGTGCTAGTGTCTGCATACTGACCTTTACCTTCTAGTTGATCAAAGGTGATTTGTATATTAACTCTAGTTTGCTTATTGCGTTGGACTTGTATCCTCCATAGTTCACTATACTCCAAAAGCCACAACAAGTTTTGTCCAAGTTCTAAACATGTCCTTGCTATGGATTTCCAGTCACTAGGGGTTAAGATTTCATAAGCCAAATTCTCTAGTAGCATAAGATGATGTAGCCCCATAAAGAGTGCAACCCTTTTTCAAATCCTTAATTTTTTTTTTCAGATGAAAAGGAGTGTATCTTCTCCATTGTTGACCTGAAGAATCAAATTCTTCAATCACAGAGTATGCATTTATCAAAACAGACATATCCTGTCCTTTGCTTTTAGCCTTAAGCAGTGCCTTTTGTAATCTTGTCATAGGCTGCTTCATAGGTAGTGCTGATTGTGTCACTGCCCCTTCCCCTCCTCCTTCTCCCTCCACCCATGAAGGTTTAATTGAGGGGGGAGTAGGTCAGGGGTTGAGGAATGCCCTATGGACTCCTGCTGTGAAGCACCACACTCCTTAATTTCATCAGAATTGTACTTAACTCCATTCTTGTCTAATTCTTCATGCTTTTCACCTAGTTTGTCTGTATCCTCCCCCTCCTGCTCTTTCTTCTTTTTTCTTATTCTAATTATCATACAATATTGTTATTTTTATATACATTGTTTTCCTGCTCATTTCACTTTGAATCAATTTATTTGTCTTTCCAGATTTTTCTAAAATCATCCTGGCTTGTAATTTCTTACAGCACAGTAGTATGCCACTACAATCATATACCATGACTTGTTCAGCCAGTTCCTAATTGATGGTTGAATATCCTTTCAATTTCCAGTTCTTTGCCATTACAAAAAGAGCTGCAATAAATATATTTGTAAAAATAAGTCCTTTTCTTATTTTGGATCTCTTTGAGATAGTTTAGTAGTGGTATTTTTTAGGCATAGTTCTAAGTCATTCTCCAGCGTGATTACTTCACAACTCTATTAACAGTGCAGTAGAGTCCCATTTTTTTCCACATCCTCTCCAATATTTATTTATTTTTTTAGGCAATCTGATAGGTGTTTAAGGTAGTGCTTCAGCATAATGTGTAGTTCTCTAATCAGTAGTGATTTGGGGATTTTTTTTTTTTTTATGACTTCTGAAAACTGCCAGTTCATATTCTTTGACCATTTATCAATTGGGGAATGATTTCCTTTCATATATATTTGACTCAGTTATCTATATATTTGAAAAATGAAATCAGAGATAATTGTTATGCATTCTCCTCCCTCCCCTCCCCAAGTTTTCTGTTTTCTTTCTATTCTTGGTCATTGATTTTATTGGTGTAAATTTTTTAAAATTTAATTTAGTAAAATTATCTATTTTATAATAGTCTATCTTGTGTTTAGGTCTAAATTTTTCCTTTATCCACAGATTTATTTGACAGGTAAACTATTCTCTGTTCCCCTAATTTGCTTATTATATCACCTTTTATTTCTAAATCATGTATCTATGTTGACCTTATTTTGGTTAAAGATGCAGTTGTAAGCTCTTTATACCTAAATTCGACAATAACTATTTTCCAGTTTTCCCAATAGTTTTTGTTAAATAGCGAAGTCTTGTTTCAAAAGCTAGAGTCTTTGGGTTTATCAAACAGTAGATTATTACAATCATATTCTACTATATGTGCTATATTCAATCCATTTCACTGATCCGTCACTATTTCTTAGCCAATACCAAATTATTTTGATGTACTACTTTATCATGTTGATTGAGATAGCTAGGCCACTTTCCTTCACTTTTTTTTTTTCATTGATTGCTTTGTTATCCTTGATCTTTTGTTCTTCTAGATGAATTTTGATATTATTTTTTTCTAGCTGTATAAGGTTTTTTTTTGGTTTGTTTTTTTTTTGGTTTTTTTTTTTTTTTTTTTTTTTTTTGGTATTTTGATGGGTGTTTGAATAAAGAACTTAATTCATATAGTTTCTGAGTTGTCTTGGCACATTGACCCCCTAGTATTTTATGTTGTCCACAGTTATTTTAAATGGAATTTTTTTCTATCTCTTGCTGCTTGGTTTTGTTGGTAATATATTAAAATGCTGATGATTTATTTGTTTTATATCCTGCAACTTTGTTAAAGTTCTTAATTTTTTAATGATTCTTTAGAATTCCCTTATTATACAATATCATCTGCAAAGAATAATGGTTTTCTTTACTCATTGCCTATCCTAATTCCTTCAATTTATTTTTCTTCTCTGATTGTTAGAACTAGCATTTCTAATACAATATTGAATAATGGTGATGATGGGCAGTCTTACTTCACCTCTGATTTTATTGGAAAAGCTTCTAGCTTATCCGCATACATGAATGATGCTTGCTGATCATTTTAGATAGATGCTACTAATCATTTTAAGGAACATTTTACTTATTCCCATGGCTTTTTATAGCATCTATTGAGATAATTCTGTGATTTCTATTGGTTTTATTATTTTTATGCTGATAAATTATGTTGATTCTCTTTTCCTAATATTGAACCAGCCCTGCATTCTTGGTATAAATCCCTCATGATCATAGTATATAATCCTTGTAATATATTGTTGTAATCTTCTTGCTAGTATTTTATTTAAGAGTCTTCCATCACTATTGATTAGGGAAATTGCTCCATAGTTTACTTTCTCTGTTTTAGTTCTTCCTGTCTTAGATATCAGAAACATATTTGTGTCATAAAAGAACTCCTTCTTCACCTATTTTTACAAATAGTTTATATAGTACTGGAATTAACTGTTCTTTAAATGTTTGGTAGAATTCACTTGTGAAAACATCTAGCTATGGAGATTTTTCTTAGGGTGTTCATTTGCTATCTTGTTCAATTTCTTTTACTAAGTTGGAGTTCTTTAATTATTCTATTTCTGGTTCTGTTAATCTGAGAAATTTACATTTCTGTAAATATGACATTTTGTTTAAATTGTTAGTTTATTGTCATATAATTGAGTAAGATAGCTCCTAATAATTTTTTAAATTTTCTTTTAATTCATGGTGAATTCACCCTTTCAACTTCAATATTAATAATTTGGTTTTCTTCTTTCCTTTTAAAAATCAAATTAACCTCCTCTATTCTATTGTACTTTTCATAATACCAGCTTCTAGTTGTATTAGTTTAATTAATTTCTATTTTGTTTTTCAAGCTCTGCAGTTTGGTGTTTTGTTGAAGATTTTTATTTTATGGTTTTTCTATGTTTTACTTGTATATCTAGTCTGTTGACTTGTTCTTTCTCTTATTTTACTGACATTTTTAGAGAATTTTTCCATTAAATACAGCTTTGGTGTTATCCATAAATTTTGATATGAAGTTTCATTTATGTCATTCTCTTTAATGCAATTACTGTTTGTATGATTTTTTTTTGACTCACTCATTTTTTCAGGATGATATTATTTAATTTCCAATTAATTTTTAACCTACTTTTTCTTTGCCACTTATTGAATGCGATTTTTTATTGCATTATGTTCTGAAAAGGATGTATTTATTATTTCTACCATTCTGCATTTGATTGTGAGGTTTTTATATTCTATTATATGGTAATTGTGTGTATGTGTAGGTGCCATGGAACTGCTAAGAAAAAAAGTGTATTCCTTTCCATCCTCATTCATTTTTTGCCAGAGCTTTATCATATCTATTTTTTTCTAAAATTCTATTCACCTCTTTATCTTCTCTGTTCTTTATTTTTTGTTTAGCTTTATCTAGTTCTGAATGAGAAAATTGAGGTCCCCCACTCTATTATTTTACTCTTCCTTTTTAGAACTCATATGACTTCTTTTAAAATTTGGATACACCATTTGATACATATATGCTTAGTACTGATATTATTTTATTGTCTATGGTATCTTTTAGTAAGATGTAGTTTCCTTTTTGGGTCTCTTTTAATTAGATTTTCTTTGCTTTTGTTTTCTCTGAGATCATGCTTATGACTCTTTTTTTTTTTTTTTTTTTTTTTTACTTTGGCTGAAGTATAATATATTCTGCTCCAATCTCTTACCTCTGTTGTTTGTGTGTCTATCTGCTTTAGATGTATTTTCATAGACAGCTTATTGTTGGATTCTGGTTTCTAAGCTCTTTGTAATCCATTTCAGCTTTATGAGTGAGTCCATCACATTCACATTTCCACTTACTTCCCTCCGTCTTATTTTCCCTCTTTTTATCCTGCTTTCTTGACTTCCTTTCACCTTGTTCCTCCTCACCAATGTATTTCTGATGACTACTGCCTCCCCTAAACTGCTCTACCTACTCTCAGTCCTCTCTTTCCATCCTATTTCTCTGTGCAATAAGATGGATTTCTATACTCATCTCAGTGAGTATATAATCCCTTTCTAAGCAATTCTAATGAGACTAAGGTTCAATTGTTGTCCACCACCCCATGCTATCTTTATCTTCAGTGTTATAGCTCTTTTGTACCTCTTCATGTGAGACAATTTACCCTATTCTATTTCTCCCTTCCCTTTTCTTGCAGTAGAGTCTCTTTCCTTATCTGTTATTGTTATTTTTTGATATTGGCCCATCATAGTTATCTCATACCCATTTCTTCTTTAAGTATAATTCTCATTGTCCTAATAGTGATAAAGTTTTTAAGAGTTATAAGAATAATCTTTAGGTTTAACCTTATTGAATCCCTTATGATTTCTCTTTTCGTTTAACTTTTTAGACTTCTCTTGAGTCTTGAATTTGAAAAATCAGATTTTCTGGTCACCTCTGGTCTTTTCATTTGGAATGCTCGAAAGTTCTCAATTTCAATGTCCATTTTGTCCCTTGAAGGATCACAATCAGTTTTGCTGGTTGTAATTATATTCATTATCGTTCATTGGTGATTTTTAGTTATAATCCTAGCTCTCCTGCTTCTAGAATATCATATTCTAAGACTTCTCATTCTTTAATATAGAAATCCTGTGTAATCTTGAATGTCTCTTTATGACATTTGAGCAAGATATTTGCTTGCATTATTTTCTCCTTGATCTGGGAGCTCTGAAATTTATGTATAATATTCCTGGGAGTTTTCTTTTTGTGATTTCTTTCAGAAGGTGATTGGTAGATTCTTTCAAATTAGAATTTTACTCTTTGGTTTTCAAGTATCAGTACAGTTTTCCTTGACAAATTCTTGAAAATATGATATCTAGGTTCTTTTTTTGATCATGATTTTAAATAGTCCAATAATTCTTACATTTTCTTTCTTTAATCTGTTTTCTAGATCAGTTGCTTTTACAATGAGCTATTTAACATTTTTTTCTATTTTTTTTTTTTTGTTCTTTTCATTGTGATTTATTGAGTCTTCATATCTCATGAAAGTATTTGCTTTCATTTGTCCAGTTCTAATTTATAGGGAATTATTTTCTTCAGTGAGTTTTTGTGCCTTCTTTTTCATTTGACTACTTCTACTTTTTAAGATCTTTTATTCAGTTAATTTTTGTACCTTTGTGTGTGTGTGTTTTTCTTTTACTAAGCTGTTGCCTCTTTTTTCATGATTTATTATTTTTTTCTAATTTTCTTTTTACCTCTCTTATTTGATTTTTAAAATCCTTTTTGAGATATTTTAGGAGTTTGGGGCTGGAGACCACTTATTTTTCTTTGAGACTCCACATGGAGTCATTTTAACATTGTTGTCTTTTTCAGAGTTTATGTTTTAATTCCTTGTCCCCAAAGTAATTTACTATGATCAGGTTTTGTACTACCCCTTTCCTTTTCCCCCACTTTTTTCATGATTTTTAATTTTATATTGAATTTGTGCTCTACTGCTAGGGTGGGAAGGGTATTTTGTCCCAAACTTCTTGTGCTGGGGGTTTGGTATCATCTGCTTGCCTCCTCTAGAGCTGTGAGTCCTCAAACCCTCACCCTTGCTAGGGCCATTAGGTCTTGCCACTGGCCTGCTATTGACTTGCTTGGATGTAACTTGTATTTTAATGTACTACCCTTTTGCCCTAGTGAGATAGAGTTTTTCTGCTGACTTGAATTGCCTTGGCATTGAAAATTGTTTCATCCCATCCCTATGCTGATTACGCCACTCAAAAAGTAATTTTGAGGCCTTATCTTATAATTGTTTGGTGGTGAATTTATGGGAGAGTTCAGGTAAAAATAATGACTGGTTATTAATTTTGGAAGGATATTGTTTATCATATTCAGGAAAATATTTTATTGTTTCTATTGTTTTAGATATTTTAATACAGTTAGCTATGTTTTTTCCCAATAGTATTTTACTTTTACTATTGAAATGCCCAGATGAGAGAAAATACAGGACAGCCAAAATAATGTAAATTTTAGAGTGTTTATTGCTAGCTAGTGACTAAACCCCACCAGAACAAGGGAGTCAGTGTCAAGCAATTTCAGAGACATATTTATAGAATGAAACATAAAAGTTCCCTAATACATTTGTCTTACTAAAGGAATTTCATCCTAGACAGGAGGCAAAAATTATCACACTAAGGGTGCCATTCCCAGACAAATAATAAGACAGTATTTATTTATGTTTATCAAGTTGTCAAGGTCTTAGGTTTTTTTAGGGCAGCACATCTGGGGGTATAAAAATACCATCTACATTAGGGTGTGAAGAACTAGTAACAAACTTCTAACTACAGAGTTTCAATATTATGTTTCTCATGCTCCTGAGAGGTGTCCTTCCACTTCATTATGTAGTTTTTAACATTCATTTTTGTAAAACTTTGTATTTTAAATTTTTTCCCTATCCCTCTCTTATCTCACCCTTCCATAAGATAGCAAGCTGATGTAGGTTAAATATGTGCAGTCTTTTTACATATTTCTGATGTTATACAAGAAAAATCAAACCAAAAAGGGGAAAAAAACATGAGAAAGAAAAAAACAAATGGAAAGTTAAAATACTTTGCTTCCATTCACATTTCAGTTTTCATAGTTCCCTTTTTGGATGTGATTGACATTTTCCATTCCAAATTTATTGGAATTGCTTTGAATCACTGCATTATTCAGAAGAGCCAAGTCCATTACAGTTATCATCATTGTAATGGTATATTCTTTTGGTTCTGCTCTCTTCACTCAGCATCAGTTCATATTGAGCTTTCCAGGCTTTTCTGAAATCAGCCTGCTCATTATTTCTTATAAAACAATAATACTCCATAGCATGCATATACCATAACTTATTCAACCATTCCCCAGTTGATAGGCATCCACTCAATTTCCAAATATTTGCCACCACAGAAAGAACATTTTTGCACATATGGATCCGGGATACAGATCCGGTAGTAAGACTGCTGAATCAAATTGTATGCACAGTTTAATAGCTCTTTGAACATAGTTCCAAATTGCTTTGTAGAATGGTTAGATCAATTCACAACTCCACCACCAATGCATTAATTTTTCAGTTTTCCCACATGCATTCCAAAATTTGTTTTTGTCTCTCCCTGTTATCTTAGGCAATCTGAGAAGTATGAGATAGTTCCTCAATTGTCTTAATTTGCATTTCTTTAATCAATAGTGATTTAGAGTATTTTTTCATATATTTAGAAATGGCTTTAATTTATTCATCTGAAAATTGTCTGTTAATATCCTTTGACCAGTTATCAATGGAGGGATTTTAGAAATGAGGCTTTGGGACAGCTAGCTAACACAGTGGACTAGAGCAGCAGCCCTGAATTCAGGAGGACCCGAGTTCAGATTTGACCTCAAACACTTAACACTTCGTAGCTGTATGACCCTGGACAAGTCACTTAACCCCAATTGCCTCAGCAAAAACAAACAAACAAACAAACAAATAATATATATATATATATATGTGGAAATGAGGCCTTTATCAGAAACTCTGGCTGTAAATTTTTTTCCCCCAAATTGCTGCTTCCTTTCTAATCTTGATTGCATTGGCTTTGTTTGTGTAAAAACTTTAAAATTTAGTGTAATTAAAATTATCCATTTTACATTTCATAATGTTCTCTAGTTCTTCTTTGGCTATAAAATCCTTACTTCTCCACAGATCTGCTTTCCTCATTTACTTGTAGTGTCACCATTTATGTTTAAATCACTAACCTATTTCAGCTTTATCTTGGTAGAAGATGTTAAATGTTAAGTCAGTACATTTTCCAATTTGCTCAGAAATTTTATCATATAGCAAGTTCTTATCCCAGAAGCTGGAGTCATTGGGTTTGTCACACACTCGATTACTGTAGTCATTGATTATTGTGTCTTGTATACCTAACCCATTTCATTGATGCATTACTCTATTTCTTAGTCAGTACCAAATAGTTTTGATGACTACTGCTTTATAATATAGTTTTAGGTTTGGTGTGGGTTAGGTCACCTTCCTTTGCATTTTTTCCCAATTAATTCCCTTTAAATTTTTGATATTTTGTTCTTCCAGATGCATTTTGTTATTATTTTTTCTAGTTCTATAAAGTAATTTTTTGGTAATTTGATTGGTATGGCACTGAGTAAGTAGATTAATTTAGGTAGCATTGTCATTTATATTATGTTAGCTCAGCACACCCATGAGCAATCAGTGTTCTTCCAGTTGCTTAGGTCTAATTTTATTTGTGTGCAAAGTGTTTTGTAATTGTGTTCTTGGCTTTGCCTTGTTAAGTAGACTCCCAAATATTTTATGTTGCTATTTAGAGTTATTTTAAATGGTATTTCTCTTTGTCTCTCTTGCTTTGGGGCTTTGTTGCTAACATGCCAATGATTTATATGAGATCATTTAATATTTTACAACTTTTCTAAAATTGTTAATTGTTTCTAGTAGTTTTTCGATAGATTCTCCAGGATTCTCTAAATATGCCATCATATCTGCAAAGAAGATGGTTTTGTTTCTTTATTATCTCTAACTCCAATTCCTTCAATTTCTTTTTCTTTTCTTATTACTAAAGCTAACATTTCTAATACAATGTTGAATGATAACAATTACATTTAGCTATCTTGTTGAAGTTCTTTTCCATATCTGTTGAAGTAATCATGTGAGGCTCAAATATTTATTTTTAATATGATTCATTACATTTAAATTTTCCATTTTAATTTATATCTGCATGTTCTTAATGTAACTCAATTTTTTAACCTAATGTAACATTTTGGTAGGATTTGTTGAATATTATTTTATTAATATTCATTAGTGATTTTGACCTATAGGTTTTTTTCTTTGTTTTTTTTTGGCTTTCTCTCCTTTGGGAATTAAGATCCTCTTTGCCTCATAGAAAGGAAAATCAGTTTCCAGAAGGCAATAGCAAGGAAAGGATTAAATACATTCTAGGCTTGAGAAAAAGTGATGCTGAGCCACAGGGCAAAATGATGGATTTAGGAAACAACAGGCCAGTGTGTGGTTAGAAGACAATGCATGGTAGAAGTCTTTTGTGAAATAAATCTGGAAAGGGAGGCTAGCTCCAAACTGAGAAAGGTTTTAAATTTATTCTAGAGGCAGTAGGAAATCACTAGCACTTTTTGAGATGGTTCATGGTGTGGTCAGACTCATATTTTAGTAAGATTGTTTTGGTAGCTGTGTACAGAAAGCATTGGAAAGCACAGTTTACTTGCTCCTAATAGTCTGGAAAAGGTTCAGCAGTAGCAAACGGTTTCACTGTGTCTCAGTACTAGAGATACAAAGATACGAGGGCAACAGTCCCACTTAAGGAGTTTGTATTTTATTGCAGTTTTAAGCTTTAATAGGGTAAGACAATCCTGAGACTGTTGAAATACTGTATATATGTATATACAAAGAGAGAAGGGGAGTAGTATTTAATGAACCGTCCTTCAAATTCTACCTTGTAAACATAGTCTGTGTAACATTAGGTTAAGTCACATAATCTCAAAGTCATGCAGTCTCAAGATAAATTGCTGAGAGAGGGCTGTCTTACATTAATAGAAAGTTTCTTTTCTATGAAGTACCTGTCCTAATGAAATCACAACTTCAATTCTTATCCCAGTCCCCTGTTCAAAGGAAATCAATGAGGGCTTGAACTTGTGAATTTTCTAACTAGGTTAAAATGTCCATTAATGCAATTAGTGATGTGGGCCTGGAGCTCAAGAGAGAAAAGATAACACTAAAAGAAGAGAAATGCTAAAAGATTGTAAGATAGAAGTTTCATTTCTATAAATTGGTATGACAGTCAAAATTTTTATTTGTTTGTTTGCCTGAATTATAAGTCATTAAGATAGTGGTGATTAGTACAATATTTAAGGGACAAATTAGAAAAGTCAATAAATAAAAATTTGGAGATACAGAATTTCTATATTTTAGTGGGTATTTTTTGTTTTATGAAGAAAAAAGTGATAGAATCAAGTAAATAAGATGTATTTACTATTCTTTCAAATGACTTAGTTCCTTTTTTATACTGTTGAAGTTATATCATTGCTATTGCTGTTTTTTTTCACTCCTGCAACAAAGATTTTTTTTTTCCACCAGATATTCCACAGTGTGGTGCTGTTGCTCTTTGAGTTTACCTGCACAGCTAGCCCCTTTAGAAAAAAACAAAAAACAAAAAAACCCTGTTTTGTTGGTTTTACTTTTATTATTGCATATAGTTGTTTAATCTTTTATGTTATTGAGTAACTACAAAGTATGTGAAGTTGCTGTAATAATTTAACTTATATATAATTATTTAAGTGCTTTCTATTGATTATGTATAATGTCAGTTTTTATTAATATGCATATATTTTGAAAAATTTTCTTTGACTTCCCCAGTTGTTTTTAGAGTAAATCAAATGTTTTCTTGAAGTATATGAAATAATAATTTGAAAATTCTAACAAATAAAAGTGATACTATAACTAACAATATTCTTGACTTCTGTTTGAGCCTCTTTATGCCTCTTATGTAAATCCCAGCTCTGTATTTCTAGCACATGAAATTCAGCATGTCTGAAACTGAGTTTGTCATTACCAGTACTGAAATAAAAAGCAAGGTTCTCTTGTTTTCCTATTTGTGCAAGGGATATCACTATTTTTTTTTTTCAGACATTCAGGTTAAAAACTTTAGTATCATAGAATTTCGAGTTGAAAGGGGCTTTAGAAGGCTAATTAATCCAGTGTACTCACTTTACAGATTTGACTTAGAGAAGCTAGTCCCAAGTCACCCAAGTAGTGAATGGCAAATTAACTTCTTTGACTTTAAATCCTCCCAACTCTTTTTTGATTTTCAATTGCTTAAATTATTCAGGATGAATTGCTTTAACAGAACATTCTATTTTTTCTGATTTATTCTTATTCTTATTATTTTATTAATCCTTATCGTACTTAGATAATAAATTGATGATCTGACTACAGGTAGACAGCCAACTCAGGTATAACTTGTACATTAATAACAAATTTCTTCCTGTCTTTTAAAACTGGGAATTTATTTTATTTTTTATATTATTATTTTCTCCTCTTTAAATACAGTATCTACTGAGTCTTTTTTCTTTTCTTTTTTCTTATGGCTTTTTACTTACAAGATATACACATGGGTAATTTTTCAGCATTGACAATTGCAAAACCTTTTGTTCCAAATTTTCCCCTCCTTCCCTCAACCCTTCCCCCAAATGGCAGGTTGACCAATACATGTTAAATATGTTAAAGTATAAGTTAAATACAATATATGCATACATATCCAAACAGTTATTTTGCTGTACAAAAAGAATTGGATTTTAAAATAGTGTACAATTAGTCTGTGAAGGAAATCAAAAATGCAGGTGGACAAAAATAGAGGGATTGGGAATTTTATGTAGTGGTTCATAGTCATCTCCCAGAGTTCTTTCGCTGGGTGTAGCTGGTTCAGTTCATTACTGCTCTATTGGAAGTGATTTGGTTCATCTCATTGTTGAAGGGGGCCACGTCCATCAGAATTGATCAACATATATAGTATTGTTGTTGAAGTGTATAATGATCTTCTGGTCCTGCTCATTTCACTCAGCATCAGTTCATGTAAGTCTCTCCAGGCCTTTCTGAAATCATCCTGTTGCTCATTTCTTACAGAACAATAATATTCAATAATATTCATATACCACAATTTATTCAGCCATTCTCCAATTGATGGGCATTCATTCATTGTCCAGTTTCTAGCCACTACAAAGAGGGCTGCCACAAACATTCTTGCACATAATGGTCCCTTTCCCTTCTTTAATATCTCTTTGGGATATAAGCCCTTTACTGAATTTTTTTCAAAGAAAATGTTAATTATATTTAGGTGTGAGGCTTCAGTGTAATCTACAAATCTTTTGCCCCTCTTTTTCTTCCTCTCTTATTCTCTCTTTCCCTTTTTCCTTTTCCTCCTTTTCACCTTTCATTCTCTTTTCATTTCCTCACATATAATACTCTTATAGGCTTCTCAGCTTTATGAAGGAAAAAGATGAGAATGTATTCTTATGTCTCTTCTTTTGAACCATGTTTGTTCTATGTAGTTTTGCTATACTGACTTTTGATTTTGTATGTGTGTATAGTTCTTTTTATTTACATTGTTTTCTTCATTGTGTATATTATTTTTCTGATTGCATTTACTTCACTATACATCATCTCATGTATCTTCTTTCTATACTTCTCTTTATTCATCACATTCATCATTTCTTCTGGCATAATGACATCCCAATCAATGAGCATCTGTTTTTTTCAAGTTCTTTGCTATCCAAAAACTTCTGCTATAAATATTTTGATAAGGATACTTTCTCATTGTCATTCTCTTCTGTACGGTATCTCTCCCCTACCAGTGGAATCTCTAACTCAAAGAATATGGGCATTTTACTAACTTTATTTGCATAATTCCAAATTTGTTTTTCAAATTATTATTCTGCTTTATTAGATAGGGAATTTTTTTTTTTTTACTTTAGTGAATAATGTGTTATTGAGTTCCATTGCTTCTGATTCTCCTTGCCTAAACTAGTCAGTCCATTGATCTACCCTTTTCACTTTCTCTTTAGTTAGTAACAAATAGTTGTGATGACTGGTATTTAATAATATAATTTGAGATTTGGAAGTCCCATTACATTGTCCTTACATCTTTTCATTATTGCCCTTCATGGTCTAGATTCCAAATGAGTTTTGTTATTTTATCATAATTTCCCTTGTATAATTTGATTATTATATGAATTATTATTCATTATTAAATTATTATATGAATTAACTTTGATAGTATTATCATTTTATTTTATTGGCATGGCCCAGCAATTAATACAAAATATTTCTCTAGCAATTTAAGTTGTAACTTAATTATTTCTTAAAGGAGCACTTTGCAATTGAATTCATGCAAGTCTTTTGTATGCTTTACTAGATTGGTCCCCAGATAGTTTATGCATTGTATAATTATTGGAGTGGAATTTGCCTTTTTATTGTTGACTCTTGGATTTTCTTATTGTTATAATATAGAAATTCAGTTGATTTTTGAAGGTTTATTTTTTTTTATCCTGAAACTTTGCTGACGCTATTAATTGACTTGGTATCTTTTCTGATTTCTTAGGATTTTCTCAGTATACCACTGTACTGTCAGTAAATAGTAATACTTTTACATTTTTGTATGTCTTTATATTTTTAATTTCTCTCATTTCTATTAAAAACATTTCCGGTATTATATCAACTAATATTTGGGACGTTAGATATTCTTGTTTTATTCCCATATTTTTGTGAAAATATTTTGCTCTTAGAATATGATGCTTGCTTTTGGTTTTAGAAAGATACTATTAAATGCATATGCATTATAAGTTTGAGCAAAGTTTTTAAAATTTATTCACAAAAGGTGGTTTTAGATTTCAAAAAATATTATTAATTAAACCATTCCCCCAGTGTTGAACAATCTTTGCATCTCTCATATTGATGCAATTTAGTCATGTTTTTGTGCATGTGTACACATTTGTTTATATATGTATGTGTATGCATATATTATATACATATGTATGTGCATTTATATATTTGTGCATTTATATTTATGTATGCATATGTGCTACAGATACTTGTGTGCACATATTTTTATACACACATATACACAAGCATGAATACACATATACATGCATTTATGTATGTTTGTACCGATAGTTATATACATACATGTATACATTTAAATATTTTGTAAGCCAAATACAAAGCTATTAGAACCTAATAGTCACAAAGTATACTATTTTACTTCAAAAATAATATAAGTATTGATAAAATAATTTCATTGTAGTGTTCTCTCATATTCTTTTCTATTCTGTGGTGTTTTTGTATTATAATCAGTAGATATATTACAGTTCTTTTGAATTTTATGTAATTCACATAAGAATTACCTTGTTTCTTTCTGTTTCTTATTTTTAATATTGCATAATAATTTCACTACATTGATATATCAAGTGACACAGGGGAAGAAGCCCTATCTCTGGAAATAGAGAATATATGTTCCAATTGTCCCAAAGATGCACACTATCTGTGTGATTTTGAACAGATCACTTAATGATCTGTAACATGATAGTATTTAACTATGTAGCTTTTTAAGTTCCTCCCAGCTTTTGAGCTATGATTATTTGATTTGTTGGGCCACATTGAAAAAATAAGGCTTTGTTTTCCCCGCTTAAATTATAATATAGCTACAGATTTTTATCTCTTGGTAATAATCAAATGACAAAGCCGAAAGGGATTTATCATGGAAAGAGCATTAGCTTTAAGTTCAATAATCATTTAGCCTCTCTGGGCCACAGTAAAATTAGATGATTTGATTAGATCTCCAAATTCTTCTTAACAAACTAGACCTATGATGTTATGATCCAGTTTAACGTCTTCATTTTACAAATTAGAAATTAGACCCACTTTCCTTTTTCATTAAGAGTCATTTGTGATTATATTTTCAAATTTTCATTTTTTTTTAGAACTTTCTGAGGACTCTTGAGTCACAATCATAGTGTTTATTAGGTCAATAAGAGATCTGAGATGATAATCTTATTACTAGTATTTTATTTTAGAGATTTAGAAAATATGATCTAGGAAACTTTTATGACTTACCCAAGATCACATGACTAGTTAATAACTGAGCTAGGACTATAATCTAGTTTTCTTGACTTCCACCCCATGTTTTTTCACATTTTATCATTATGGAACTCTAGGGGGTAGTTTTGTTTTATGATTCATGCCTGCAAAGTGCTTTCTTTTAAACCCTATAGGCCTTATATATGTACCAGTATTTTCTTCCTTTCTTCATTTATGGTCAGCAAAGTTGGGAACATTATCTTCTTCCCTATTCTTTATCATCCTCTCACATGCCCTCTATCACCATCTTCTCCATTTCTGTCTCACAGAATGGAGTAGCTTTATTCCTAACTGTGTGGGTAAGTGAACCCAAATTAAAATCAGAAACTCTTCGAGTAAGAAAAGCAAAAGGGGGTTTATTATGATTTGGTGAGAAAGAGAACTTTCAACAGACAAGATTTCAGTAAAGGAATGCAAAGTGCAAAACACAAGATTATATTGACCAGAAGTCCCTCACATTTAACCTTTTTTCCCATGGTCTCGGGGAGTTAGGGCTTACATTCTAAACATCGAAATCTATCCCAGAAACAAACAAAAAAATTGCCTTTAAAAGAAATTTTTAAATAAATGCTAATTAAGAGGTGGTGGGAAACAGGAGGGGAATGTTCTATGACAATCAAACACCTGCAGCTTTTTAGCTGTATCTCACTTTGTTATTGCAAGGTCTCAAGTCACAATTATGGTATAGGTAGAAGTCACATTCTTATGAGAGGTCTTCAGTTTATCCCATATATTACCAAAGCTAACCATTCTACTTGTTCAAAGATTCCATTCTGTCCCATCTACTCTTAAGAGCCCACCCCTTTGTTATCCTCATTCTTTCACTTATTTTTAATCTCTTCCTATTGGCTCATTCTCTGGTGCTTACAAACCTGTTCATGTTTAACCCTTTCTGAAACCCATCATTTGATCCTTTTTCACTAACTATGGTCCTTTATCTCTTGTACCCTTTGTAGCTTCTCAAAGAGGCTATTTACAAAATTTATCTCTTTTTTTTTCCTTTCATTCCCTACCTCTTAAAATATGGTTTTGACTTTATAATTCTGTCAAAACTGCTCTCTCCAAAGTTACTTATTTGTCCTTCATTTTTTTTCCCCCTGAGGCAATTGGGGTTAAGTGACTTGCCCAGAGTCACACAGCTAGGAAGTGTTTGAAGCCAGATTTGAACTCAGGTCCTCCTGATCAGGACTGGTGCTCTATCCACTGTATCATCTAGCTGCCCTTGTTCTTCATTCTTGAAGGAGATTTTGATATCACAGGGAGGTGATGCCATGACATGTACTTTGGAGTTAAATGAAGGTGGTAATTGTACAAAGTCTTCAGTCTTACTTTCTCCTCCAGAATAGTGGTGAGATACTCAGATACCTGTAGATGGCTCTCAAAGATGTGGGAGACCTGGGTTTTTTAAGCACTTTCTTTTTTTAAATTAAAAGCCTGGTTTTTACCAAATTTCAATTTGACTGAGGCAATGCCCATTTACTGATTAAGATAAAGAAATGAGGCAAAGAATAGCCTCTTTTATTTAATAAAAATTAAATAAAAACCAGACTCAGAGGGGAATATCCTCAGGCTTTCTGGCCAAAACAGAAACAATTGCTATTCACATTTGTGCTGGGTCTAAAGGGCCCAAACAATGACCAATTAGGGCTTGGCCTGGGACTTATTGTTGGCCAGTCAATGAGAATCAGAGTGATTTGGGTTTTAGGCTGGGTCCTTAAGAAGGAAATGGCATTATGCACAGTGAAAGGAGTTCTCAGGTGGCCTAGGGTACAAATACCATAATGTTTAAAAGGCATTAAACATTGGGCAGAGAGGATAAAATGCAAAGTGGAGATAGTAGTTAATCTTAAATGGGTTTGTCTTCTTTAGCAAAAACCTCTGAGCTTTTTCAATCTTATAAGGGAAGACTTTTATGTTATGAGCCAGAACTTGAAACAAGGTGTTAACTCACTAGAGTTGATAGAAACAATGCTTAGGTAATTGGTTCACACATTAGAGTTCACACCTTTACAGAGCTTAGATAAGCTAGAAGCTTCCAGGAAGAGGAGGAGACTTTGGGAGATGGAGAAAGCAGGGGTCAGTTGAGGAGATTGAGAAGCTAGAGACTGCAGTTGAGCAGATCTGGGGATTTGGAAGAAGAGAGGCTGAAGCTGGCAGAGGCAGAGGCAAAGGACTAGCAACAAGAGCTCTCGGAACCAAGGAAAGCTAACTGGGCTATTTTGGAAGAGACAATAAAGTACTGGATTTTAACTCCTGGCTGCATTTGAAGTGACTATTACTCTGAAATAGTCTGGCTGCCTCCAGAAGCTCCCCAAGAAATCTGCTCCCAAAAAACGATCATATTTTAGAGAAGAGAAGAACATTACATTTTAGCTAACTTACTGGAGTTGATAGAAACAATGCTTAGGTAATTGGCTCACACATTAGAGCTCACACCTTTAAGAGAGTTTCACATTAGAGCTCACACATTAGAGTTCACAAGTCCGGGAGATTCACAAGTTATACCTCCCATAATCCCACTCTCAGAGGAGGAGTCAACCTTTGAGTTTACACCTCTAAAAGAGCATAAAAAGGAGCTGAGTCAGTGGAGTCATTCAGTTCAGGAGATTGACAGAGTGAGAAGTCAGTTGAGGGGACTGAGAAGCCAGGAGTCAGAGTTGAGCTAGAGGCAGAAGCTGGCAAAGGCAAAAGACTAGCAACGAGTGCTCTTGGGACCAAAGAAAGCTAACTGGGCTATTTTGGAAAAGACAGTAAAGAACTACTTTAACAGCTGGCTGCATTTGGGATGACTATTACTTTGAACTGAAACAAAGGTTGCCTCCAGAAGCCCCCCCAAGAAACCTCCTCCCAGAGAACAATTATATTATAGAAAAGAACACCACACTTTTACCCAATTAGTACAGGTTTCAACAAAAACCAAAAGCAGTTTCAAGCCCCTCAGAGGGGGCATATGTGTAAAGTCTGCCAGTCCTACCCTGGGTGTGTACCCCTCCTCCAGATGGGCTTCAGGAGAGGTGGGTTAACAGCCCTTTCAGGATTTACTTGGACACAAAGTAGGCAGATCTGACAGATCTATTTAATTGTTTCTCCTAGCTTGTGAAAATCACAAGGGACTGGAGAGCATTTTTTCCTAAATAAGTGGCTTGGTGTAGGCCAAAGAAAAGTTTCCACTGACTGGCCTCTAGGATTATAAATTGGCCTGAGGGTGTTTGAAACCACCCAGAAGGAGAGAGAATATAGCCCCTTTCTTTAGAAAGGGCTTGTTCCTGGGAGCTACATGAGAGTGTAGGAGTTGGGGAATTAAAGGTGCCATGATCAGGGACAAACAGGCAGCAGCATGGGCAGCTGAATCTGCAGGCCTATTTCCCTTTTCCTGAAGTGAATCCCCTTTCTGGTGTCTTTACAAAACATAACAGAAACCTCTCTAGGTTCATCGACAGCTTGCAATAATTGTAGAATTTCCCCTGCATACTTAATGGGGAATTATTTGTTTATTTTTGCTGTCAAAAGTCCCATTTCTTTCCATATAAAACATGAAAGACATATTTGGAGTCAATATAGATGTTCACTCTCATTCCTTTCCCCAATTCTAAAACTCTGGAGGCAAAATGCTCTGAACCTGTTGAGGGTTAGAACCTCCAATGGTTGGTCTAGGATGAGCTTAGAGGCTTCCCTCATTAGAAGGGCTGTGGCAGCTAGTTCTAAGGCTCACCCCAAAGACACCAAGTTTCTTTGAGAAGTAAGCAAGGGGTCTGGGATAGGGTCCCAGGGACTGAGTTGGGATCCTTAGAACCTGGCCCCACTTTCCATCAATGCACAGTGTAAAAGGCTTTAAGTAGGGCTAAGGCTGGGCCAGAGATTAGTTTAACTTTCAGGGTCTAAAAACCTTGACCTGATCAGGGGCCCCATTTGAGGGATATTGTATCAGGGCCTTGAATAGAATCTAATAGAGGATTGGCAATAACTAAAGCTAAGTATAAAATCCAGTTGTGCCCAGGAAAGTACACAGCTATTTCTTTGAAGAAGGTTCAGGAGTTGATAAGGTTGCCTCTCAGTTGTGAGCAAAAGGGAGGTGGGAGTTAATTCATGACCCAAATACTTAACAGACTTACAATGTGAGCCTTTAAACAAAGAAACTTCATAGCCTTGGGTGGGGAAGAGGGGCTGGAAGTTAGGGGGTTTTATAGCTGCAGCCAGAGAAGCCTCTCAGGTAGGGCTGCAGATTAAGATCTCCTCTATATACTGGATAGCCAGGGCCTGTCCAAATATGTAGGGGTTGTCACAGAAGCCCTGAGCCACCTCCATGTTATGGACATGACTGCCCATGTTAATTGGTGGGGGTTACGTATCCCTGGATTTGCCCCTTCAAGGCAAAAAGAAATTGTGAATCTTTATACAATGGTATGCAGAAGAAAGCATCTTTAAGATCTAAGGTAGAAAACTATTGTCCCCTTGGATACTTGTACTAGGTTCATGACTTCTATTGATCATTTGTTCTGATTATAGAAATGTACTAAAAGGGGATAAAGCAGGAACATGATTATAATAGCATCAAAACAGATTCTTCAGGCTTCAGCCTGAGAGCACATATAAGTACAGGATAAAGCATCCTTAGTTTTGTTTAACAACCAATCATGCAGTAACAATTCCACCTCATAGCCAGACTAAGGAATAATCAGGTGAGAAACAAAGAAACAGAACTGGGAAACTGAGTCAGAAGGATCCCATCTTAAACAGAGGCTAAGATTATCCACCCAACTCTTACACAGATAAAATGTCTATTTATGAAAATAGTTTAGGAAGACATCCCTCTGAGTAACTTATGGCATTTCTCTCGAATGGTAGGTTACTGACTTGATGATGAGGCAATCAAATTCAAAACTCAAAACAATATCAGTTACAATCCCAAGAGATTTTATCTCTAATAGCAAATTTTATTAATTGCAGATTAGGGCTACATACTTTATTTTTAAAAGTTTACCAGGACTTGTACACATAGGAGATTTTGTTTAACATGTTTTATATGTTTAAACTTATCATGGTACAAAGAATCAGTCATTAAACAAGCTTATAGATTCTTAGTAAACACATTCCTTTTTTAGAAACTACACATCCTAAAGAGACTCAGTTCTTAGGACTGATGACTTAGCTTACCCTGATGGTTATGAATTAAGGAGGGGGAGTTGACAGAGATACCAGAGAAGGGGCTGAGCTTGCTGTTGCCCACCCCGATTATTCTTGATGTTTTCATGGGCTGTGCTGTTTGATAGCTCTCCTCACTCTGTGAAGGGGGAAAAGGTGTTGAACACTTCATACTTGGAGGTGAACTAATAAGGCTTTTACCTCATCCCTCTTGTTCCACACAGAGTAATTACTAATTTTAGGTTTAACATGATGACAAGAACTCCAAATAAGTTAGTTAACAATTTTAGATTTTCCTAATAGCCAAGTAGTATTCTCTTAAATAAGTTTCCCTTTTGTTTTAGGAAGAAAACAAGACAATTCTTAAAACTGAAATAGAACAGATTTTAAAATTGACTTAACTTTAGTTAGTGAGATTCCCTACATTCTAAAATTCTGGAACGTTTAAATGTTCCAAACAAACTGAATTGCCCTTTGTTTTTTTTCCAATTCACACAAACCATTTCTCTTTTGTGAGCCAGGAAAAGGGTTAAGGTGCCAGTTTTTACTGACAGGGCCCTCAGAAGCCTGACTTTAGATAACTCAAAAGCAGGCTGTTTGTTGCCAGAATTTTTAAAGTAGTAGAAAATTGCTTTCCTATTTTTTTTAAAGTTCCCAAATTCTTAAATATTTTTTTTTAACACTATCAGTACAAATAGATTACAATTTACATATCCCTTTAGTGGGCTTTAATTAGAGCTCCTTTAAAATTGTTTTTACTATGATATCTCAAATAACAGATTTTATCCTTCTAGTCCTGGAGTGGCCTTAATTAGTTTGATTTGCTTCCAAATTACTTTATACACACATAGAAATAATTTATCTCAACATTGGTATTATATGTTGGTCACACACATTTAAAAACCCATGAAGTTATCAAATATGAAGCAATCATATCCAATAAAGCAGTTAACATTCATATATCATGTTTTCTGCTAATCATTTTTGCAATCATGTGATCTTCACAACAACAATCATTATTATTTCTCTTTACAAATCAGAAAAGTGGACAGAGATAAAGTAATTTGCCATAAATTACACAGCTAATACATTTCTGCAACTGAAACAGAGAATGTTGGACTTACCAATTGCAGAGGCTCACTGGCTTATATCACCTCACACTGCCATGCTAGGTGCTGCCAGAGATACCTAGCTTCTTCCTAGGCAGCTGCTAGACAGAACCTGTTGAAGGCTGGGATGACTGGTACCAGGATCTCCTTTTGATGGTAGTTTCAAGTACCAGGGCTCAGAGAATGCTGACCATGGAGCCTGACCTCACTCCATCCTCCTTCCCCCAAGCTGTGTTGGGGAGACGTTTGGGCAAGGTTATGTGGAATCCCCATGACTATTGCTCTTCCCCTATGTCTATAGGTGAGGCATAATTTAAGTTTCCTTACAGTACTTTAGCATTCTCTTTTCTTAATTTGATATGAGATGAGAAGAGTTAGCAAACAGAGGGACTTGGGCTATCTTGATCTTGTTAGCAATCTGCACAACTGAGATACACTCAGGATCATTCTTGTAATGTGTTCTCTAAAATGCAATGTTCTCTGTTGAGGTTTTCTTGGGGGTCTCTGGGAGCAGCCTTCCTTTCAGTTCAGTAATCACCACAAGTGCAGCCAGGTGTTAAAGTCCAAATCCTTTATTATCTCTTTCAAGGTTTTGTCTCCTTTCCTGGGGCCTGGTTAGCTTTCTTAGAGACCTATCTCTCTCCTTGGTTCCGTGGACGTGAGTTCCTGCCTCCTTCTCTGCCTCTGAATCTCTTGGAATCCAAAGGTTTGTGTTTCAGCCTCCAGCAACCACAAAGGTGGACGATGGAATGAATCTGTCTCAGTGTGCTTGTCTTTGAATCTTTCTCCCTGAGGCTTCTAGCTTATAAGCTCCACACCAAGTACAAACCAATCATTATATTACTAGGAAACCATTATTTGTTGTAGGACTAAATCAGTGCTAAATTAGATTTAACCATTATCTCCTCAATTCCATTTAGTACCTTGTTTCAAGTTCTGGCCCGTAACATCTCCTTGTAGGATTAAATCAATCATACTGAACCTTACTAAATTAGATAACTATTGTCTCTATCAATTCCACTGACGTAGTGCCTTGTAAGAATCCTTTGTTTCAAGTTCAGCCTTCTGGCCCATAACATCTCTACTTTCTTTTGTTTTAGAACATAGGCAGTCATGACCTCCCTGACTTCTCAAGGAGGTGAGAACAACAAAAAAGGAAGTGATCACACCCTCCCTGACATATCAGGAAGGGAGATGAAAACACCAAAGGAAATGGGAAATCAAATCAGATTAGCGGATTTTCATCTGAAAACACCAAAGGAAATGGGAAATCAAATCAGATTAGCGGGTTTCTGAAGGGTCTCACTCTTAAAACAGGTATACATAAATCCATCAATATGGGAGATATTACACATAATTACATAAATTACATAAGCACATAATAACACAGGCTAGTAGTGATATAACAAATAATACTGAACCATGCTAAATTAAATAACTATTGTCTTTATCAATTCCACTGATTTAGTACCTTGTAAGAATGGTTTGTTTCAAGTTCAGAGTTTTGGCCCAACACCTAAAAGAGCAGAAGGGGACTCTGGGCAAGATAGGAGTCAAGGAAGAGTTAGCAAAAAGTTGCTATTTACGTAGTTTGTTTTTTTCTTTTACTTTTCTTTAAGAATGGGGTAAATTCCTGGAATTTTCTCCAATATTTCAGGAATTTTTCTTGCCATATTAAAGTGATTATTGCCAAACTTATTAATCATTGCTCTCAAAACTTTGAGAATCTGCTAAGATGCTATTTTAATTTTAATTAATTAACTGTTTCTGTAGCCTCCACCTAGGCCAGAGCTGAAGTCCACAAGAAAAAGTTAGTTTTTTTTCCTTTTTTAAGGTGGAAATCAAGGATGTTAAGAAATCTTCCCAGCATTCTAACTAGAGCATAGAAGTTTTTTCTGGCTGGTTGCATTTTAAATCTTTCCAGCTAATAAAATCTAGCTCACAGAACAAACATGACACAGACATTCTGCACAGAGACACAGATGCAGACAAAAATGACATGAAATAGCACTGTCCATTTTTGCCAAAAGCTATCCTATAGCCCATTCTCTCCTCTAGCATCCAGGGAAAGTGAAAAGGTGGCAAAATTGTAAGAATTTTCAAGTCTGGGCATCCCCAGTCAAGGAACACTTGTTGAGTGTAGAGCTCATGATGATCCAGACAAGCCTTCTCCCAGTTGCTTGAGGTGTCCTAGCTTTAGGATTGAGGGAGTAAAAAGGAGGGAATAAAGCCAGGGGTGGCCAGACTTTCCCTGTACTGGGCCACCAAATATTGAGGTTGGGAAGGGACCCCAAAAGGTTGGAAGTTGCAGACCAGTGTCCTAAGGTATCTCAAAAGAATATATAGGCTTAAGCCCATATCCAAGTCAAGGATCAAAATTTATTATAATTGTAAAGCCAATTGAAACAGGCTAAGTTCTAAAAGAATTTAGCAAAGGAAATACATTTATCTAGTTCTTTGTGTCACTGAAATACTAATTTTATGGCCTAGAAGTAGAACTGAGGAGTGGTCTCAAGAATTTGGTTTTCACTGATCTGCAGATTATGTATCTGACAGTCAGCAATGTTTGTAGAACTTTTCCAAGACCAGAAGACTTTAGAATAGTTGATAGATTGTTTAGAACAATAGCACTCTATGGTCAGAATGATGAGTTGAAGTCTAGTTTTGGGGGTTCCCGGTTAGGGAACCAAAATGTGATGAGGTTTAGGTTTTGGGGTTCCCTTTAGTAGGGAACCAAACAACAAGGTCTAGATTTAGGGAACCAAAATAAGATTAGGGCTTCTGGTGGTCAGGGAGTTAAATGATAAGGTCTGGTGGCAGGTTCAGGATTCAGGGAACCAAATGGAGAGATTTGGCTCCCCTATACTCCCTTGGGAGCAAGGGTAGGGAGTTTTGGGGAACCCCCTTCTGGTGGCACAGGGACTCTCTGTAAAGGAATTTACAAACCCGAAAACCTAGATTGATAAAAGAGGTTTATTATAGTGATTGGGAAGTAAGTTTAGAAATCCTAACACAGAGGCATAAAGTCTCATAAGGGTGAGGATAAAGAGAGGGTAGCACTGGAAGAGAATAATATTCCAGCGGGCAGAGGCTTCCTTGGCATAGCATGGCATGGCTAGAACCTCTGCAAAGTGAGGATTTTAGATTGGCTCTTTTATAATAGGAGCTTTGGCTACAAGCTGAAGGGGGCTAGTGGGTGGAGTCCCAAGTTGGCTCATCTACAAGCTGGTTTTCAACTTGAGCTGGAATTTGAATAGAATTGAATGAGTTTCTGTAATTCACTAGGTTTGGAATTCTTTTGCTCAGGACTGAATCAACCCCACCTAGATAACAGAATGAAGCTGTTTGTCTTGTTTCCCTTGGGTGGAGTCCCTCACAGTGGTGGAGTTGAAGATTTTCTCTTTCAAGGAGTTTTAGTTTCAGGGTTCCTTCTTCAAGAGGACCTCAGGATCCCTAATATATCTTCTCTAAAGTGGTCTAAAGAAAGACATATTATATTCCTAGGCCAGAAGATTTTTTACAATCATTGATGGATAGATTGTTTGAACAATAGCACTCTTGTAATGCTGGAGAAACTGCGCAAGGCAGAGATTAGAGAACAATTTAATAATTTATTAAATGGAGAGATTTACTAGGACCAAATGGATCCATGTTTGGTCCCAGGGCTGAACTATCATCTCAAAGAATCCAGCTCTGAATATCAGACAGCAGGACTGTTTTATCGGATAACAAGAACAATGACGTAATGGGGGAGGTATGGAGAGGCTCCTGCTATTCTAAAGATGTCTAAAATGGATAGACTTTTATCCTGTCAAACATTAAGAAGGAATGATTATAGCCTAAAGATATAAAACCTTTATCTCATCAAACATTTAAGAGGGAAATGTTATAACCTGAGGCAGAGTAACTAAATAGGATAATTAGGGAAACTGGGTCAGGACATTAAAAGACAATTGTGGCACAATACTCTAAGGTCAGGGGTACTTCATGATCACTGATTTTAAAGCTAGCATTGTTGGAGGTGTGAGAATTGAGGGTGGAGAGATTCCCCTAACAGCAATAGGATCCCTTTGGCCAGTGGCAGATTTTGTGAAAGAATTCACAAAATGTATATAGGCATAAGGTTTGTGGCAAAAAATAGGCTTATTTATGCTAAGAAAATAATTTTCTCCTAACAGGAATTAGTAAAGGTAGATTGACTTGCCTTCAATTTTATTGGGTTTGTCCTGGCCCCAAGCTAAGGAATAGTTTAGCTGAGATTTCCAATTGAATGAGATTACTTATAGGAGTTTCTCTTAAGAATGGGTGTGGCCCTCCCAGAGGCCCGGAAGAGTTTGAGACTCAGGACTACCCTTCCCCCAGGGTTTATATCAGGGCCTTCCTAACTCTTTCCCTGCAGATTAAAGGGGACACAATTTATAACAGGGGTCCCCTCAAAGATTAAAGGGGACACAATTTACATCAGAATCATTGAGAGATTATTAGAACAGAAGTACTTTAAGACTAGGGGACCTTAAAATTATTGCTATATTTTTCCTAGAAACTGTCCCCTATCACAGGGATTTGATATAACTTGAATTTCAGACCGGATCATCAGAGGGTGAGACAGTGGAGCTAAACCTATCTCTATCAGAGCCTTCTGCCTACTTGCCTCAGGGATTAATTCTTTAATTTCTCTGCATCAAAAACACTACTCAGGACCTCATCAGGCCTATATAAGAGATGTTACAAAAATAAAATTGACTAGTCTTAGCAACAGACAGGATTTGGGGTGGATGAGAGAAGTGAGGAATTAAGCATTTAGGGTTATTTATCCAGGTGACTTGGGGGATGGTAGTGCCCTGGACAGTAAATAGGGAGGTCCAGAAGGGAGAAGATTTTTGGGAAAATAGAATTAATTCAGTTTTGAATGTGAATTTAAAATATTTTTTAGGACATTTAGCTTGAAATGTCTAATAGAATTGGTGATGTGAGACTGGAGGTCAGCAGAAATGTTAGGGGCAGATAAATAAATTTGAGAATCTTCAGCATAGAGATGAATTGAATACATGTGAGCTGGTCATATCATCATGTGAAATAGTATAGATAGAGAAGAAAAGACTGGCCTGAGGAGTGATCTAATAGGTAGAAGTGTAAGAAATGCATTTGTTTGATTTCCACAGTTATAAAAATTAAATTGGAGAAAGGAAACAAATTAGAAAATTGAAACTCACTTGGAGGTCAGGGGTGGAAAAGAATGTAAGAAAGGGCCCAAAAGAATTTAAGAATGTAAACTTCTTAGGGACAGGGACTGATGTGAGGTTTGAAATCAATCTTTTATTCTTTGTCCCTAGCTTTCCAGTATTATCTTCTTTTTCTAGAATGGAAGCTTCTGTGGGGGCAGAAAGGCTAGATTGAGTGGGAAACACCCAACTCTGTTAACTATTTGATTGCCTTAGGCTTTCTTACCTTCATTTTTAGAAACCCTAGCCAATGGGGAAAGGAGCTAGGAGTTGAGGAGAGGAGAAAATGTTCTTTGCCTGGATGTGTGTCTCTCCAAAACCACTCTTTATGTGTCAGAGACGGTGCACTCTTTCCCATGAGAACAAAATACATTTTTCCTACACTCATACTCTGACTCTGTTTTAGTGGTCTCTACTATTCCATACAGAAGGAACTGAGAGAATATATATCACTGAGGAGATGGCAATTGCCAGTGTTAGAGCATGCAGAGAGGTCAAAAAGGATGAGGATTGAGAAAAATCCCTTAGATTGGTTTTGTGAAGAACAGTTTTGATTAAATGATGAGGTTGGAAGCCAGATAATTAATAAATTAATTAGAAAATTAATAAAAGAATAGAAAGAAAGAAAGTGAATCTTTCACTCATCTTAAGGAGGTTAGTATCAAAAGGTAGGAGAGATATGAGAAGATAGTGGGGAATGGATGGATGAAAGCAGGATTTTTTTTCTTTAAAAAAAAACTTTTTAAAATTTATTTATTTATTTATTTTAAAGCTTTTTATTTTCACAACATATGCACTGATAATTTTTTAACATTGACCCATGCATAGCCTTGTGTTTCAGATTTTCCCTTCTTTCTCCCCACCCCCTCCCTTAGATGGCAAGCAATCCAATATATGTTATCCATGAAAAACATTTCTTTTTAATACACATTGCTTTATAAATCATGTTGGGAGAGAAAAAGTAGAGTAAAAGAAAAAACCACAGAAAAAAAGAAATGAACATAGCATGTGTTGAATTACATTCAATCTCTATAGTTCTTTTTTCTGGATGCAGATGGTATTTTCTATCCAGTCTGTTGGGATTGTTTTGGATCTCTGAACCACTGAGAAGAACCAAGCCTTGCATAGTTAACCATCACACATTCTTACTGTTATTATGTACAATATATTCCTGGTTCTGCTTGTTTCACTCACCATCAATTCGTATAACTCTTTTCAGGCCTTTCTAAAATCAGCTTGTTCATCATTTTTTATAGAACAATAATATTCCATTATTTTCATATACCACAATTTATTCAGCCATTTCCCAATTAATGGACATTTACTCATTTTCCATCTTTTTGTTACCACAAAGAGAGCAGCTATAAACATTTTTGCACATCTTAATCCTTTCCTCTTCTTTATAATTTCCTTGGGATACAGACCCATTAGTAGCACTGCTGGGTCAAAAGGTATATGTACAGTTTTATAGCCCTTTAGACATACCAGATTGACTTCAGAATGTTTGGATCATTTTACAACTCCACTAACAATGCATTAGTGTCTTAGTTTTCCCATATCCCCTCCAACATTTATCATTAGCTTTTTCTGTCATCTTAGCTACTTGGAGAGGTGTGATGTGATACCTCAAAGTTGTTTTAATTTGCATCTCTCTAATCAATAATGCTTTAGAGCATTTTCCCATATGACTATTGAAGGCTTTAATTTCATCATCTGCAGATTGTCTGTTCATATCCTTTGACCATTTATCAGCTGGGGAGTGACTTGTATTCTTATAAATTTCTGTATATATTTTAGAAATGAGAGCTTTATCAGAAACACTGATTGTAAAGATATTTTCCCAGTTTTGTACTTCCTTTTTAATCTTGTTTCTGTTGGTTGAAGGGAAGATTTTTTTGAAGTTAATGGCTATGTTTAGAATCAGGAAGAATGCACTTAGTTAATAGAGAGCTTGAATATAAGTGAGAGAGTAGTGATAATTGAGCGACCAATTTGCTGAAGACAAAATGGAATGGAATAAGTTGAGAGGTTTAGATTTAGCAAAGAAAAGGACCACCTTTTCGTATGCAATAAAGATGAAGGAGGAGATAGTGACAGAAGGCATCTGTGCAGTGTATGATGAGGAGGAAGAGTTCCTGGCAAATGACTTCAATTTTTTCAGTAAAATATGAAGCAAAATTCTCTGCTGAGTTAGTTGTGAAGGAGGAGCTGTGGGAAATTTACAGAATGAAAAAGTTTGAATGGACCAATGTGATAAATGGAATAATAACTTAATTAGAGTTTGTAGAAAGATTGCCTTGCAGCAATGAGGTCCCACTTGAATTTATGTAACATAGTCTGGCAGTTACATGATTTTTTTCTACATGCACACATGTGTAGGAACAAAGACATCATATAGTTTGAGTGATTCAAGGCTGAAACTCAACCAGGCAAGATCAGCAATATGACAAGGGAATAAGGAATTCAAGAAAGGAAGGCAGTCAGTAGAGAGATGAACTGCTTTCATGAGGGTTCAAGATGATGAATAGAGACGAGAGTGTATGTAACTAGTGCCCAGCAGTAATCTGGGAGAGAATTGAGAGATCGAAAGATTGGAGATGTTAATATTAAATAACAACTGAATTTGGAGTTGTGAGGCAGGGGGAGAGGTGTCATGACTTGATTGTGACAAGATAAAAGGATTCAAAGTTCGAAGGCATTGAAATGTGGAGTGCTTTTTGTTGAAGGCAAGATTGAAGGTATGACCATCATTATTATTATTGTTTGTGGCTGAGTTGAGGTGGAAGAATAGAACATGAGAAATTAGTAATTTGAGGAATTGTAAAGTTAGTGTTTGAGAGAATATATATGTTGAAGTTCCCTAGTGGGAGAGTAGGAGTCAAGAAAGAGAAAGACTGAGCCTGGCATCGAACTCATTGAGGAAAAAGGGTAGTAGTTACCAAAATGTTGATTGATTGGCAGATATTAATTAAGTGAACCTCTAAGGAGTAAAGGTTACTGAATCCCAGAGATAAGGGATGGAACTGGAAAGTGGCAGTGGAAATCAAATGGAAGGGAATGAATGAAAGAATAGGCATTACTAAAAAGGGTAGCCAGGAAGCTAGGTATTTGAGTGGGAGCCAAAAGACAGTGAACAAGGAAAAAATTTATTTTGTTGCCCATGGACCAGGCATTCCAGAATCCATAATGGAAGGTTTAAGTGGAGTGGAAAGTTAAGGTTCTAGAGCAAGGGGAGAGCTTAAGGGGAATACAATATAAGATTAGATAGTATAGGGTGAGGAAAGTGGTATGAATGGTGATTGGTGAATGTTGAGAATGACTGAAATGGAACAGTATGACCTGAGGGAAGATTATTAATAAAGAAAGATTTTATAAAGATTTTTCAATGTCCATAATAGGATTTTGGCTTCAAGCAGCACTTCATTTTTCCTGATACTGCTCTTATGGTATTACTCCATAGAATGCTAAAGCTTTGAACTCATCCTATTATCTATCCCTCATTCTGCTTTTCTCCTCTTTAACCATACTTACTCATGTATTCGCAATTCATATTGGTCTCTTTAGACACTCCATATTTTCTTCTTCCTTGGAATCTTTTGTTTTTCAATAATTCACAAGTTTCTTTTTTAAAAATTTCAATATGATTATATTTTCCCATCTTGACATGTAAAGATAGACATTCATTTTTGTAAGATTTTGAGTTCCAATTATTTTTTTCCCTCTCTCCTCATCTCCCCCTTTCCCAGGATAGCAAGCAGTCTTTTATAGGTTACACATGTACAATGACTTAAAACATTCCTATATTAGTCGTGTTGTGAAAGAAAAATCAAAAGAAAGGGGAAAATGAGGAAACAGCAAACAAAAAAAGGTGAAAATAGTATGTTTTGATCCACATTCAGTCTTCATAGTTCACTCTCTGGATGTGGAAGGCATTTCCTTTCCCACGTCTTTTGGAATTATCTTGGATCACTATATTGCTGAAAAGAGCTAAGTCTGTCATACTTGATCATCAAATAATCTTAGTGTTATGGTGTGTAATGTTTTCCTAGTTCTGCTCACTTCACTCAGCATCAGTGAATGTAAGTTTTTCCAAGCTATTCTGAAATCAACCTGTTCATTTATTATAGAACAATCATATTCCATTATATTCATATACCATAACTTATACAGCCATTCCCAATTGATAGGCATACATTCAATTTCCAAATCCTTATTACCACAAAAAAAGCTGCTACAAACATTATGTTAATTTAGTTCTACATTATATCATATCAAATCTAAGACATTTAACTCCTTGAATTAAGCTTTTTGATAATCTAATTTAATACTTTTAATTTATATATTTGTGTCTAGACATAGGTGAAGCGATTATTATAATTCTTTCTGCATATTTTCTTTTGTGAATTACTGGGCTTATCCATTAATATCCTTTTTTTCTGCATCTCATTTGCTTCTATTTTTCACTATCAGTTATTCACTGTTCAAATTTGTTTTTTCTGAGCCTTCTTCCTTCAGTTGTTAATAGTGTTCAAAACAGCATCTGTTCCCCTTAAAGGCATTTCTTGTCCAGAAGTTTGGGATATTTATAATAAGAGTCATTGGAAGTGTATAGTTGTGTTGATATTTAACTAGCCTTTGTGGGTTCTCCATTATATCCAAAAACAAGCAATGAGAAGATAACATTATTCTTCATGGTCCATGTCCTTATGGACACTCTAATACTGTTTAGCTATCACAGCTTTTCTCTTTTTCTTTTGAGTAATATTGAAAGCATTTTAGGTATTGGCATTTGTCTTATTATTTTCTCTTCTAAGAACCCCTTAGTGGAATGTCATTCTAGCAGAGACTTAAGTTAATAATAATTATCTTTGTGATGGAAATAATTTTTTAGTCTTTGGTATATTTTATCATTTTAGAATGTTTTACTTATGTATTAAGGTCCTTTCTTCAGTCTTCTTCCATTATTTCATTTGAATATTTGAGTAATGGAAAAAAGGTAAAAAGGAATGTATTTAAAAAAAAAATTTAGGCTATTGTGTAATAAAATTATAGGGAACAATAGTATATGACACAATGTTAATATGTTTAAATCATATTGGAAAATGTTTCCCAAATGTTAAAATAGTTAACTGTAATACTATATTTTCTCAATTGGCAGGCCGAAGCTCAATTCCAGAATTCTTTCGAATTATGAATAGACAGTTTACAGAGAGAGAATGGAAGACAATCAAAGCCTTTGAAGATGAATGGACCCAGCTGGATACATTTTATAGGCATTGGGTATGTTTTTATTCTGAATTTGATAATCAAAATTTATGTAGTAGAGACTCATTATTTTAGATAAAAACTGGAAGCAAAAGTATTTCAGGTTATCAGAAGTTCAATGTTACTTGCTTTAAATGGATTATCAGTTACAGTTTTGAAATTATTATTTTATATAGTATTTAATGATAATGGAATTTGGTATCACAACATTTGATCTGTATTTTGTTGAAGAATGAATATTTCGCATTATTAAAGACATAAAACATGGTATATTGTATGTTACCATTTTTAAATAACTTTTTTTTCATGAGTCATATGAATGAGATCTAGAACATATTTAACTCTCTGCTTTCTATTAGATCAGGAAAACACTTTGTTGCAATATTGTATTTAGGAAATAGTCATATGAAGTCTTAGAACCAATTATGTTTGGTTTTTAATTGTTTGAAATAGCAGTTTGACTGCCACTTGCTTTAACATCAATTTTTTTTATATTTTAGGCACTAAAAGAAAGCTTCTTAAAAGCTATTGGGGTTGGAATAGGATTTAAACTACAGAGAATCGAGTTTAATATATCTCCTCTGCATCTGGAAGTAGGCAAAGTATATAGAGAAACAAATATGCTACTTGATGGAGAAGAAGAAGAATGGACTTTTGAGGTAAGGAAATCAGATTATTTTTCTCAATTTTTTTCTCAACTTTCATATTCTTATTATGCACACATAAATTTGAATTGCCCTATGTATTTTGAATATTACACTTCACTTTCTGAAAATAACCACTGTACAACTTCTGGAAGTTTATACTTAAGTACTTTCACTGCCATCACTGTATTCTTAATCTCTTTCAGTCTGTTTTTTTTCTGCTTTCTCACTCCACTTAAATCACTCATACTCCGTTAATCCAACACCCTCAGTGACTCCCCAAACAAATTGTACTATTTTTTTCCCCCTAAACTGTTCCTAGGATATGGAATGTGCTATGAGTTTTGATTTACTGATTGAATATTAATCCTAAAATAGTTTAGGGTTTTTCATCTGCCTAGATTGCCCTTATCTGTGCCAGTCCCTACTTCACAGTCTATGCTTATCAGAATTCTAAGTGTCCTACAAGATCTAGATCAAATGTCATCTTTTACATGAAGACTTTCCTTATGACTATAGTCGTTTGTTATTTTTATCCCCCTTAATTATTTTTGAACATTTTGTATGATTACCTTGAAAGACAATTTTCAATCTCTATATTGGTTTTATCTTTTCCCTTACTAAATTGTAGTCATCAATTAATGTAGAAGCCATAACTTTGTCTTTTTTATCCTCTAGAGGTTGGTTCCTTTCATAAATTAGTTGTTAATGAAATGTTTGTTATGATATAAATCATGATAAACTGAAGCCAAGAGTTTCATGCATGATCCTTTTATTGACAAAGTACTGATTTGCTATTAAACAGGGTCTCAGGCACCTCTGAAAAGCTAACACGCCAAATTAGAGCTCTCTTGAGCATCCAGAATAAAAGACAGCATCATAGATGGGAAAATAACACGATTGGTTACAGAGTCTGTAGCAATATAGGTATGAGGAAAAATGCAGCTGGCTGGAAATTATGAATGGGAGGCTAGTAATAATCCCTCTATCTATCCTATCATCCTATTGTAAGAAGTGTTTTCATTGTTTGAGTCCATCTGCAAGAATAGTTTAGTGAAAATGGAGGAAATTACCTTGAATATGCCTGAATTCCTCAAGGATAACAGATTTCCTTGAGGCAAAAGTAGAATAGAACTTAACTCAGAAACTGAGTGATTTACAAGAAAGTTGGTTTTCCAAACCTTAACACTGAGGTAAATGAAACAAGACTTTAGGCAGTTAAGAAAATGTTGATAGTGATACAGAATAAAATCAATAACAAAATAGAATCAATTTGATTTTCCTAATTTTTAGAAGCAAAAGATTGATGTTGAAGATGATGTCAAAAATATATATTATCCAAAAATGTTGGCATAGTAAAGACTCTTTATAATGAACAATTTGTTGTCAAACCAATTACATCTTCAACCAATATGAATAATAAATATCAGGGAAAATGTGCTCACTGGCAGTTTATTTCTTGGAGAAATATATATTCAGGTTCTGATTGTTAGTAATTTCATTTAGAATATGTTAAATTTGTCTCACATCATAAAAGTAGAATTTAGTTTTCAGAAAAGACCTTAGAAAGGAGTTTTACACGTAGATTAAAATCTCATCTTTGTTATCTAAAACCGTAGTAAAATATATATATATATATATATTTACAATGGCACTAATTTTTTTTTTTTTTTTTTTTTTTTTTTTTGTCTGAGACAATTGGAGTAAAGTGACTTGTCCAGGGTCACACAGGTAGGAAGTGTTAAGTGTATGAGGTCAGATTTGCTCAGGTCTTCTTGACTTCAGGACTGGTGCTCTATGCACTGCATCAACCTACCTGCCCCATTGGCATTAATTTTTAAATGTTTTTATGCCACAATCTCCTGAGGAAGAATGTTTGTTTTCCATGCTTCATCTTATATTGTTTTCTGTATCTCAAGGTCAGGGAAGTTCATTGAAAGAGGAAGTTCACACTTTTTAAAGTTCACACTTCTCTTCCTATTGTAATTCTCCAAGTACTTATTTAGATATTTTTATGAATCTGAGATCTCTTTAGTGTAATTTCCTTCTCCACTATTGCAGATGGCAACTCATATTAAAAGTTCTCATCTGATGTCCTTCTATAAATCGTCTGAACAGAATATATATACTATACTTGAGGGTTTACTCTAAGTGTATATAAATATGAGAAATCAGTCATTAAGCTTTTCTCTCTTTACATATCCTTTACGTCTCCTTGATTGCTAGTCACTTTGATGATTTTATATTACTCCTTATATGTAAGTAATTGTTTTTTCATATTTAATATTTTTATTTTCCCAAGTTATATGAAAAAGTTTTTAAAATTTCTAGATTCTCTCCCTCCTCATTAAAAAGGCACATCTGAAGTTATTATGTAAGTAATCTTTAGAGATTTTATTCAACCTATGTAATTGGATAATTTGCAATTTTAATTCTTCTAATATTTTAGAGTTTCATAATTTACAACCACATTGCATTATTGGGAGAACAATAATGATAAAATATAAGTTTGGAGTGGGTCTATGACTTTTCAAATGTGACTTAACTACTCAGTTCTTCCTATTAAATTCTGAGCATAAGAGAGTGTCCTGCAGAGCCTGTTGAACATGAGTAACTAAATCAATTGTCCTTTTAACTGTGTATCATAATTTGCACAATATGCATTTTTCAACTACTTGCTTTTTTCTTTATGCATTGCTAGGCAGATCTTTTTTGAGTGTTTGTTCATCTGTTATAGGAACATGAGATATATCATTTTCCAGAGGTTGACTAGTATAGTTAAAACACCATCATCTGTAAATGAGAATATGTCATTATCTTTAAACCAGCCTTCCATTTGAGATTGCATAGGATTTTATCCATAACAGTGCTGAGCACCTTTAGGAAATATATATATCTTTTTGTTTTATGACTTGGTATAATTAAAAAATTATTGAACAAAATTTTCTCTTACTATCTTAGGTTCTCAGTATATGCATTCAAGACTTCTTGTTAGAGAAGAGTAAGTTAGGCTTTGTTTTATTTTACCTAGTCCAATAAAATTGAACACATTTATTAATCATCCATTCTGTATAAAGCATAATGTCACATTCTGGGTGTAGTGAAAAAGAAAAATGCCATTGACAGTGTCTGAAATATAACTGGCAGTGAGAAGGAAAAAAAAGAAAGGAAGAGAAGAAAAATGTTTTAAGTGGGTTTTTATTCAAGACAATAGTCAGGCAACAGCTAAGTTCAGCTGTTTTAATTAAGCTATTTATAGAAATATGCTAATTGAAGGCTAAAAACACTTGAAAAAGTAGTTCTAAATAACTAAGGAAAGGAAGCACACTGTATAAAAGAGATTTGCCTATAAGTTCTTTGTAACAGTACCTGGTATAGTGAAAAGGCTTATTATTAGCAAATTGCTGACCATGGTAAAGTATTCATGAGAATCAACAGTTAAGAGTTAAAGAATTGACAGTCTATTTAGCTAGGAATTGAAGATGAATAATAATCTTGGCCATATTTTGCTCTTTATGTTTTTGCTGATGACTATGTCCACAAAAACACCTATTAGTCTTCATATTGGGAGATGATATTTGTAAAGTGTATTACAAACCTGAAAGTGCTATATAAATTGTTAATAGTATTATGCTAAATGCTAAATGCTTTGGTGGAAAGGCTGGGGATGCATCTTTATCCTTTAGGTTAGCAAAAATGGAATATTCTTGAAATAATGCAAGAAATACTTAAAAAACAAAAGAAAAAGAATTTAGAAAGCTATAAAAATTTATGTTGTCATGTTGGATTCCAGGAATTTGAATCTTTGAAGATGTCTTATTTTTTTAGGGCTAATTAGGACAAAGAGATATAAGAATCAGAATAGTTATAGAACTATTATGTACTTGGGATTACGTGATTGGTGTTTAGTGTTATATAAGATGAATTAACAGTCAGTAAAGATTTATTAAGGATTCTGTTTTAGGCATTGGAGATTAAAATAAAAAAGAAAACTTATTCATAAGAAGTTTACATTGATTTTGGTTGTTAAAGTGAGTATGATATTCCATCAGTGTACTCTATGGACTGAGTGGTGTATTATTCTGTCAAGTGATTATGTAATAAAGTGTCTGAGTTTCTCTATTTCTGGAGTTACTATGGGGAGGTGTAGAGGGAAAAAAAAGAGTAGTAGGGGGAAGATGGGATGACAAGAGCTTTTTATAATAGGATTGTGTGTATGTGTACATAATTTTCTATATAATACTTTAAACAGAAAAAATATTTCAGAATTGGAGTGTTCTCACAGGACATTTTTATAATGTTTACATCATATGAAACGCTTTTCCAGACCACCTCGAAGATCTGAAATAGCTTTGAGAAAATATTGCATTCTTACTCTTCTGTCCCCAGCATATCTTAAATATGCATCTCCTATTTCTTGAATTTCCAGAAATTTTCCATTACTTACCAGAAAAATGAATTTAGAGCTTTAAAAACACCACTCTATAAGAAAATACCATGCAAACCTTAAAGTACAGTATAAATATGAATTATGAACAGATGAAATATTATATCTAAAGGAACCCTCTACATTTTCCACAAGCTATTGATGGAATTTCATTTATAGTAAAAATGCTTTTAAGATTTGCCTTTAGGTGGAAAGGGGATCTTAAAAAGGAGTCTTAAAATGAATGGCAACTACATCATCCATGAGGGAAAAGTATAAAAATGGAATGTTTGTTCTCCTGAAATTATTTTTAAAGTTATATCTTCATATTAAAGTTAGTTTTGTTCAATAAAGATTGTTTGTCCTCATCACAGTTTCATATTTTTAGTAATGATGAATATTAGATAGCTATATTTTTGCATCTGAAATATATTTTAAAAGATAATTTGGACACAAATCTTAATCATCATCTTCAAAAAAATAAAATAACCTTGCTGCCTGCAAGACTAGTTGAGGTGTTTAGCAAAGTAAGTAAGATTATTTTAGGTCAATTTCAGTTTCAGTTTTAGCATCTACAACTTTTTATGGGCATAAAATCACCCAATTGGAAGAAGAGACCTTTGAAAATATAGGTCTTCAAAATGTTTGTGACAGCCCTGTTTGTAGTGGCTAGAAGCTGGAAAATGAATGGATGCCCATCAATTGGAGAATGGTTGAGTAAATTGTGGTATATGAATGTTATGGAATATTATTGTTCTGTAAGAAATAACCAGCAGGATGAATACAGAGAGGACTGGCGAGACTTACATGAACTGATGCTAAGTGAAACGAGCAGAACCAGGAGATCATTATATACCTCAACAATGGTACTGTATGAGGATGTATTCTGATGGAAGTGATCTCTTCGATAAAGAGAGCTAATTCAGTTTCAATTGATCAAGGATGGACAGAAGCAGCTACACCCAAACAAAGAACACTGGGAAATGAATATAAACTGCTCGCATTTTTGTTTTTCTTCCCGGGTTATTTTTACCTTCTGAATCCAATTCTCCCTGTGCAACAAGAGAACTGTTTGGTTCTGCACACACATATTGTATCTAGGTTATACTGTGACATATTTAACATGTATAGGACTGCTTGCCATCTGGGGGAGGGGGTTGAGGAGGGAGGGGAAAAATCGGAACAGAAGAGAGTATAAGGGATAACGTTGTAAAAAATTACCCTGGCATGGGTTCTGTCAATAAAAAGTTATCTAAAAAAAAAAAAAAACCAAAACATATTTAACATGTATTGGTCATCCTGCCATCTAGGAGGGGGATGAGGGAAGGAGGGGAAAAATTGGAACAAAAGGTTTGGCAATTGTCAATGCTGTAAAATTACTCATGCATATAACTTGTAAATAAAGAGATATAATAAAAAAAATAATAAAAAGACATATACAATTGTAAAAAAAAAAAAAAGAAAATATAGGCCTTAATGTTTTTCATTTCAACCTTTTGTACAGTGACAGTGGGAATGTATAGTAGCAGTTAACACTGGAAAATTGCAACTTGTAACAAAGTAGAATATGACCTCCTTGGGTTAATAACAGTCATTGAATAATATCCTCTCTGCTTTTGCTCTTTAAAATTTCATCATGCCTCTGACAAGATGAAATTGATTTTGGACATCAAAATATAATTGTGTCTTAGCTCTCAATGGAGATAAGAAAACTATATGAATTGGATGAGGTATTTTCAGTACACATAGTGAAGATAAGCTGGAAATTATTTTAAACAATTACTTTAGATAAAATATATAGTAGATATGGTTTGAATAATTCTGCAATAATTATGGTTAGGAATAATTCTTATTCCTAGCAAAAACAAATCTTTCTTTCATTACATTTTTTTAAAACAATGTTTTAGTTAAAATTTTTGAAAGATTGCTTGTCTTATTCCAAATTTTCTAAAACCAATTTTTTTTTCAGAAATACCTCATATTTATTCTCAGTTCAAAAGATACTCTAGCAGCAATAATTATCATACAACATTTAGACAATTTATTTAATATTAATTATTAATTATACAACCACATTTGAAAGCATTTGCCTTTTTTTGTTTGTTGATGCCTACATATGAACTAGGCATATGAAAACTCAACTTTGTGCATATCTCTCAATTTGAACAATTATTGCTTTTCATTTATAGAGATAATTTTTATTTTTAGTATAGTCTATCCTGACCTTTTAAACAGTAAAACTAAATAGTTAATTTGTAGCCTTTTATGAACTTTTACTTTTTGTTGTCATAGTACATGATAATTTTCAATTTTGTTTAAAAACATACAGCCATATAATTTTCCTTATTAAGCCTCTTTCCCTTTGTTTCTTATTTCCTGATATTATTAGATGGTAAAAGAGAAGAAAATATTAAATGAAAAGAAGGAAGATGAAGCATAAAAAGTCTTTGTACTTTTTAAAACAATATTTTTTTATTTAAAATGAAAGTTTTATAGAGGAATGCTTTAGCAAAAGGTTTTTAAATTGAAAGTTCTATTTCATTTTTAGCAATCTTCTTTCGTTATTCATAGTCTTTTCCTCTTACAATCTTAACATCTGCTGCTTTTAATTTAAGCCCTTTGTTTTTCAGTATAATGTGTAGAAATTTTAAATATTCTGAAAACGGCACAATTTTGAATTTCCATTTTGTCTACATATTGTAGTATGCTTTGCCATAGTTAAATGAGTTACAGTGATCAGTAATAATATTATTAGTATAGTACAGTATAGTATACTATTAAAAAATATATATTTATACAACTTTAAATCTGCAATAAGATGTATTTATTTGCCTTTTCTAGGAAAGCAGATTGGATGACTACCATCATATTGCAGTTGCTCTTAAGAAACCAGATGGATTAAGACCACAGAATTCACAAGTAAGATATTAAATTCTTTTTTTACACAACTTTAAACAGCATCAGTTAGCATTAATTTTTGTTCTGTTATGGAACAAATAATTGGTTTCTATCAAGTTGAGTATATAATTTACAATTAAAGATTTTTTTCCATTAAGTTTCATTCTCAATGCTTCTGATCAACTTGAATCAAGATTTTAAGTAGAATATTTATTAAGTAATACATATTTGAATATATGTAGTTTATTGCTTTAAATACTAATTAATCTATTAGAGTGACTACCATTTTAATACCTATAGATGTGGATCCTAATCTAGTGGCTTGGCTGTTTTGATCATAATAGCCATTTAATAGAAACTGGGTGGAGAGTAGCCAAATGTAATATTGAGTAGAAATAATAAAATATTTATTGGGAATGTGGGAATGCAAGTTCTGAAATTATTATAAATATTAATTATTAGTACTATATTAAATGCAATGAAGACTTAGGACTATTGATATAATGCAGTTATGGAACTAAGTTTCCCAGCTACTGTTTTCCATTCCATTACTAATTTTCTTAGTACTCTTCAATCCATCTCATTAAACAAACATGTCCTTTGCACTTTTGGCATTCAAGTGCTACATGTACAATAATGAAAAATGATATAATCCATGCCTTCAAGAAGTTTATAATCTTTTTAACAAGGGAAGAGGGAGAAAGAGTGGGATAAGATGGACAATGTCCAATAACAAAGTAGCATTGTCATCATAGTAAAAGTTATCACATGAGAAATTTTCTCCTAGAGATGCCTTAATTTGAGCATCCTGTTTCTCTCAATTTTTAAACTTTGACTCTATATTCACTGCATAGTAAAGTAAGGCCATCTGGAATTCCATTTGTTAGGTCTGTGTCTCAGAGATTTCTAAGATAAATGTTCAGGAAATTGGATAAATAATTTCTTAAAAGAAGCATTTCCTCTCTTTTTGTAATTAAATGAATTTTGTTGCCTTATCTTCACATTTGGTATTTTTTATTTTTGATATATAATAATTCTTGAAGTTCTACTACAGTCTCAATATATGAAGTTGAATTTAATGTTTTCAGCTTCTGATTTTGTCTTGTTATTTCTTAATCATAAAATAGATTTTAAGATAGCATGGAATTAAATAATATTGCATAAACATCTTTATATTTTTAGGTTTTTTCTCAAGACCATCCTGAGCTAAATATGCCACAGTTCACTTTTTTGACATTTGAAGATTTGGTAGCATCTGTTATTCCTTTGACACCAGAAGATCCTTCTTATTGGGACAACTTTTGCTCCAAACAAGAGGAGCCACTTCGAAATAGCACAAGTTTATGATAATGCTCAAGAAACAAAAATGAAAATGAAGATTTTTTAAAATCTCAAGATCACCAGAAAATAGATAATTAAAGAACTCAAATGGCATTTCACACAGTTGGACCAAGTTTTCAGAGGTATAAAGGGAGCCATGAATGTAATTGTGATGTAGAAATAGATTTTTGATATTACTAATATCAGAATGGGGTAGTAATTTGAATTCAGTGCTGCAACTAAATGAGTTTGTATAATTGTTTAAAATAGGTTACTTTGGTCAATAAGCAAGTATTCATTAAGTACCAATTATGTGTCAGAGTGCTTTCTGCTAGTGATGGAAAGAAGGAAAAGAAATTGTCCTATTTTCTACTGGAACAAATAAAAAATTTTACTCTTTTTGTAAATGATGTCATTATTTGCTGTTAAGCATCCTTTTATTAATTACCATGCAAAGGATATAGAATAGCAAAATAATTTTCATAGTAAAAGAGGTGTTGACAATCTTTCATATATTCCTAAGAGAATTTCTTGATACATCTGCTCCTTTGATCATGGTATTTTTCATTCTTTAGTACTTAACCTTGCAAGATTGTTATGCGGTTAAATAAAATATTGTATGTAAAGTTTCAAATACTTCAAAGTATTGCTTTCTTGCCGGTTATTATTAGTTTATGTTAGCTACCTCTACTTTTTTTCTGGTTTTTATTATTTTAAGTTGCATTTTTCTAATTCTTGATGATTTTGAAATTTTTTTCAGATGACTTTTGATAAGTTTGCATTTTTTGTTTTGTAAATTGTTCATATCCTTATAGGGAATTGTAATGGCATTTAATAAAAGTTTAAGCTGAAGTAGGTCTCTGAGAAAGGTAATAATTATTAGCAGGGGTATGCTACCTGTCAATAATTGGGTCCTTCATTTATGCCAGAGACCCAAAGGAAAAGAACAATTTCCATTTTATAGAGTTTTGGGGAATACAGAACAAAGAATAGAGCAGAGTAGATACTGCCATGGGTTTAAGAGCACCACGATTAGTCACAGAAGGAAGGTGCAGGGAACAGCATGATTTAGTGGAAGTTTGGTAATGAGGACTAGCAGTAATTCCCCTTCTCTTCTGAATGTAAGAAGTGCTCATTGTTTGAGTCCAGATGCAAGATAGCAGCCCATATTTTTGGACAGCAAACCAAACATTCTTGCAGGATAGGATAGCTTGGTGGAGTAAAGATATCAGGCCTGATTACCTTTCTTTCACACACATTCCCCAAGGTTTCCTTGACACTAGAAGAACTGGATTTTAAAACTTAATTCATTGCAAGCCAACTGAACTCAGAACTAAGTTTAGAGACAAAGAACCATGACTTAAACAGTTATAGGACAAAAACTTTTATAGGACAAAATTATAAATCTGATCGGTAAGAAAATAATACATGATCAGTCTTTATCTTCTCAAGACAATGGCTTTTAATTTTAAAAATTGTCTATTGTCTTTTGATAACACATTTTTATCAGAGATCTTTAATGCAAGTTTTTTTCTTCCCCAAACTGTTTTTATACCTTCATTGATTCTATTTGTGCAAAAAGTTTCACATTTTGTATTATCTTCATCACCTCTCTATGTATGATTTTTTTCCTCACAATTATGACAGATAACTTATTCTTTACTTTTTTATAGTATGAATTTTATGGTATTTAAAAATTTTAATAATATTTTATTTTTCCAAGTATATGCAAAGATGGTTTTTAATATTCATATTTGCAAAACCTTATGTTTTAAATTTTTTTCTCTCCCCAAGGCAGAAGCAATCAGATATATGTTAAATATGTGCAGTTTTTCTAAACATATTTTCATGTTAATCATGCTTCTCAAGCAAAATTAGATCCAAAGGGAAAAAAGAAACAAATAATAACCAAAAAAAAAAAAAAAGATGAAAATGCTGTACTTAGATCCACATTCAGTCTCTATAGTTTTCTCTCTAGATGTGATTGGTACTTTCTATCTTAAGTTTATTGGAATTGCCTAGAATAATCTCACTGTTGAATATGACATTGTTTTTATATTAGTATCTTTTACTGATTTATAATTTATTATGGTGTTATTGTATTGTGCTGGTTAAAATACTGCCAGCTTTCCTAATAGTTTTTGTTGAATAGTACTTCTTTATTCTTGGGGTGTGAAGAGAAATGAGAAGCTCATTAAGTGTGAGACTACTACATTCATTTTCTTCTACTTTTGTTTATACTTTGTAATCAGTTATGTTAAACTATTTTTTTTTAATTTTTCAATCTAGTATTAGAGTATATTTGATCTAGTATTTTGATCATTTTAGATGGGTTGTTCAGGAACTGTCTTGACCCAAAGAAGAGAAATGAAAAGGTATATTATGGCAGCCTCATACTAGTGACTGTTGGGGATCTAATTCTCACCAGCAGAATAGATCCCTTTATGTGAGAGGATGGAAATGATACAAGGAGACTGAGAGGCAGTTGCATTTCCTGACTCTCCCCTTTTGCCTCAATTTATTTCATTCCCAATTCATAAGCAACATCTGCTTCAGCAAAGAAATATATATATATATATATATATATATATATATATATATATATATATATATATATATATATATATATTATATATATATATATATATATATATAATATATATATATATATTATGTGTAAGTGTATGTGGAATCTAGATCCAAAACATCATTAGTAGAAAATTGATTGGTAGTTGTTATATAGCACTTTTCTTTTTAAAAAATAAAGTTCTGTTCAATATAAGAATTTATTCCCCCTCATTAATTGAAGAAAAAACTCATTAGAAATATGAACAGTCATAGAAAAACTGATGAACATATTTGTGGTATAATTTTTCATCATTTAGCATTTTGTCATCTTGAGTTTAATCAGAATGTAGTTTCTCTTTTTGTCTATTTTCCCTGTATCTGTTTTTGCTATTTTCCCTTCTGAAACAATTATTTTTAACCATTGCCTTTTTTATTTAGTAGAATTATAACAAACTTTATTTTTTTTCTTCCCATTTTTATTGTGAATTTTTTTCACTTAATATTTTATTTTTTCTAATTATATGTGAAGATAGTTTTCAACATTCATTTTTGAATTCCAGTTTTTTCTTCTTCCTTCCCTATCTTCTCCCCTCCCCAAAATAGCAAGCAGTCTGATGTAGGTTGTACATGTACAATCATTTTAAATGTATTTCCATATCAGTCATGTTGTAAAAGAAAAATCAGAATAAAAGAAAAAAAAAAACATGGGAAAGGAAAAATAAAAAAGTGAAAATAGTATGCTTCAATCTTCATTCAGTCTTTATAATACTTTCTCTGGGTGTGGATGTCATTTTCTATCACAAATTTATTGGAATTGTCTTGATCACTATAGAAGATCTAAGAAGAGCTAAGAGAAGAGCTAAGTCTATCATAGTTGATCATTGCAATGTTGTTACTGTGTACAATATTCTGATTCTGCTCACTTCACTCAGGATCAGTGAGTGAATGTAATTCTTCCCAGATTTTTCTGAAATTCACTTGCTCATTATTTGTTATAAAATGATAGTATACTATTGCATTTATATGCCATAACTTATTCAGCCATTCCCCAGTTTATGATCACTGAATGTGTCTTTGTGGGAAGTTAAGCAGCATAGTGGGATAGAATGATAGACTTAGCATCAGAAAGACTTGCTTTTGAATCCAATCTCCCATATTTATTAACCGTGTGATCCTGGTTATGTTGTTCAATTTATTTCAGCAGTGTATGACTCATCATGACTTAATATGGGTTTTTCTTGACAAAGATACTGGAGTGTTTTGCCATTTCTTTTAGCTTATTTTACAGATGGAGAACTGAAGTAAACCCAGTTAAATGACTTGCCCAAGTCTCAAAATCCAGTAGGATCTGAAGTTGGATTTGAACTCGGATCCTTTTGACTCTAGACCCAAAATGATCTACTGCTCCATTAATCACTTAATCTATTTGCCTCTTTCCTCATTTGTAAAATGAAGATAGCAATAGCACCTACTTCCTAGAGTTGTGAGGATCAAATGAAATAAACACTTAGCACAGTTCCTGACATGTAAATAAGTGCTATATAAGTTGTTTTATTATTATTGCTATTAATGTTTCAAGTATGGTTTCTGTGTGCTGCAATTGTTTGAATTGTTTTCCAATTCATCCTGTAATTCTTCCATTAGCTTTCAGAGTCATGATAATTTTATTTTCTTGTCTTAAAAGGCTTATGACAGCTCTCTTAAATACAGCTGGTATAGTGGTGTAAATGACTAACCAGAGTAAAAGGAGATTTACTTAATTTTTAATGATATGGTTGTCAAATTCAGGACAAGAATACATACTGATAACTGTGATTTAGTGTCCATTCTTTCCATGGCTTTTTTTTTTCCTCACTGGGACAAACCTCATGTGGTGTTATGTGCATATGTATTTTGCATTACATAATTACCCATGTAATTCAGATTTTGATAGGGCCATGAAGATTCAGGGGCCCTCAAACTGGGCATGTTTATATTTCTGTCAGATTCCTAGAAACTGCATCACCAGTTCAAGAATTTTCCTTATGAATTAAAAAAAAATAAACCTTCATGTTCCTCCTGCCCATATAACAGCTATTACGGCCTGCAACATCCCCCAATTCTCTTATGACTTGTAATTCTATCTACTCCACAACCTTCGGATTGCCATAAAATTTTATGGGGCATCTCTCTCCTTTATGTATAGTGCTTATGACACCTCTTCCCCCAAATACTTCTAATTTTATTTTTTTAAAATAGCAAATCAAGAGGCATAGGAAGTCCTTTTTGGATAGATTTAAATCTTATACATATTGGTCATGTAATCCTAGTTAAGTGATTTAACTTCTTCATGCTCTGGCCTAGAGATTTCAGACTACCCTTGGGCACCAATGTGGTTCACATACTAGGAACACATCCTGGACTACTTTCAAATGTAATTGGGAAATATTTAACAAAATAAATAAGAATACACTAAAACATGGATAATATTAACATGTGGTTCTCTAAATCTGTAGTAGCCTATAAGAATTTTTATGTATGGGATTTAGTTGTTCATGTTTCTTTTTTGCCCCATCTCTTCTCTACTTGAGTTTCAAACTCAAGTGGAGAACTTAGGCCCTCTCTAAGTAGTAGAGAGTTAGGCCCTCTAAGTAGTAGAGAGCTTAGGCTTTAAGCAACTCTGAAGGTGTAGTTTCCCAAAATAATAAAATCACAGATCCAGTCTTTATCCCCTAAATAACAATCAGTACAGAAGACTCACAACTTCTTTAGTTTGAAAAAAACCTGTATTCCTTTTCCCCTCTGTACATATAGATAGATGATGTCTAAGATCCAGGTATTGTACTAAATGGTTAGGGTACAAAGATAATATATTGATATTGTTCTTGTTCACAAGAATATTCTAACAAATTAAATTGAACTGAAAACTAGTATTGTTTTTAATACTTTAAATCTAGCATTAAAGTTTTTTTTTTTTCTTATTAATTGAACCATATTGACTTTTCCCTCTGATGCTTATCTTGTTCAAGGAGACATTCATTAACTTTCACTTTAGTTCAATTTCATCTATTTTCACTTTTTCTTTAAAGCTGTCTAGCTCTTACATCTAGCTTTTATTTGAGTCTCAAATTAATAATCTCCTTCTTTTCCCCTCCTTCAAAAGAAACAAACAAAAAAAAATATCTTATGAGAGAATAAAGTTTACTTTTGTTACCATAGGCTTCTCACTATTTCATGATGCATTTTGGAGACTCCTTTTTGTGTAGTTATTTGTATAATTTAGCACGCAAAATGTATCTGTGAACTAAATTCTTTCACTACTTAGAGATCTTATTGGAAAGATTTGGTATTTTTTTCCCCCTTTGAACACCTTAAAAATTACTGCAGTTTTTTTTTTTTTTTTTATTAATGTGATGTTTAGTCTCTGAGGGGTAAAAACCTGCCCCTCCTTCCTGTTTGTTTGTTTTTCTTTCCTTCTTGATTTTTTTTTTTTTCAGGTGTGAGTGCTTGTTAAAATAAATGGTTTTAGTTAGTGAGATCTCAGGAAATTATGGTGGGAGATTTTTGAGAGCAGAGACATTCTAAAATAAAAACAGCATATTTCACTACTGAGATAAAAGAAGGAAAAGCATTAGTTCTCTCTGCTTCTGCCTTTTATTCAGTTGTAGGGAAAAGACAAGAAAAAACTGAATCTGCTTTAGGTTCTTCTGACAATGCCTAGATGGGTAAACTTCAGTGATCAAGCCAATGTATCTTGGGAGTATCCAGTTGTCAGCTTAATGCAGGGAATTGTGATTAGGCAAATGTGGTAGTACTGCAGTTAGCTTGACTGAAGATGAACTAGCATCTTCCTCTAAGATTAGATCTGAGCAGCCCAGGCTCTACAGATAGTTCTTCTGTACTTTATAGAAAAAACATTGTGTAGGAAGGTTATACCATCTAAATACCTGCAGATTATTATTGCAGTAGTTGATGGAAATTTAGTCATTTTTGTGCTGGACACTTATGCAAATGGCTCTTTAATTTGCTTAATGGCAGAAGTTCAGACTTGCAGGGAGAGAAACAGGTTCTTCTGCATCAGAAGGAGAAAGAAAGCTTCTTAGTGACAGAGCTACCAATGCCTTGGCCATAGCAGAAGAAAGGCCCTGATCAGAATCTAGGAAGGTCTGGTCCAAACAGCATCTAGACAGCCTGAGTGAGTCTGAACTACAAAAGGAAACATGGCCAAACAATTCCTGCAAAATGTGGGACCTTATCTTACCCTCTACAAATATCTTTTTAACATCTCTCTTACGTTTTTCCTTTTCTTCTCTGACATTACCTCCACCCTGATGCAGTGCAGACCTCATCAATTTATACCTGGACTATTTGCAGTTGCCTGCTAATTGATATCTCCACATTCCAGTCCATCTTCCACTCAGCTATCAAACTGATTTTTTCTACAGTTCAAGTCTAGCCTTATGCTGTTCCCTTATCCAGTAAATTTCAAATTACTCCCATGATCAAATATAAATCCTTCTTTTTATTTTAAAAATCTAGTCACTCCCTACCTTTCAAACTTCTAACATATTCTACATATTTTGTGATATAAAGACACTAGCCTCCTTGCTATTTTATAAATACAATGTTCCATCTCCCAACTTGAGACTTTTTCACTGGCTATCTTTCATTCTAGGAGCTTGTTCCCTCCTTATTTTTGTCTCTCACTTTCCCTGGATTCCTTCAAATCTCAGCCAAAGAAAGTCCCACCTTCTACAGAAGCCTTTCCTGGTTTTCATTAATTTTAGGTCCTAATCTCTTGATAATCTCTAATTTATGTTGCATATATCTTGCATATAATTATTTGCATGCTCTCTCCCCTTTAGCTTTAGAATGTAAGACAAAGGAAAGCAGAGGCTTCAAACACTTAGTAGCACTATGACTTTAATCAAGTTTAATTTGCTTCAGTAGATTGCTGAGAAGAGGCGTCTATCATAGTTGATCATTGCATAATCTTGGTGTTACTATGTACAATGTTTTCCTGATTCTTTTTACTTCACTCAGCATCAGTTCATGTAAATCTTTTCCAGAATTTTCTGAAATCAACCTGCTCATCATTTCTTAAAGGAAAATTATATTCCATTATATTGATAAGCCATAAATTATTTCAATTGTCCAATTGATGGACATCCACTCAATTTTTAATTCCTTATAAAAAGCCTCTTCTACACCAAAGAATGGCTTAAATGGCTACTACCTGGAAAGAATTAATAGAAGAAATTGAAGAAGACTTCAAAAATCAAATAAGAGAGATTAGGGAACAATTTTTTAAAATCCAAGAAAAACAAGATTATGAAAAAAAAATTAACCAACTACAGAATATTAAAGAAGAAAATAATTCTTTGAAAATTAGATTTGGACAAAGGGAAGTCAGGGAAGCTATGAGATCAAGAAATAACAAAACTAAATATAAAAAAATGAAAAATAGAAGAGAATGTGAAAGATAAGAATAACAATAGATCTGAAAAACAGATCAAGAAAAGAAAATATAAGAATAATTGGACTACCTGAAAGCTGTGACCAAAAAAAAAAAAAAAGAACTTTGACACAAAAAAGCAAAAAATAATACAAGAAAATTGTCTTGGAGTGATAAAATATAAGGGGAAAATAGAAATACAGAAAAACCTAACAATCACCACTTCAAAGAGAGCCTATGTGGAAGACACATAGAACTATTATTGGCAATTTTTGAAACTTCCAGATCAAAGAGAAAATTTTGCAAGAAGGGAAAAAAATATGCTGGAGCTACAGTTAGAATTGTACAGAAATCAGCTGCAGTAAAAAACCATAGGTCTTGGAATAATATATATTGGGAATCAAAAGAACAAGGCCTGAGGCCAAAAATATTAAGTCCAGTATAATTAAGCATAATATTGAACAAAAAAAAATGGACATTCGATCAATTTGCAGATTTTCAGGACTTTGTCTGATCTGCACCTCAATTTGATAGAAAAAATATAACAGCCAATATCAAAGATTAATTTCAAGGGACTTAATATGGATAAATTGTTTATGTTTTTTGGCATGGAAATATTTATGATAGATTTAAAATTAACATCAGTAATTGAGTAGCTTAAAAGAAAGATTGGGACTGAGTTGAGCATGATCTCACTCTAAAAAAACCAAAATTATCTAAGAAAAGGTAAAAACAGTAATTATACAATTGAGGTGCAGAGGAAAAATAGCCATTAGAGGGGAGAAGAGGGATGGTAGATCATGGCATATTTATACCATGAAAGATATAGAACCTTCCAAATTCTAAAAAGAAATAAGGAGGGAGAAAACAGAATAAGGTTAATAGATTTATGGCAGTGAGACAAGGTGTATAGAGCAATGGGAAAATGATAAAGAGGGGGAGAAAGTATGGCATAGGATAAAGTAGGGTATAGAAGAGTATTTAGATTAAAGGGATTTGGATAAGATGTGTAGACTAATGGAATGGGATAAAGAAGGAAGGAAAGGCTGGAGAGGATAAATAGAGGGAAAATGAGAGGGAGGTAAAATACATAATAATTATTATTGTGAAAAAAAAAATTACAGTTTCTTTGATAAAGGCTTCATTTCTAAAATAAAACAAAACAAACAAAAAACATCTCCCAATTGATAAATGGTCAAAGGATATGAACAGGCAGTTTTCACACAAAGTAATCAAATCAATCTATAGACATATAAAAAAAGTTCTAAGTTACTATTAATTAGAGATATGCAGATTAAAACAATCTAACTTACCATGCCATACTTATCTATAACTCTCCTTTCACTCTGTCCTCTTTTTTTTTTTTTTTTTTTTGGCTTCTGATTCTTGTCTCCCCCAAATCTGCCTTCCCTTTTACGAGTCCCTTTTCTACTCTTATTACATTTCCCTCCTACTTTTCTGTAGATAAATTTCTGTACCTAAGGATATGTTATTTCCCTTTTCAGCCAATTTTTAGAAGTGAATAAAATTCAAACATTGTCTGCCACTCCCTCCATTTTCCCTCTACTGTAAAAGCTCCTTCATGCTTGTGAGGTAGTTTATCCCATTCTGCTTGGTGCTCTAGGCAAGGAAACTAGATTGTGAAAGAGATAATAAAGGATTTGGACTTTAACACCTGGCTGTTCTCGTGGTGATTACTCTCCTGAAAAGAAGGCTGGTCCAGAGACCTCCAGAAAACCAAACAAGAACATTTTGGCATCCAAACGTGGGGCTAAGGATTTACAATCAGCAGTACAGATTGATACAATCTTGAGGCTAGTGGAAAAGCCCCAATCCTGATTTCAGTAGAAAAGTCTCCGTGACCCAGAAATTACATTGAGTACAAAAATAGACAAGAAGGAAACTTTGTTAAGGGCTAAAGTAGTGTTTTAGCTGAAATGAGACAAATGTTTAGAAAACAGCCTTCTTTTCCACCTCAAAGAAAATATTTTGAAAACTTAGTCAAACTGATAAAAAAACAAGGTTTGATTGTAACTTGGGTGCAGATCATTGGACTTTTAGAAACATTACAGTACTCGTCTCCTTGGTTCTCTAAGGAAAAAGGATTAGATCTAAACGAATGGAAATTAGTAGGAGAGCAACTATGTGAATACTATAATGATAATGGTCCTAATTTGATTCCTAAAGAAACCCTTTATACATATAACTTAATAGAATTGGCTTTAAGGAATTATATAACTTAGAATAAGGAAAAAGAAAGTGTAGGAGGGGAAAGATACTGACAAACTAGGTGAAAAGGATGAAGAATTAGACAAGAAAGGAGTTAAGTACAATTCTGATGAAATTAAAGAATGTAGTGCAACACAGCAGGAACCACTAGGGCATTCCCCACCCCCGACCTACCTCCTTCAATTAATCCTTCATGGGTGAAGGAGAAGTAGGAGGGGGAGGGGCAGTGACACAATCAGCACCATTTATGAAGCAGCCTATGACAATATTATAAAAGGAACTAGTTCAAGCTAAAAAAGAAGGACAGGATATATCTGATTTAAAATAACTGCATACCCTGTGACTGAAGAATTTGATTCTTAAGGTCAAGAAAGAAGAAGATACATTCCTTTTGATCTGGGAAAAAAACAAGGATTTGAAAAAAAATTATACTCTTTGTGAAGCTACATAATCTAATGTTAAGATGTTATTACAGAATTTGGCTTATGAAATCTTAACCCCTAGTGATTGGAAATCTATAGCAAGGACATGTTTAGAACCTGGATAAAACTTGTTGTGGCTTTCAGAATATAGTGAACCAAGTCCAACAAAATAGGCAAATTGGAGTTAATATACAAATCACCTTTGACCAACTAGCAGATAAAGGTCAGTATGCAGATACTTCAGCACAGTTTATTTACCCTTTGATAGCATATGAGCAAATTGCTGCTGCTGCTATCAAAGCATGGGGCTCCCTCCCAGAAAGAAAAGATAGAGGGAAAGCCTTCACAAAAATAGAGTAAGGTCCAAATAAACCCTTTGCTGATTTTGTGGGACATCTGCAAACAGCTGTCATATGAACGATTGGAGAAAATGTAGCTACAAGAATTATAAGACAACTTGCTAGAGAAAATGCTAATGAGATTCGTAGAAGAATTATTCTAGAACTCCACAAAGATGCTTTTTTAGAGGAGATCATAAGACACAGTGGGCACAAATGCCTTTTATACCCAGGCCATGATGCAGAACATGAGAAGACAGAGTCCTTCTTGGCAAGGGACTTCCAGAGAGACTCATCAATGCTTTCAGTGTGGTAAAGTAGGGCATCTGAAAGCTCAATGTAGGCATAGAGATAGAGTGAGAAAAGAGGGTGGGAGAAAAAGACCCAAAACCCCATGTCCAAAATGCAATAAAGGCTTCCACTGGGCCTCAAGCTATAGATTGACTCAGGGAAATAAGAGGCAAGGCCCAGCTCCAACACCTTCATAAGAAGTGCAGAAAAGTAGTATTTGTGTGTGTATAAATACCATCAAATCAACTTGAGAAGAAACTGACACAAATTACTGAGAGGATTGGACAAAGACCAATCTCAAAGACAAAAACCCTGACTAAAGATAGGGATGGCTTCAAAGCTCTTCAACAAATCAATTACGATGTAAAGAGTCAGAACTCTGGAAAAGTATACTTGAAAGAAGTATACTTGAAACAAGGTATTAACTTAGAGGAATTGATGAGATAATTGTTATCTAGTTTACTAGCCTCTTACTGACTGCCCTGGGGCTGGTGGTGCTGCAAAATGCTGGGTGGGCCTGGCCAATTCCTGCATGTTTTGCAGGTGTTACAGGGTTCATATTTTGCCTTTTCTAGTTCTCTGGGAAGTCTCACAGCTGGTCTGATTCATTGGCCTAAACTAGGACAGAGTAGCCAGTGCTGCTAAATTTTAGCTGAGAGCCTCTTAGTAAATTCCCTGCCCTGAGCCTCTTTGCACTTGGTCTCTCGGTGCAATGCCTGCTCTTGTCTGTATTCTCCATTGCCAAATGACACAAATCTTTTCTGAAGTCCTTCCAAGATAGCTTAAACTGGAAGATTATTACAATCCGAATGTTTGTGGGTTCTATCATTCCAAAATCTATTCAGTGACTTGATCTAATGTTGATTCTAGGGAAGCCTGGAGAGAGCTTAGGCAATGTCCTCTGCCATCTTGGTTCCAAACTCTCCTGTTTCACAAATTTCACAATTTTAAATGGTCATCTATTAGTCTGTTTAAAATATTCTGCAATTCAGTCCAGCCAACCTTCTTCCTGTTTCTCATATCTATCATTCTATCTCTAGGCTTTACATTAGTTATCTACACATCTGGATTGTATTCCCTCTTCATCTAGTTTCATAGAATTCTTTGCTTCTTTTAGGTAACTTGAGCAACACTATCTATATGAAATCTTTCCTAATTCTATTAATTCAAGTGCTTTTCTTCCCTAACCATCTCATATTTCAGATATGAAATATGTAAGTACTTTTCAAGCTTTAAAAAGTGCAATATGAAATGTTAGCTATTGTTATTAATAACTATCTTGTATCTGTTTTGTGCTTATTCTGTATAAACTTGTATATTCTTGTCTCTCCTGATATTATGTAAGATTCTTGAGAGAAGAGACTTTCATTTATTATCATTATATCCCTAGTATCTAATGCACAACAGATACTTGACAAATGCTTATAGATTGATTGACATGATGTGCCAGATAATGGGAGAATAGTTCTAGGCTAGAAACTAATTCACTTGTTTTTTGGCATGTTATTTTAAATCTATAAAAATGTTTGCCTAAGAGGTTTTCTTCAGTTAAAATTTAATTAGTTTTAAAAGATTCTACTCTATCTGGTAACATTTCAAATATATAGTGTTTGCATTTAGGCTTATAAATGTTTTACTGATATACATGATCAAATCACAATTATTAAGAATAATAGCTCAAATTTATATAACACTTTAAGATTTATGACACTTTTTTTTGTATAACACTGTGACTGTGAAAAGTGGGTAATGTAAATATCATTTCATTTTTAAAGATAGGTAAATGAGGTGGATCTGGCTCACACAATTAGTAAAGCACTTTACAAACTTGAAGGAGCTATGTGAATGTTAGTTATCTTCTGTTATTGCATCCACTTCTTCAGGATGTCTGAATGTTTCTAGCTTCTTTCTGGTGTTCTTTTTTCCTTCTCCCATACTTTATTTAGTGTGAGGCTTCTGACTTTGCACAGCCCTCCCTCCCTTAACTCCAGATCACTCGCATATCAAGGCATCATCTCCCTGATATTATAGTCCTCTCTTAGAATGAACGAAAAACAACAACTTCACAAACAACTTCAATTACCATCTTCATGTTGATGATTCTCAAATCTACAGGCCCCAGTTTCTCTTTTGAAATCCAGTCTTGCTTCTCTCACTGCCTTTTAGACATCTCAAAGTGGATGTACAATAGACATCTTAAATTTATCATGTTCAGAAGAGAACTCATTATCTTTCCCTCTCCCCACTTTTTGTCTTCCCTATTATTGTATAGGACAGCATCTTCTTCCCAATCCCTCAGATTAATCCAGGAGTTATTCTTGATTTCTCATTATCTCTCACTCCCTATATCTATTTAAGGCTTGTTGATTTTGCCTTTGCAACATCTCTCAAAATCTCAAATACCTTCTCTCCTTTGACATTAGCACTACTCAAATGCAGGCCTTCACCACCTCATGCCTTGGCTTTTTGTAATAGCCTGCTAGTAGGTTGTCCTGTCTCAAACTTCTCCCCACTTCAAGCCTTTCTTCATTTGGACACTAAAGTATTCTTTCTAAATTGCAGGTCTAGGTCTGATGATGTTAGACTGGAAACCGCCTTTCCCTCTTTTTCCCACCATCAATAGTTTCCTATTGCCTCTAAGAACAAGTACAAAATACTCTATTTGGTATTCAAATATCTTCTTAACTCACCTCTTACCTTTCCTGTTTTCCTACACTTTACTCTCTGAAATGTACTATTTTATCCAATGACACTAATCTATTCACTCTGATGTTTAAAACTTTTAGAGATATAGTTTCTGGGTAATTAATCAATTAATAATGCTAGAAATTTATTAATAAAATGAATGGTTATTTGACTTTCTCTTGGACTATAGATGAATCATAGTAGTGGTCCTTGGAAATTTACATGTCCTTGGAAAAGTGAATGTTTTTGAAGGTGGCAATCAACTCTGGTTAACAATTAATGAGAGAAAATTAATATTACTATGCAAAGTAGACCTATTTTAATGAAGGGCTGGGGGAAGATAACTTTGATTATTTCATTTACTTTCAAATCACCCCCAACCTGAGCAAAACATAATGGTCCCAGAGTTTCACCTTAGATTAAGTCCTTGTCAGGTTGGGTTGACTTACCTATATTGAGGAGAATGTTAATCCTGTCTATCATCAGTTTTCTCTTTCAGAGGCTGGACCTTGAAAAAAATACTTTAGAAAAAGAACACTGGATATCCCCAAATCATCAATTATTTTTTGTTTGTTTAGCACCTGATGGTGTTCCATATTGTTTACTATTTTAAAAAATAGTCTTTTATTTTTCAAAATACATGCAAAAATAATATTCAATATTTACCCTTTCAAAACCTTGTGTTCCAAATTTTTCTCCTCTATCTCCTCCCTCCTCTAGACAGAAAGTAATTCAATATAGGTTAAACATGTACAATTCTTCTAAACATTTCCACATTTATCATGTTGCACAAGAAAAATCAAATCAAAAGGGAAAAATAATGAGGAAGAAAAAAAGCAAACAACAACAGCCTAAAAGGTGAAAATACTATGTTATGATCCACATTCAGTTTCCATAGTTCTGTCTCTGAATGTGGATGACTCCATCACAAGACAATTGGAATTACTCTGAATCACATCATTGTTGAAAAGTCACATCCATCAAAGTTGATGGTCACATAATCTTGTTTTTACATTGTTCTCTTGGTTCTACTCATTTAACATCAGTTCATATAAGTCTCTCCAGGCCTTTCTGAAATCAGTCTGCTGATCATTTCTTATGGAGCAATAATATTCCTTTCATTCATATATCATAACTTATTCAGTCATTCTCCAGTTGACAGACATCCACTATTTCCAGTTCTTTGCCCCTACAAAAGGTTTGCTGCAAACATTTTTGTACATGTGGGTTCTTTTCCCTTTTTTATGATCTCTTTGGGATACAGACCCGTAGAGACACTGCTGGATCCAAAGATATGCCCTTTGGGCACAATTCCAAATTATTCTACAAAATGTTTTGATCAGTTCACTACTCTATGAACAATGCATTGGTATCCCAGTTTTCACGCATCCCCTCCAACATTTATCATTATCTTTTCCTGTCATTTTAACTAATCTGAGAGATGTGAAGTAGTACCTCACAGCTGTCTTAATTTGCATTTCTGTAATCAATAGTTCAAATAATTGATTATTAATAATTATTTCTTTCTAGGTTATTTCACAGACGAATCACTCTATCTTAGCTCCAGACTTTTTCTCTGGCTGTCTTCCATGCCTGTAATGTTCTCTCTTCTCCAATCCAATCACTGACTTCCTGGTTTTTGTGAGTTCCAGCTAAAGCCCCACTTCCTACAGGAAGCTTTCTTTAACTTCTCTTAATTCCAGTGCTTTCCCTCTTTTATTACATTCTACTTTTCTGTATATAGCTTGTTTTGTATATGTATCTTTTTGCATATTATCTCCCCCACTAAATTATAAGCTTCTTGAGGAAAGCAGGGACTGGCTTTTGCCTCTTTTTGTATCCCCAGTGCTTAATACAGTGCTTGACACACAATAGGCACCTAATAAATGTTTATTGAATTTAATTAAATTGTTCATTATTGTTATTATTAACAGTTTTCATTTATGAGAAGCAGCATGGAAAAACTGAAAGAAAGCTAGTCTCTGAGTCAAGAAGACTTAGGTTCATATCTCACTTCTGACCCATATTACCTTTGCAATCCTGGACAAATAAATTAATCTCTCAGTGCTTTGGCATCCCTTTAAGACTGTTGAGATTCTGAGAAGGTACCAGCCTATGTTGGTAGAGGAAATATTTACTTGGAACTTTGATGAAATTACAAATCTAGTTGGAAAAAAACCCAACTAAGTGGGTATGTAATAATAAATGCTTATAAACAAATTGATATTTGATTTAAGTTTTCCAAGTGTTTTCATATAATTTATTTGATCTTCACACTCACCATGTAAGATAAACATCATTAATTTCACTTTACTAATTAGAAATTTTAAGCTCAAATAAGTTAAGTCATTTGCCTAGAATCTCATGATCAGGATTTGGCAAAACTATGTTAGAATGTTCTGAATCTTAGACCTATATACTTCCCTTCTGCTGCCAGGCTAACTTTCAAATTAAAAACAATTAAAGTATAGCACAATAGCAATTTAGATATAAAGAAAAGAGCACACCATATTAAAAGTTAAAAGATCCTGGCTCAAATCCTTGAACCTGCCACTTCCTTTTTTATGTTCCCTTGGACAAGAATTTTACTTTTTGGATCTTATTTTTCTCATCTCCAGAATGATGTTATTTAACCAAATGTTATTCACCAATTTTCAGTGTGTACTCCTCTGAAATAAAACAAAAAAATGGTCAGTAGACTAAGGCTTTCATAGTCTACGATGTCTTTAATACCACTTGAAACAGATATAAAGATAGTTGTAAAATTCTTTTGATTCTCCCTCTGCAATAGTTTTCACATCTATTACCTCCTATTTCCCATGGCAACCACAATTGTTCAGGCCATCATCTCTTCTCATCTAAACTATAACTTCCTTACTAGTCTCAATTTCTCTATCCTATCCTTTCATACATCTTTCATAGTGCTGTGTGAGGAAAAACCTTACTAAAACATAGCTGAGATTATATCAGTCCTCTATATCTTCATTGACTTCCCATTGACACTCCTTCCCCACCCCTCCCAGACCAAGGACAAGCTCCTGTTTCTGATCCTGACTCTATAGTATATCAGCCTTATATTACTTTCATGTACTCTATGTTACAGCCAAAATGAATGTCCCTATCCCTTGATTATCGTTTTTTTTGTCTCTCCCCTATTCCTAGAATTCTATTCCCTCTGAATCTCTCTCTCCCTTCAGAACCCAATTCAGAGGCTACTTTCTTTAAAAATGTTTCCCTCTTTTTTCAAAATTTTAATTGCATTTTTTCCTGGGCCTCTGTTTTATACTTCCCCCCCTTCAATGAAGTCATACTTCTGATGTACTGACTCTTCCTACTAATAGATTACAACTCTTTTACAGAATATAGTCTCTTTTTTAAAATTGATGGTGCCTTATACATAGTAGCTGTTTAATAAATAATAGATAATATGCCAAAAATGTTAAATTTTTGTCATAGCTTATAATCTAAAACTTTTGGGACATTCTATATTTGCTGAATTCAACTGTCATATAAAATGTTTGCTTCCCTTCCTCTCATGTTAAAAATAATTTCATGCCTTTCATATTTTTTATTCCTCATTTATACTGTATATGTGCCCAGCAGCAGAAGTTAAAGATATTCCCATTATATTAGAGATGAGCTTGACTTGATTGTTTGTTGTTGGTTTAAGAGCTGTTTCTGAAAATGCACTTGCATGGAAACTACATTAAAAAAAAAAAGATCTATAATTGACTCAGAGGGTTAAAAGGGACCTTAAAGACCTGTTAGTATAACCTTTTTTCCTTTACAAATTAGGAGACAAAGCCAGAGAGGTGAAATTCCTTGTCCAACATCATTAGCTATTGACAAAGTTAGCATAATTATTTTATAATTATGAACTTGTAAAATATAGTTTACTTAGAAAATAAGAAAAATTGGTAAGTAACTTATTTCTCTAATAAAACCTTTTGCTTTTACTTATTATACACCAAATGATTCAGAAAAGCTATGCTTATCCATGAAATAATCACTGTGTTCCTCTGATTTTTTTGTTCTCAGTGAAAAAAAGTTATTTTTTAAATTTTATTTATTTATTTATTTTTTTGCTGAGGCAATTGGGGTTAAGTGACTTGCTCAAGGTCACACAGCTTGGAGGTATTAAGTGTCTGAGTAACTCAGGCCCTCCTGAATTTCAGGGCTGGAAGAGAACCATTGAAATTTGAAGGGGATGTATGTGACATGGCCAGACATAAATATCAGGAACATCACTTTGGCAGCAAAGTGCAGCAGAGATTTGACGTATGGAGACCAACTAGAAAATGAGTTGAGGCCAAGTGTGAACCCAGATCTTCTGATTCCAAAGCCAAGACTGTATCTCTTAGTTAGCTAAGTTGTTCACTAAATGGATCTTTCAGGTTTTAGTCAGGAAGTCTAACATCCAGTTTCAGCTTCAGATACTAACTAGCTGGGTAAACCCTAGGCAAGGCACTTAACTACTATCTTCCTTAGTTTTCTCATCTATAAAAAGGAATAATAAATAACACCTGTGAGGCAACTAATAGCTGTTGCTTCTAATAATTCAGTATAGTTACATCTTGCCTCTCATATTATCTAAACAGATGAATAAATTTAGAGGGGAAAATACAGAAAGGCCACTGTCACTAACAAATTATCTTTTCTCAGGTTCTCCATCAATCTTATACTGGTTAAAACAGAAGGTTTAACAAGACTTTGAATATCACTATTTCTGTTCATCCAACAGATTTGTCACTCTCATCCTGGCAAGCTGATTAGAGGTGACATTCAGGGAACTGGACAGCCATCTAGTAATGAATTTCAGTGTTCAACTCTTTCTTTCTCAAATATCACTGAAATAAGACAAAGTAACTTCTTTGTCTATTCTTTGAATCCTAGGATTTGATGTTCTGAGACAGTTTGTGGAATATAAGAATTTCTAGAAGTATTAAATCTCATAAATACTAATGAAGCCAATTCCAGAGTGCAGGAGAATTTAAATAAAATATGTAGGAACATTACTGTGCCCCAAAGAATAATTCTGAACCCACACAATGCATGTTGCTTGGATTTGTGCTTTATGTACTTGAAAAAGCAAAGAATAAAAGAGAAATTTTTTGTACTTTCTTTAGTGCTCAAATTTTTTATCTATAAAACCTTGGTAGAATGGAGAATATTAAGTTAGTGCCAAATTAGGTATTTGCACATGCATTATTATTTAGTTTGTTTCATATTATATTGGCCTCTATCTTAAAAAAAAAAAAAAAAAAAACAACTTTGTAAGGGATTAAGAATGGTATGTTAAATCTAAAATAGCATTCCCTATCTTTAAATACAACAGCTTCATGAAGGGACAATTCAAAAGCCTTTCCTTTTATGCTTGGGTCTTCTCTTACAAATTCAGATATAACTGAGTCTTTCTCCAGCTATATTTTTGCAAAGTTAAAAGACATTCAATTTATGCAACATGAAACATTATGCTGATGGTGGTGGTTTGAGAAACTATCATAGTATAATGGGAAATACACTTGATTTGAGAGTCCGAAAATTTGGGTGGAACTCTCTATCACTTACTAGTTGTATAATTTTGCTTGGGTGAGTTATTGACTGCTCGGCACTTCAGTTTTGTTGTTTATAAAATGATGGGATTGAAATAGATGACTATTCAGTTTTTTCTCTGTAACATTCTTTGATCATATATGGTATTGCTTCAATTCTAGTTAATAAACATGCATTTATTAAGTACTATGAGCCAGGCACCATCAAATCCTAAAGCTGATTCCAAGGGAACTTGAAAGTAAGACATAACCAGATCAAGATATAGAAATCAGAGCTTGACATTAGTTTGTCAGCTACACTATCCAAGGTATATGTAGCATCCACTATCTACAATATTCCCAACTTTATAGCTAGTTTTATAACTACGGCAGCAGTACATTTAAAATAATTAAGCCTCATCCCCTAACTAGTCATTAATTCCTAAAGTTCCTTATTATCTTCAAGATTTAAGAGCCCTATGATTTCTAATGGTTGAAGAAAGAAAGGAGTCATGGATATTTCTGTCGCTTGTGTGATAGAGGTGGAGCTTAGGAGCAAGGTAATCACATTTCAAGAAAGTGATACATTGCTCATATTTATCTTGTGAGAGCCTTAATACCACCAAAATCATCTTTCAGACTTCCTGGAATTTTCAGTAAAACAATAAGGCAGGAGCAGAGAATGTCAATGTTATAAAGGAGCAGATGAATTATTATGGATGATCAGGTTCAGGACTTATTTTAGGAATTTTTTTTTTCCTGTGGAATAGTGAGAAAGAAAAGCTAGTTAGTGATATAATTGGGGAAAAATAGACTTGCTGTTTATTTGAAATTAGAGTTGGGAGAGAATTAAGACTGAGATATGAATGAAAACCTGGGGATAGGATAAAGAGAAACTAAGCTATTCAGCTTTGAACTCTCTGGAACCAAGAATACTCATCTTTGCTCCAGCCATTTTCTATCTTGGTGCAGCTAGATTACCCTCCACAAATGAACCTCAGAGACCATACCTAGGAAACATTAAGCCACTCAGCTTTGACCTCCCTAGGATCATATTTCTGCACCCTGGCTATTTTCCATTTTGTCCCTCACATGCGCTTTACTCCCTTTTCTATATCTTTGTCTTAGAACTGAAATAATGTCCTTTGTTTCTGGCTACAGTGTGTCAATGGACTACCCTATTGTTCCACTTACTATCTGTAGCCTACAGAAGGCCTGGGATGAATCCTGGTAGCACTAGGAAAATGAGAATCACTATATAGAATCAAAACTAATGTTTATGAATGAGGACCTCTTGTGTTCAGCAGCAAGGAGAAGCTTTGGTAAAGACCTTGAAAAATGGCCATTTTATAGGGATTTCCCAGCATCATTGATAATTTATATAGGGGTTTAAGAAAGCCTAACTTAAGTAGCCTCTTTTTTTAGATAACTCTTAAGTATGGAGCCTAGAGAGTCTTGGGATAGTTAAAGATATAGGAATTCACTTCTCTTTATGGCTAGGTTCTTGGCATTCCACTATTCAGAGGAGAAACTGTGTAGTATAATTCTGCTGCCTAGAGTCAAACAATAATCTCTCCTATAACTTTTCAGTTATATCTCAAGAGAGATTTTTTTGTTTACCTTGTCTATCACAAATTCTCTAATTCCTATATTATCCCTCTAACTTTTCAAAACAAAACACTATTTCTTTACCATCACTCACCTGTAAATGTTGTGGCCCTCTTCACATTAAAATATAAACTACTAGAGGACAGAGACTATCTAATTTTTTTTTTTTATGCCTTTTCTTATCACAATGTTTAGCACTGGTAAGCATTTAAAGTTTTTGTTTGCTTGTTGGTTCTTTGTTTTTCTCCACTTCATTCAAGAATATAGAATAATGTATATATTATAATGATAAAAAGTAGCAAGGAAAACTGATTTATAACAATTCTGTAGAGTCAATAACCCCCAACAATTAAAGAATAGGTAGGCATTATAGGTTGTTTTGTTTAAAATATTTATATGGGCTCATACCCTTTCTCTAATGATAACTTGAGCATCTTGTTTTCTGTATCTTTATATTCTTTTATAATATCATAGTGAGTATATAGAATTATTCAGAATGCCATCCCTCAAAATAGTTTGCCCATGACTCATTCTTGAATTATGTTGCTGGAACCTATAAATACTGATCTAGAGAGATTGAGGACATGCAATACCCTTATAATAAAAGTTAGTGGAGGAATCTTAAAACAGAATTAAATTTATTTTTGTACAGAAAAATATTGTATATATTAGTCTTTTAAAGTAAAATATTAAGCAGTGGCATTTCTTAACAGAATTTCTGTCTGCACTGTGGAAAACAGAGTTTGGAAAATACTGGATTAGAAATCTAGATAGGTTGTCTTATATATCCCCTCATGTTGAAGTTCAGAAATCTTGAGTGAACAAAAATTGATAATATATTAGGGCATAAAAATCTTAAAATCAAATACAGAAGGGTAAAAATATTAAATGTATTCTTTTCAGATCATGAGGAAAGAAAATTATGTATAATAAAGGGCCATGGAAAAATAGACTAAAGATTAATTGGAAACTAAATTCTCTAATCCTGAAAAATGGGGTGGGTCAAACAACAAATCATAGAAACAATAATTTCCTCTAAGAGAATGAAAATAATGAGACAAAATACCAAAACTTTGAAGATGCAGCCAAAGCAGTTCTTATAGGATATTTTATATTTAAGTACTTATATGAATGAAATAGAGAAGAGATCAATGAAATGGTTATACAACAACTACAAAAACTACAGAAAGAATAAATTAACACTTTATTTAATACCAAATTTAAAATTCTGAAAATCAAAGGAGATATTAATAAAACTGAAAGTAAGAAAAGTACTGAACTAATAAATAAAACTGAGTTGATTTTATGAAAAAACAATAACAACAACAAAATAGATGAACCTTTGGCTATTTTTTATTAGAAAAAAGAAAAAAACTAAAATACCAGGATCAAAAATGAAAAAGATGAACTTACCACCAATGAAGACAATAGACAATATTTGGGAGTTTACCTGCCAAGACAAACCAGGACCTATATGAACACAATTACAAAACACTTTTCACACAAATAAAAGTCAGATCTAAATTATTACACCTATCTTGTTCAACTGAATGCCAATAAATATGACAATCTAATTGAAATGGATGAATATTTATTAAAATATAAATTGCCCAGAATAATAGAAAAGGAAATAATACTTGAATAATCTCCTTTTAGAGAAAAGAACCTGAGCAAGCCATTAATGAACTCCCTAACAAAAAAAATATTCAGGGGCAGATGGATTTACAAGTGAATTATATCACACATTTATAGAACAATTAATTCCAATATGATACAAACAATTTGGAAAAATAATGAAAAAGGACTCTTACTAAATTCTTTTTATGACACAAATATGGTGCTGATACCTAAACCAGGATGAGCCAAGACAGAGAAAGAAAATTATAGACAAATTTTCTAATGAATATTGATGCAAAAATCTTAAATAAAACATTAGCAAAGAAATTATAGCAATTAATCACCAGTATAATATGCTATGACCAAGTAGGGTTTATATTACGAATGCAAGCCTGGTTCAATACCAGGAAAACTATCAGCATAATTGATCATAAAAATAACCAAACTAACAACAATCATATGGTTATTTCAGTAGATATAGAAAAAGCCTTTGATAAAATAATCATCCATTCATATTAAAAACACTAGAGGGTATAGGAATAAATGGAGTTTTCTTTAAAATGACAAGTAGCATCTATCTAAAGCCACCAGCAAACATTACATGTAATGGGAATAACCTTGAAATATTCCCAGTAAGATGAGGGTGAAACAAGAAAGCTCATTCATTATCACCACTATTATTCAATATTGTAATAGAAATTTTAGCTTTAGCAATAAGAGAAGAAAAAGAATTAGAGTAGATAATGAGGAAGCAAAACTAATACTCTGCAGGTGATATAACAGTATACTTAGAGAATACAAGACAGTCAACTAAAAACTACTAGAAACAATAACTTTAGCAAAGTTGCAGGATATAAAACAAATGTACATATATCATCAGCATTTTTATATATAACCAACAAAGCCCCCGGCAAGAGATAGAAAGAGAAATTCCACTTAAAATAAATGAAGACAACATAAAATATTTGGGAGTCTATTTGCCAAAACAAATTAGGAACTATATGAACACAATTGCAAAACACAAAATCAGATCTAAACAATTAAAACAATATCAATTGTTCATGGGTAGGCCAAGCTAATATTATAAAAATGACAGTTCTATCTAAATTAATCTACTTTTTCAGTGTCATACCATTCATACTGCTAAAAATTATTTTATAGATCTAGGAAAAAACTCATCTAGAAGAACACAAGGTCAAGAATATCAAAAAAATTAAGGGGAAGAAATGCAAAGTAAAGTGGCCAAGCCATAGCAGACCAAAACTATACTATAAAGTGACAGTCATCAAAACTATTTGATACTGGCTAAGAAATAGAGTGATAGATCAATGGAATAAATTGTGTACTTACATAAGATGCAATAGTTAATGATTATAGAAATTTACTGTTGATAAACTCAAAGATTCTAGCTTCTGGGATAAGAACTCACTATTTGACAAAAATTGTTGGGAAAACTGGAAAATACTATGGCAGAAACTAGGCATAGATTAATATCTCACACCCTATACCAAGATAAGGTTGGAATGATTTCATAATTTAGACATAAAAGGTCCTAGTATAAGCAAATTAGAAGAGCAAGGAATAGTCTACTTATTAGATCTTTGGAGAATGGAGGAATTTATGATCAAAGAAGAACTAGAGAACATTATGAAATGCAAAAAGAATAATTGTGATTATATTAAATTTAAAAGTTTTTGCACAAACAAAACAAATGCAACCAAGATTAGAAGGAAAGAAAAGTTAGGAACTAATTTTTATATCCAGTATTTCTGATAAAGGCCTCATTTCTAAAATATATATATAGAAGTAAATCAAATGTGTAAGAATATAAGGGGAATAATTCTGGGAATATGGCAGAGTAAGTCAATAAATTTCAAGCTCTCTAGATTCCCCCACAAACTGAGCAAATTTACACCTTAAGGCAAACATAGACGTAAGAAATCACAAAAATTTGGGACAAACTGGGGTCCTCCTGGTACAACCAAAAAAGATCATAAGAAAGACCTCAGGCTGGGATTAATCAGTGTGAAGTACAATAACTTCCAGGCTAGCTCCATAGAAACATTAAGTGGAGAGCCCAGGGGCTAGTTGACTTGGCTAGAGCCTCAGCCAGGAAGAAGCACAAAAAATTTCACCTCATAGACTGTCTTGGAATCTGAGTCTGGAAAGATGGAAAGAACTTCTGCTGTTAGAGATGGGTTCTTAGAGTGCCCATCATACCCTATAAAAGCAGAAGCAATGGGGATCACATTTACAGGAGGCTAGAGTTTTGGTTTGGGGTTCCAGATCAGAGGGAACAGCTGAAGTGAAGCAAGAGGCACCATTCTCCAAACCCAAGATTAGAGGTGCTTACACTAATACTTCTTTTTTAAAAAATGAACTGGCAAAGAATGAACCCATCCATACAACCTTACTATTGGCATAGATAAGAGTTCATCTTCAGAAGAGGATACTGAAAAAAGCTTATTCTACCCCAAAAAGTAACATTAAATGGCTCTCCGGTTAGAGAGTTTATATATAGAGTTATAGAAGAACTAAAAAAAAAAAAAAAAAAAAAAAAAAAAGAATGAAAAAATCAAATGAGAGACCTAGAGGAAAAACAAAGAGAACAACAAAAAATCCATCCAAGAAAAATAACATTATGAAAAAAAAACTTAACCAACTAGAAAAGGAGATACAGAACCATAAAGAAAAAAATAACTCTTGAAAATTAGAATTGGGCAAGGGAATGCTAGTTAAGCTACAAGAGACAAAGAAATAAAACAATAAAAAGATTGAAAAAATAACTCAGAGTACAAAACATAAGAAAAACAACAGATCTAGAGAACAGATCAAGAAGAGAAGACATAAGAATAATTGAGCTACCTGACATCTGTGACTTCCCCCTCCAAAAAAAAAAAAAAGAACCTTCACACAATAAGGAAAGAAATTATCCAAAAAAATTGTCTGAACATGAGGGGAAAGTAGAAATAGAAAAAATCCACCAATCACCACCTCAAAGAGATTCTTTGTGGAAAACACATAAGAATATTATTGCCAAATTTTGAAACCCTCAGCTCAAAGAGAAAACTTTTCAAGAAAAAAGAAAATAAATTAAATATGCTGGAGCCACAAATAGAATTGCACAAGATTTATCAGCAGCCACAATATAAGATCACAGGTCCTGGAATCATATATATCAGCAATCAAATGAATTAGACCTGTGGCCAAAAAAACATACCCCACAAAATTATCCATAATATTGAAAGAAAAAAAAATGGACAATCCATGAATTTGCAGATTTTCAGGACTTTCTTTCAAACCAAATGCAAATTCAATAGAAAATTTAACATGTAAGAGACAAAATAAAAAAGAATAATTTCAAGGTATTTAACATGGACAATTATTTATATTCTTTACATAAAAATGTATACCATATGTTTAAGATTTACCTCAGTAATTGGGTAGCTCAAAAGAAAGATTGGGTACAAGTTGAGTATGATCTCACTCTAAAAACAAAATTGTCAGGACATCTAGGTGGCACAGTGGATAGAGCACCAGCCATGAAGTCAGGAGGACCTGAGTTCAAATCTTGCCTCAGACACTTAACACTTCCTAACTGTATGACCCTGGGCAAAAACAAATAAAAAACAAAATTATCTAGAAAAAGGTAAAAATTATAATTATATAAATGAAGTATGGAGGAAGAGTAGACACAGAGGAATTAGAGGGAGAAAGAGGGCTTGTAATTCTGAAAAGCTTCTCATATTAGGAATGGATCAAATAGGCAAACTACATATATACCATAAAGGATATAACACCTTCCAAAATCTATAAAGAAATATGAGATAGGTGGAGGGGGATGCAAAGGGTTGGGGAAGAAGACAAGATATATATATATATCTATATATCTATATCTATATATGTATGTGTGAGTATTTGTGGGTGTGTGTGTATTTATATATATATATATAATATATATATATATATATCATATACATGTATATTTATGTGGGGGTATGAATGAGTATCTGTGTATGTATGCATGTATATATATATATATGTTTAACTATGTTTTTGCTTTTTGTTTTGATTTTCCTTTCAGAAATGATGAATGTAGAAATATGTTTAAAATGATTGTATATGTATAACCTATATCAGATTGCTTGCTATCTTGGGAAGAGGTGAGGGAAGGGGGAAGGGAGAAAAAAATGGAACTCAAAATCTTACAAAAATGAATGTTGAAAACTATTTTTACATGTAATTAGAAAAACAAAATGCTATTGAGAAAAATAAATGAAAAAAAAAGAAAAGTGTTGTGTTATTTTTATTGAAAGCTTTATGTTAAAAATCATATAAGACCCATTAAAGTTTACAGAAGTATAAAAAAAAAGAAATCTTGAATGAGTTCATCAGGGTTATAGGGATAATGGTAGCCAAAATGACAGCTTAGTTTTCTAGACAATATTATAGTTTCTTACTATATCAATAAAAAATTATTTATTAAATGCCTACTATTTTTAAGACTATAATAGGAACTAATGATTTACAAAAATGAAATATAATTATCCTTTCCACATAGCAATTTTCCCTGTCATGGTTTCAATATGTTATGAGTTGGCATAAAAAAAATTAAGTTGTTCCATTATTATTTTGTGTTAGCAGTTAAAAAATGCTTTGCAAATTCTAATAGTCTTATGATAGAGAGAGCCATCTGCACCCAGAGAGAGGACTAGAGGAAAATACATAGTATTTTCATTTTTTGTTGTTTGCTTGCTTATTTTATTTCTTTCTCATTTCCCCTCCTCCCACCTTGATCTGATTTTTCTTTGACAGCATAATAAATGTGGAAATATTTAAAATAATTGTACATGTTTAACATTAAAAAAAATTACATTGCTAGCAAAAGATAACCTTTAAGGTATAGTTGCTTTTGGACAATGCCCTGGGACACCCAGAACCCTGAAAATATTGATATCATATCATTCTACCTTGAAAGAACTGAAAACTTCCAAATCCTTAGAACTAGCTTTGAAAACAGCAATGCAAAAAAAGCCTGAAGCTTCGGACAGCAACCCTACTCCACTGCCACACTGGAAAAAAAGTCCAATGTTAAAGTAAACTTCAAAATCAAGAAAAAGCTAGAAAAATGAGCAAATAAAAAAAATCTTATTATATAAAGTAACTATGATGACAAGGAAGGTGAAGACACAGATTCAGAAGAAAGCATTGTCAAAGCCGTAATAAATGGCAATAGTAATCTGTTGCTTAATAAACCCCCAAATCTAAGTTTTTAGGGAAAGAATTTGCCATTTGACAAAAACTGCTGGTTTGAACTTGAAAGTGGTTTGACAGAAATGAGGTATAAAACAACATTTCACAATATATGCCAAAATAATGTCAAATGGATAAAATTAGCTATTATAAGTATCTTATCCTTTCCTACTATTTATCAGAGATGAGATTTTTGACCTTGGTCTTCCTAACTTCAAGAGCTATGAGGAACATGGTTTATGAAATATACACATTGAAAAACTTTTCAGACCTTGAAAATTATATTATAGGAGCATTGAAAAAAAATTAACTGTCAGATCTATGGATAAAGTAAGAGTTTATGACAACACAAAAAAGAATCATTGGAAGTAAAATGGATAATTTTGATTACATGAAATTCAAAAGGTTTTGTACAAATAAAATCAATGCAGCCAAAATTAGAAGGAAAGCAGGAAATTAGGTGTGTGTGGGGGTGCAATTTACAGTGAGTTTCTCTGCTAAATATCTTGTTTCTCAAATATATAGGGAACTGGGCCAAATTTTGAAAATAAGAGATGTTTCTCCAATTGATAAATGATCATAAGATATGAACAGGGAATTTTCAGAAAAATAAATCAAAGCTATCAATTGTCACATGAAAAAATGTTTTAAATTAATATTAGTACTTATCTTATAGATTATATTAAGTCTCAGATTAGATGGTTATTTGAAAAGCACTTTGCAAACATTAAATTGCTATGTAAATATTTAAAGTTTATTAATAACTATTTTCCATTAAAAAAACAGAAAATGTGATAATTTTTTTTTTGTCCTTTTGAGCCTCTCCCAAGTTATTTTTTCTTACAACCTAGTTATAGTAAGAAACCAAATTCTGGGTGATGCTTTCCATTTCATTCAAGTCCTTTAGTTTATAGTAGTTGCAGTGAAATAGAAATAACAAGGTCTGGTTCTGAGTTCTCTTGGTAGTAAGACTTGACATAATGAAATTCAGTGCTTCATCCATAGTTTAAATTTGAAGAGAATTATTAGGAACATGAAAGGTCAAGTGATTTGTGCTTGGTAGGTGATGCAGTGGATAAAATTCTGGGCCTGAAGTCAGGAAGATATGTGTTCCAAGTCCATCCTCAGACACATATTAATGGCATTGTGTCCTTGGGCAAGTCATTTAATCCTATTTGCTTCAATTTCCTCATCTGTAAAATCAGCAGAAGGAAATGGAAGACTACTCCTGTATCTTTGCCAAGAAACCCCAAGAAGGGACCATGAAGAGCTGGGTATGACTGAAAATGATTCAACAACCATAGCTTATGAATGTATCAGTAATAGTACTTGTTATAACCTTCCCTTTATATATTGTTTCCATTTTACCTTGTTTATGGCTTGTTTGTACATAGTTGTTTACATGTTACATTTCCTATTAGAGTGAATTCCTTGAAATCAGAGTATCTTTTTTGCTTTTCTTTGTGTATTTAGTACTTAATAAATGTTTACTGACTGGGTGATTTGAATCCAAGTTTTCCTGACTCTGAGGATAAGATCATTTAAGGAAGATGAGGAAACATTGCTCTTCAGTTCCAACAAAATGTTTTCCTTTTTTTCCCCATTCAGAGGGTTTTTTTCCTCAATAAAGAAACTTCATTATAGCATTATATTATAAAATGGAATGATATAAAGATCACAAATAATACATATTAATATTTGTGAGCTTTTATGAAATATGCTTATATTTCTACATAGTAAAGGTCAATTTACATTATAAGATCACACCTAATACTATTAAAAAGAATGGGGTAAATAGCATATATTTACTAGAATGGGCCATTGGAGAGCTAAATGACCCAAACATGTTTATCTAATTTTCCTATTAACCTAGATTTTCCCATTCAAATAAATTGGGCACATCTCTCTGAATCTGTAATCAAGGAACTGAGAATCAGGGATACTTATTTCCATAGATGGCATTCCCTATATATACATGTTCACATTTCAGTGGGTTGTATATGAACCCTATATGTGCATTTTATGCAAATTTCAAAAAATATTGTTATTGTTTTTCCTAAGCTCAATTATTTCTCCATTATAAGGTACTGTTTATTAAACACAAAGATAACACCAAATTCTAGGTTTTATTGACAATTGTCTGAGTTTTCTGTATATTGGGTAAGGTCTGAAAAGTTTTTCAATGTGTATATTTCATAAACCATGTTCCTCATAGCTCTTGAAGTTAGGAAGACCAAGGTCAAAAATCTCATCTCTGATAAATAGTAGTTGATGAGATCCCAGATCAATGACAGCCTCTCTAGGATTCCAGAACTTCCTAGGTCTTTACTTTTTGTGTGTATTATGGACTCCTTTGACAATCTAGTGAAGCTTTTGGACTCAAAACAATCTTTTAAATGCATACAATAAAATACATAGAATTGCAAAGAAAAACAATTATACTGAAATAGTTATCAAAATGTATTTTAAAAAATCATAGACTACCTAAAAAATCTCTATAGACTGTTTGGTTCCTGTGGGCCATAGATTAAGAATCCTTACTTTATGTATATCCACTAAAGAATAGTCAGGTTATAACCTGCCTCAGCAGAGAGAATTTCCAACCTTGAAACATTTGCCCTCATCCACATTGAGGATTTCTCCCAATATCTTAATCCTCACAAGTAGAGAAAGGAAAAGAAGAGGAATAATCATTTATATACTATCTATTGTTACAAATATGAACTCATTTGATACAATTTTGTGAGGCAGATGCTTTTACTCCCATTTTACATTTGAAGAAGCTTAGGCAAACAGGTTAAATAACTTGCTTAGGGTAGAACTGGTAGTAAATGCCTTACTATGCTTTTATGATTCTAGACCTAGTTCTTAATGTGTATCTCAAAAATTCAATCATTGAAGATTTGCAAAGGATATACTAGGATGTATAGAAAGTCCCATTATAAAGCTATAGTACCAATATTACAAGGGATTATCATCTATGTTAACTTGGATAGATAATTAAAAAAAATAAAAGCGATACATAGCAAACTCTCATAGCCACCTGATTTTGGTGGGCTAACCCAGGCAGTAAGAGTTTGTGGCAATTCACTTATTCTGTGTTGACTGCATAACTATCCTTCCAATCGCATAGCCTCCAAATTTTGAATCTTTCTGCATTTTGTTTTGATTTCCAGGTAGGATTTAGGGGTGTCAGAGTGAGTTTACCAAATCAGATCTTTTCATTCTTGTTGGAGATTTTCCTTTCCACCAACTTGTTTTGTGTGTGTAAATTGCCTTTAACCCTTAGGTGTTGAACATGATTAAGTAGAAATGCAGAGATCTACTAGCTAGGAGGCTTCTCAGTGCAAACTATTCTTTTCCTGCATGCAAAGACTTCTAAAGCACAACTTCCTCATTAAGAATGCCCTGACTAATCACCAGATCTTAGGAATTTCTATGTGTACTGCCCCATGGTGTGTGGAGTGAACAGTGCTTAGAAACATCTTTCACATCTGGTTGAGGATGACTTTGGGGGAAAGGAGACTGGGGGAAAAAATCTGAGTTTGATTATCTGCCAGTTTTAATCACTGGAAAGAGATTAAGTTCTTAGCTTGGAAAAGTTGCCCCATATAATGCCTTCTGCCAGTTGCTTCATTAAATGACTTTAAATAGCCACTTGTCACTGGGACAAACTTTTAAAAAAATCTATTAGCTTGTTGGAAGTTTTATTCAATTACTTGTCAAGGCAATTAACAAAGCATAGTATTCTAATCAAGAATACTTAAAAAATTAATTCAGTGTAGGCATTTGTATTTTCTCCCATTATACATATATTCTCTCCAGAATGGTTGAGTCACTTCATAACTCCACCAACATTTCATTAGAATCCCAGCTTTCCCACATTTTTCATTATCTTTTTCTGTCATCCTAGCCAATCTGAGAGGTATGAAATGGCACCTCAAAGTTGTTTTATTTTCATATCTCTAATCCATAGTGATTAAGATCATTTTTATGTGATTATATGTTTGTGTGTATACATGCATGCATATTGCTTTACTGTCTTCATCTGAATATGAATACTTGTTCATATTCTTTGATTATTAATTCTTTGGGAAATGTCTTACATTTTTATGAATTTGATTGTCTTGAATATTTAAAAAATGAAACCTTTATCAGAAACACTGGATGTAAAAACTACTTTCTAGCTTTCTGTTTTCCTTCTAAGCTTAGTTGCATTGGTTTTGTTTGTGCAACAGCTTTTAAATTTATTGTAATGAAAATTATGAATTTTACATTTCAAAATGATCTCTACATCCTGTTTGAGCATACATTCCTCTATTCTCCAAAGATCTGACAGACAAACCATTCTTTGTTCTCCTAAATTTCTTCTGTTATCATCTTTTATGTCTAAATCACGTACCCTTATAGGCTGTGAGATATTGGTCTATGCCTAGTGTCTGCCATAATATTTTCTAGTTTTTTCCTATCAGTTTTTGTCAAATAGTGAGTTTTTATCTCAGAAGCTGGAGTCTTTATGTTTATCAAACAGTAGATTACTATATTCATTTACTACCATATCTTATGTACCTAAACCATTTCATTCATCTACCACTCTGTATCTTTGGCAGTACTAGTTTTGATGATTGTCACTTTGTATAGTTAGGCCCCTTCCTTTGTATCTTTTCCCATTAATTCCCATGATATTCTTGACCTTTAGTTCTTCCAGATGAATTTTGTTATTCTTTCTTCTATCTCTATAAAAATTTTTTTTGGGTATTTTGGGTAGTATGGAACTGGAAAAATAGATAATTTAGATAGAATTGTCATTTTTATGATATTAATTTGGCCTACCCCTGAGCAATTAATATTTTTCCAATTGATTAGATCTGACTTTATTTGTTGAGAAGTGTTTTATAATTGTGCTTATATAGTGCCTATCTTGTTAGTAAACCTCCAAATATTTTATATTGTGTACAATTATTTTAAATGGATTTTTTTTTTCCTATTTCTTGCTGCTGGGTTTTGTTGGTAATATATAAAATGCTGAGGTGGGTTTGTTTTATATCCCTCAACTTTGCTAAAGTTGTTAATTTTTCAAGTAGTTTTTTGAGTTTATTCTCTAGGATTCTCTAAATATACCATCATATCATTTTCAAAATTTCAAAGTTTTGTTTCCTCATTGACTAATTATTTAATTTTTTTGGGGGGGGGATATCATTCTATTAAAGTAATTTTATATCCCTATCTTATGTCTAAACAAACTCCTAATTACTCTTGTAGCAATAAAATTGATAAATTACAAATATTATCTTGCCATATAAAAGTATAAATCATTTAACCTTATTGAATTTTTAAAGTTTTTTATTTTTTTTTTTAACCTTTGTGTGTTTATCTTGAATCTTGTATTTGGAATTAAAATTTTTTATACAGCCTTGGTCTTTTAATTAGAAATGCCCTCTATTTAATTAGACACTCATTTTTTCCCTGACAGATTATTTGCAATGTTGATAGGTAGGTGATTCTTGGTTGTAATCCTAATTACTTTGCATTCTAGTATAATATGCTCCATTGTCTTTGGTTCTATAATGTGGAAGCTACAAAATCTTGTGTAATCCTGACTGTAGCTCCATGATATTTCAGCTATTTCTTTTTGGCTGCTTATAATTCTTTCTCCTTAATCTGTGAACTCTGGAGTTTGGCTATGATATTTCTGGGATTTTTTCCATATGGGTTCTTTCAGGTGATGATTTGTGAATTCTTTCTATTTCTATTTTGTTCTCTAGTTCTAATATATCAGAGCAGTTTTCTTTGATAATTTCTTGAAAGATATTAGGTCAATTGTTTTCCAGTGAGATAGTTCACATTTTCTTCTATGTTGTTACTTTTTTGATTTTGTCTTATCATATTTTGATGTCTTATAAAGTTATTGGTTTCCATTTGTTCAATTCTCATTATTAAGAAATCAATTTTTATTGAGCTTTTATATTTCCTTTTTCATTTGGCTAATTCTATTTTTAGGGATCTATTGACTCTTTCTACATGATTCTCTTGCAATGCGCTTATTTCTTTTCCCACTTTTTCTTCTATTTCTTAATTTGCTTTTTAAAAATTCTTTTAAGCTATTCTAGAAATTCTTTTTTAGCTTAGTGCCAAATTACATTATTAATTTTTTTTTTTTGGTAAGCTTCACATGTAGCCATTTTGACAGTACTGTCCTCTCTTAAGTTTATGCCTTGACCCTCTCTATCACCAAAGTACTTTTTTTTTGTTGTTTTTTGTTTTTTGCTCATTTTCCTGCCTCTTTTTTTTTTTTTTTTTTGATGACTTGGTACTTTTGATGACTTGGTATTTTTATGTGATACTTGGACACTGGTCTTACAGTGTCTGAAGCTTCTTTTTCTGGGGATTCTGGGTCTTACTAATGACTTTCATTGGACTTGAGGGCTTAGCTGCTTTCTTTCTTTGGAAGGTAGACTTCCTTTTTATAGCTTATACTAGGGACTCCTAGTCAATGTCCTCTGTATGTGAAGTATAACTGCTGGCCTGCTTCAGGTTTTAGGGTCTTGTTGCTAGGTTGCTATTGTAACAGAGATTTTTGGTGGCTTTCCCTGGAGGAGGGCTCTTATTGATGATCTGCCTCGGGAGTGAGGTCCTGTTTTTGCATTACTGTGATTTATTGTTGTTTTTTCTTTTTTCTTGATAAGGACCATGATATCAGAGAGGTAATGCCATAACATTCAAGTGAATTGGATTTAAATGAGGGAGGGTCTGTGCAAAGTTGCCAGTCCCATTTTTTTCCTCCAAAGCTATCTGGGTTCAGTGTCAACATATAGATCAGGATGACAGGAGTTGACCTGAATCTAGTGGGTTGCTATGGAAACAAAATGGGTCTACTTGTATACCCTGAGGAAATGATTTTGTGCCTGATCTATCCAATGGGTGTGGCCCTGCTTCTGATTGATTGATTGGTTCATCTTAGGTATTTAATAAATGTTGATTTACATAAAAGGAAATAATGGGTTTGAGAGAAAGAGACCATCTTATCTTCTTTTTTTATGATAGCTTTTTATTTACAAGATAAATGCATGGGTAATTTTTCAGCATTGACAAATGCAAAACCTTTTTTTTTCCAATTTTCCCCCTCCTTCTCCACATCCCCTCCCCCAGATAGCAGGTTGACCAATACATGTTAAATATGTTAAAGTATAAGTTAAATACAATATATGCATACATGTCCATACAGTTATTTTGCTGCACAAAAAGAATCGGACTTTGAAATAGTGTACAATTAACCTGTGAAGAAAATCAAAAATGCAGGCAAACAAAAATAGAGGGATTGGGAATTCTATGTAGTGGTTCATAGTCATCTCCCAGAATTCTTTCGCTGGGTATAGCTGGTTCTATTCATTACTGCTCTATTGGAACTGATTTGGTTCATCTCATTGTTGAAGAGGGCCACATCTATCAGTATTGACCATCATATAGTATTGTTGTTGAAGTATATAATGATCTCCTGGTCCTGCTCATTTCACCCAGCATCAGTTCATGTAAGTCTCTCCAGGCCTTTCTGAAATCATCCTGCTGGTCATTTCTTACAGAACAATAATATTCCATAATATTCATATACTGCCATTCTCCAATTGATGAGCATCCACTCAGTTTCCAGTTTCTGGCCACTACAAAGAGGGCTGCCACAAACATTCTTGCACATACAGATCTCTTTTCCTTCTTTAAAATCTCTTTGGGATATAAGCCCAGTAGTAACACTGCTGGATCAAAGTTTGATAACTTTTTAAGCATAGTTCCAAATCACTCTCCAGAATGGTTGGATGTATTCACAATTCCACTAACAATGTATCAGTGCCTACATCCTCTCCAACACTGAGCATTATCTTTCCCTGTTATTCTAGCCTATCTGACAGGTGTGTAGTGGTATCTCAGAGTTGTCTTAATTTGTGTTTCTCTGATTAATAATGACTTGGAGCATCTTTTCATATGGCTAGAAATAGTTTCAATTTCTTCGTCTGAGAATTGTCTGTTCATACACTTTGACCATTTATCAATTGGAGAATAGCTTGATTTCTTATAAATTAGAGTCAATTCTCTATATATTTTGGAAATGAGTCCTTTATCAGAACCTTTGACTTAAAAGTGTTCTCCCAATTTATTGTTTCCCGTCTAATCTTGTCTGTATTAGTTTTATTTGTAAACTTTTCAATTTGATATAATCAAAATTTTCTATTTTGGGATCAATAATGATCTCTAGTTCTACTTTGGTCATAAATTCCTTCCTCTGCCACAGGTCTGAGAGGTAAACTATCCTATGTTCTTCTAATTTATTTATAATCTCATTCTTTATGCCTAGGTCATGAACCCATTTTGACCTCATCATGGTGTATGGTGTTTCTGCCATATTAATTTCCAATTTTCCCAGCAGTTTTTGTCAAATAGTGAGTTCTTATCCTCAAAGCAGGGGTCTTTAGGTTTGTCAAAAACTAGATTATTAAAGTTATTTACTGTTTTGTCTTTTGAAGCTAACCTATTCCACTGATCAACTAGTCTATTTCTTAGCCAATACCAGATGATTTTGGTAACTGCAGCTTTATAATATAATTTTAGATCTGGTAGAGCTAAGCCACCTCACATTTGATTTTTTTTTTTTTTTCATTAGTTCCCTTGAAATTCTTGGCCTTTTGTTTTTCTATATAAACTTTGTTGTTATTTTTTCTAGGTCATTAAAATAATTTCTTGAGAGTCTGATTGGTATAGTGCTAAATAAATAGATTAGTTTAGGTAATATTGTCATCTTCATTATATTTGCTCGCCCTATCCAAGAACATTTAATATTTTTCCTTTTGGTTAGATCTGACTTTATTTGTGTGGAAAGTGTTTTGTAGTTTTGCTCATATAGTTCCTGATTTTCCCTTGGCAGATAGATTCCTAAATATTTTATACTATCGGTAGTTACTTTAAATGCAATTTCTCTATGAAACTCTAGCTGTTGGATTTTGTTAGTGATATATAAGAATGCTGATGACTTATTTGTATCTTGCAACTTTGCTAAAGGTATGGATTATTTCTAATAGTTTTTTAGTAGAATCTCTGGGTTTCTCTAAATATACCATATCATCAGCAAAGAGTGATAATTTGGTTTCCTCATTACCTGTTCTAATTCCTTTAATCTGGTTTTTTGGTTTCCTCATTACCTGTTTTAATTCCTTTAATCTGGTTTTCATCTCTTATTGCCAAAGCTAGCATTTCTAATAGAATATTGAATAATAATGGTCATAGTGGGCAACCTTATGTTTTGCTCCTGAATTTATTGGAAATGGTTCCAGTTTAAATCTATTACATATGTGCTTACTGATGGTTTTAAATAGCGGCTACTGACTATTATAAGGAAAGGTCCATTTATTCCTATACTCTCAAGTGTTTTTAATAAGAATGTATGTTGGATTTTATCAAATGCTTTTTCTGCATCTATTGAGATGATCATATGGTTTTTGTTAATTAGGTCAATTATACTAATAGTTTTCTTAATATTGAACCAGCTTTGCATTCTGTATAAGTCCTACTTGATCATAATGTATTATCCTGGGGATGATTTTCTCTAGTCTTTTTCCTAATATCTTATTTAAGACTTTAGCATCAATATTCATTAGGGAGATTTGTCTATAATTTTCTTTCTCTGTTTTCAACCTACCTGGTTGAGGTATCAGTACCATGTCTGGATCATAAAAGGAATTTGGTAGGACTCCTTTATTCCCTATTTTTTCAAATAGTTTATATAACATTGGAGCTAATTGTTCTTTAAATGTTTGGTAGAATTCACATGTAAATCCATCTGGTCTTGGGGATATTTTCTTAGGGAGTTGATTAATAGCTTGCTCTATTTATTTTTCTGAAATGGCACTATTTAAGCAATTTACTTCCTCCTCTGTTAATCTGGGAAGCCTATATTTTTGGAGGTAGTCATCCATTTTACTTAGGTCATCAAGTTTATTGGCATAAAGTTGGGCAAAATAACTCCTTATTATTGCTCTAATTTCCTCTTCATTGGTGGAAAGTTCTCCCTTTTCATTTTTAAGACCAACAATTTGATTCTCCTCTTTCCTTTTTCTAATCAGATTTACCAAAGTTTATCTATTTTATTGGTTTTTTCATAAAACCAACTCTTGGTTTTATTTATTAATTCAATATTTTTTTACTTTCAATATTATTAATTTCTCCTTTTAATTTTAGAATTTCAACTTTAGTATTTGATTAGGGGTTTTTAATTTGGTCTTTTTCTAACTTTTTAAGTTGCAAGCCCAATTCAATGTTCTTCTCTTTCTCTATTTTATTCAAGTAGGCCTCTAAATATATAAAATTTCCCCTTTTTACTGCTTTAGGTGCATCCCACAAATTTTGGTATGGTGTCTCATTGTTGTCATTATCTTTAGTGTATCTATAATTTGCTGTTTCATGCAATCATTCTTTAAGATGAGATTATTTAGTTTCCAATTACTTTTTGATCTATTTACCCCTAACTTTTTGTTGAATGTAGTTTTCATTGCATCATGGTCTGAAAAGAAAGCATTTACTATTTCTGTCTTCCTGCATTTAATTTTGAGGTCTTTATGTCCTAATATATGGTCAGTTTTTGTATAGGTTCCATGAACTGCTGAGAAGAAAGCATACTCCTTTATGATACCATTCAGTTTTTTCCAAAGATGTATCATACCTAATTTTTCTAATATTCTATTCACGTCTTTAATTTCTTTCTTATTGTGTGGTTTGATTTATCTAATTCTGAGAGTGCAAGGTTGAAAAGTCCCATTATTAAAGTTTTGCTGTCTATTTCTTCTTTCTTAATTTCTCCTTTAAGAAGTCAGATGTTATATCACTTGGTGCATATCTGTTTAGTATTGATATTGCTTCATTGTCTATGCTACCCTTTAGCAAGATATAGTTTCTTTCCTTATCTCTTTTAATTAGATCAATTTTCGCTTTTGCTTGATCTAAGGATGGCTATCCCTGCTTTTTTTGACTTCACCTGAAGCATAATAGATTCTGCTCCAGCCTTTTACCTTTACTCTGCATGTATCTCCCTGCTTTAAATGTGTTTTTTGTAAACTACATATTGTAGAGTTCTGACTTTTGATCTAGTCTGCTATCTGCCTTCGCTTTATGGGAGAATTCATCCCATCCACATTTATGAGTTCAAATGACAAATGCTGTATTTCCTGCCATCTTATCCCCAGATTATTCTTTTCTTTTTCTTGCCCCTCCCCCCCACCCCTTTTCACACAACTCTCCCTCTTTAGGATCCTTCCCACCCCCTTTGAATCCTTTCCCTTTTCTTATCCCATTCCATTATTACACTTTTCCTTTTCCCTTTTCCTCTCCCACTTTTTAATGAGGTGAGAAAAGTTTCTCTGTAAACCAAATATGTCAATAATTTTCTCTTTGAGCCAACTCTGATGAGAGGAAGATTCCCACAATGTTCCTCCTCCTCACTAAATTCCCTCAGATAGGATAGGTTTTTTTTGCCTCTTCGGGGGATGTATTTCCCTCTTTTTATCTCCCCTTTTCCCTTTTTCTGACATTATCCCTTTTCCATTTCTATTTCCCTTTTATCTTATGTTATATCAGTAAAATCAAATTATATATGTACTTTTTATGTATATCCACAACATAAATACAGTTCTCAAGAGTTCTTTTTACTTTTTTCTACTTCTCTTGAGCCCTATGGTTGGAAATCAAATTTTTTGTTTAGTTCTGGTTTTTCCTTAGAAACAAATGGAATTCCCCTGTTTCATTAAATGCCCATCTTGTTCCATGGAAGAAAATGCTCAGCTTAGTTGGGTAGTTTATTCTTGGCTACATTCCAAGTTCTTTTGCCTTTTGGAATATCAGATTCCAGGCCTTCTGATTAATGTGGAAGCAGCTAGATTTTGAGTGATCCTTATTATGGCACCTCAGTATTTGAATTAGTTTTTTCTGGCTTTTTGTAATATGTTTTCCTTAGTCTAATACTTCTGAAATTTAGCCACAATATTCCTTGGAGTTTTTATTTTAGGGTGTTTTTCAGAAGGTATTCGATGAATTTTTTCAATGCCTATTTTACCTTCTGATTCTATTACATTTGTACAGTTCTCTTTGATGATTTCCAGTAAAATAGTATCTAGGCTCTTTTTTTCCTCATAATTTTCAGGAAGTCCAATAGTCCTCAGATTATTTCTCCTAGATGTATTTTCCAGGTCTGTTGTGTTTCTAAGTAGATATTTAACATTTTTTTTCTAATTTTTCATTTTTTTTGGGGGGGGTTTGATTGACTGATTCTTGATATCTCAATGAATCATTCATTTCTATTTGTTCAGTTCTGATTTTTAATGAGTTATTTTCTTCATTAGTTTTTTTCCCTCTTTTTGTATATGTCCAATTGAGTTTTTAAATGAGTTTTGCTGTATGGAATTTTTTTCCATTTCCCTATTTTTTTTTTAACTGAGTTATTTTCTTTTTCCAATTCACAAATCCTACTTTCTTGGGAGTTCTTTATCTTTTCCAATTTACAAATCCTATTTTCCTGGGAAATCTTTACCTTTTCCAATTCACAAATTCTGTTTCCTTGCACTTCCTGGGAGTTCTTTACCTTTTCCAATTCACATTTCATAAAGTTGTTACTCTCTTGCATAGCTTCTCTTTCCTTTCCCCATTTTTCTTCTAGCTCTCTTTTAAGATTTTTTTATAGTTTCTTCTAGAAGAGCCTTATACAATTGGGACCAGGTTACATCCCCCTTTGTTGTTTTGTGTGGAGACTGTCTGCTATTACTCTCCTTGGGATTGAAAACCTGCCCTCTTTCTGTATAGAAGCTATCAATCATCCTTTTGATTTTTTTTTTTTTTTTTTTTTTTTACTTATTTTTTTAAAAAGCCTGTAGGGTCGGCCTTCAGGGCAAGGATCTGATGACCACATATTTAAAATCTGCCAGAGTCAGGAATTCAGGTTAAGGGAAAAATATTCAATCTTTATTCTCAGTAGAAGTGAAGAAGGATTGTGATAGCAATATGAACAGCTGTGACAGGAAGTCAGCTAGCAGAGGTGAAGAATTGCAGGTGAAAAGGGGATCGGAGGTGAAGGGCGGTCACGATAGCAATGTGAGCAGCTGTGTCAAGAACCCAACCAGCAGTCTCTCTTTCTGCTTCCCTTTTCCGCCCCACTGTCTCCACCCACCAAAATTGTCATTTCCTATACAGCACATCAGGACTTGTGCAAAGAGTGGGTGGGGGCCATTCTTTCTCCAAGCATATATATTAATAGAGTATAGTCCAATTACTATTTAGCCTCATGTGTTTGGGACCTCAGTGCATCAACTCAAGCCTCAGCCCATTACATCTCCCACTTTCTTTTGTTTTAGAACACAGGTGGTCATGCCATCCCTGACTCCTCAGGGAGGTCAGATTCCCCAAGGGTGGTGATCACACCCTCCCTGACTTCTCAGGAAAGGAGGTGAAAGCACTAAAAAGGAGATAATCATGCCCTCCCTGACATCTCAGGAAGGGAGGTAAAAGCACTAAAAAGGAGATAATCACGTCCTCCCTGACATCTCAGGAAGGGAGATGAAAAACACCAAAGCGAAGTCGGGGTTGCTAGCAGATCTGTGGGCTGAAGGGTCTTATTAGAAACAGGTATGCACAAACCCATCAGCATGGGAGGTATTACACAAGCATACAGCAATAACGCAGAGGCTATTAGTGATGACTCTCCCCACATGTGGTGTAATAAACATGAATTGTACACACAAGTAACGGTATAACAAACAATATAAATCAACATGGTGTTGTAAAAGATTGCCAGAAGTCCTAGAAGGAGAGTATGTAAACAACAGTCACACATGTGCCTTCTTCAGCAGCCAAGAGATCGTCCAAAACCAATCTCTTGTCCATTGCTTCACATGTCAGGGAATCCAATGATGCCCCCAAGTTTTTGAAGTCCTGCAAAAGTCTTTTTATGTATTAGGGAATCCAATGTTTCCAGCAGATTTTGAAGTCCTGTAAGAGTCTTATCATTTCTCAGAAAATCCAATGATTCCTGAGGGCTTTCAAGTCTTATGTCTTAGAGAATCCAATGATTCCCGAGCATTTTCAAGTCCTACAACAATCTTATGTCTCAGAGAATCCGATGATTCCTGAGGGTTTTGAAGTTCAACAATTTTCTATGTCCATGAGTCAAACGCCATAACTGACAAGCTCTTTGAATGGTAAGCACAATCAGCAACAGAACCACCCAATATTTCTTGGGTCTTCTCCTTCATTTCAAGGGTCTGTTCCATTTCTCTGTGATGGACAAGGTGAATACGCCTCATTGGCACCCATCTGATTCCTTCTCCTCCTGTAAAAATACAAGCAAACCCTCTTCCCCAAGCAGTTAACCTATCTAATTCCCTTCTATTTACCATTTTCAGGATCTCTCCACATCATCTGGCAATTATCTAAAGATAGTGGAGCTGTTTGCACTGGACACTGCCCTGTTGTGTTAAAAGGCCTGTAACTTCCCCAACTGTAATCCTGATTGTTTTTCTGTTGATTGATGACATCAGAGTCCTGAATTTCTAAAGACTCTCTGGGTGTAACCTCAGCTGCTATCATGCCCCACCTATCTTTTGATTGATACCTTTCAGCTGAGTCCTGCCTCTCATTTCTCTGGGTCAATCTATATTCAGAGGCCCAGTGAAAGCCTCGGTTACATTTTGGACATGGGGTTTTGGATTTATTCTCTCACCCTGTCTTCTCATTCTATCTCCATATCTACAGTGAGCTCTCAAATGTCCAACTTTTCCACATTGAATGCATCTATGAGTTTCTCTAGAATCTCTTTGCCAAGAAGGATCCTGTCTTTCCATATTCAACATAGTTTGGGTATAATAAGCATTTGTGCCTACTATGGCACAGCACCTTATGATCTCCTCTAAAGGAGCATCCTTGTGCAGTCCTAGTATAATTCTTCTGCAAACCTCATTAGCATTTTTCTAGCAAGTTTGCTTATCAAAATGTCTGTTACTGCATTTTCTCCATTAGTTCTTGTGATAGCTGTCTGCAAATGTCCCACAAAGTCAGCAAAGGGTTCATTTGGCCCTTATGTTATTTTTGTGAAGACCTCACCCTTGTCATCTTTATTGTGGAGAGAAGCCCACGCTTTGATAGCATTAGCAGCAATTTGCTCATATGCTGCTATGGAATAATTAATCTGTACTGCGACATCTGCATAGGAACCTACACCTGTTAGTAGGTCACAGGTGATTGCAGCATGAACTCCACTTTGATTATTTTATTGGACTTGTATCCCACAGAGCTCAGTATATTCAGAAAGCCACAAGTAGTTTTGTCCAGGTTCTAGGCATATCCTTGCTATAGATTTCCAGTCATTAGGGGTCAAGATTTCAAAAGCCAAATTCTGTAATATCTTAACATAAGCTGATGTAGCCCCATAAAAAGTGCAAGCCTTTTTCAGATCTTTGAGGGATTTCTATATCAAAAGGAGTGTATCTTCTACTTTCTTGACCTGAAGAATTAAACTGTTGAACTACAAGAAAAATGTGGTGTTGAAATTCCAATACATCTCTCCCTTATGCTTTGGCCTAATAGTCCCTTTTGCAATCTGGTCATAGGAGTGGCTGGATGCTGGGGGGGGAGGTGCTGGTGCTGTCACTGCTTCCCCCCCCCCCCTCCCCACTACCCCTCCTCTTCTACCCTGGAGGGTGGAGTTGATGGAGGAGAGTCAATTACCTGCTCCTTAGGTGGGGCTGAAGCTGCCTCAGATTCACCACACCCTTGAGCCTCTATGGTCTTTAATCTGTTCTTTGTCTTCCTCCTTTATCTCAGGCTTCCCCATTTGGCTATTCCTAGTGCTTTTTCCCTTTCTTCTATAACTTATATGGTTTCTTAAGGCCAACTGTATATTGTATAAATAGAATGCCTCGATGGAAATTGAATGAGGACCATTTTCATTGTAATATGCGGAGAGCTGTTGCCCAATCAATGCCCAATTATCTGGAGAGATTTGCTCTTCCTCTAAGAACCAAAGGGAGGTGCGTTTTAATGTACCCAGAAGTCTAGCTGTCTGTTCCCAAGTTATAAGTAGCCCTTGATCTTCTATCAGCTTAAGCAGGCTTTCTATAGCACCACTCCTAGCTAAAGATTCTCCATCCCCCACCCCAACCCCCCCCAACCCCACCCAGCCAAAAAAGGTTACTAGTTTAGTCTTTAAGAAAATACATTCCCTGTTTGTCTATTATACTTATAAGTTCCTGGTCACTGGAGACTTCTTCAGTGAAAGTAGAGTCCTTGGTTCCCACGTTTGGGCACCAAATATGATGACCACATATTTAAAATCAGCCAGAGTCAGGAATTCAGGTTAAGGGAAAACTCTTCAATCTTTATTCTCAGTAGATGTGAAGAAGGATACAATGTGAGCAGCTGTGTCAAGAAGCCAGCCAGCAGTCTCTCTTTCTGCTTCCCTTTCCCCTCCCCTGCCTCCACCCACCAAAATCGTCATTTCCTATACAACACATCAGGATTTGCACAAAGAATGGGCGGGAGCCATTCTTTCTCCAACCATATATAGTAATAGAGTATGGTCCAATTACTATTTAGCCTCATGTGCTTGGGACCTCAATGCAACAACTCGAGCCTCAGCCCATTACACAAGGAGGTTACCAGCTTCCTCTGCAGAGCACCGATAGATATATGTACAGTAGCTATCCTGCCAATGGGCTGCAACAAGCAGCCAGGCTGTGGGAGTGCTCTGGGAAAAGCTCCTCACTGGAAGTGACCCTGGCCTGCACGGGTGAGCTGCAGAAGTGCCCTGCTAAGAGTCCCACTGTGTTGATTAACGAGTGCCCTGAGGTTAAAAGCTGAGCAGTGAAACTGTCAATACCCTAGGCAAAAGCCCACTGTCGGTATTAGCAGTTGCCCTTCCCCTCACAACACCAGAAGTGTCTCTCCCTAGGGAAGCACAGTCTCATTGGGGATGTTCTATTGCCCCAGTCTGAGCCTCTCCCTGTGCAGATTAGAGGCTGCCCCGGGCTGCACCCCCCTTGCTGTGCAGATTTGTAAGTGCTCTGAGCAAGCCCTGTAGTGCAGAACACAGCCGTACAGCTGTACTGTGGCCTGTGCTGGTTCATTCACTTCCAGCTTTGGGTGAGTATAGCCAGATCCTGTTAGGTTCTGGTGTTTTTTAGAGTACCCTCTATTTTTGGCTTTAATTTCTCTGCTGGTCTACTGCTTTGCAACCAAAGGAGAGCAGTCAACCTATAGTAGAGTCATCCCTGTAAATTTTCCAACCATGGAGACTACCCCCACCCCCGGTCCACTACGGATGCTAGCCTCTGGTTCTATATCTGCCTGTGCTGGTGTACTCCCACTGTTCAGGACAAACCTTTTTTGGTGATCCTCCAGATTATCTTCCACTGCTAAGTTGTTGCACTTCTAATCTTGGTGAATTTTACCAGTCACACACTATTTTTGAGGCTAAATTTAGTAGTGAGGATATGAGAGAGCTCAGAAAGTTGTGTGTCCCTTCTCTGCCATCTTGGCTCCACCCCCCGAGATCATCTTATCTTAAAAGCTCATGATTCCCAAGAATGAGGGCACCTGGCATAGTCTGATATGTTTTTTAGGGTTTAGGGAAACAAATTTCAAAAACATCAGAGATGATGAGAATGGGGATGGGAAACTTGGTCTTGTATTGTGTGATAATGAAGAGTTCTTTGGCTGCTGAGCTAGAAGAGATAATGATTCAGCAGATGTTAGAAAAATTTGAGTTATTGAGCTATCCTAGTCTCTTTTCTTTATGGCTTTGTTGAGAGGTGGGAGAAAAAAATAGTCTTTCACTGTGCTATCTTAAGCAGGTTTCCTGTCAAGACAAATTGGAGTTTAGAAAGGGCTTTCCCCCTCCTCTTCAGTTTCTTTTTTTTTTCTTTTTTTTTTTTTGATTGGGTGGCCCTTTGAGTTCAAAAGGTCATTAACCATTATCACTCTGGTGGTAGAAGTAGCCTCATTGTATTGATTGGGTTGCAGCATCTTCGGGAGAGGCAAGCAGCAGAGGAGCATGCCATGCAACTCCTCTAGTGGTGTACTCTAGAATGATCACCACCAGAAAAGGAGCTGTACCTTTTTTTTTTTTTTTTTTTTTTACCACAAGTGTTGATTTGATTGAGCTGAGGATAAATATTAAATGACTAAGTGTCCATTGCATAAAACAAAACCAATGTGAAGGTTAAAACTGTCCCTGGGATATTGGAATGAGCTTAAAACAGAATGGCAGACTGAAACGCCCTACCTAGAAAAAGGGTCTTTTAACAATAACCTTTGTTTAGCCAACCCATGAGCTAGTTATAGTAGAAGAAGGTGTGTGTACCCTAGTCTCTGAAAGACCCACTAGTGTCAGATTTCTCTCTTAGCTGTCAAAGAAAATGATGTAGAGAAAACTGAATTCCAAAATGGAGGAAATAGTAAGTGAACATTTAGAGAGAGAGAGAGAGAGAGAGAGAGAGAGAGAGAGAGAGAGAGAGAGAGAAAGAAAGAGAGAATTTCAAAAGAAATGAGAAGAGGGCCTAGGACAAAATGCTGGAACTCTTATCAAAAATCTTTGAACAAAGACTGAATGGTCACTTCCTAAGAATGCTATCATGGAAATTTAAAAAGAGGTAAAATAATTTAAAATTAAATTTTATTTTTCATTTAACAAGCATTTGTCTTCTCTCTCCTCTTACCTTATAACAAACATGTTATAAGGTAAGGTAAGGTATAATGCAAAAAATGAATTTTTAAGGAATTGTAGAACAGATGAAACACAAGAAGACAGGAGGTCCACAATTGTTACCTTGGTTTTTGGGCCCTTTTCAAATTGGCTAATTCTCTTCTAGGTTCTCTATAAAGGTACACACAGACCATGAAGAATTCAATTTATCTATCAGATACATACTTATTAAATGCCTAATCTATTTCATGAAACATACTAGATAGGAATGTTGAGATGTAATCATTTACCCTCAATAAAGTATGAATGAATTGACAACTATTTAGGCTCAAGGAAATACTTTTATTTCAATCCCTTCAAGATATCTTCAATCATTTCAATAGAGATATTACCAAGTTATGTTCCCACATTTTAAATGTAAGAGAGATGCTATATTCCCTAAACCCAATTAAAATAGTAACAAGATGCTCTAAGCTCTGACACCTTTATCAGATGAGAACTTGCATTTTATTGAGTTACAAAATCCATAAATCAACCAAAGGTATAATAACCTTGATCAATTTGGGAGGAGTGAAATGTCAAAAGCCATTGAATGAAATGATTAGTGGCTGAAGGCTGGTCAGAGATAGCATCTGGTACATGCATCACATCTGGAACTAAGAGCTCGACTCAAATCCTCTCCCTATCCTTCCATCCAAGCCTGCTCCAAGAAAATTAAACCACCACTATTTCCTTTAGATCCTGATAGAAACAACTTAGGATCCTGAAGAGCCAGAGGAATATTAATATCCCCTTAAACCAACAGTTCTTCAGCATCAGGAACTGATACCATTTTCAGTGGAAATGACCTTTGTCACTGTATGCCTTTTCCATCTTGCAGCTACATTTGCAGCTAAAATAGTCTATATGTGTTCTATCCCCTTTAGTTGTGAACACTTTGAGTGGAAAGACTACCTTACTTTCCTATTTGTAGTTCCAGTAATTGACAACTAGATTGGCACAGTGGATGGATTCAGGAATTCCTGAGTTCAAAAACAGTTTCAGATGCTTATTAGCTGTGTGGCCCTGGGCAAGTCACTTAACTTGTTTACATCAATTTCCTCAACTAAAAAATGGGAATAATAATGCTGACTTTGCAAGGTTGTTGTAAGGATAAATGATATAACAGAACAGAAGAAGCATTATATAAATGTTAGCTATCATTTTTATTCATCCTGTGCTTTACTACATAGTGTTTAATAAATGCTTCCTTTATTCATTAATTTTATTTTTTTTTCAGGCAGAACACTGTATGGGATCTCTCAAGATCCCATCCAATTCATTATTGTATGGTATTTATTATGGAATTCTTGACCTGATAGAATATATTAACTTTAATAAGTCATTCTAATGATAGCAGCTTCCAGTGAAGGGTAGAGATTCCATACATATCCTAGTAGTAAAGAACCAGTTTTCTTACAATAATGGCCAGTGACTACAAATAGGGGAGTGGGGAATCTATATAAATCACATACAAGTAAAACGTATTTTTATTTTTTTAAAAGACATATAAAATGTTCAATTTGATACCTTTATTTTAAAGAATAGGAAACATAAAATGCATCTAATAAATATATTAAATGATGAAAGATAAATGATGAATAGTTAAAATGAAAAAGTCATGAAAAAATATGAAAAAAAGTCATAATAGAAGGTGGGAAAACTTAGAGAAGGAAAAGGAAAACAAAATATATGTTTGGGGAGTGCAGAAAGATTAATATCAGCAAGAGAGGAAAAGATCCAGAAGGTGGCAATAGAGATATGTATAGCAGATAGGAGATAATGGAAAGAGTGCAAGAGAGATTCATTAATCTCTAAAATGGGTTGTGTTGGTTGAAAATAAATAAAGCTTGTCATACCCTGCTATTCACTTAGGTTGTGGGCAACAGAGAGATGCTTGCTATCATTCTATTAGAAACCTTATTTAATTCTGTAACATTTGAATGCAGCCTTTGTTTCCCAGATTCTCCCAATGACATGACTAAAGTTTTCAAAGCACTTTAAATATTATCAGTCAGTAAAACTTTTTAAAAAGGAACTACTATGTATAAGGAACTGGGGATACAAATAAAAAATCAAAAGACAGTCTTTGCCCTTAAGGAGTTCACAATCTAACAAACATATGTACAAACAAGTTATATGGAGGATAAATAGGAAATAATTAATGGAGGGAAAACATTGGAATTGAGGGATTGGGAAAGTTTCATGTAGAAGGTGAGAGTATCAGTTGGGACTTAAAGTCATTTTAGCTCTCCAGCCCTCAGTTTCCTCAACTATGAAATGAAGTCATCTTAAATTCCTGAGAGCTCTTTGAGCTCTGGGTCTTAGGTTCTATCCTGCCTGTCACTGATTAAATGACTGATCAAAGTATTGAATTAGCATATATATGTATATATATATATATATATGCTTAGAGTATGTGTATGTATATATATAATCAGTCTTCTTAGACATGAAACAATCTCTAATGTAGGCAAGAAAGACAATGTGGTATGATAGAGAGACCACTGCTTCTACAACAGAGAATCTGGTTTCAAATTCTGCCACTGATATTTATCAATTATGTGATCTTGGTCAAGTCACTTAATTTCTATGGGTCTCAGTTCCTCATCAATATAGAGAGCCTAAAGCACCTCCCTCTCATATATGGAGCCTCTAGAATAGTTACCCAGATTTAAGATATTTTGTAGGTTTATATACAGGCAAAAGCATTGTTTATGACCCTCTTATACCTGTTATGGTATTTATTTTTTCTCTAGGCATCCAGAGGACATAATTAGCTCAAAACAGAGACATTTCAAGTCATAACACAGAAACAATTTTTACAATAAAACTCTCCCTCTATAAATGTGGGGAAGGTTTCTGCAAATATACTCATTATTACTTAGAACAATAAGCATGATGGGCCCAAAATTTTGGGAATATTTTGGGAATATATGTAGAAGGAATACTCACATCTCTAATGTTGTAGAACAATTGATTTTTTTGACACTATTAAGCAATTAATCAACAAACATTTATTAAACAGCTTCTATGTGTCAGAAACTGGGATTAAAAACACCATAAATGATATCTTGCCTTTTCTCATGGAACTGATATTTTAATAGTAACAATGAGGACAAAAATATACAATAAATTGACTAGAATAGATGGAAACTACTTGAAATATAATTTGAGAGGAAGTATTCTAGCCATTGAAGGGATCAGATCAGACTTCACTTAGAAGGTTGTGCTATCTTGGACTTATCACTTTGCTGGTACTATAGGTTAAACTGAAAGTGCTGTAGGAGTTAGTACGTGATTAATTTCTGCAGACTTGTTCTAGGTTCCTTTTTTTAGGTCATCAAAGCTATCTTAGCTTTATTCAGCTAGGGTATAATGGCAAAAATCAGATCCGCTCTCAATCTCACTCTTTAGTAATAGCTATCTTGTTCATCTAAAATTAGATAGTGTACCTAGGGCTGAGATTAGATGTTTTCCTTGTCTTTTTGATAAAAAACTTCAATAACTAATTTAGGTAAACTAAAGAGTCATTTTTCTTCACTCAAGTGATCTACAATATGGTCTTCATTATGTGTATCTGTTCACAACAAAGCCTCATTGTTTTGTTTGATATTTTGGTCACCAAAAAATACTTCTCTCTACTGTAAAATGGATGGTGGGGAATATTATTGAACTAGATTACCTTTGTCATCTTTAAATCTATGATCACATAATTTAACTCAGATCCTAAGTTTCCTCCTCTGTGAAATTAGGGTATTGAACTAGATAAAAGAAAGGACTTCCCTTTCAATTCTAAAAACTGCAATAATCTTATTTTAATTGATGTTAATTGTCTAAAAATGCTGTAATTTTCTATAGGGAGAAAAGATACTAGAATGTTTTCATATTTACTGAATTAAGATAGGTGCTTGATATAAACATTGATGTACATATTATAACCAAGAGAAATTGCAAAGCCTAGTGACAACTGGCTAGTGATCAAGGACTATGCAAATTGGAGGTCCTGAAAATCCAAGACAAATTATTTTGCAAACTCTGAGATGTTTATTCAAAGTGTATATTTCTCTTAGATTAAAAACAAAACAAAACAAAAAACAAACAAATTAAAAAAACCCAACTCCAGCCAGAACAAAAGAGAAGCCAGTCACTACTAAACTTGATCACTGTCAAAATCCTTCAAGTGAATCAATAAGAGTCATGGGATATAGGCTGACTGGCCCTGTGAAGGATGAAGTATTTCTAGGCAAAAGCAATTTAAAAGCTAGTCAAGTGGTGATGCAGAAAGAAATAAAAGAAGACTTTGCAAGGGTATAAAAAATGGACAGAAGAGAAAAGAATGAGGGAAATAGAAATTTAAAAAGAAGAATGAGTTTGGTTAGATGATTGGATAGGACTTTTCTATCTGTATTGTTTCAGATTCTATGTTTCAAACTAGAATTTTTGAAGAAGAGGAAAATATCAGCATTACAGGTTGAAAGATGAAGTGCTTTGAAACATAACTTTTTAGCACTATAATTTTCCTTATCAAAGAAACCAAAAAGTTTCCAGAAAATAACAAATGGATAGAGCTTACACATGAACAAAATACATTTTTTCCCTTTTGCTATCACAAACTACTTGTCTAATCCAGTTACTTTATAAATGGGGTTGGTTTACATTTTTGTTATTATTTTGTTCATAGCTCTCTTCCAGTTAAGTGGAAAAGCATGTGATGAATCTAGACATGTTGAAAACCAATAGTGTTGTTGAAAAATATTTCCATTTATATTGTTTCAAGAAAAAAATAACATTTCAAATAATACATTTTTATCTGTGCAGGAGGAAGGCAGAGTGGGGTAGATAAACAAAATGGAAGTAGGAGGGAAATGAGCAAAGTTCCAAGGATGTATTTAGAAAGGATTTGACTCTCAAGAAAAGGTCTGAGAGTTGGATAATTGAAATAGAATGCTAATGAGGCCAACTGAAACAATATATTCAGAATCTGCTCCCTCTCTTTGCTTTAGGAAAATGGCCCTGGAGATGTTATCCATAGGATATGGGGCTTAGAGTGATAGTTCAAAGATCAGAGAGAGGTCCTGTTGATTATGTAAATATACAACCTTACTGAGTTGAAAAACAGCAACAAAAAGTCTGCCTTTCTCCACTTTTTTTTTGCTGTTTTTGTGGGATTTCTTTTTGGGAGGGAGGGAGAGGTATATGTTGTTTTATGGGAGCCACCTACCAGTGGCTACTGGAGGTCTAGCTCAGACCTGTAGAATGAATCTCTTAATGTGAGAGGATGATGACAACGATACAAGGAGAATGAGAGGCAGTTGCATTGTCTGACCTTCCTCCTCTTCCTTCTGCCTCCAATTTATTTCATTCTTAGTCCACAAGCAACACCTGTGTCAGTAAAAGCTGCTTCGCAACTCCCTCAGATGTTATGATTCACAGCTGTAGAGGCTCTCAGAGAATTGGTCTGCCTCTTCACCGAGGCATGGTCCTTAACAGGTCCACATTTATTTATTTATTTTTAATTTTTAATAGTATTTTATTTTTCTAAATACGTGCAAAGATAGTTTTTTCAACATTTACCTTTGCAAAACCTTGTGCTCCAAATTTCTCTCTCTCCTCTCTTACCTTCTCACCAAGACAGCAAACAATCCAATATAGATTTAAGTGCAATTTTTCTAAACATATTTCCAGATTCATCATGCTGTGAAAGAAAAGTCTGATCAAAAGGAAAAAAAAAACTGAGAAATAAAAAAACATGTAACCAAACAAACAATGAAAACAAGTGAAAATGCTCTGCTTTGATCCATAGTCTATCTCCATAGTTCTCTCTTTAGATGCAGATGGCACTTTGTGGGATTTTTTTTTTCTGGTGGGTTAAGGGACACCCTGGTGCTGCCAATATAATTCTTTGATTGAAAAAGTAGTTCTTCAGCTGAAAGTTTTTCCAGACTTATCTCACACTATTTCCTTCCATGTCCTTTATTTTCTAAACAAAACTGATTAATCACCATTTTTAATGACTCTATCACTGCTTATTCTCATCTTTTTGAAACTTGGAATGTTTTCTCCCTACTGCTGATTGTCTATCTAGTAGTTTTCATCCTCCTCATTCTTTGATGTCTAACTCAACTTTGATACTATTATCTTTTCATATCACATTAGAGCTGGAGAGAACTTAAGAAATTATTTAATTTGAACCTTCAGTGTGTAAATTAAGGAACCAACTCAGAGAGATGAAGTGACTTCAATTAAAGTTAAATTCAACTTATAGTTGGGACTCATCTTCAATTCAAATTGACCAACATTTATTAAGTGATTATCATGTATAAGATAATAGGTCAGATGCAGAGCATTTAAGAACAACTGTCCTAGACTTCAAGAAGCTTGTGATGTTTTACTGTTCTCCTGACTCCAAATTCAATGCTTTCCCTTTTTTATGTAACATCCCTTCCCCTAATTACACTTGGAAAGTGATTCCTCCTTCATCTAAATACATGGTAATTTATACTATTTTATTCACTAGAGGGTTTTGATTCAAGAAGATGTAGTTTTAGGTTCTGCTTGTGACACATACTAACTGAATGACCATGGATAAATTACTTAACTTGGGGGTGGGATGGGGGGAGCTCAGATTTTCTAAGAGAATTACAAACAAGTTACCAATCTGAATCACTTGACATAGACAATGCTCTCAATTCCTGAAATCTTTTAAAAGTACTATTTTGAATTATACTTGTCAGTATATTTACCTCATCATACTAAAGTAGAAACTCCTTAAAGATATTTAGTGAATCTTATTTTGCTTTGATTCACATCTTGTCATCAAAACAGTACATGGTGAGTAGTAGATATTTTTAAAGAATAATTGCTGAATGAATAAATGTTAGATGAATGAGTGAATGAATTGGATATTCATTATTTCAAAATGACTCTCCTAAGTACTGTGCTGGGGAATGAGTTGGAAGGTTTGATAAGGGAATGAAGGCAGAAAATAAATGTGTTATCTTTAAGGAGTTGGTAAAGCAGTAAAGCATGAACATTTATACAGAGAAATTGGGGTAGTATTGGGAGATAATTTGTGTTTTCCATGAATTAAGTTGCTTTTTGCTGAAACTTTGAGATGTTATTGTTTCCTTTTTCATTGGGGGCTCTCCCAAGCTGCTAAACTCTGTCCTATGTTATCCCTATAGTTCAGGTATTGATAATTAGTGTCTAAGAACCCGATTTCCCTTATATAAGATAATGAAAAATACCTCTGAAAATATTAAGGTTTATACTATAGAGTGAGATTTACAGTTAAATTTAAAGGTTTGCATTTATTTTATTACTGAATGAGCCATAGCAAGTTGAGTACGACTTTGAAAGGTTATATATTCCATCCTTCTAAGACGACACCTGAACATAATTTTCAAAATCCTTTTAGTAGCTGCACTCCTGAGAAATAACTATATTACCTGAAATTGAAAAATTCTACACTTAATATATGTAACTTTCTTAGGTCTTAAGATTATTTCTTTCCTCTTATAACTTTTCACTATGATCAACTAAATTTTTATATAACTTTGAATTATGAAATCAAATAACTATGGAGCCATAAGAAATATTAGATATCACAGTTCACTTTGTGGGAATGTTTTACAGTTTATAACATCTTTTCTTCATAACAATTTTATGAGGAGGCAGTGTTGTGCCATAGGACAAACACCAGCTTTGCAACGAGAAAACCTGGGTTTTCTTTTACCCATCAGAGTGACAAAAAAGACAAAAAACAGAAATTGCCAGTCTTCCAACAAACAGGTATATAAACACAGTATTTTTAAGAATATTTTTATTAGTATCTTCTGAATCTTATAGGTTTATAGATATGGCAAGTATTCTTCACCTCTTTCCTTCAAGAGAGTTATCTCATAAAATAAATAGAAATTTTTTTGAGGTGAAAAGTCAGCAATGATTAATACATTGGAAACATCTGAAAAAGTGCAATGTGTAACATTTCTCTCACATTTCTTTAATGGAGGCCTGCTTCATCTTTATAGTTTTGTTATATTTACTTTTTGTTTTTTGGTGGTTATTCTTTCCATTTGCATTATTTTTTTGGCTCAGCTTACTTTGCTCTGTGTCAATTCATATAGATTTCCACATACTTATCTGTATTCATCACACATCATTTTTTGGAGCATAGTTATATTTCATTATGTTAATATACCATAATTTGTTTAGTCATTCCCTAAATGATGGACATCTGTTTTGTTTCCAATTCTTGGCTATCACAAAAAGTGCAGCTATAAATATTTTGGTGTATAGAGGGACTACTTTTTTCTCATCAATGATTTCCCTGGGCTAAAAGTCTGGTAATGAAGTCCCTAGTTCAAAGGATACGAAAAATTACATCACTTTATTTGCATAACTCCAAATTGCTTTCCAAAATGGTTGTACCATTGCCTATTGCCACTTTTTATCATTTAATTTTTGCCAATTTGCAAGTTGTGAGATGAAACTTTAGTATTGTTTGGAATTTTTATTTCTCTTATTATCATTATCATTATTGTTATTGATGCAGAGCATTCTTTGATGTGTCTGTAAATATTTTTCAATTTTTCTTTTGAAAAGTATATTCTTTTATGACATCTACTGAGAAATGGTTATTATTCACATGGGTATATATGTGTATGTGTATGCATATACATATATGTATATAATTAATTTTTAATAACAAACCATAAATAGGAATATTTGATGTAAAAGTTTTGTCTAGGCAAAAGATTTTCAGTTTCAAGTAATCAAAATTATCTTTTGTAATTGTCTCTATCTATTGTTTGTTTCACATCTCTTGTTCATAATTGAAAAAGGTATATGATCTATTTCTCTTTTATTTTTGAACATAATATAATCTTTAATATTAAGTTCAACTATCCATTTCAAATGGATTATATAATATATTTTAAGGTGTTGATTTAAGCCTACTTTCTGCCAGACTGTTTTAATAGTTTGCCCAGTAATTTTTATGGAATAAGGAGTTTTTTTTCCAAAACAATGTTTTCCATTTTATCAGAACAGGATTTTTGAGTTCTGTTGTTTCTCCAATCTACCTTGTCTAGTCCATTCCACTGATCTCTCTAGTTTTTAACCAACACTAGATGATTAGGTTACTTCTGCTTTATAATTTCATCTGAGGTCTTTGCCCCTACTTCTTTTTTATCATTCCCCTTTGATAGTCTAGATCTCTTGTTTTTCCAAATAAGTTTTATTAAATTCTATGAAGCAATTACCAAGAGGTAATTTATTGATATGAGATCAAGAGTGTAAATCAATTTTGGTAATATTGTCATTTTTATTATATTGGCATAGCCTCGTCATTAGTACTGAATATTCCAATTTTAATTGTTCTTTATTTCTTTAAGGAGCACTTTGTGTACTTTTGGTAAGTTGGTCTCCTGATATTTTGTTTATTTTACAGTTATTTACAATGAGGTTTACCTAATATTGCTTTATGTTTTGTTATTGTTAAAGAGAAATACTGTTGATTTTAATGAATTATTTATTGGATGAGCCATTATAGCCTGAAATGACAGAACTTTGCTTAAATTTTTTGAATCAATTTCATTATATTAACTTTTATTTTTCTTTCTGTGTTTTATTTTTCTATGGTTTAGATATGAAGACTCTATCTATAGAAGAATTTTAGAAGATGATTTTCTCAATTTCTGAGAGGTATTTTTTTTTGACATTTTGATTTTAATTGATTTTGATTTGATAGAATTCTCCTTTGAATTCATCGGACCAGGAGTTCTTTTCCCTCATCTTTGGTTGTTTCTTTACAACTAGATCTAATATCTCTCCTGAGGTCAAATTATTTAAGATCTCTAGCTGAGATATTCATTTCACAGTTTTGCATAAGTCTGATATAAAGATAAGCAAAAGAAAAAATATAGAACTGAACAACTTGTTGGAAAAACTAGAGTCAAAATATTCATGGCATCTTCAAAATAGGATAGCACTATATGGAACTTTTACAAAAATTAACTATGTAAAAAGATACAGAAATACTATAAATAAATGTAAAGGGAAAATTATCAATGCATCTCTTTATAGATCATAATGCAATAAAAATAGTAACTGATTCAGGGACCCCAAACAAAAGATATAAATCTAAATAGAGACATAATCTTAAATAATAAGTAGCTCAAAGAACAAATCATAGAAACAGTTAATAATTATATAAAATAAAGTTACAATGGTGGAAAAAACCATATCATAATTTTTGGAAAAACACATCATAATCCTCAGGGGAAAAATCTCATCCATACAAATATACATCAACAAAATGAAAAAGGGTATTAATGAACTGAATGTACATTTAACAAAATTAGAAAGCCAAGAAAGAAATAAACCTAAAATAAGTGCAAAAAAAGAGATATTAAAAATTAGAGGACAAATAGATTAATTGGAAACAATCTATAGAAATGACCAATAAAACTAAAAGCCAGTTCTTCAAAAAGATCCATAAAGGTAATAAACTCTTAGCTAATCTGATTAAAAAGAGAACAGAAAATTAAATCAATAAAATACCAAATGAAAAATGTGAAATTACAGCAAAACCAAAATAAAAAGAATGATCACAAGTTATTATACTTAGCTACCTGATAACAAGACCAAGACTACCAAAAAATAGAGGAATATATTAAAAAATGTAAAAAAAAAAAAAAAAAAAGAACCCTGTAAGATCATCCAAGGATCTTAAATACAAAAAGAAAACATTTTGCTTTTTTTTCTGTTGTTGTCCTTGTTTCTGCATTTATTTATTCCTAAATTCGATGTTTGGGGTGTTTAGGAAGAAAATAATCTCTTCAGTTCTGTTTTTCTTGTTAAAAATGCTTCAACTATTTCTTACTTATTGAATATCCATCTCTTTGTCCTTATTGCTAGGTGCAGATTTACAGGGTAAGTCACCTTGGGCTGTATCCCAACTTCCATTGCTCTTTAGAACATATTCCATTCTCTCCTACATTTTTTAAGTAGGAGCAGAATAGTCTTGTGTTATTTAAATTTCCATTTCTTTGTATTTGATCATTTTTCTTCTGATGGCTTATTGAACTTGTTTCTGAATTGAGTTATTAAATTTAAATACCTATGTGTCTTAGAATTTGTAATCTATGTTTTTTTTTCCCCTTGGAGGTTATCTGTGAATTTTTTCAATTTATATTTCACTTTCTATTTTCAGAATTTTTAGGTAGTTCTCTTCTATTATTTCTTGTATTGTGGTATTAAGGTATTTCTCTCATTATATTCTTCTGGGAGACCTATGATCCTTAGATGTCTCTACTCATCCTGTCTTTGAGAAGGGTGTAGGATGTGTTCAAGAAATTCTAGTACCTCTGGTGTAAAGGCTACTGAAACTTTTCAGGGCTGCTTTCCACCTTTGGTGGCTTTCTGATCCACCTAACTCTTACCTGTTGCTCCAAAAAGCTGGTTGATATATAGCAGCCTGTTAGGATTCTTACAAGGTGCCAAGTCAGTGAAATTGATGAAATAATGATTCTCTAATTTACATGTACTTAGTACTTACTATAATTCCACAAGATTCACAACTTTAAGAGAGCATATATCAAAAGGAGCTCTCAGGGGCAGAGGACACAAGCCCACTAGAAGGTCTCAGAGGAGGAGACAGATTCATTCCATCTTCCACCTTTGTGCTCTCTGGAGACATTTGGAGGCAGCTAGAGGCAGAAGCTGGCAGAGGCAAAGGTCTAACAGCAGGAACCAAGGAGAGAGATTGGCCTCTAAGAAAGCTAATCAGGCCCCAGGAAAGAGACAAGACTGGAAAGGAAACAATAAAGGATTTGGACTTTAACTTCTGGCTGCATTTGGGGTGATTATTACACTGAACTGAAACAAAGGCTGCCTCCAGAAGCCCTCAAGAAACCTGCTCCCAGAGAACAATACATTTTAGAGAAGAACATTACATTTTGGTGCCCAATGTGGGGCAGACATGGTCCTGATTTCAGTGAAAAAGCCTCTGATCCTAATTTCAGTGGAAAAGTCTCCTCAACCCAGAAATTAGGGTGAGTACAAAAACAGACAAGGAAACTTTGTTAAAAGACTAAACTAGTGCTTTAGCTGAAATGGGAAAGATGTTTAGAAAATAGCCTTCTTTTCCAATTCAAGAAAAATGTGTAGAGAGCATTGTTAGACTTATAAAAAGCCAAGATTTGATTATAATTTGGGACTAGATCACTGAACTTTTAGAAACTGTACAGTACATATCTCCTTGGTTCTCTATGGAAAAAGAATTGGATCTAGAGGAGTGGAAATTAGTAGGGGAGCAACTATGTGAATTCTACAATGAAAATGGACCTGACTCAATTTCCAAAGATACACTTAATACATATAATTTAATACAACTGGCTTTAGGAAATTATATAAGTAATAGAATAAGGAAAAAGACAAAATATCAGGAAGAAGATCTAAATAAATTATGTGAAAAGGATGAAGAATCAGATAAGAATGGAGTTAAGTACAATTCTGAGTATGGCACTTTACAGCAGGAGCATTTCCCATCCCCTGACCTACTTCCCTCAATTAACCTTTCATGGGTGGTGGGAGAAGGAGGAGGGGGAGAGATAATGACACAATCAGGACCTATGAAGCAGCCTATGACCAGATTACAAAAGGCATTGGTTAAGGCTAAGAGAGAAGGACAGGATATATTTGATTTAAAAATAAATGCATACATTGTGATTGAAGAGCTTGACTCTTCAGGTCAAAAACGGAGAAGATACACTCCTTTCGATTTGGGAAAAAAATAAGGATTTGAAAAAGGATTGTACTCTTTATGGGGCTACATCGTCTTATGTTAGAATGTTAAGAGATAATTTGGCTTATGAAATCCTAACCCCCAGTGATTGGAAATGCTTAGCAAGGACATGTTAAGAAACTGGACAAAACTTGTCGTGGCTTTCAGAGTATCATGAATTATGTAGGATTCAAGCCCAATGAAATAGGCAAACAGGAGTTAATGTACAAATCACTTTTAACCAACTAGCCAGTGAAGGTCAGCATGGAGAGAATTCAGCACCGATTAATTCCCCCACAACAGTTTATGAACAAATTGCTATTGCTGCTATAAAAGCTTGGGGTTCCCTCCCAGGGAAAGATGAAGGTAAAGCCTTTACAAAAATAGAGCAAGGTCCCAATGAACCCTTTGTGGATTTTGTGGGATGTCTACAGACAGTTGTCACAAGAACCATTGGAGAAAATGCAGCTACAAGAATTATGATAAGACAACTGGCTAAGGAAAATGCCAATAAGCTTTGCAGAAGAATTATATGGGGACTACACAAAGATGCTCCTTTAAAGGAGATCATAAGATGCTGTGCCACAGTGGGCACAAATGTTTATTATATCCAGACTATGATGAACATGGGAAGATAGCATTCTTCTTGGCAAGGGACTTCTAGAGAGTCATTGATGTTTTCAGTGTGGAAAAACAGGACATCTGAGAGCTCAGTGGAGATATCGAGATAAAGTGAGAGAATAAAACCCAAAACCCTATGTCCAAAATGCCACAAGGGCTTCCACTGGGTCTCAGAATGTAGATTGACACAGGAAAATGAGAAGCAGGGTCCAGCTCCAAGATATCATACAAAAGACAGATGTGGCATGATGGCAGCTGAGTTTATATCCAGAGAGTTTTTAGAAGTTCAGGGCTCTGATGTGATCAATCATTAAAAGAGCAATCAGATAGAAGAAAAGGATTACATGATCAGTCATCCAAAAAGCAATCAGATAGCAGAAAGAGATTACAATTGGGAAGAATACAGGCTTTTTAATCAACAGGGCAGTGTCCAGTGCAAACAGTTTCAATATAATTGCCAGATGATGAGAAGAGATTTAGAAAATGGTAAATAGAAGGGACTAAATAAATTAACTGCTTAGGAGAAAGGGTTTGTTTGTATTTCTAGAGATGGAGAAGAAATAATATGGGTAGAAACAAGCACCTGGAGAAAGACAGAAAAAGAGAAAAACCTCAAAACAAAGGAGAAGACCTAAGAACAAAATCTGCAGGAATCATTGGTTTCCCTAACACAAGATAAGACTGTTGCAGGACTTGAAAACTAGCAAGAATTATTGGATTCTTTGAGATGAAAAATTGTTGATGAGACTATTGCAAGACTTCAAAACTTGCAGGAATTATTGGATTCCTGGCACATGAACTAATGGACAATAGATTCCTTTTGGACTATTTCTAGGACTTATGGACATATATAAATCCTCATGTTGATACATATTATTTGTTATATCACTACTGATCTGTGTTATATTGCTATGTGCTTATGTTATTTATGTAATTATGTGTAATACCTCCCATATTGATGAATTTATATATACCTGTTTTGAGTGACCCTTCAGAAACCCACTAATCTGATTTGATTTCCTATTTTCTTTATTGTTTTCACTCCTTTTTTGATCAGTCAAGTAAGGCATGATCACCTTCTTTTTAGGGGTTCTCATCTCCTTGAGAAGTCAGGAGGTCATGGCCACCTATATTCTAAATCAAAAGAAAGCAGGAGATGTTAAGATTCTTACAAGGTGCCAAGTCAGTGGAATTGATGAGATGATTCTCTAATTTACATGTACTTAGTACTTACTATAATTCCACAAGATTCATACCTTTAAGAGAGCATATATAAAGAAGAGGTCTCAGGACCAGAAAGGACAAGCCCACTAAAGGACAAGCCCACTAGAACAGAAGCCCACTAGAAGGTCTCAGAGGAGACAGATTCATTCCATCTTCCACCTTTGTGCTGGCTGGAGACTGAAACAGAAACCTTTGGACTCTGAGAAATTCAGAAGCCAGAGAAAGAAGCTTAAGCTTTTGGAACCAAGGAGAGAGAGAAGCCTCTAACAAAGCTAACTAGGCTCCAGGAAAAGAGAAAATAAAGGAATTGGACTTTAACTCCTGGCTGCATTTGGGGTGATTACACTGAACTGAAACGAAGGCTGCTTCCAGAAGCCTCCCAAGAAACCTGCTCCCAGAGAACATTATATTTTTAGAGAAGAACATTACAGCAGCCCATTCTGGAACTCTTTTGGCAAACAGATTAAACCAGGTTGAGGGAAACTGAGAGTTCTCAGATCCTTCAGGGAGTCAAGTAGCTAATTGAACCAAGCATGTGAAGGTTGCCCTTGTTGGAATGGGTAGATGAGAACAATTTGTTCCAACAACCATGGAGGCAGCTGAAGTAGGTTCTGTGCAGTTGGTTAGACATCAAAGACATCAAGGTCATCCACTTCATCTAGAGCCATTACTACTCATCTTGACTCTGTCCTATCACCTGACTGTGATGACTCTGGAAGAGTGAGTTGAAAGACTTTGTGCAACTCTGTCTCACTTTAATCCAATTTATCCACAAATCAAAATATATTACCCACACTACTTTACCATTTTTACCTATTTCAAAGTCTTGTAGTGACAGGCAAGCGATGAAGTAACAGATACAGATATATTGAGAACAATAGTCACAGCTGTACACATAGCACAGGTCATAAATAAAGTCATCATCTCACTAAAAGCAGCAGTGGAATTTGGCAACCCCTGGGGTGTCTGAGCAGCCATTATAGAACCTCATTGCTGACCTCCTGGTATGAGGAAGGGGCTAGAAAATGCACTTAAAATTGTTTGTTTACCTAACTTTATCATGTTTACCTTACAAGGTAGGGAGTCTACCTTGCAATTAAAACATACACACACAAAAATGTGCAAAAACTTCTGCAAAAATGATTCCATTCACCATTGATATATGCAATATGAGCATGCTCATGGATAATACAAAATCCAGAAGATCTGAATGTTGAACAGCTCTTGTGAGAGAACTCAGAAGGTACTGCATACAAATTTCAGCCCTCAGTGAAATAAGGCCAACAACTGAAATCTAGTCTTCCAAAGTCAGAGCTGGATACACATTTTTCTACAATAGCAGCAGTGAAATAGTCTCATGGAATAGGTTCCACAATTAAACCTAATTTAGTTAATAAGCTTGTATACCTACCAAAATGACAGACTCATGATAATGTACTTGCTACTAGTAGGAAAGCACCGTGTCACTATTATTCACGACTATGTTCTCACTGTGACAAACCATAATGACTTCAAAGAAAAATTTTCTAAAGACCCAGATCATCATTATCAATTTAGTGCCAATTCTACTAATTATCTAAAAATGTCAATTTTATTTTGTATTAAGTTCAATATAAAATTTTTTCCCCTCTCTGTGTCCATGTCTTTGAATTGCTTAAAACTCATTAGATGTCTTTCAAGGTTCACTCAAGCATTACTTTGTTATTTCCTCCAGTTTCCAGTGTCTTCCTATTCATTGCCCTTTTTTTTTAGTTAACTAATTTTATATTTATTTTGATTCTATTTGGTGTATGACACACTTTATCTCTTGTTCTCTCTCCCTTTTTCTTTTTCTTCTTTCTTTTTCTCTCTCCTCTCTCTTTCTATATGTCTAGAGGTATATCTCATTCTCTCTCTCTCTGTGTCTCTACATATAAAGATATATATCTACATATATATATCTTTATATGTATATGTATACCTATATACAACATATGTGTGTATAGATAGATAAATATATGTGTATAAGCATATCAGAAAGAGATAGAATCAGCATCATATAATTTGAGGGCTGGATGGGTCCTCAGAAGCCATCTAGTTCAACCAGTACATGAAAAAAATTCTGCTATCACCACACTTAGAATAAATGTAAAACAGTTTAGGGAGGGAAGGAACTAGCAATCATGAGGGCTTAAGTAAAATTTAATTTAGAAAATAGTTTTGAGCTTAGTCTTGAGGACTTCTATGAGCTTTAAGGGATTCTATGGAGTGGAAATATTAAGGAAAGCACCAAGTGTTAAGGATGAGCTTGGCAAATGCATAGAAATAGGACATCTGTATGTGAGGAACAGAAAGATTTCCACTTTGTCTAGACTGTAGAATTAATGAAGAGAAATAAATATAATGAGACTAGAAAAGTAAATTGAAATCATGTTTTAAAATTCACTAAAAGCTGAACAAATACATTTATATTTTATCATAGATGCAATAGAGACCAGCTGTTGTTTATTGTATAGAGGAGTAACACAGTAAAAACCACATTTAAGAAAAATCACTTTGGCAGCTATGTAGAAGATAGGGTACAGGAAAGGGAGGAAGGGTAAAGAAATTAAAAAAGAATAGAGAAAAGGGGCAGACTCAAGAGATACCATAGAAGTAGAAGTGCCAAGATTTGTCAGTTGATTGGATTTGTGGAGTGAGAGTGAAGATTTGAGGATAATGTCAAGACTGCAAATCTGGGAGACTGGAATAATGGTATTCTTGACAAAAATAGTTCATAAGATTGGATTGGGTGGGGAAAATATAGCTAACTTTTTTTTTTAAAGAAATGTATTTTTTTAGGCATATTCAGGATGGTCTATTTGAAAGTTTTATGGGCAGTTTATGGTCCTTATGCAGATGTTGCATTACAAATTAATTATTCTATAGCAGCATATGAGCAAATTGCTGCTAATGCTATCAAAGCGTGGGCTTCTCTCCACAATTAAGATGACAAGGGTGGGGCCTTCACAAAAATAACACAAGGGCCAAATGAACCCTTTGCTGACTTTGTGGGACATTTGCAGACAACTATCACAAGAACAAATGGAAAAAAATGCAATAACAGACATTTTGATAAGGCAACTTGCTAAGGAAAATGCTAATGAGGTTTTCAGAAGAATTATACTAGGACTGGGCAAAGATGCTCCTTTAGAAGAGCTCATAAGACGCTGTGCCACAGTAGGCACAGATGCCTTTTATAGCCAGGCTATGATGCAGACTTCCCAAAATCCAAACATGGGAAGACAGAGTCCCTTCTGGCAAGGGACTTCCAGAGAGACTCTTAGATGCTTTCAGTGTGGAAAAGTAGGGCATCTGAAAGCTCAATATTGGTATAAAGATAGAATGGGAAAACAGGGTGGGAGAACAAGACACAATACCCCATGTCCAAAATGCAACAGAGGCTTCCATTGGGTCTCAGAATGTAAACAGATTCAGGGAAACGGGATGAGGGGCACAGCCCCAGGGCCCAAGGCAAAAAACACTTGGGGCATGATGGCAGCCAATGGTATACCCAGAGAGTGCCTACAAGTTCAGTACCCAGACATGACCAATCAGCCAGAAAGCCATATGATGGGAGAAAGGGATTACACAGTCAACCAGCCAGGAAGTAACCTAATGGCAGAAAGGAATTACAAGTGGGGAGAATAGACCTATATGCAGCTGGGACAACTGAGATATCCCCTGGTGAGGTGAAATCTGTTCCTCTCCAGCCAATGGATCCCTTACCTCCAGGCATAGTAGACTTGACCATTTCACTTCCTTTTTATACGTACAAAACAGTGTCCATCCACACACTGATGTGGGAAACTGAAGAATGTGTAGATAATATCCCAGCCACTAATATAGGTAGACAATGTGTGACTTATCACCCAGGAGAAGTAGTAGCATCAGGTTTACTCATATAGAATCTTAATAAGCAACCTGGTGATAGTCACCCAGATTCTGACTCCAGACCACAAAATCCAGGAACATACTGGACAGCAGCTGTAACAGCAGACCGATCTATGCTCACAATCTATATAAATGGCCTACCACTGGAAGGCTTGGTAGACACAGGTGCAGATCATACAGTTATTAGAGGTGCCAATTGGCCCAGTCAGTGGCCAAAGATTAAAGCAGAAACCTACATGTCTGGAGTAGGAGGATCAATAGCAGCTGAAGTCAGTGCTGCCCCTATGAGATGGACTTTTGAAGGCAAAACAGGAGTTTTTACTCCTTTTATAGTTGAAAAAATCCCCATCAATCTGTGGGGAAGAGATGTTTCACAACAATTAGGGTTAAAAATGAGTACTTCGGTTTTTTAAGCAGGGCTGCTGTTGAAGGCCTGCCAACACTTTCACCTGTTCCTATCCAATGAAAAACTGATACTCCAGTGTGGACAGAACAGTGGCCCTTAGATAGCGATAAAATTCAGGCCTTATTAGATATAGTACAGGAGCAGCTTGAACAAGGGCATTTACAACCTTCTCTAAGTCCTTGGAATTTCCCAGTGTTCGTTGTAAAAAAGAAATCTGGAAAATGGAGGATGCTCACTGATTTAAGAAAAGTGAATGAACAGATGGAAACTATGGGAACTCTTTAGCCTGGGCTTCCATCTCCTACTCAATTGCCTAGAGAATGGCCTCATTGGGTCATAGATATTAAGGATTGTTTCTATTCTATCCCTCTGGATAAGGAGGATATGAAAATATTTACCTTTTCAGTGCCCAGTGTTAACTTATCTGAGCCTTATAAAAGATATGAATGGACAGTTTTGCCACAGGGAATGAAAAACAGCCCCACTATGTGTCAAATGTATGTTGCTGCTGCTCTTGCTCCAGTAAGAAAAGCATTTCCAAAAGTTATGCTATTACATTATATGGATGATATATTGGGATGTGCACCTGAGGAACAAATGCTAGAAGCATGTCTACAAAAGACCATAGAAACACTAGGATACTACAAATTATGTATAGCTGAAGAGAAAATTCAAAGACATGCTCCTTTTCAATATTTAGGATATGAAGTATACCCTAAGATGCTTACAGTACAAAAACTGTCCTTTAAGAACAGAGAAGCTAAACACCTTAAATGCTTTTCAGAAATTGATAGGAGATATCTAATGGATGCGACCAGTATTAGACTTGACTACCTATCAGTTACAACCATTATATGACATTTTAAGGGGAGACAGTGCTTTAAATTCACCATGCCAGTTTACAAAAGAAGCTCAAGAGGCTTTGAGAAAAGTTGAACTGGCTTTATCCAATGTGGTTGAAAGAGTCACTCAAAAAACCTTGGAAATATAAGTTTTTGCCATACAAGAGGCACCCACAGCAGTCCTTCATCAAGGAGACAATGTGATAGAGTGGGTGAACCTCCTGGCACAAACAGAACAAAGCCTTACTCCTTACCGAGTGCTTGTGGCTAGAATTTTATTAAAGGCTATTAAGCGAGCAGTACAATTATCTGGGACAAGACCTGACAAGATATACAGTTTTTACATCAATACACAAATTAATGTATGTTGTAAGACCTTCCCAGAGTGGCAAATTTTATTAGCCATGGCTCCAAATTTTATACATGGGTTTCCATTAAAGATAACCAGACTTTTACATAATTGGCGATGGATTCTTGAAGAAAAAGTTTCTAAAGTTCTTCTTAAAGGACCAACTATCTTTACAGATGCATCCAAACACAATATTTGTGCTGTATACTCTCATGACTTAACTATAAAGAGAGTAGTCAGAACTCCTTTTCAGTCCACTCAGCAGAACGAATTATATGCAATCATGTTAGCTCTCACTTATTACCCAGGAGACATAAATATAATATCTGATTCAGCCTATTCAGTAGGTATGGTACAAAGAATTGCCACAGCCCAAATAAAATTTGCAGCTTCTAATATATATCAGCTCTTTAGGGAACTTCAGGAGTAAGTGAGAAAACATCCAGGTAAGATTTATATCTTGCATGTCCACTCACATAGTGGACTTCCAGGTCCTATTTTTGATGGGAATTCAAAGGCAGATAGCCTTTTAACTATGTTAGCCAGTACGCCTTTATTTCAGAAGGCCCAGGAATCCCATTTTAAATACCATCAGGCTGCTCGAGCTTTGCATTTACAATTTGAGATTACAAAAGAGGAAGCTAGGAGCATAATAAAAAGCTGTACAGCTTGCCTTCCTTTCCACGCTCCTACACTGCCTCCAGGGAAGAACCCTCGTGGTTTGAGACCCAATGAAATCTGGCAAATGGATGTGACCCATTATAAATCTTTCAGTCATCTGTCTTTTATCCATGTTGTGGTAGACACCTTTTCAGGATTCACTTTGCCATACCAGCAGCAAAAGAGATAGTCCAAGTGGTCACTGAATTCCTCACGCAAGCATTTGCCATTATGGGTGTGCCACAAGCAATAAAAACAGACAATGGTCCTGCATATACCTCCAAACATTTTGCACACTTTTGTGCACAGTATAAGATTTTACACACCACTGGCATACCCTTTAATCCTCAAGGACAGGCAATAGTAGAGAGGAGAAACAGAGACATTAAGATGCTGCTCCAAAAACAAAAGAAAGGGGGAGCCACAGGTAACCCTAGAGAGCTTCTAAATCTAGCTCTTTATACTATTAACTTCTTGATTTTTGACAAAGATGCACTGGCTCTGGCAGACAGGTTTTATAACCCCCCGGAAGGGCAGTGTCCAGTGCGAGCAGCTCCACTATCTTTAGATAATCGCCAGGTGATGTGGAGAGACCCAGAAAGTGGTGAATGGAAGGGACCAGATAAGCTAACTGCTTCGGGGAGAGGGTTTGCTTGTATCTCTACAGGTGGAGAAGGAATCAGATGGGTGCTAACGAGCCGTATTCGCCTTGTCCATCACAAAGAGATGGAGCAGACCCTTGAAACGAAGGAGAAGACCCAAGAAATATTGGGTGGTTCTGTTGCTGATTGTGCTCACCATTGAAAGAGTGTGGCAGTTATGGCGTTTGACTCATGGACATAGAAAAATTGTTGGACTTCAAAAACCTCAGGAATTATTGGATTCTCTGAGACATGATAAAATTGCTGTAGGACTTGAAAACCCTCACGAATCATTGGATTTTCTGAGAAATGATAAGACTCTTACAGGACTTCAAAATCTGCTGGAATCATTGGATTCCCTAATACATAAAAAGACTTTTGCAGGACTTCAAAAACTTGGGGGGATGATTGGATTTCCTGATATTGGATTCAGGATTCCCTGAAGCAATGGACAATAGATTGATGTTGGACTATCTCTTGGCTGCTGAGGAAGGCGTATGTGTGACTGCTGTTTACATACTCTCCTTCTAGGACTTCTGGCAATCTTTTACAACACCATGTTGATTTATATTGTTTGTTATACCATTACTTGTGTGTACAATTCATGTTTGTTACACCACATCAAGCTAGCACTGACTGTGGAGAGAGTTATCACTAATAGCCTCTGCGTTATTGCTATGTGCTTGTGTAATACCTCCCATGCTGATGGGTTTGTGCATAATAAGACCCTTCAGCCCAGAAATCCGCTAGCAACCCCCACTTCCCTTTGGTGCTTTTCATCTCTCTTCCTGAGATGTCAGGGAGGGTGTGATTATCTCCTTTTCAGTGCTTTCACCTCCTTTCCTGAGAAGTCAGGGAGGGTGTGATCACCTCCCCTTGGGGGCTCTGCCCTCCCTGAGGAGTCAGGGATAGCACCTGTGTTCTAAAACAAAAGAAAGCAGGAGATGTAATGGGCTGAGGCTCAAGTTGATGCACTGAGGTCCCAAGCATGTGAGGCTAAATAGTAATTGGACCATACTCTATTAATATATAAGCTTGGAGAAAGAATGCCCCCCGCCCATTCTTTGTGCAAGTCCTGATGTGTTGTATAGGAAATGATGATTTTGGTGAGTGGAAGCAAGGGAGTGAACAAGGAAGGGGAAGGAGAGACTGCTGGCTGATGTTTTGACACAGCTGCTCGCATTGCGATTGCGATGGCCTTTCAGCTCAGGTCTCTCTCTGCTAGCTGGCTTCCTGTCACAGCTGCCCATATTGCTATCGCAATCCTTCTTGCCCATATTGCTATCATAATCTTTTTTCACCTCTTCACTTCAATAAAGATTGAAGATTTTTCCCTTAACCTGAATTCCTGACTCTGGCTGATTTTAAATACGCAGCCATTACACTAATCATCTGCTCTTAAAGAGTTTACATTCCATGAAAGAATATCAGCATAATGCTGCATCCCATATCTCTGTATCAAATATGATATGTGGCCCATGACACTCTTGAGTGTGGTTCTGAACCAGATTAAAATGTAATTGAGAAACATTTGACAAAATAAATAAAAATGCAATAAAACATAGGTAATATAATATTTTAAAACTAAATCAACATGAAGCTGATAAAAATCTTTATGTATAGATTTATTTCTCCTCCTGTTTCTATTTGAGTTTGATTGACATTATTGATATATAATAGATAGAAAACTGTACTAAGAGTCAAAAAAAATTGGATTCTTAATGCAATGGATTTGATTTCCCACCACCATAGAGAAAGGTACCTTAGAAGCCATCTAGTCCAGTTTTTTTCATTTTATATATGAAGAACTTAGACCTAAAGAGGCAAAATGATTAAGATCAAACAGATGAACCCAGGTCCTTTAAGTGCACATCCTGCATACATTCTACAGTCCAACATTGCCTCTTCATCTCATAACATATGAGACTTGTATGCCACTTTATATTATACACACTCTCACATGCAATAACTCAATCCTCAGAAGAATCCCATGAGGAAGCTAGGATAGATATTTCATACTCTATTTTATGAACTGAAAAGTAGAATCTCAGAGAGTTTAAGTGATTTGCCAATATCACAAAGCCAGGAGGAGAAAAAGTAAAGCACCAGTTTTCAGCATATTAGATCAAACTATCACAATACACTGTAACCTAATTATAATGTATCTAGCTTTGAAGTAAATGGAGCAAAAGTTTACTTTATTAATCTCATAGAAGTGGTGTTTGGTTTTGCTAATTTTTTTTTTTTTTTTTTTGGCATACACTAGACTCCTAATGAGGAGTGATTAGGATATGCAGGGAAGTGTTGTATTAAAAACAAATGCTGTAAAAGAAGTTTTATTTTTTAAAATGGAATTAGTCTATTAGGTTTCTTCTATTTCTAAAACTTATGCAGTTCTAGATACAATATCTAAACAAAGGAAATACAACATAAAATTTTCAAATTAAAAAAAAATTCTCAGTAGATTTTCTTCCTTGAAATGTTTCATTAATCTTTTAAAAATTATAATTGAAGTTTTTCTTTTACCAATGTCTCACTCCTATTCAATATTTTTTCTCATTCACACAATTCAATTTTTGGTTCTTTCCACCTAATTATTTTTTCTAATTGCTACCTTTTGTTCTTTTTTCTTCTCTAGAAGTAGTATAATCCCTCCCTTGCTCACTAGATATCTTCCTTTTTTTTTTTTTTCTTTTTTATTTACAAAAAGTCCAATTGGAAAATCTGATGGTCATCCAGTGGTGATTCTTTTACTCTCTCTACTCACATGTCTGGACATTTTTTAATATTCACTGGTTGTATGTGGAAGTCAAACAGAATTGGTTTTTTGTGTCTTTGGGGATTTATTGCACATCTTATAGTGTGCTCTAGACATGAAAGAAAAAGATATAATATTCTGTAATAACATGAAAGTCAAGAAGCTTTAGTGAACTAAGCAAAGAACCAGGACTCAGACAGGCTTCAATTCTAATCCTTTCTCTGCTAATGACTCCACTGTTTAACCTTTGGCAAATCACTATACCCTTTTCATTTCTTCTCTGTAAAGCAGAGATATTAATGACCTATTTGGAAGAGTTATTAAGAAGATGAATTCATGGAAAGGACTGAAAAGCCTTCAGCAAGTTAAGGCTTTTATAGAAATGCTTAATAATTATGTAATATAAGTGTCTTCTAATTTCTCACGACACCCATTGATTTGGAAATGTCACCGAACATTTAGTATAATAATTGATATCTAAGTGGCATTTGAGGAAAGGACCACTAGAGGGATCTGAGTCAAAATAATTTGCTGAAATGTTAGTCCTAAAAATAAAGTGGACTTAGGCCAATTTAATTCTCTATTTTTATAAAGAGATGTGTAGGGCTTTATGGAAATTTATGTCTGTACCCAAAATTTTGAACAGTATCTAAGTTGATCCTCAAATTGACTAGAATCAGGATTATCAGACTGGATAACTTTTGGGAAATTGCACAACATTTCAGCGGCTCCCGGCATCTCCCTGAAACAAAGAACGAACTTTTAACATTTGCATTCTTCCAGTGATGCCATATGGCTTTGGAGTTCTGGAATACCGTAGACTAGAATACTTCTACCCCTTCTTCCAAGAGATAAAGTTAGTGGTCTTCCAAAAAGCAACAGAAGAGCATATGAAAGAAATGCCAGAAGGTAGGGATTATCTTGCTTCTTATTTCAGTCTCTCATGCTTACCAGAATGTCTGGCACATAGGGAACAGTTAACAAATGCTTTGTGTGTCATAAGAATGAATATATATATATATATATATATATATATATATATATATATATATATATATGTAATTGTATTCTATGTATGTATCCATCCATCTATCTGTGAGTCCAAATTTGTGAACATCAGTTGACCAGAAAGATAGTCATGACCTTAGAAGAAATAGAAAAATTTGGAGGAGTTTAGATGAGAAAATAATGATTTTTGGAAAAATTCACTTTAGATGATCATGGGACATATATTTGGATATATCCAGCAGATAATTGGTAATGAGGGGAGGGAGGGAAGTAGGAAGGAAGGGAAAAGGTAGGAGGATGGCAAAGATAGAGAGAGGGAGAGAGAGAGGAAAATAAAAAAAAAAAACAGACATTCATATACATACAGAAAAAGAGAGACAGAGAGAATTTGAATAAATAGATAATCTGAATAGGGATGGTAAAACTCATGGGGGCTGAGGAGCTCACCAAAAGGGAAGATGCTAAAAGAAAAGACAACCCAGAAAAATACTGAAGACCACCCATGCTTAGGGGTCAGGATATGGATAAAAATATAGAAGGGCAAAGGTAGTGAATCAGGAGAGAGCAATTAACAGTATTGAAGAGAGAAGAGAGTTTCCAGAAGGTTAATATTTTTGGCAGTGTTAAAAACTTTTGAGATGGGGGTGGAGCCAAGATGGTGGAGTCAAGCCAGGAAGGTGCTCAAGTTCTCTCAGTTTCCCTTGAAAACCACATGAAACTAAGCCTCTGAACAGAAAGAACCTTGACTATAGAAAGCTACTATGATGACAGGAAAGACCAAGAAAAGGGCAATATGTCCACAGAGGAAATCGCAAAGAGTGATATGAATTGGTCTCAAGCTCAAAGAGGCTTCTTGGAAATACTCATAGAATATTTTAAAAATCAAATAAGAGAGGTAGAAGAAAAAAATGAAAAAAAAATGAAAGGTATGCAAGAGAGAATCAATAGCTTGGAAAAGGAAAGCAATTTCTTAAAAAATGCAATTGACTAAATGTAAACAAAACAATCTACTGAAGACAAAACATCTTCAAAAGTTGAATTAAACAAAAGGAAAAAGAGATAAAAAAGCTAACTGAAGAAAATCACACATTAAAAACTAGAATGGGGCAAATGGAAGATAATGACTTTATGAGACAGCAAGAATCAAACTAAAAACAATGAAAAAAATGAAAGAAAATGTAAAATACCTCATTGGAAAAAAACAGCTGGCCTGGAAAATAGATCCAGAAGGGACAATTTAAAAATTATTGGTCTATGGTGAAGGCCATGATCAGAAAAAGGAAAAAAAAAAGCCTAGATAGCATTCTTCAAGAGATGATCGAAGAAAAGTGCCTCAGTATCCTAGAAACAGAGGGAGAAACACATTTGAAAACATCCATCAAACACCTTTGCAACAATGTTGCAAAACTACAGAACTATAATCTCAAGGAAAAAATGCTGCAAGCTGACAGACAAAAACAATTAAAATAATAAGGAGCAACAGTCAGGATTACCTAGCATCTGGCAACTTGTACAACAAAGGATTGGAGGCCCTGGAATAATATATTCCATAAGACAAAGGATCTGGGGTTACAACCAAGAATTAACTACCCAGTGAGATAAGCATCATCTTTCAGAGGAGGCAATGGATCTTCAATGAAGTAAGAGAATTTCATTCATTTTTATTGAAAATAACAAAACTAAACAGAAAATTTAATCTTCAAACACAGGACTCAATAGAAACATGGAAAGGTAAAGAGGGGAAAATATATATTATTTAAAAGTTATACTGTTTACATCCCTAGATGGAAAAATGAGATCTGTACTTGAGAGCTGTCTCTGTTATTGGGGCAGACAGAGGGGGTCATCACATGGACAAAGAGTGTGGTTGTGATTGGACTCTAATGTGACTATATGAAAATAAAAGACATTAAAGGGTAGAGAAGAATCTATATTGGAAGAAGAAGAAAGAGAAAGTGTAAAGTGACAAATTAGATTACATGAAGAGGAACAAGAGACCTATTACAATTGAGAGAAAGAAGAAAGAGGGATGAACATTGTCTGAAGCTTGATCTCATCAGTTTTGGTTCAAAGAGGAAATAACTTAATCATTCAATTGAGTTTAGAAATTTATCTTATCTTAAAAGAAGTAGGAGGAGAAAGAGGAAAGAAAAAGGAAAGCCTGGATAGAAGGAAGGGCAGAAACACTAGGTTAAAAAAAGTAAGAGAAGGGGGGAGGGATGATAGAAGATGAGGTAGTGAGTGGTTTGGGTAAAAAAAAAAAAAACAAATTCCAAAATTTTAAGGTCAGGGTGATAAGAGAGAGCAAAAGTATATGCAGGGGAGAAAACAGAATGGAATGAAATACAGAATTGATAATCATAACTGAATGTGAATGGGATTAACTCTCCTATAAAATGGAAGTGAATAGGAGAGTGAATAAAAAAAACAGAATTCTACAACATGCTGTTTACAAGAAACACAATTGACACAGAGACACATACAGAGTAAAGTGAAAAGGCTTGCACAGAATCTTTTATGCTTCAACTTGAATAAGACCAGATAAATATTTCTCAGAAGCTATAAGACCTTAGGCCTAAGGTTCAGGAAGACACATGATCCCTATTCTCAGAGAGCTGTTGGGCAGAAAAGTCCAGATCTTAAGTCTAAGTTTCAGGAAGTTATATGACCCATAGTAAGTAGACAGCATTGCTGATCATTGGTCTATGATTACTTCCTTTTTAGTCTATCCAATGAACCTAAGTTTTTTGCTATATAATTAGTTCCCTGTTTCTGGCCCAGGGTCACACACCATGCTTAGCTGCTCAGCTAATGTGTTTGGATCTTTCTTTGCAAGCATCGAATAAATGTCTTCTATTTGTATCTGAAGATGCTTCTGAGTAATCAACTTGCATAAAAGGGTCTAGCACATCTCCCACATAAGTTGAAGTAAAAAAAAAAAAACAGTGGTTTCAATTCTAATTTCAGATAAAGCAAAAGTAAAAGTAGATCTAATTAAAAGAGATAAGAAAGTATATTTTAATAAAGGGTATCATAAACAATGAAGTAGTAATGACATAAAATGTATATACACCACATGGTAGAGCATACTAATTCCTAGAGAATATATTAAGTCTATAAGAAATAGATAGCAAAACTATTTTGGTGGGGGACCTCAAACTTCCCCTCTCAAAATCAGACAAATCTAATCACAAAATAAATAAGGAAAAAACTAGGGAGGTTAAGAGATCCTAGAAAACCAAGATATGATAGACAGAATTGAATAGAAACAGAAAGGAATACACCTTTTTCTTGATGAAAAATTGTCCATGTAGTAGGGCATAAAAATTTCAAAATCAAATGCAGAAAAGCAGAAATATAGTAAATGCTTTTTTTTTCATACTATGATGCAATTAAAATTATATGCAATAAAAGGCCAGGAAAAAATAAACAAAAAACCAATTGGAAATTAAATAACCTAAAGTTCTAAAGAATAAGTGGATCAAATAACATATCACAGAAAAAATCATACTTCCATCTAAGAGAATGACAACAATGAGACAACATACTAAAACTTACAGGATGTAGCCAAAGCAGTTGTTAGGGGAAATTTTATATCTCTAAATATCTACATAAATAAACTAGAGAAAAAGGAGATCAATGAATTGGACATGCAACTAAAAAAGCTAGAAAAAGAACAAATAAAAAACTGCAAGTTAAATACCAAATTAGAAATTCTGAAACTCAAAGGAGAGATTAATAAAATTGAAAGTAAGAAATTAATTATTTAATAAAGGCAACTCAACAAAATAGATACATCTTTGGTTAATTTCACTAGAAAAATGAAAGAAAAAAACAAATCACTAGCATCAAAAATGATAAGGGTAAACTTATCACCAACGATAAAGAAATTAAGGCAATAATAGGAGCTATTTTGCCCAACTGCATAGCAGGAAATCTGACAATCTAACCAAAATGGATGAACATTTATAAAAATATAAATTAAAAGGAGAGGAAATGTTACTTAAATAGACCCATTTTATTAATTTTTTTTTTTGGACAAGCCATTATTGATCTCCCTAGGAAAAATCTCCAGAGCCAGATGGATTTATAAGTGAATACTACCAAACATTTAAAGAACAATAAATTCCAATGCTGTGTAAACTATTTGGAAAAATAGGTAAAGAAGGAGTTCTACCAAATTCCTTCTATGACACAAATATAGTATTGATATCTAAACCAAGAAGAGTCAACACAGAGAAAGAAAATTATAGACTATTCTCCCTAATGAATATTGATGCAATTTTTTTATTATAGCTTTTTATTGACAAAACATATGCATGGGTAATTTTACAATATTGTCCCTTACGCTACTTCTGTTCCAATTTTCCCCTTCTCTCCCTCCACTACCTTCCCTAAATGGCAGGGAGTCTCATACATGTTAAACATGTTAAAAGTATATCCTAGATACAATATATATGTGCAGATCTGTATAGTTCTCTTGTTGCACAAGAAAAACTGGATTCAGAAGGTAAAAATAATCTGGGAAGAAAAACAAAAATGCAAGTAGTCCACATTCATTTCCCAGTGTTCCTTCTCTGGGTGTAGCTGATTCTGTCCATCATTGATCAATTGGTACTGAAATGGACCTTCTCTTTGTCGAAGATATCTACTTCCTTCAGAATACATCCTCATACAGTATTGTTATTGAAGTGTATAATAATCTCCTGGTTCTACTCATTTGACTTAGCATCAATTCATATAAGTCTCTCCAAGCTTCCTGTATTCATCCTACTGGTCATTTCTTACAGAACAATAATAATATTCCATAACATTCATATACCACAATTTACCCAACCATTCTCCAATTGATGGGCATCCATTCAATTTCCAGTTTCTAGCCACTGCTAAAAGGGCTGCCATAAACATTTTGGCACATACAGGTCACTTTCCCTTCTTTAATATCTCTTTGGGATATAAGCCCAGTAGTAATACTGCTGGATCAAAGTTTGATAACTTTTTGAGCATAGTTCCAAATTGCTCTCCAGAATGTCTGGATACATTCACAATTCTGCCAATAATTATGCAAAAATTTTAAATAAAAATTAGCAAAGAAATTACAGCAATTTATAAGCAGGATAATACACTATGACCAAGTGGGATTTATCCTGGGAATGTAGAGTTGTTTCAAGATCAAGAAAAAGATTGCCATAATCAACAAGATGAATAACAAAGCCAACAGAAATCATATAATAATCTCAATAGATGTTGAAAAAGCTTTTGACAAAATACAGCACCTATTCCTATTAGAGAATATAGGATAAAGGAAGCTTTCTTTAAAATAATAAGCAGTGTCTCTCTAAAAACCTACAGCAAGCATTATTTATAATGGAGAAAAGCTGGATGCATTCCAATAAGATTAGGGGTGAAATAAGGATACCCATTATCACCACTATTATACAATATTTTACTAGAAATGTTGGCTTTAGCAGTATGAATAGGAAAAGACATTAAAGGAACAGACAACGAGGAAATAAAATTATCACTGTTTTTAGATGATATGATGACATACTTAGAGAATTCTGGAAAATCATCCAAAAGCCTACTTGAAACAATGAATAGCTTTAGCAAAGTTGCAGGACATAAAATAAATCCATACATATCATCAGCATTTCTATATATTGCTGTCAAAGCCCAGCAGCAAGAAATAGACAGAGAAATTCCATTTAAAAAAATGTAAATAAAATAAAACATTTTGATATCTACTTGCCAAGACAAACCCAGGAACTATATGAAAATGAATACAAAACATTTCTGACAAAAATTCTCTTGGGGGGGGGGGGGGGAGAGCCAAGATGACAGAGAAGACACGCATATCACTCTAAGCTCCTCTTCTACACTCACTACTAATTATCAAATTCAGCTTCAGAAATAGTGTTTGGTAAAATCCATGAATATTGGGAGTACAGTAAATTACCAACCAAAGATAATCTGGAATATTGCCAGAAATGGTTTGTCCTGATCAGCAGGAGCAGGCCAGTACAGATAGGGAGGCAGAACACAGAGGCTAGTATACTGAGCGGACTGGGTGGGGGTGGCCTCCGCAGGTGGAGAATTTGCAGGGAGGACTCTAGCCCAGATTGGCTGTTCTGCTTTGGTTGCAAAGCAGTAGATCAGCAGAGAAGTTACACAAACACCAAAAGTAGAGTATACGCTTAAAAAAAAAAAAAAAAAAAAAACCAGAATTTAATAGACTCTGACTATACTCACACAGCACTGGAAGTGAATCAGCACAGACCACAGCAGAATTGTGCAGTCACATTCTGCTGCATGGGGCTTTTGCCCAGGGAAGTCACACTTCTGCACAATGGAGGAGAGGGGGGATTTGCACAGGGCAAACACACTTCTGCACATCAGGGGGACTCTGCCTAGAGCACTGCCACTCTTCGCAGGGCAGTGACACTTTCATTGCAGGGCTCTTCACAGGGCACTTCCGCAGCTTGGCCACTCTTTGTAGCCTGTTTTCAGGACAGTTACTGTCCATCTATCTCTCCCTGTTCTATAGAGGAAGCTGGTAACCTCCTTGTCCTGAAGGCTGGCCCTAAGGACTTTAAAAAATATAAGTACAAAAGCTAAGCGAACTTTAACCATAGATAGCTTCTATATAGAAAGAGAGCAGGTTTTCAACCCTGAGGAGACTAATAGCAGATGTTCTCCAGACAAAGCCCCAAAGGGGGATGTAACCTGGTCCTCATCACACAAGACTCTCCTAGAAGAAATTATAAAAGATCTTAAAAGAGAGGTAGAAGAAAAATGGGGAAAGGAAAGAGAAGCTCTGCAAAAGAGCATGGAAAAGGCATATAACTTACTAAAAGAAAGATTTCATAAAATGGAAAAAGAAAATAACTTCCTGAAATGTGAATTGGAAAAGGTAAAGAACTCCCAGGGAAACAGAATTTGTTCATTGGAAAAGATAAAGAACTCCCAGGAAAGTAGGATTTGTGAATTGGAAAAAGAAAATAATTCAGTAAAAAAAATTAGTGAAATGGAAAAAAATTCCATTGAGTAAAACAACTCATTTAAATACTCAATTGGACATATATAAAAAGAAGTAAAAAAAGCTAATGAAGAAAATAACTCATTAAAAATCAGAACTGAAGAAATAGAAATGAATGATTTGTCAAGACATCAAGAATCAGTCAAGCAAAACCATAAAAAAGAAAGAAAATAGAAAAAAATGTTAAATATCTACTTGGAAAACAACAGATCTGGAAAAGAGATCTAGGAGAGATAATCTGAGGATTGTTGGACTTCCTGAAAATTATGATGGAAAAAAGAGCCTAGATGCTATTTTACAGGAAATCATCAAAGAGAACTGCCCAGAGGGAATAAAATCAGAAGATAAAATAGGTATTGAAAGAATTCATCAAACACCTTCTGAAAGAGACCCTAAAATAAAAAGTCCAAGGAATATTGTGGCTAAATTTCAGAACTATCAGGCTAAGAAAAAAAGATTACAAGCATCCAGAAAAAACAAACAAACAAAAAAAAAAAACCAAAAAAACAATTCAAATACCAAGGAGCCACAATAAGAATCAGTCAGGATCTATCTGTTTCCACATTGAAGGATTGAAAGGCCTGGAATCTGATATTCCAAAAGGCAAAAGAACTTGGAATGCACCCAAAATAAACTACACTGGTAAGGTGAGCATTTACTTCCAGGGAAGAAGATGGGCATTTAATGAAACAGTAGTTCCATTTATTTCTAATGGAAAATAAAAACCAGAACTAAACAAAAATTTTGATCTCCAAATATAGGACTCAAGAGAAGTAGAAAAAGGTAAAAATAACTTTTGAGAACTATATTTCTGTTATGGACATACATAAAGAGTGCGTGTATAAATTGATTTTACTGATATAATATAAAACAAGGGAAGTAGAAGTAGAAAGGGAATAATATCAGAAAAAGGGAAAGAGGGAGATAAAAAGAGGGGAACTATATCCCATGAAGAGGCAAAGGAAACCTATCATAGCTGAGGGAATTTAGGAACAGGGAGGAACATTGTGTGAATCTTCCTCATCAGATTTGGCTCAAAGAGAAAATAATTGACATATTTGTTTTACAGAGAAACTTCTCTCAGCTCGTTAAAAAATGGGAGAGGAAAAGGGAAAGGGAAAAGAGTAATAAGGAAATGGTACAAGAAAGGGGAAGGGATTCAAAGGGGGTGGGAGGGATCCTAAAGAGGGAGAGCTGCAAGATGCAAGTGGTGCCCACAAGTTTAATACTGGGAAAGAGGGTAAGTAGAGGGCAAGAAAAATAAAAGGATAATCTGAGGATAATAAGATGTCAGGAAATACAGAATAAGCAATTTTAACCGTAAAAATTAATGGGATGAACTCTCCCATAAAGCAGAGGCAGATAACAGATTGGATCAAAAGTCAGAACCCTACAATATGTTGTTTACAGGAAACATATTTAAATCAGGAAGATACATGCAGAATAAAAGTAAAAGGCTGGAGCAAAATCTATTATGCTTCAGATGAAGTCAAAAAAGTAGGGATAGCCATCCTTATCTCAGATCAAGCAAAAGCATAAATTGATCTAATTAAAAGAGATAAGAAAGGAAACTATACCTTGCTAAAGGGTAGTGTAGACAATGAAGCAATATCAACACTAAACATATATGCACCAAGGGGTATAACATCTAACTTCCTAAAGGAGAAGTTAAAAGAGTTACGAGAAGAAATAGACAGCAAAACTATAATAGTGGGAAATTTCAACCTTGCACTCTCAGTATTAGATAAATCAAACCACAAAACAAACAAGAAAGAAATTAAAGAGGTAAATAGAATATTAGAAAAATTAGGTATGATAGATCTTTGGAGAAAACTGAATGGAGACAGAAAGGAATATACTTTCTTTTCAGCAGTTCATGGAACCTATACAAAAATTGACCATAGATTAGAACATAAAGACTTCAAAATTAAATGCAGGAAGGCAGAAATAGTAAATGCTTTCTTTTCAGATCACAATGCAATAAAAACTACATTCAACAAAAAGTCAGGGGTAAATAGACCAAAAATAATTGGAAACTAAACAATCTCATCTTAAAGAATGATTAGGTGAAACAGCAAATTATAGACATAATTAATAATTTCACTCAAGATAATGACAACGATGGGACATCATACCAATATTTGTGGGATGCAGCCAAAGCAGTAATAAGGGGAAATTTTATATCTTCAGAGGCAAACTTGAATAATTGGGCTTGCAACTTAAAAAGCTAGAAAAAGAGCAAATTAAAAACCCCTAATCAAATACTAAACTTGAAAATTTAAAACTAATAGGAGAAATTGATAAAATTGAAAGTTAAAAAACTATTCAATTAATAAATAAAACTAAGAGTTGATTCTATGTAAAAAAAAAAACAATAAAATAGATAAATCTTTGGTCAATCTGATTAGAAAAAGGAAAGAGGAGAATCAAATTGTTAGTCTTAAAAATGAAATGGGAGAACTTTCCATCAATGAAGAGGAAATTAGAGCAATAATTAGGTGTTACATTGCCCAACTTTATGTCAATAAATTTGACAACCTAAGTGAAATAGATGACTACCTCCAAAAATATAGGCTTTCTAGATTAACAGAGGAAGAAGTAAATTGCTTAAATAGTCTCATTTCAAAAAAAGAAATAGAACAAGCTATTAATCATCTCCCTAAGAAAAAATCCCCAGGACCAGATGGATTTACATGTGAATTCTACCAAACATTTAAAGAACAATTAACTCCAATGCTAAATAAACTATTTGAAAAAATAGGGATTGAAGGAGTCCTACCAAATTCCTTTTATGACACAGACATGGCACTGATACCTAAACCAGGTAGGTTGAAAACAGAGAAAGAAAATAATAGACCAATCTCCCTAATGAATATTGATGCTAAAATCTTGAATAAAATAATAGCAAAAAGATTACAGAAAATCATTTGCAGCATAATACATCACAACCAAGTAGGATTTATACCAGGAATGCAGGGCTGGTTCAATATTAGGGAAACTTTTAGCATAATTGATTAAATCAATAGCCAAATTAACAAAAATCATATGATTATCTCAATAAATTCAGAAAAATGATTTGATAAAATCCACTATCCATTCCTATTAAAAATACTTGAGAGCATAGGAATAAATGGTCTTTTCCTTAAAATAATCAGTAACATCTATTTAAAACCATCAGTAAGCATCATATGTAATGGGGATAAAATGGAACCATTCCCAATAACTTCAGGAGTGAAAAAAGGTTGCCCACTATTACTATTACTATTCAATATTGTATTAGAAATGCTAGCTTCGGCAATAAGAGTTAAGAAAGAGATGAATTAGAGTAGGTAATGAGGAAACAAAATTATCACTCTTTGCAGATGATATGATGGTATACTTAGAGAACCCCAGAGATTCTATTAAAAAGCTATTAGAAATAATCCACACCTTTAGCAAAGTTGCAGGATACAAAATAAATCTACATAAATCATCAGCATTCTTATATATCACTAACAAAATCTAACAGAGTTACAAAGAGAAATTCCATTTAAAGTAACTGCCAATAGTATAAAATATTTGGAAATCTATCTGCCAAGGGAAAGTCAGGAACTATATGAGCAAAACTACAAAACACTTTCCACACAAATAAAGTCAGATCTAACCAATTGGAAGAATATTAAGTGCTCTTGGATAGGTTGAGCAAATATAATAAAGATGACAATGTTACCTAAATTAATCTCTTTATTTATTGCTATGCCAATCAGACTCCCAAGAAACATTTTAATAACCTAGAAAAAATAACAAAATTCATCTGGAAGAACAAAAGGTCAAGACTTTCAAGGGAACTAATGAAAAAAAAATCAAATGAAGGTGGCCTAGCTCTACCAAATCCAAAACTATATTACAAAGCAGTGGTTATCAAAACCATTTGGCATTGGCTAAGAAATAGTCTAGTTGATCAGTAGAATAGGTTAGGTTCACAGAACAAAATAGTCAATAACTTTAAGAATCTAGTGTTTGACAAACCCAAAGACCCCAGCTTCTGGGATAAGAATTTACTGTTTGACAAAAACTTCTGGGAAAGTTGGAAATTAGTATGGCAGAAACAAGACATTGACCCACACTTAACACCATACACTAAGATAAGGTCAAAATGGCTTCATGATCTGGTCGTAAGGAATGAGATTATAAATAAATTAAAAGAACATAGGATAGTTTACCTCTCAGACCTGTGGAGGAGGAAGGAATTTGAGACCAAAGAAGTACTAGAGATCATTATTGATCACAAACAGAAAATTTTGATTACATCAACTTGAGAAAGTTTTGTACAAACAAAACTAATGCAGACCAGATTAGAAGGGAAACAATAAACTGGAAAAAGATCTTTATAGTCAAAGGTTCTGATAAAGGCCTCATTTCCAAAATATATAGAGAATTGATTCTAATTTATAAGAAATCAAGCCATTCTCCAACTGACAAATGGTCAAAAGATATGAACAATTTTCAGATGAAGAAATTGAAACTATTTCTAGCCATATGAAAAGATGCTCCAAGTCATTATTAATCAGAGAAATGCAAATTAAGACAACTCTAAGATACTAGTACACACCTCTCAGATTGGCTCAGATGAAAGGAAAAGATAATGCTGAATGTTGGAGGGGATGCAGGAAAACTGGGACACTGATACATTGTTGGTGGAATTGTGAATACATTCAGCCATTCTGGAGAGTGATTTGCAACTATGCTTAAAAAGTCATCAAACTGTGCATACCCTTTGATCCAGCAGTGTTATTACTGGGCTTATATCCCAAAAAGATATTAAAGAAGGGAAAGAGACCTGTATGTGCAAAAATATTTGTGGCAACCCTCTTTGTAGTGGCCAGAAACTAGAAACTGAGTGGATGCCTATCAACTGGAGAATGGCTGAATGCATTGTGATGTATGAATGTTATGGAATATTATTGTTCTGTAAGAAATGACTAGCAGGAAGACTTCAGAAAGGCCTGGAGAGACTTACAAGAACTGATGCTGAATGAAACAAGCATAACCAGGAGATCATTATATACTTCAACAACAGTACTATATGATGATCAATTTTGAGTGATGTGCTCCTTTTCAACAATGAGATGAACCAAATCAGTTCCATTTGTTTGTTCAATAATGAATGGAACCAGCTATACCCAGCAAAAGAACTCTAGGAAATGAATGTGAACCACTATATAGTGTTTCTAATCCTTCTTTTTTTTTTTTTTCTTTCATTTTTGATTTCCTTCATAGGTTAATTTTACATTATTTCAAAGTCCGACTCTTCTTTTGCAGCAAAATAACTGTATGTATACATAAATTGTATTTAATATATACTTTGATATATTTAACATGTATTGGTCTACCTGCCATCTGGGGAGGGGGTGGGGGAAAGGAGGGGAAAAGTTGGAACAGAAGGTTTTGCAAAGGTCAATGCTGAAAAATTATGCATGCATATATCTTGTAAATAAAAAGCTACAATAAAAAAAAAACACTTCTCACACAAATAATGTTAAATCTAAACATTTAGGAACATATAAATTGCTCATGGATAAAATGGAATAATATAATGAAAATGACAATTCTGCCTAAATTGTTCTACAATTTTAGTGCCATGACAATCAAACTGCCAAAAAGTCATTTTATAGAATTAGAAAAAAATAATAACATAATTCATCTGGAAGAATAAAGGGTCAAGAAGATCAAGGGAATTAGTGAAAAAAATTACAAAGGATGGTGACTTAGTGGTACCAGACCTAAAATTATAATATAAATCTTTGATATGGGCCAAGACATAGAATGATGCATCAGTCTAATAGATTAGATGCACAGGACACAATAATCAAGGCCTAGAGTTATCCAGTATTTGATAAACTCCCAGAATCCAGTTTCTGGGATAAGAACTCAGTATTTCATAAAAATTACTGGGAAAATGGAAAGATAATATGTCAGAAACAAGGCAAAAACCTACAGCTCACACTTCATATTAAAATAATGTCAAAATGTGTATTCATGATTTGGGCATAATGAATGATACCATAAGCAAATTAGGATAGCAAGGGATAATTAACCTATCAGATCTCTGGAGAAGGGAGGAATTTATGAGGAAAGAAGACCTAGAGAATATTATGAAAGGCAAAATGTACAACCTTGATTACATTAAATTAAAATTAAAAAGTTTTTGCAAAAACAAGATTAAAAGTGAAGTGGAAAGTTGGAAAAATTTTTAAGAATGCAATTAATTCCCCAATTGATAAATGATCAAAGAATATAAGCAGACAATTTCTAGATGATTTAATAAAAGCCATTTCTAGTTATATGATAAAATGCTCTAAATCACTATTGATTAGAAAAATGCAAATTAAAATAATTTTGAGATGCCACCTCACATTTCTAAGATTGGCTAAAATGACATGAAAAGTTAATGATAAATGTTGGAGGGGATATGGGAAAATTGGGACACTAATGCATTGTTGGTGAGGGCTTTAAAACTGTGCATACCTTTTGACACAGCAGGAGTATTACTGGGTCTGTATTCCAAGGAAATCACAAAGAGGGAAAAGAGCTTTTTTCCCATGGGCAAAATGTTTGCAGAAGCTCTTTTGGTGGTAGCAAAGAATTGGAAAATGAGTAGTTGCTCATAATTTGGAGAATGGCTAAATCAGTTGTTGTATATGAAGGTAATGGAATTTTTTTGTTCTATAAAAATGAATGAAGCTGATTTTAGAAAGACTTGGAAAGATTTACATGAACTGATCAGCAGAACCAGGAATTCATTGTATATAATAACAGCAAGAATGTGCAAGGATCAACTGTGAAAGACTTAGTTTTTTTCTCAGTGGTTCAGTGATCCAAAACAATCCCAATAGCCATCTGCATCCAGAAAAAGAACTATGGAGATTGAATGTAAATCAACACATGTTATGTTCACTTATGTTTTTCTGTTTCCTTTTTTTATCCCATGGTTTTTTCCTTTTGATCTGATTTTTTTCTCCTAACATGATTCATAAAGCAATGTGTATTAAAAATAAATAAATAAATTTAAAAATAATTTTTGAGATGAGGGAATGGAATCTTTATCAATGTCATTAACTTTTTTTTTCATACTAGGGAAGGATGCTGGGAAGATGTCAGAGTAGGGCAGTAAATTTCAAACTTTCTATATTTCCCCCACAAACAACAACTTTTCACCTTCGGGTGAACATAGACCACTTATACAGTAAGAAGACTTGGGATAAAATAGGGGCCCTTTGAAAAGATTTGAAGAAAGACCTTATGTAGAAGATTAACCCATGTGAAGTGCAAAACATTTCCAGGCTAATTGCCAGACTGGCAAAAATGGCCAGCAGGGACTTCAGGGATGAACTGAGTGTGTCTGGAGCCTCAGCAGGAACCATAGGAATTTTTACCTTCTGGACAGTGTGGGGAATTGAGTCCAGAAAAACCACGGGAACCTCTGCTGATCAGGAACACCAGGTCCAGCTGTGCTGAAGAGATGACACGAGGCAAAAAGGAACTAGCACACCTGGTGAGTGCAGAAGCAATGGGGTAGGTTCCCTGCTAGCTGCACTTGCAGAAAGGGAAGGTCTTAGTTTAGTGTTGCAGGTGAGAGGGGAGAACTGAAGTGAAGCTAGAGGCACTATCCTGTGATTCCAGGATTAGAGGTACTTACACTAATATTTCTCATTAAAAAATAAACTGGCAAACAAGAAAGAACCCAATCATAGAAACTTATAGTGGGAATAGGAAAACTGGAGTTCATTGTCAGAGAAGGAGGATAAAGTAAAAAAAAAAAAAAGTCGCTTCTGTTCCCAAAGAGTAACATTAAATGGTTACCTGCCTAGAGAGAATGTATAGAAAACATCATTTGATCTTTAAAAATCAAATGAGAGAGATTGAGGAAAAACTAAAACAAAACAAAACAAAACAAAACAAAACAAAACAAAACAAAACAAAATCCAAGAAATAACAAGATTACAAAAAAAAAAAAAAGGAGATCGTGGTTTTTTTTTTTTTTTTGTCATTTATTTTATTTTATTTTATAAAATTTTAAAAAATTTTCCAAATACATGCAAAGATAGTTTTCAACATTCATCTTTGCAAAACCTTGTGTGTTTCTTCCTTCCTACCTTCCCCTTAGACACTAAGCAATTCACTACAGTGTACATGTGTGCAATTTTTCTAAATCTTTTTCATATTCATCATGCTATGTAATAAAAGCAGATCAAAAAAAAAAAAACAAACAAACAAACAAACAAAAAAAACCGCAAGAAAGTAAAAAAAAAAAATCCAGGCAAAAAAATACCACCACCACCAAAAAAATGAAAATACTTTTGTTCCACCTTCAGTCTCCATAATTCTCCTCAGGATGAGGCTGTTTCTTTCCATCCCAGCTTATGGAAGTTACCTTGAATTGCCTCATTGTTTAAAAGAGCCAAGTTCATCACAGTTGATCATTATATAATCTTATCACTGTTGTGTACACTGTACACTTGATTCTACTCACTTAGCATCAGTTCATGAATATTTTTTCAGGCTTTTTTTGAAATCAAAATGTTCATCATTTCTTATGGAATATTCCATTACATTCATATACCATAACTTATTCAGCCATTCCCAACTGATGGAAATCTTCTCAGTTGCCAGCCATTATAAAAAGAGCTGCTACAAACATTTTTGCATACATGGATCCTTCCCCTCTTTTTATGATCTCTTTGGGATACAGAACCAGTAGAGAAATGCTGGATTAAAGGGTATGCACAATTTGATAACTCATTGAGTATAGTTCCATATTGCTCTCCAGAATGTTCACTACTCCACCAACTGTGCATTAGTGTCATTATCTTTTCCTGTTATGTTAACTAATCTCAGAAGCATGAAATAGTACTTCACAATTGTCTTAATTTGCTTTTTTCTAATCAATAGCAATTTAGAACTTTTTTCATGTGAATAGAAATGGTTTTAATTTCTTCATCTGAAAATTGTCTGTTCATAATTTTTGACCATTTCTCAATTTAGGAATGACCTGAATTCTTGTAAATTTGAGTCAATTCTCTATATATTTTAGAAACAAGACTTTTATCAGAACCCTTGAATGTAAATTTTTCCCTCTATCTTTCTTCTTCCCTTCTAATCCAGGCTGCATTGGTTTTGTTTAATTCAGAGTTTTAAAGAAAAAAATAATTCTTTGATAATTAGAATTGGGCAAGGGAAAGCCAGTGAAGCTACAAGAGACAAAAAAATAACAAAACAAAATAGAAAGAATGAAAATAATAGAACAGATGTAAAATATAAGAAAAACAACATCTAGAGAGCAGATCAAGAAGAAAAAAATATAAGCATAATTGGAGTATCTGAAAAGTGACCAAAAAAAAAAAAACTGAATCTTGACACAATAATGCAAGAAATAATCCAAGAAAATTGTTCTGAAGTGATAGAATATGAGGAAAAAGTAGAAATAGAAAAAATTCACCAATCACCACCTCAAAAAGAGCCTTTGTAGAAAACACATAGGAATATTATTGCCAAATTTTCCCAGATCAAAGAAAAAATTTTGTAAGAAACAAGGAAAAAACCAATTCAAATATGCTGGAGTTACAATTGGAATTGTTCAGGACTTATCAGCAAGCACAATATTAAGACTACAAGTTTTGGAATCATACAAACCAGCAAGCAAAAAATCCAGATCTGTTGCCAAAAATATCACATCCAGCAAACATCCACATTATTGAATGAGAATAAGTGAATATTCAAAGAACTCACAGATTTCCAGAACTTTGTCTTAACCAAATCCAAACTATTAGAAAATTTGATACATAAGAGCCAATATCAAAGAATAATTTCAAAGAATTTAACATGGACAAATTGTTAAAGATTTTTATATAGTTATATGCTAAATGTTTAAGATTGACAGTAATTAAATAGCTCAAAAATAAGTTTGAGGCAGAGTTGAGAATGATCTGAGTCTAAAAAGCAAAACTGTTGAGGAAAAGGTAAAAATAATTATTATGTTATACAAATTAAGGTACAGAGGAAATATAGACACAGAGGCATTAGAGGAGGAAGAAAGACTCATGATTCTGGAAACCTCTTCCCATCAGGAATGAGTTAAATAGGGAACATTACATACACACACACACACACACACACACACACATATATATATAAATTACATACTATGAAGGGTATAGCACCCTTCAAAATCTATAAAGAAATAAAGGTGGGGAGGGAATAGCACAAAGTGGATTATAAAAAGACATGTAGATTTATGGTACTGGGAAAGGTGTTATAGATTAGTGGGGAAGGGATAAAGAATAAGGTGGGAGAATAAAAGGGTATGTAGAGTTATGGTAGTTACATAAGATATACAGATTAATGAGAAAGTGGACAAGGAAAAAAGGATAAGGAATGGGAATATATATTTATAGAAATGGGAAAATGATATCTATCATCATTCTATCTATGTTTAACTGCAACCTGCTTTGGGGAGGTGGGAGAGATAAAAGGGGGGAAAAGAATAAAGTAAAAAATGTACAACAGGGAAGAAAAGAATAACCTATAAGGAAGCAAAGGAAAAATGGTCTTTCATGAACACAATCTCTTCTATTATTATATACTTTCTTGAAATGAAAATTTATTATTGAAATGGAAATTTATTGTTACATATTTTGAATCCTCCCTGATATTCTGCTGGGCACATGACAATAGTTATTTTTTTTTTAACTTTCCTTTTCATGCCTTTCTTTTTCTATCCTGTTTTTTTCCCCTTTATTTTGTATTCAATTAAAAAATTCCCAGAATAACTAGAAACTGGACAGATGATGCAAAGCAGAGAAAGTTAGTTTTAGTGTAGTGGAATGAGTATGGGATTTGGAGACAGAGAATTTATATTTAAGAGGCAATGTTGAGTAGTGACCAGAGCACAGAAAATCTATATTAAAGTCCTGAGCATAGATTGTCTTTGTAACAAAGTAAGGGAGGGACTGGAGAACATTTTAAAATTGTATCAAATGTTTTAAATATATTCTTTAAATTATTTTTAAAAACCTGCAATACTTTTTACATTTTGCATAGTTAGTTGTGGATTGTCCTTGAAAAGCATTTTTAATTATCATCTTAAATGCATCAAATTCATATTATCATTCCTCAGAAAAACTAGGGAAATTGGGACATAAAATTGGAAGAGAAAAAGAATGATTCAGGCTTCAGGAGAATTTGAGTTCAAGGCTACTAAAGTATAAATGTGGTGTGCAAAATTACACATTAAATCTGTGTGCTCAAGTAGAAAATTACAATTCTGAATTTCTGGCAAAATGAAAACAAAAAGAAAGGTTTATTAACTATTTTCATTATATGCCAGGATTTATGCTAAGTATTTTACAAATATCTAATTTGGACCTTACAATGACTCTGTGAAGTAGGTGCTACCATCACTTCCACTTTATCAGGACCTTCAATTCAGGAAACTGAGGCAGACAGAGGTTAACTCATTTGCTCAGTTATAGATTTTTTCAGAGCTTGTATCTGAACTGACTGAACTCAGATCTTCCTAATTTCAGGCTAGTGCTTTATCCTTTGTATCACTTAGCACATGCTTGCTGCTTACTTGTGGCTTATTACCACCAGTCTAGTTGCAACATACCTAAATTATAAGGCAGGTTTTTGATGAGAAAATTAATCTCTTGAAGGTTAAAACTACAAAATAAGAACTAAATTATTAAGTGACAATTTCTGTTGATTCATTTGATGATTCACTCATTTGAATCTGTTATTCTGTAACTTTAAAAGTGCACAGATCTATCAAAATTTAGATAATGTTATGCCTCTATGTTTCTTTTTGATTAAAGAGCTTAACCATCAGTTCATCTTTCCAAGTTTTGCTTGACCACTTGTGCTCTTATGAGATTCAATCTGGAAATCTACTGTATTATCTGCTATCCCTAATAACCTAGCTGTCTTGCAAGTAGTTACATCATAAACTAAATCCTATAGTCTACATCTTCTATGACCTTCTATAAAATTCTTCACTTATTATGTGGAAGGATTCTTCATGTTGTTCTGTCCACCACATGCTGACGGATCTCAAGTCTCTCCTCCTTCTGGAGGTCCAACATTCTTTGGATCATAGAGTACAATCATTTGCCTTGGTCTTTCTCAGCACTTTGTCATTTACCATAGCTGAGCAAATGCAAATATAACAGGGACTGTGGTGTTTAAATCCACAGGATTTTTGACATTATTCAGTCCAATCCTCTCATTTTAAATTTAAACAGATAAAAAAGGTGAAGAAACTTGCCTTTTTGTCACACAGATAATATAATACGGCCTGAATTAGAATCCAGATGATAAAATCATAGATTTAGAACTGGAAAGAATTATAGAAGTCATGGAGTCCAATCTGCCTGCAAAATTTTATTGATGAGAAAACTGAGGCCGAACTAGTAAATATCTGAAGCTACATCTCTCTAATCCCAACTCTCAGCCTACAATGTTAACATTGCATATTGAATATAGATGCTCCAATTCTAAATAACATTCTCTTTCCAATATGCAAAAGCTTAACCTAGGCTGTTTGCATCTACTTTCTAGTCTCTGGCCATTCTACAAAAGCTAGTAATCCTGGTAAATAGGTCCCTGAACCTTCTCCATCTCCAAGATGTTTACATACTCCTTTCAGGACACTGACAACCCCCCTCCAAATCTTTACCATCCTATAAAATCTTATCCTCTCTGTAATAAAAAAAAATCTGACAGCTTTTTATGCTAAACAGTGCATGTACTAAATTATGTAGGAGGATTTACATTTGTAATTCTTTAAAGAAATTCAGGGAAATCTGTGTTAATAATGAGAATATATCTCAAATGAAAGAAACATCACAAATTTTTGTGAAGGTATAATATCACCTTTCACTTGTAAAGATTGTTGGAACTCTTACATGTTCCCTTTCCAAATCATTTTTTCTATTGGTTACCAGAGGTGCTGGTGATATTTTGTAACATGTCTAGGTCTCACTCTAGTACATCTCAGTGATTCATAGACATACAAGAAGGCTGGATTGTGGAGCAGAGGATTGAAAATTTTCCTAAATCTGGTTTTTAAGAGCCCTAAATATTCCTCTGGCCTTTATAATATTCTTTGTGTCTACACAGTGGCACCAGTGAGTGTCATATGCATTTCTTAAAATAAAAATAGAAGGCACAACTACTATTTTGCAAGAGTTTGAAGAGACTTATTATAAATGACATAAAATAAAGAAAATAAATGTAAGTACAAATTAATAATAGACAACTTGTCACTTAACCTTGGATGTTAAGTGCATTTGATAGTTGGGAGTGAGGAGGTAATCTATTAGATAAAATGGTTAGACAGGAAGGAAATCAGAAATATTGCCATAGGTGTTTAGAGAGAAAAAGTTTCAAGGAGTATGGTTATGGTGAGTAGGTTGAAACCAAGTTCTAGAACTCAGATCTTATCAGTATCCTCTGCTTCTCTAACTGGAGAGCCTGTAGGTTTTCTTTTTAATGACTTTACCTCAATCTTCTCTCCATTTCCTACCAGCTACACTACTTTTGAATTTTTTTTTGTTGTTTTTTTGGTCTTATCCACTGAGGAGCGTATCTCCTCCCCTTAACTTTTCAGTTTCCATTGGTGTGTTTTCTTCTCTTATTAAATTTTAATTTGCCTGAAGGCAGATATTATTTTTTTTATTTGTTTCTATTTGAAACATCAAGCACTTAGCAGAGTGTGAAGTGCATTAAGGACATTTAATAAATATTTATCTACTATTGGTGTCCAATGCAGTATCATGAAAGATAAGAACTAAGGAGAAGCTAATGGAAATTCATTGGGTAGGAAAGAATCATTGGTGACCTTAGAAAGCTGTTTTAGTATAGATGCTAAGTGGTAAGGAAATAAATCCAGAAATAGGAGCAATCACTATAAACCATTAAAAAGAATGAATCATAAAGGGAAGAGAAACAGGATGGTAGTTAGAAGAGATAGCAGGATCAAGTTTCACTTACTTCAGTAAAGGAAAGAGAATGACAGATTAAAAAAATTTTTTTTTCCTTGAGCTTGTCTAAATTGAGAGGAGAAGGGATCAGTACTTGCCTGGCCATAATTTCATTTGTCCCTTGGATGTAGTCATTCCCTCTATTTCTAGGATCCTGGAACTAAACTCTGATTTCTTTTAAGGAAAGAAATTGTATTTTAATTTTCCTTTTCATTATGAATCTTCCAATCTTCAGTAACATAAATACTCCAATATACAAAAAAGAACTGCATATGAAATTGTAAACTTATATACAGTTCCTTTAAAGTACATATTAAATTTAATATAGTAGCAATTAATATTCTCTGTTTCTGTCCCATTCTAGATTTTTTGTTTTCTTCTGAATGCATTTTAATGTTTTATGTATTTTTCCTCCTTTCTTTGTTTTTAAAAACTGCCACTACCAAGGAACTAGAAACTGAAAGCTAGTTGGGGAATGGCTGAATAAGTTATGGTATATGAATGTTATGGAATATTATTGTTCTATAAGAAATGATCAGCAGTATGATTTTAGAGAGTCCTGGAGAGACTTACATGAACTGATGCTGAGTGAAGTGGGCAGAACCAAAGAGAACATTGTAGATAGCAACAACAAGATAATCAATTCTGATGAACTTGGCTCTTTTCAACAATGAAGTGATTCAAGTCAATAACAATAGACTTGTAATGGAAAAAAACATCTGCATCCAGAAAGAGGACTGTGGGAACTTTATGAGGATCACAACATAGTTTTTTCACCTTTTTGTTGATATTTTGTTGCTTTTTGTTTTTTGTTTTTTTCTTTTATGATTTGATTGTTCTTGTGCACCATGGCAAATGTAGAAATATGTATAGAACAATTGTACATGTTTTACATATATTGGATTACTTACTGTCTAGGAGGGAGTGGAGGAAAGGAGGGAGAAAAATTTGGAACACAAGGTTTTGCAAAGGTAAATGTTGAAAACTATGGGGCATCTAGATGGCACAGTGAATAGAATAACAGCCCTGAAGTCAGGAGGACCTGAGTTCAAATGTAATCTCAGAGACTTAATACTTCCTAGCTGTGTGAACTGGGCAAGTCATTTAACCCTAATTGCCTCATCCCACCCTCACCCTCCTCCCAAAAAAAGAAAAGAGAACTATTTTTGTATCTTTGAAAATAAAAAAGTTATTACTTTAAAAAATTAAAAACTGCCACTTCTAACTCATTAATTTTCCTTTCCAATCCCTGGAAAATTACCCCGTAACAAGTATAGTCAAGAAAAAAATAAATTTATTGGTTTTGCTTAACTACAACTAAACAAACAAAAGAAAGAAATATGCCTTACTCTTATTCATTAAGCATCCCCTTGTAGCAGACTTTAAAAAACTCAAATATCTATTGAGTCTGATAATGTATGTAACATTCCATTTTCATTGTCCTTACTTCTCCCCCAAGTTTTTTCTCATCTCCAGATTAATCTTATTCATAAAATGACTATGTTTTCATGATAAATGATCAATAGCAATAACAATGTCTTGTGAGCAATTGTGGGGAGTATCTTTCATTTAAGCAGTGAAATGGTTAAATTTTGATTTAAGTTAAAATGGATCCTCACATACTTTAATTGAATTCAACTATGTTCAACAAATTTACTAATATGCTTACCATATGCAAGGCATTGTGCTAGGTGTTGAGAATACAACAATAATTAGGCCAAAACTGCTTTAAGAAGCTGACAATCTAACCGGAGTGGATAATTTGATGTAACTTCTCTGTGAAGGGACATTAACTATATACACATGATTCAGACTGTCTTTGATAAAGAGAATCTAAGGTCTAGCCCACCACTGCAGAGTCTAGAAGAAATGTCTTGCTTGTACCACCAGTACAATAGTTGGGAAGGGAATAGTGTATGAGTAAGCTGTTAGAGTCCAAAACCCAAGACTGAGCAATTTTTTTCCAGTCTCCAAGAGGGATATTGGGCTACAATTATGTGTATCTCCTTTCTCTTAAATGCCTGCTATTTAAGATCACAAATCTGGGTTCAGAAGGAAAACTCCTTCCTTAACTACTCTTAAAAAGGAAAGTATCTCTTAATCTATAATCTTTGCTTATGCTTTCCTCATGAAACTATAACTAAGCAAAAGTTCTTGAGAAACAATTAATAGCAGGTAAATTCACTTATTTAAGCAAAATAGCAAAGAAAAATCAGAAAAAAATATACATATAAAATATAACAGGCAATACACAATCGTAAATAAGATTTTCAACTGGGAATGAAATGATATTTTACTTCATACTAGGAGAAATAATGATCTCACTCAGAGGAAGGCCCCTCTCAGTAGTTTTTGGAATTATAAACCATGACAATCAAGAACATGATTAGACTCATAGGGTTGCAAGTCTGCAGTTCCTCTTTCTACTGTCTCTTTGGCAGCCCTAGGGATCCTTTCTTCTCACATCTCTTTGAAGAATTTCTCTGGAACCAATTCAAGTAAATCACTGTAGGCTAAGCATTCTGTAAGCCACTTGGGAATTTAATGTCCTCCCTGCTGCTCCATAAGAAGCAGAATGGAGAGAACTTTTCTATTCCATTTCTATATTCTCCACCTTGAAAATTTCACTCAATCTTTTTGCTTAAATACCACTCCCATATAGTTGACATACAAGTAAATATTTATTATTGTAAACTCTCTTGAGTTCCATATGTATACCTTCAGCTACATTAGGGACATTTCCACCTCAATATCTCATATCCAGCTCTCATGCCACGTAACCAAATTATTCATATTAAAATTTCTACTAAACTCATTCCTCCTTCATTCACTATTTTTCTGTCCTTCATATTTCACTATTTCTTTCACCATCATTCACTCAATCACTCAATTCACTCAATCATTATAATCTCTCATACTTGCAATCAGAGTTATCTTGAATATTCCTTCCTCCACTTCATGTTCAAAGTTAATTACTTTATTGATTTTGGTTGCAGGAAATGCTGTCTTCCTCCCTCCCTCCATCTACCCCCTCTGTCTCTCGGTAATTATTACAGAATTACCTTTACACAAAGGACTTCTATAAGGATGAAGTGTTACAAATCTATAGAAGTCTTAAAAATTAAATATGGTCTTCTGTGAAAATTTGTGCAGAGAATTTTCTGCCACTTTAGTTCAGCGCTTTATTTCCTTAATAGCCTCCAAAATTGGTTTTTCTAATTTTAGTTTCTGCACTTTTCAATACTTCCTACTGCCAGATTAATTTTACTTAAACCATGGTTTCAGTGGGTCTCTCTCCTACTCAAGAACTTATTTTATCATTTCCTAAAGTTTAAATCCCTTAATTTTTATATATCAGTAATCTTTCAACAAACAATACCCCCAAGTTTGAAGAAAATAGAGAAGAGAGGAGAGGAGAAAAGCAAGGAAGGGAAAGGAAGAAAATAGAAAAAAAGAGAAAAAGAGAGGAGAATCAATAGTAAACATACAGTTATTCTGGCTGACAGGAAAGATCAGTCTTTATATTTTATTGATAATTTTTAACAGACAAAAGGGTGAGTGCTGTAACACTAGTTATTGGGAACCAATTTGGTCCATTATGCTTGACCTGAATTTTGTTATCTTCACACACACACACACACACACACACACACACACACCAGCAGTTTGTATTATTAGTCTTCATCTCTCTCCCCTATTCTCATTGCCACTACCCCAGTATAGCAGTGTATTAACAACACCTAGCCTATTTTTTTTTTTTATTATAGCTGTTTATTTACAAAATATATGCATGGGTAACTTTTCAGCATTGACAATTGCAAAATCTTTTGTTCTCATTTTTCCCTTCCTTCCCTCAATCTGTTCCCCCAGATGGCGGGTTAACCAATACATGTTAAACATGTTAAAACATAAGTTAAATACAATATATGTACACATTTCCATACAATTATTTTGCTGTACAAAAAGAATCAGACTTTGAAATAGTGTACAATTAACCTGTGAAGGAAATAAAAAATGCAGGTGGACAAAATAGAGGGATTGGGAGTTCTTTGTAGTGGTTCATAGTTATCTCCCAGAGTTCTTTTGCTGGGTATAGCTGGTTCAATTCATTACTGCTCTATTGGAACTGATTTGGTTCATCTTGTCATTTAAGAGGGCCATACCCATCAGAATTGATCATCATATAGTATTGTTGTTGAAGTATATAATGATCTCCTGGTCCTGCTCAATTCATCTAAGTCTCTCCAGGCCTTTCTGAGATCATCCTGCTGGTCATTTTTTACAGAATAATAATATTCCATAATATTCATATACCACAACTTATTCAGCCATTTTCCGAGTGATGGGCATGCATTCTGTTTCACATTTCTGGCCACTACAAAGAGGGCTGCCACAAACATTCTTGCACATACAGGTCCCTTTCCCTTCTTTAATATTTCTTTGGAATATAAGCCCAGTAGTAACACTGCTGGATCAAAGTTTGATAACTTTTTAAGCATAGTTCCAAATCACTCTCCAGAATGGCTGAATGTATTCACAATTCCACTAACAATGTATCAGTGTCCCAGTTATCCCACATCCCCTCCAACATTCAGCATTATCTTTTCCTTTCATCCGAGCCAATCTGAGAGGTGTGTACTAATATCTCAGAGTTGTCTTAATTTACATTTCCCTGATTAATAATGACTTGGAGCATCTTTTAATAGAGCTAGAAATAGTTTCAATTTATTCATCTGAGAATTGTCTGTTCATAGCTTTTGACTATTTATCAATTTGGAGAATGGCTTGATTTCTTATAAATTAGAATCAATTCTCTATATTTTGAAAATGAGGCTTTTATCAGAACCTTTGAATGTAAAAATGTTCTCCCAGTTTATTGCTTCCCTTCCAATCTTGTCTGCATTAATTTTGTTTGTACAAAAACTTTTCAATTTGATATAATCAAAATTTTCTCTTTTGTGATCAATAATGATCTCTAGTTCTTCTTTGGTCATAAATTCCTTCCTCTTCCACAAGTCTGAGAGGTAAACTATCCTATGTTCTTTTAATTTATTTATAATCTCATTCTTTATGCCTAAGTCACGAACCCAATTTGATCTTATCTTGGTGTGTGGTGTTAAGTGTGGGTCAATGCCTAGTTTCTGCCATACTAATTTCCAATTTTCCCAGCAGTTTTTCTCAAACAGTGAGTTCTTATCCCAGAAGCTGGGGTCTTTGGGTTTGTCAAACGCTAGATTATTAAAGTTATTGACTGTTTTGTCCTTTGAACCTACCCTATTCGACTGATCAACTAGTCTATTTCTTAGCCATTACCAAATGCTTTTGGCAATGGCTGTTTTATAATATAATTTTATATCTGGTAGAGCTAGGGCACCTTCATTTGACTTTTTTTTTCAATTAGTTCCCTTGACATTCTTGACCTTTTGTTTTTCCATGTGAACTTTGTTGTTATTTTTTCTAGGTCATTAAAATAGTTTTTTGGGAATCTGATTGGTATAATGCTAAATAAACAGATTAGTTTAGGTAGTATTTTCATCTTTATTATATTTGCTCACCCTATCCAAGAGCATTTAATATTTTTCCAATTGATTAGATCTGACTTTATTTGTGTGGAAAGTGTTTTGGAGTTTTGCTCATATAGTTCCTGATTTTCCCTTGGCAGATAGATTCCTAAATATTTTATACTATTGATAGTTACTTTAAATAGAATTTCTCTTTGTAATTTTAATTGTTAGATTTTGTTAGTGACATATAAGAATGCTAATGACTTATGTGGGTTTATTTTGTATCCTGCAATTTTGCTAAAGGTATGGATTATTTCTAATAGCTTTTTAATAGAATCTCTGGGGTTCTGTAAGTATATCATCATATCATCAGCAAAGAGTAATAATTTGGTTTCCTCATTACCTGTTCTAATTCTTTTAATCTGGTTTTCATCTCTTATTACCAAAGCTAGCATTTGTAATAGAATATTGAATAACAATGGTCATAGTGGGCAACCTTATGTTTTGTTCCTGATTTTATTGGAAATGGTTCCTGTTTAACCCTATTACATATGTGCTTACTGATAGTTTTAAATAGATGCTACTAACTAATTTAAGGAAAAGTCCATTATTCCTATACTCTCAAGAGTTTTTAATAAGAATGGATGTTGGATTTTATCAAATGCTTTTTCTGCATCTATTGAGATGATCATATGGTTTTTGTTAATTTGGTTATTAATATGGTCAATTATACTAATAGTTTTCTTAATATTGAACCAGCTCTGCATTCTGGTATAAATCCTACTTGATCATAGTGTATTATCCTGGGCATGATTTTCTCTAGTCTTTTTGCTAATATCTTATTTATTGATTTTAGCATCAATATTCATTAGGGAGATTGGTCTATAATTTTCTTTCTGTTTTCAACTTACCTGGTTTAGGTATCAGTATCATGTCTGTGTCTTAAAAAGAATTTGGTAGGACTCCTTCATTCCCTATTTTTTCAAATAGTTTATATAGCATTGGGGCTAATTGTTCTTTAAATGTTTGGTCAAATTCACATGTAAATCCATCTGGTCCTGGGGATTTTTTCTTAGGGAGTTGATTAATAGCTTGTTCTATTTCTTTTTCTGAAATGGGAGTATTTAAGCAATTTACTTCCTCCTCTGTTAATCTGGGAAGCCTATAGTTTTTGAGGTAATCATCCATTTTACTTAAGTTATCAAATTTATTGCCATAAAGTTGGGCAAAGTAACTCCTTATTATTGCTCTAATTTCCTCTTCATTGGCAGAAAGTTCTCCCTTTTCATTTTTAAGACTAACAATTTGATTTTTCTCTTTCCTTTTTCTAATCAGATTTACCAAAGATTACCTATTTTATTGTTTTTTTTCATAAAATCAACTCTTGGTTTTATTTATTAATTCAATATATATATATATATATATATATATTTACTTTCAATATTATTTGTTTCTCCTTTTAATTTTAGAATTTCAAGTTTAGAATTTGATTGGGGGGTTTTAATTTGGTCTTTTTTCTAGTTTTTTAATTTGCAAACCCAATTCATTAATCTTCTCTTTCTCTATTTTATTCAAGTAAGCCTCTAAAGATATAAAATTTACCCTTTTTATTGCTGTGGCTGCATCCCACAAATTTTGGTATGATGTCTCATCATTGTCATTATCTTGAGTGAAATTATTAATTATGTCTATTATTTGCTGTTTCACCCAATCATTCTTTAAGATGAGAGTATTTAGTTTCCAATTACTTTTTGGTCTATTTACCCCTAACTTTTTGTTGAATGTAGTTTTTGTTGTATCATGATCTGAAAAGAAAGCATTTACTATTTCTGCTATCCTGCATTTAATTTTGAAGTCTTTATGTCCTAATATATGGTCAATTTTTTATAGCTTCCATGAACTGCTAGTTTCTCCAAAGATCTATCATACCTAAGTTTTCTAATATTCTATTTGTCTCTTTAATTTCTTTCTTATTTGTTTTGGGGTTTGATTTATCTAAATCTGAGAGTGCAATATTGAGATCTCCCACTATTATAGTTTTGCTGTCTATTTCTTCTCGCAACTCTCTTAACTTCTTCTTTAGGAAGTTAGATGCTATATCACTTGGTACATATATGTTTAATACTGATATTGCTTCATTGTCTATAGTACCCTTAAGCAAGATATAGTTTCCTTCCTTATCTCTTTTAATTAGATCAATTTTTGCTTTTGCTTGATCTGAGATAAGGATGTCTATCCCTGCTTTTTTGACTTCATCTGAAGCATAATAGATTCTGCTCCAGCCTTTTACCTTTATTCTGTATGTATCTTCCTGATTTAAATATGTTTCCTCTAAACAACATATTGTAGGGTTCTGACTTTTGATCCAATCTGTTATCTGCCTCTGCTTTATGGAAGAGTTTATCCCATCCACATTTATGGTTAAAATTACTAATTCTGTATTTCCTGCCATCTTATTATCCCCAGATTATCTTTTTATTTTTCTTGCCCCCTACTTACCCCCTTTCCCAGTATTAAACTTGTGGGCACCACTTGCATCTTGCAGCTCTCCCTCTTTAGGATCCCTCCCACCCCCTTTGAATCCCTTCCCCTTTCTTGTAGCATTCCCTTATTACAATTTTCCTTTTCCCTTTTCCTCTTCCACTTCTTAATGAAGTGAGAGAAGTTTCTCTGTAAACCAAATATGTCAATTATTTTCTCTTTAAGCCTACTCTGATGAGAGTAAGATTCACACAATGTTCCCCTTCCTTCCCTCCCCCCCCCACCCCCCCTGCATCTAAATTTCCTCATATAGAATAGGTTTCCTTTGTCTCCTCATGGGATGTAGTTTCCTTCTTTTTATCTCCCCTTTCCCCTTTTTCTGACACTATCTCCTTTCCATTTCTACTTCCCTTTTCTTTTATGTTATATTAGCAAAATCAAATTATACATATAATTTTTATGTATATCCACAACAAAAATACAGTTCTCAAGAATTTTTTTTTACCTTTTTCTGCTTCTCTTGAGTCCTATGGTTGGAGATCAAATTTTTTGTTTAGTTCTGGTTTTCCTTAGAAACAAATAGCATACCCCTGTTTCATCAAATGTCCATCTTCTTCAGTGGAAAAAAAAATGCTCAGCTTAGCTGGGTAGTTTATTCTTGGCTGTATTCCAAGTTCTTTTGACTTTTGGAATATCAGATTCCAAGCCCTTCCATCTTTTAATGTAGAAGCAGCTAGATTTTGAGTGATCCGTATTGTGACACCTTAGTATTTGACTTTTTTTTTTTTCTGGTTGCTTGTAATATTTTTTCCTTAGTCTGATAGTTCTGAAATTTAGCCACAATATTCCTTGGATTTTTTATTTCAGGGTCTTTTTCAGAAGGTGTTTGATGAATTCTTTCAATGCCTATTTTACCTTCTGATTCTATTATATCTGGGCAGTTCTCTTTGATGATTTCCTGTAAAATAGTATCTAGGCTCTTTTTTTTTTTCATCATAATTGTCGGGAAGTCCAATAATCCTCAGATTATCTATTTTCCAGATCTATTGTTTCTCTCAGTAGATATTTAACAATTTTTTTCTAGTTTTTCATTGTTTTGGTTTTGCTTGACTGATTTTTGATGTCTCAATGAATCATTCATTTCTATTGTTCAGTTCTGATTTTTAATGAGTTATTTTCTTCATTTTTTTTATTTTTTTATTTTTTACTTTTTTATATATGACCAATTGAATTTTTAAATGAGCTGTTTTGCTGTATGGAATTTTTTTCCATTTCACTAAAATTTTTTTTTTCCTGAGTTATTTTCTTTTTCCAATTCACAAATCCTACTTTCTTGGGAGTTCTTTACCTTTTCCAATTCACATTTCAGGAAGTTGTTACTCTCTTGCATAGCTTCTCTTTCCTTTCCCCATTTTTGTTCTAGCTCTCTTTTAAGATTTTTTTTTATAATTTCTTCAAGGAGAGATTTATGTCATGGGGACCAGGTCACATCTCCTTTTGTGGTTTTGTCTGGAGACTGTCTGCTATTAGTTTCCTCGGGGTTGAAAACCTGATCTTTTTGTATAGAAGCTATCAATCGTCCTTTTGATTTTTTTACTCATTTTGTTTAAAGCCTTTAGGATCTGCCTTCAGGGCAAGGAGGTTATCAGCTTCCTCAGCAGAACAGTGATAGGTATATGGACAGTAGCTATCCTGCCAATGTGCTGCAAACAGTGGGATGCCAGTGTTCTCTGGGAAAAGCTCCACACTGGAAGTGACTCAGGCCTGCATGGGCAAGCTGCAGAAGTACCCTGTTAAGAGCCCCATTGTGCAGATTAGCGATAGACCTGGAGCTAGAGGGTGAGCAGCGAAAGTATCACTACTCCTGCCAAAAGCCCTATGGGTATTAGCAGTTGGCCTGCCCCACTTGGCACTGGAAGTGTCTCTGCCCAGGGCAGCACAGTCATCTGTGGAAGTTCTATTGCCCCAAGTCGAGCCCCGCACTGTGCAGATTAGAGGCTGCCCTGGGCTGTGCCCCTCTGCTGTGCAGACTTGTGACTACCCTGAGCAAGCCCTGTGGTGCAGAATGCAACTGCATAGCTGTGCTGTGGCCTGTGCTGTTTCCCTCACTTCTGGTTTTGGGTGGGTATAGCCAGATCCTATTAGGTTCTGGAGTTTTTTAGAGTATCTTCTACCTTTGCCTTTAATTTCTCTGCTGGTCTACTGATTTGATAAAGCAGAACAGCCCAATCTATGGTAGAGTCCTCTCTGTAAATTTTCCAACCACAGAGATCACTCCTGCCCCCAGTCTGCTCGGGATGCTAGCCTCTGGTTCTATCCTTGTTTGCACTGATCTACTCCCACTGCTCAGGACAAATCTTTTCTGGTGATCTTCCAGATTATCTTCAGCTCTAAATTGTAGCACTTCCAATCTTGGTGAATTTTATCAGTCAGGTGCTATTTTTGAGGCTGAATTTAATAATTAATAGTGAAGGTATGAAAGAGTTCAGAAAGTCATTTGTGCCTTCTCCACCATCTTGGCTCTGCCCCAACACCTAGACTATAAAAGTAGCTTTTGTATAGATTTTCCATCTACTACACTCTTCTCATTGCCACCCATCTTTCAAACTATTGCTAGAACATTTTATATATAAATGTGTGTGTGTGTGCATGTATATACATACACACTCATACCATATATATATATATATATATATATATATATATATATATATATATATATATATATACATACACACACACACACACACACACACACACACAAACACACTCATACCATTCTTTTGCTCAAAAGGCCACAGTGTTCCTTTATGAGTTCTTGAGCAAAGTTTAGATTTTTCTGTTTGACATTCAAGGTCATCCTCAATTCTATATCATCCATGTTTTCAGGTAAGTTTTTGGCAATTTCCAAATAGTATCACTATGTGCATGCCTTACTACCTCCTTATTTTCTAGCACTCCTCTATGTATTTTAGATTTATTTCATGTACTAGATATCCACACACACTCTCTATTCCAAGCAAAATAAATATGTATTGGACTCTTATGTCTCATGCTTTTGTTCAGGTCCCTTTTGGATTCATGCCTTGACCCTCATTTTTATTTTAAATTCTTTCATATCCTTAAATTAAACCCAACTAGAATATCAACTTCTCCAGGGAAAATTCCTTATCCACTCTTTCTCTTCCCTCCCCAGTAATAATAACATTACACCTCAGACCTCATGTAAAATTTTTCTTATTCCTCTCCAAAAGCACATATTTTATAACACTGTATTTTATTAGCTCTTAGTGTTGGTACCTTGCTATGTATGTACTACCCTGCAGAAAGGAATACTGTGTTTTTTAAATTATATACTTCATTTTCTGAAACATCTAACAGTGTTCTATCCAGAGTATGCATTGAAGTTTGCTCAGCTCTGGTCACTATTCCTACTACAATGGAGCCTGAAATTATATTAGAGTTATTTTTCTTTTTTCTTTTTTTTTGCTTGTTAACAATGTTTAATAAGATTTCCCCATGTCTTTACATCCACATCCACATCATTCACTCCAGCCATCATTTTCAACCTTCTCATCCATCTCTTATAGAAACCATAGACTCTCCTACTGGCACTACACTGGGCATGTGGATAGATGAAATTTTGTTTTATTTTGCCTATAGTCCTACATCTATGTTTTCAGCTAAGTTCTTCACAATTTCCAAATAGTATCACTATGTGCATGCCCCACTGCTTCCTTATTTTCTAGCACTCCTCTATGCATTATTTTCCCGTATTAGATTGTAAGCTTTTTAAGGGCAGAGACTGCATTATTTTGGGGGTTTGTATTCCCAGAGCTTATCAAAGTGCTTGGCATAAAGTAAATGCTTAGTAAATACATTAGGATGCATTCATTCATTCATTCATCCATGTAAGCTCTTTGCAGGTAGAAATGGTCTAATTTATTGGATTTGCATCACCAGCATAGTGCCTGGCATATATGAGCTTTTTAAAATGGTTGTTGAATTATTGATTTCTTAACTAGCTATCAGATCACCTTCCTGACTGTTCATGTTGAGTTTGCACACAAATTAAAACTTTCAGATGTTTTATCAGATGATTTTTTTTACATCCATACTACTACCCTTATCTAATGATTATGAAAATTTTCAACACTGAAATATTAATCTTTACATTCATCTATTAAATTTCACCTAATAAGATGTAGTCCAGTGTTTTAACCTCTCAAGATCTTATTTTGAATCCTGGCCTGTTATCCAAATGTGTTTATTATCCTTTTTAGCTTTGAATTGTTTGCATATTTGATGAGATGCCATCTATGTCTCTATCCAAATCATTGATAAAACTATTAAACAGAACAGGGCCAAGGATGGATTCGGAAAATTTCCTAGAGATCTTCTTCTAAGTTGGCATTAAGCCATCAATGACTATTTTTCAGATCTAGTCATTTGGCTATTTCAGGACCAATCTACTGTATTATAATTAGCTCATGTATCTCCATACTGTATACAAGAATGGGATTAGATTCTTGATCATATACTTTAACAAAAAATAAGTTAATTTGATCTGCAGAATTTCCCGAGCCCCAAGTTTAGGACTGCCCCTTTGACAAAGGGAAATGAGTTTAGGCTGACATGACCTATTCTTGACAAAGCCAACCATGTTAGTTATTTGTAGTTATCAGTTTCTTTTACTAGATGTTTTCATACCATCTGTTTAGTCATATATTGTTGAACTTTGAAGAAAATTGAAGTCAGGTTCATCGACCTAATGTTTTCAAATTCCAGTCTCTTTATTTTTCTGAAAACAGGAATAATGTATAGCTAGGAGAACCAGAAAAGATCTCTTATAGTACTACAATATTTATTCTATTATTTCTAATTCTTTAAAGATCATGGAGAATAGCTCACTATTAACATGTGACAATTCATCTAAGCCTAGTGATTTGAACTTATCATGAGCAGGTTCCAACATCCTATTAATCATAGTTGTTCTGTACTTTCTAAAGATCATTCTTAGAGAAAACACAAGGAAAAAAAGATTGGTGGGCATTATCATTTTATATATATATATATATATATATATATATATAATATATATATATATATATATATATATATATAATCATTCTATTTATCCAGGGCAGCAAATAACAAACCTAACTCTTTGTTATCCTTAATTTTCCTCAGCTCATTCCAAGCTATGGAAGTCCTAAGACTATTCTTATATGATCTTGCCACTCTTTTGTTGTACATACTCTAATATACATCTTACTAATATCTTCTCTACATTTATTAAAAAAAAAAAAAACTGAAGTTGTTTGGTGAATTCTCTATGTATCCACAGATAAGATCATGCCCCCTTTATTCCTTAGTGCCTATTTCTCTTTATACCCAAAGTTTCCTATTCCTTCTGGGTAAATATCTCCTGTGGAGTTTTAGTCTATGGGATTCCACCTTCCTTTGCTCTGAATTCTTAAAAACTTGGACCACTACCATTCCTCTTCCCAAATGTTGGGTGCCTATCAGGATACTTCTAGCTTTCCTCTCCTCTTTTGCAAATTCTAAAATGGAGTAGATACTTCCCCAAAAGGTTCCTATCATTTCTGTCTTGTTACAGATAATGAGACTCCTAATTATTATTATTTGTTATTGATGATGATGCATTCAGATTTAAAGAATAAAATTATCAGTAAGGTAAGCCTGAAAATTGTAAGTACTTTGTTTTTGGCATAGAAAGTAAGTTTCATCAAATGTCTGGTTAATTAAAGTTTTCCATCACTATTCTGTCTTCCCTATGACAGCTTGTGATCCCTTAAAATCTCTTTCTTTTCTGTTAAAGTGGTCTGTAGCAAACTCTAATGATAATATTGCTTCTATTTCTTACTCCATTGATCTCCAAAATGCTTTCCACCATGCTTTATCCATTGTAGTTCTTGCATTTTCTTACATGGGGGAGGAAGGGAATAAGGATTTATTTTATGCCTACTATATACCAGACACTGTGTTAAATGCTCTACCAATATTATCTCATTTGATCCTCACAACAATCTTGTGAATTAGGTGTTGATTATCTCCAATTCACAACTGAAGAAACTGAGGCAGGGATTAAATGACTTGCCTTGAGTAACACAATGCAGGAGGCCATATTTGAAATCAGTCGTTCCTGATTCAAAGATCAGCACTTGATCAAGTGACCTCTAAATAAAATATAGACTTTCAGAGGCAACATTTATTAAATTATCTAATATATGTCTAGAATGGTGCTGGGAGATACGGGGATAAAGGTATTTCAGGCACAATTTCTGCCCTCAAGGAGCATCAGTAGAGTTCAAGTAAGATGTGTTCACGGCAGTCCAAGCCTATATATGGTATGGGCTCTGTTAGGCTCACTACTTAGTTGTAAGATTTCATGGAAATGGAAGCAGTATTAATTTTCCAGTTTCAGCCTTCAGAAAATTCTAAACTTAAGGGGGCGTGTCAATTATATAAGCTGACTTCAAGTGCCATATCATAAAATGTAACTTTTAATTACTTTTGTAGTTCGTACTCATTCTGTCAGTGTCAGGTACTCTCCTCCCCTTTTTGTATAAAGATTAAATGATAAGTGGTAGCAAGAGACCATGATGAAGGAACTCTTTTGATTAATCTTCACTTACATGGCATGAGAACAAAGAATTATTTTTTTTATCAGGTAAATGCTTTTGAACCTCAGCAAATTTATTTCCCATTGCACATGAATCATTTTTTCTTGCTACATACAAATTTAATCAGCTTCAGTCAGTTCTGTGGAGAGAGAGTTTATATAATGATAAATGGGAGGAAAAAAGGACTTAAATGAAACATTGGCTTCTCTTCGCCCTTACAACAATGTAAGTATGTCCATACATAGCAGTCAGTCGGTTATTCTTCCTAATACACAGGTTCCTTGAGCTACCTTGTGGCACTGGCATCTATCAAAGGGTATGATCATATTTAAATCTGTCATCAGGGACAATGGAAATATAATTTTTCATTTTGTAAAATAAATTAATTGAATGTTTTTGAAAGTGACCTGAATAAACATAGTTATAATAATTCTGTCTCCATGAACAAAGTTCAGTCTAAGGCTCATCATTCTTTTTTGTATTTCTTTATTATCTTGAAATCATATCCATTCCATTCCATCAATTTAGCATTTTTAAACTTGCCATAACCTGACCACTTCCTATCATTTCAATCTGCTTTTTTACTCCATTATACCCACCTGTGCTCTAGTTTTACTGACCTACTTACTGTTCCTCAAGTATGCTAACTTCATATCTTTCTTCCATGACTTTGGGCATCCTTCCTAATGTGATCCTATCCATGCCTAGAATGTTATTCTTCCTAACCTCAGTCTCCTTGAAGTCAGTAATAATTTATATTTTTTAAATTGTATTCCCATTGGTTATCATGGTGCCTAGCTCAGAGTGAGCACTTAAGCAATATTTGGAGATATACCTACTGTATTCTACCTTTTTACTGGCACTTTTGGGATTAATTAGTGTTCTACCTTTCAGGTTCTTTGTCTTCAAGAACAATCTTTTTGGTCCCTAAATTCCCCATCTGTATGTTTCCAGTGGGCCATTGATTAAAATGAAGAATAAGACTGCTTTTGCTCTTCTTTAATATAAAAGCCAACCTTTTCTTTATTTAATAATTAGTCCCTTCATGGTCATAGAAAAAGTATTGGGTTAAATTGAAGAAATATTGGTTAGAGTCCTAGTTTTGGAACCTAGTTGAGTCACTTAGACAAGCTACTTAAGTCTCTTTAAACTGTTTCATGATCTATGAAACAAGAAGTTTGTACTAGATTATTTTCAAGGCTTTTTTGAGCTCTAACATTTTACTATGTTAGTATATATAGCTATATACATAAATATCAACATAAAAATACATAACCAGGATGAAGGATAGATGAAAAAAGGGATACTCCCCAAGTAGTGACTTAAAAGGAATAAAGTATCATGAAACTGTGTGTGCTTTTCACATCATTGTTTCTGATTCTTGATGATGCAATAATGAGCTCTGACAAAGTAATAAATAAGACTTATTTACTTATGTAGGAGTACTGTACAATATTGCCTGTGCCAAATTATATATGCTTCTGAATAGGGAAAAAAAAAAGGAGGACTCAGGTTGACTTTCTCTGTCTGACAGATCACTAAAGCACTCTCAATCTACTTCTTCCAAATTAACATAGAACCACTGATACTCTTGGGGTCCAGCAGCCATTGAACCATTTTTGAAACCACTCTTTTGCACTATTATTTAACCCAAATCTTCATCTTTTCCCACAAGAATAGCATGAGATATTTTATAAAATGTTTGTGGAATACTTTGCTAAAATCTAGGTTAACTATATTTACAGAATTCCCTAGATCAACAAGTTTAATGATCCTATCAGAAAAGGAAATGAGCTTAGTCTGGCATGACCAGATTTGATGAAATCATCTTGGTCTTTTGTGATTACCAGTTTCTCTTCTAAATGTTTACTAACAATTTGTTTAATCATATATTTAAGAATGTTGCCAGGAATCAGTCAAGTTCACTGAGCTGTAATTTGCAGTCTCCATTTTCTTCTCTTTTTTGAACATCTAACTTTTTTCCAGTCTTAATCATCTATATAATACTACATGGTTTTCAAATGTCACTGATGTGGGTTTATCAATCAGATCAGACAGTAAGTAGTCAGGTAGACAATAGGAGTTAATTAAGTCCTTATTTTGTGCCAAGTACTGTCCTAGGTGTTAGGGATACAAATATAAAGAAAAAGAAAGACATCCCTGTTCGACTAAGAGGGGAGGAAGCATGGTCATCCCAGGCTCATCCCTCAAATGGAAGTTATTCCAGAGGAACTCACCAGTAGGAGAAAGGGGCTGGCATGGTACAGGTATATTCCAAGGAGAGAAATCCTTGGCACTGAAGGAAGTTCAAGGGCTGAGAAGACAATTGACCCAGGTGGCTAAATGCAGAAAGTTAGAACTTTTGTTCCTGAGGTTATAGTTCACTTATTAGGAGATCTGAATCCATGAAGTTCTAGGGTTTAAAGCTAAAAAACTTGGAGGTCCCAAACTCTTATTGTACATCTGAGAAACCTGAGCCTCATGGAGGTTAAAGAATCGATTATAAGTATCAGGTTTGAACTTAGGCTCTCTGAACCAATCCAGTAATTTCTCCCCTCTTCACTCCCCCACCCCCCACTCCATAACATAATGCTACCTCTCCTTGGGAGGGAGGAAGCCCTTTGGGATTCATGTTATGCTAAGATAAATGGCTTTTATTTTCAGGCTCTGCTGTGCAAAGAGCTTCCAAATTTGTCTTTGTGTGATCAGTACTTAGGCCAAACTGCATGCTTGAGATAGGTCTCCCATGGTGCAGGAAAAGAGCTGACGCAAAGAGCAAGCTTAAAACTGGAGTTCTAAAATAGCTTCCATTGCCCACTCTATCTATCCTACCGCCCTTCTGTCACCACTTGTGGTTTCAGTGCTTCATACTGAGAGGTGTAGGGAACACATGAAGAACTTGAAACAAAAACAGCAGCTAGGAAGTGGGAGGTGGGCCTCTGGCTTTCAACTCACATTTAAGGCTAGGTCTGTCATTTCCCTGAACCTCTCTGTCCTTTGCCTGGCAAATAAAATGAATACTAGATACCTCCTATACTTCTGCTTTTTTTTTTTTTTTTTTTACTCTGCATCAGCTCATAATGTTTTCCCCAGTTTCTTTCAATACATATATTGCTTCTTGTAGCATAATAATTTTCATGATGTTCACATATCATTTTCTAGTCAATGAGCAACTACTTTTTCTTTAATTTTTGCCACTCAAAAAGTGCTGCTAAAAATATTGTGTACATGAGACTTTGACTTTTGGGGGATTATGTGCCTAGTAATGATATCAAAATCTTTTGTATTTCACAGGTCTCAGGCTTTTTTGAGAGATATTAATTACCCTTCTTTTCCTACCCCAACAAGCTTTAAGTAAAATCTAGGTATTTTACTGTACTCCTTGAACAGCAGATCAAACTGAATCGTTGAGTGAATAATTGAATGAACTGAACCTGAGTGAATAATTGTTCAGAAAAAAAGTCCCAAAACCAAAAACAAATCACAAAAACCCTCTTGGACCAAAAAAAAAAAAAAAAAAAAATCACACATTCTAAAAGCTCACAGATTGCAAGGTGCATTTTGCATCAGATTTTTTGAACATAAAAATTAAATTTCATGACAAGTCAAAAATAAATCATTATTAACATTTGTCCACTTGCTTGTGAAGTTGGCCATCTGTAATAAAAACACACACATTCTTTCAGATAGAATTTTATGAAAATACAGATAATATAGTGTCTAATTCTCTTCATATTTTCTGGGTTCATGGAATAATATATCATAAAAAGTACCATTAAGATGATCAGGGTATGGTTGAGAGCATAAAATGATAAAACTAGAAGAGATAGATTACAGGGTCCTCAAATTATGGCCTGCGGGCCAGATGTGGCAGCTGAGGACAATTATCCCCCTCATCCAGGGCTATGAAGTTTCTTTATTTAAAGGCCCACAAAACAAAGTTTTTGTTTTTACTATAGTCCGGCCCTCCAACAGTCTGAGGGACAGTGAATTGGCCGACTATTTAAAAAGTTTGAGGACCCCTGAAAGTTAGTAGCTTGTTGTTTTTTGCTCAGAAAGAGGACCAAAATCACATCTATGTATTAGAGTCAAGCTAGGTGTATCCAGCCAAAACTTATCAGACCAATATGAGCTCAGAATGTTCTTTTGCAGATTAATTATAAATAATTCATATGAACATTTGGGGTGGATTAACTTTGTGCATCTTGTGTTTCTCTTTTTTTTCCCCTGAGGCAATTGGGGTTGTGACTTGCCCAGGGTCACACAGCTAGGAAGTGTTAAGTGTCTGAGGCCAGATTTGAACTCAGGTCCTCTTGACTTCAGGGCTGTTGCTCTATCCACTGCACCCCTACCTGCCCACATCTTGTGTTTGACCCCCTTCAATTTTGCTTTGCTCACAGCACCTTCTTTGATGAGGGTAGTCCATGCCAGTATACTGTATGTCATGCAATTAATCCTAAAGTTCTTAAGAAAGGTCTTGAGATTTTTTTTTTTTTTTTTTGGAAAAAAAAAGATAGAAGAATGATCATTTCATCAATACCATCTATACAAGTGAAGTTTTATTTAAACTGTACTGAAACAAATAAGTGCTAAGCATTTATTTATATAGTCACAAGAAATGACAGGACCTTATTGAGCAAACAGCTAAGTGGGTATCTCCAAAGTGGATCTACCTGGATTTCTCAGGCTGTTCTGTTTTATTCTCTATGGAATTATATGAAATCAAAATTCCTACTAAAGCATTGTGCTGAATAATAATTCTAGTATTACAAATCATAAAAATGATGTAATCTATTAATTGTTATAGATGAGGACCCTGAAACCCAGAGAGTTGAAGTGATTTGCCCAAAGGCACATATCAAGTTAAATAAGAGTGAGAAGTAAGGTCAGGTCTCAACACCCAGCACACAGCTTTCTAGTTCACTACACTGACTAGAGTCTAACATATACCAGGTCAAACCCTCTGCCTTCTCTAACATTTGGATTTTTTTTTGTCAAGGCAATTGAGGTTAAGTGACTTGCTTAGTTACTTGCTCAGAAGTGTTGTGTCTGAAGCTGGATTTGTACTCATATCCTCCTGACCCCTGGACTGGTGCTTTGTCTACTGCACCACATAATTAGAAAGTTCTTTGTTACATCTAATTAAAATACTCAACATTTCTGTAAGGATATGGTTAAAATCACCCCATCTCATTTTAATCTTGACAGCTTAGACTAGATGATCTAGAAGGTCCTTTTTGTCTATTGTGCCTTTTCCATGGGCTCCTACTGGATCTTTTTTTAAAATCCCAGATAGGGCTGGTGTGATAACCGTGTTAGCACCCTGAGTACTTTAGAATCAGCCGGAGTCAGGATAAGCAAAAGTCCTTGATCTTTATTCTTTGTGGATGTGAGAGGAATGGCGACAGGAATCCAGCCAGGAGTTACTCTGCTTTCTTTCTCCACCCTTTTTCCCCTCCTCCAAATCTCTCTATAGGCCAACAGAATGAGCCAGCACCAAATGGTGGAACAGGCCATTTTCCAAGCAAATGCTAATAGAGGATTGTCCAATTTGTAATTAGCCTTAAGTGCTTGCTTGTCCAAACCTCAGTGCATCTCCTTAGTTCCAGCTCTCTACATCTCCTGCTTTCTTTTGTTTTAGAACACAGGTGGTCATGCCATCCCTGACCTCTCAGGGAAGTGAGAGCCCCCAAGGGAGGTGATCATTCTCCTCCCTCCCCCCCAACTTCTCAGGAAGGGAGGTGAAAGCACTAAAAAGGAGATGATCACACCCTCCCTGACATTTCAGGAAGGGAGATGAAAAGCACCAAAGGGAAATGGGGGTTGCTAGCGGGTTTCTGAGCTGAAGGATCTTATTAGAAACAGGTATGCACAAACCCATCAGCAGGAGAGGTATTACACAAGCACATAGCAATAACGCAAAGGCTATTAGTGATGACTTTCCCCACAGTCATTGCAGGCTCAATGTGGTGTAACAAACATGAATTATACACGCAAGTAATGGTATAACAAACAATATAAATCAACATGGTGTTGTAAAAGCACTGGGTAAGGAGTAAGGCTTTGTTCTGGTTGTGCCGGGAGGTTCACCCACTCTATCACACTGTCTCCTTGATGAAGAACTGCTGTGGGTGCCTCTTTTGTAGCAAAAACTAATATTTTCAAGGGTTTTTGAGTGACCCTTTCAACCACATTGGATAAAGCCAGTTCAACCTCTCTCAAAGCCTCTTGAGCTTCTTTTGTAAACTGGCATGGTGAATTTAAAGCACTGTCTCCCCTTAAAATATCACATAACAGTTGCAATTGATAGGTAGTCAAGCTTAACACTGGTTGCATCCATTGGATATCTCCTATCAATTTCTGAAATTCATTTAAGGTGTTTAGCTTCTCTGTTCTTAAGGACAGTTTTTGTACTGTAAGCACCTTAGGGTATACTTCATATCCTAAATATTGAAAAGGAGCATGTCTTTGAACTTTTTCTGGAGCTATGTGCAATTTGTAGTATCTTAGTGTTTCCATGGGTCTTTTGTAGACATGCTTCTAACATTTGTTCCTCAGGTGTACATCCCAATATATCATCCATATAATGTAACAATATTACTTTTGGAGCAAGAGCAAGAGCAACATACATTTGACACATAGTAGGGCTGTTTTTCATTCCCTGTGGCAAAACTGTGCATTCATCTCTTTTATAAGGCTCGGCTAAATGAACACTGGACACTGAAAAGGTAAATCTTTTCATATCCTCCTTATCTACAGGGATATAATAGAAACAATCCTTAATATCGATGACCCAAAGAGGCCACTCTCTAGGCAATTGAGTAGGAAATGGAAGTCTAGGCTGAAGAGTTCCCGTAGTTTTCATCTGTTCATTTATCTTTCTTAAATCAGTGAGCATCCTCCATTTTCTAGATTTCTTTCTTACAACAAAAACTGGGGAATTCCAAGGACTTAGAGAAGGTTGTAAGTGCCCTTGTTCAAGCTGCTCCTGTACTATATCTAATAAGACTTGAATTTTATCACTACCTAAGGGCCACTGTTCAATCCACACTGGTGTATCAGTTTTCCATTGGATAGGAACAGGTGAAAGTGTTGGCAGGCTTTCAACAGCAGCCCTGCTTAAAAAACCGAAGTACTCATTTTTAACCCTAATTGTTGTAAAACGTCTCTTCCCCACAGATTGATGGGGATTTTTTAAACTATAAAAGGAGTAAAAACTCCTGTTTTGCCTTCAAAAGTCCATCTCATAGGAGCAGCACTGACTTCAGCTGCTATTGAGCCTCCTACTCCAGACATATAGGTATCTGCTTTAATATTTGGCCAGTAACTGGGCCAATTGGCACCTCTAATGACTGTACGATCTGCACCAGTGTCTACCAATCCTTCTAATGGTAGGCCATTTATATAGATTGTGAGCATAGGTTGGTCAGCCGTTACTGCTGCTGTCCAGTATATTCCTGGATTTTGTGGTCTGGAGTCAGAATCTGGGTGACTATCACCAGGTTGCTTTTTAAGATTCTATATGAGTAAACCTGATGCTACTACTCCTGGGTGACAAGTCACACATTGTCTACCTGTATTAGTGACTGGGATATTATCTACACATTCCCCAGTTTCCCACGTCAGTGTGTGGATGGACACTGTTTTGTACGTATAAAAAGGAGGTGAAATGGTCACGTTTACTGTGCCCGGAGGCAAAGAATCCATAGGCTGGAGAGGAACAGATTTCACCTCTCCAGGGGGTATCTCAGTTGTCCCAGCTGCATACAGCTCTATTCTGCCCAATTGTAATCCCTTTTTCCCATCAGATTGCTTCCTGGCTGATTGTGTAATCCCTTTCTCCTATCAGATTGCTTCTTGATTGATTGCTCATGTCTGGGTACTGGACTTCTAAGCACTTTCAGTTGGCTGCCATCATGCCCCAAGTGTTTTTTGCCTTGGGCCCTGGGGCTGGGCCCCTCATCCCATTTCCTTAAATCAGTCTACATTCTGAGGCCCAATGGAAGCCTCTGTTGCATTTTGGACATGGGGTATTGGGTCTTGTTCTCCCACCCTGTTTTCTCACTCTGTCTCTATGCCAACATTGAGCTTTCAGATGCCCTACTTTACCACATTGAAAGCATTGATGAGTCTCTTTGGAAGTCCCTTGCCAAAAGGGACCTTGCCTTCCCATGTTGGCATCTTGGGAAGTCTGCATCATAGCCTGGCTATAAAAGGCATTTGTGCTCACTGTGGCACAGCGTCTTATGAGCTCCTCTAAAGGAGCATCCTTGCGCAGTCCTAGTATAATTCTTCTGCAAACCTCATTAGCATTTTCCTTAGCAAGTTGCCTTATCAAAATGTCTGTTATTGGATTTTCTCCATTTGTTCTTGTGATAGCTGTCTGCAAACATCCCACAAAATCAGCAAAGGGTTCCTTTGGCCTTTTTGTTATTTTTGTGAAAGCCTCACCCTTGCCATTTTTATTGTGGAGAGAAGCCCACACTTTGATAGCAACACCAGCAATTTGCTCATATGCTGCTATAGAATAATTAATCTGTACTGCAATATCTGCATAAGAACCTACACCTGTTAGTTGGGCACAGGTGATTGAAGTATTAACTTCACTTTGACTATTTTGTTGGGCTTGTATCCTACAGAGCTCACTATATTCAGAAAGTCACAAGTTTTGGCCAGGTTCTAAGCATATCCTTGCTATAGATTTCCAGTCACTAGGGGTTAAGATTTCATAAGCCAAATTCTGTAATAGCATCTTAACATAAGCTGATGTAGCCCCATAAAGAGTGCAAGCCTTTTTCAAATCTTTGAGGATTTCTATATCAAAAGGAGCGTATCTTCTACTTTGTTGACCTGAAGAGTTAAACTGTTCAATCACTGGATACATACCCAGTTTCAGATCACCTATATCCTTCCCTTCCTCAGTGGCCTTAAGTACTGCCTTTTGAAATCTACTTATAGGAGGGGATGGTTGTGGGGGGGGGGGGGGAGGTGCTGGTGTCATCACTGCCCCTCCCACTACTCCTCCTCCCTCCATCCTGGAAGGTGGAGTTGTTGGGGATGTGTCAATTATCTGCTCAGTAGGCAGGGTTGAAGCTGCCTGGTGAGATGGAAAATCACCACACCCTTGAACCTCAATTAAATCTCCATGCCCTTTTGGCGATATGGTCATTAAATTGTTCTTTGTCTTTGTTCTCTTTTTCCTCACACTTCCTCATCTGGCTGTTCTGAAAACTTTTCTTTTTTCTATAACTTGCAGGATTTTTTAAGGCCAATTGTATTATGTTGTGTATATATATATATATATATATATATATATATATATATATATATATATATATATATATATAATGTTTTTTTGGAAATTGACTCAGAACCATTATCATTATAATATTCACATCAAGCTTCCAATTATCTAGCCCTATCTCTTCTTCATTGAAGAATAAAGGGAATGTACCTTCTAATGTATCCAGGAAATCTATCAATCTGCTCCCAAGTCATAAATAAACCCTGTCTCTTTATCAATCTGAGTATGCTTTCCACAGATCTCCTTTGGGGTGGGGCTGGGGTTGAGGGAGAATCTTTTCCCAATATCTGCCCCATTTCAGCTGGAAAAGGTTACTAGTTTAGCTCTTAATAAAGTAAGTTCCAGTTTGTCTATTAAAATATTCACCCAATTTTCTGGTCACCAGAGACTTCTTCAGTGAAAATAGGGTCCTTGGTTCCACGATGGGCGTCAAATGTGATGACCCTGTTAGCACCCTGCATGCTTTAGAATCAGCCGGAGTCAGGATAAGCAAAAGTCCTTGATCTTTATTCTTTGTGGATGTGAGAGGAATGGCAACACGAATCCGACAGGAATCCGACCAGGAGTCACTCTGCTTTCTTATTCCACCCTTTTTTCCCTCCTCCAAATCTCTCTATAGGCCAACAGATTGAGCCAGCACCGAATGGTGGGGCGGGCCATTTTCCAAGCAAATGCTAATAGAGTATTGTTCAATTGGTAATTAGCCTTAAGTGTTTGCTTGTCCAAACCTCAGGGCATCTGTTCAGTTTCAGCCCATTACAGACTGGGGAAGCTGACCCTCATTCTGCCATTCATCTTTAAGATCTCCACACTTTTTTTCTCATTTTGCTTCCAACAACTTGCGTGTTCCTGTAAGAACTCCAGAATGACAGTTCTGATTTTCATTTAATAATCCAAAATTTTTTTTAGAACTGAGAAACTAATGCTTGTCCCTTTGAGTTACAAAGTTCAAGATACCTTTCAGTTCTCAAACCCCAATTATAGTAATATTTTCCCTCTCTATGAGAGTTCTTGAGGTAGAGATCAATCTATTATAAAATGCAAGTAATGCTTTAGAAAAAAGTAACCACACCTCAGGGTATTTCTTTATGTAAAAGTGTCAAAAGTTTAATTCCCAGTTCTGTGCTATGTGTGGAATCTTTTTTTTTTTTTTTTTTTTTTTTAATTTTCAATAGGGTTTTATTTTTCCAAATATACACAAAGACAGTTTTCAACATTCATTTTTACAAGATTTTGTGTTCTGAATTTTTTCCCTCCTTCCTTAACCCCCCTCCCCAAGAAAGCAAGAATCTGATATGTGCAATTCTTTTAAACATATTTCTATATTTGTCATGTTGTACAAGAAAAATAATATCAAAAGGAAAAAAACATAAGAAAGAAAAACAAATAAAAAATGAAAAACGGTGAAACTGCTGTGCTTCAATCCACATTCAGTCTTCATAGTTCTCTCTTTGGATATAGATGGCTTTTTCTATCCCAAGTCCATCAGAATTGTCTTGAATCACCACATTGTTGAGAAGCTGGCAGTGGAATCTTTAGCCAGCAGAACATTCTATTGATTCAACTTCAGTGTCTACTATTTACATTACTACAGGGGAAGGAAGAGAATGTTTGTTAACTTCATAGTATTTGTTAAATATACAGATGCATATTTTTAAGTTCCAAACAGGTTTGTTTCATATCACCAGACTTTTCTACTAATAAAAGCAAATGTTTTCCTTGAAGAATGGTTCTTTGAGGAAAGGATTTTTAAGAACATCTGACTGAAGTTGGAAAGATTCTTTGAAATAACAGAGAATTACACAACTGTGAGAAATGCTGAAAAGTTGGGTTTCCACAATGTTGCAAGTTTTGAGGTAATGTGGGATTGGGATAGTAGGTACCAGTGACCAAGATGTTTTCAGAATGTGAGAGGGTAAGGAAGGTTAAGAATCACAGAACAATTAAGTAATCAAGAGAAGCCTTGAGCAAACAAGGAATTGGGCGGCTAGGAAGGCACAGGGGGATTCATCCAATCAGAAAGAAGTCTTACAGTTTTGAGAAAACCGCAAACTTAAAATAATAGCCCATCCAGCCCAAATTAATTGGGATCAATGACCTGACTGGACCAAATCACTACTATAACTGCTTAATAGGCTAATGAATATTAAATAACACACCTCAGAGGAGGAGTTTTCCACCATTTTTGAACATGGGATGTATGATGGAGGGGAATATGTTTTATACCTATTAAGGGGAAATATGTAGTGGGTATATGAGAAAGATTGTAACCCAGATAAAACAGATCAATCCATTTTCTGAAGGGAGGAGCTGTGTCACATGAGCAAATATAAAGGTTCCCCCACTTCTGTACTCAGTGCTTCCTTTTCCTGAAGAGGAATGGGGCCTGCTGCTGGCTAGAAATGGTAAGACAATTCCTTAAGATTCTTCTTTAATAATTTTTCCTTGATATCTGATTTTCAGTGTCAAGAGTATTATTTCTAACACTACTAACAAGTAATTAGTTAGAATTACACTTGGAAAAGAAGGGCATACTTATCCTGTATTTCCTAAAATATGGGTGTACTATAGAAAGTCATATGTAAGGACTGCTTGTGGAAATGAGATATTCATCTTGAAGAAAAGAAGATTCAGAAAGAGCATAGCTGAATTCAAGTACCAATCAATCAACAGACATTTACTGCATGATCATTATTGGGGATGCAAAGTCATAATAATTAAGAATTCTTGCACTACAAAGTGTCCATGAAGAGAGAGAGAGAGAGAGAGAGAGAGACAGACAGACAGACAGACAGACACACACACACACACACACACACACACAGAGAAAGAAAGAGAGAGAGAGAGAGAGAGAGAGAGAGAGAGAGAGAGAGAGAGAGTAGAAGGGAGAGAAAGGAAAAAAAAATTCATTTGAGGGAGGAATGGAGAGAATTCAGGAAAGTACCTTAAAACAACCAGGATAGAGGTTCTCTTGGTGTCAAAATAGAAACTCCTAAATAGTGAGAAGATACTTCTAGGGAGCTATAACCAAAGGGAAAACAGATTTACCTAGATTGAAGCACTAGGAGATAATTATTCTAGCTAATTTTTTGCCAATCTTATTAGTTTTTGCCACCTGAAAGAGTACAAATGTTATCAGAGCCCCTAAATTTGGATACTAAGACTTTAGATCTTTGGCTCTAGTTGTTGCTTTGGCTATATGTCAGATAGGACAAATTATACTGCACCTGGAGAGAGAAAGCCTATATGGCAAGGTGTTTCCAGGTCATCATATATAATGATTGCTTGAAGAAATGGAATATTTATCTTGAAGAAAGGAAGGTACAAAAAGAACAAGAGAGATGAATTAATGTACTAATCAATTAATTAACAAACATTTACTGTATGTTCATTACTGTGTATACAAAGATAGAAACGAAATTGTTCTTGCCTTTGAAGACCTTCTTTGAAGGTAGATAATATGTCCATACATAACTGTAAATGGGGAACTGGCCAATAAGTGCCCAGTTCTTAGTGATTGTATCCTCTCTCTCTCTCTCTCTCTCTCTCTCTCTCTTTTTTTTTTTTTTTTTTCATTCTATGTAAAACCTTGGTGAACTTGCTTCTGGAAAAGTGTAATATGTTAAAACACATTCAAGTACTCATTGATTGTTTTCCTGTCAGCTTAGTGATTGGTTATTGAAAGGGTCATACAAAAGGCCTGCTCTTGACTGCCTTATCTTTCCACATAGCCAATAAATGACAGTGTACCTATGGTTATTTTTTGTTTTTGTATCTTCCCCCTTCCTCCCAATAGTATCAAAGAAGGAATAAATCAGCTTATAATCTTGAGGACTTAGAAAGTCGGACAAGCTATTAAAGGACCCCTCCATAATCAGAGCTGACAGCAGAAGCAGCTAAGATATCAGTAAGGAGACAACACTGAGGAGCAGCCTCTTCAGCCTATCATTATCAATCAATCAACTTTGCAGCTGAGATACCTGGTCCTGCAAATGGAGAAATGACTTATTCATTAGCTATAACACAAACTCAAGTGAACTTGGTGGTGACTTTTCAAAAGGAAAAAATGATTCCCTGGGTCAGGTACTCCCCAGCCCCTACAAGAATATGGGGTTTGTAGCTACTGCTTAAGTTTGAGTTTGTTTTCCCCAGATTTATGGGAGAGTGTACATCTGAGTTTGGAAGATATTTTTTACTTTGGTCCTTGCAATGCATTTTCAGTATTTGTACCTTTGTAAAAGCTAACTGAAGTTAATTGATTATCTAATGAGATCCTCAATATTGATATAAATACACTGAATGAGGGCTTATGAGAAACTATTAGAGAAAATTCGTCAGCCCCTCAGAATTACCTCTAGAACCATGAAGGAAAGAAGGAAAAGCTGAGCCCTCTGGGGACCTAACTAGCCAATGCATATTAGCATTGGAAGATTAAATCCCGGAGTCTGTACTACATAAATATATATAAAATATGTGGGAAAAATATGAAGTGGGTTGGAGAGGGAGGGCACTATCAGCTGGACTAGCTGGGTAAGAGAGTCAGGACATCTTTTGTATAGAAGACTGTCCTTGAGTTGAGACCTGAAGAAAATAAGGATTCTAAGAGATGGAGGTGAAGACAGGGAACATTCTGGGCATGAGTCTATTTGACTAGACTATAGAGTTAAGGAAGGAAAGGTATATTGGATCAAGATTATTGAAAGATTAGATTACAGAAGTATATTGGATCAATATTATTCAATAGCTAATAAAGTTTATATTTTGTTCTAAAGTAAGTAAAAGTCAGGTAGCAGTGAATAGAGTGCTGAAGCTATCAGAAAAACTCATATTTATGAGTTCAAATTTGACTTTTAGACACTTACTAGCTATGTGACCCTAGGCAAGTCACTTAATCCTGTTTGCCTCAGTTTCCTCATTTGTAAAATGAGCAGAGAAGAAAATGAAAAAGCACTAGGCTTTTTACCAAGAACACTTCAAATAAGGTCACAGGCTCAGATATAACAAATGGCTGAATAACAGCAATAAAGAATTAATAAAGAGTTACTAGAATTTTTAAGTAGCAGAATATGTCCGACCTACACTTAAGAAAAGTTACCTTGGCATGTATGTGAAGGATTAATTGGAGAAAAAAGACTTGAGGCAGGAGTATCAACTAAAAAAAAATGTTTATAGTAGTCCAAGTGAGAGATTATAAGAGTCTAGGCTAAGATGGTGACTGTGTGAATAGAGATAAGAGAAGGTAGGTGAGAACTGTAGAAGAAGCATCTAGGTAACAGAAACTGGGTCATTAAACCTGATATCCATCCATCCATTCATTTATCATTTAGTCAATGTTTTTTAAGTGCTTATTATGTGCCAGACACTCTGCCAAGTATTGTGGATATAAAAAAGCCAAAAGACAGTTCTTGTCCTGAAGGATATGCATACTCAATTGAGTATAGAAATTTATCATACCTTATAGGGAAACAGGAGGGAAAAGAGGAAAGAAAAGGGAGGGAGGAAACAATAGGAGAAAGAGGTAAGAGAAAAAAGGAGGGGTTATAGAAGGAAGGGCAGGTTAAAGAAGGGGTTGGTCAAAAACAAAACATTGGTGAGGAAGGACAAAGTAGAGAAAAAAAAAGTATCCATAGGAAAAAATAGAATGGAGGGAAATACATAATTGGTAATCAAAACTATGAATGTAAATGAGATGAATTCTCCCATAAAAAGGAAGTAGTTAGCAGATTGGATTAAAAACCAGAATCCTACAATATATTGTTTACAAGAAACACTTTTGAAACAGAAATACACAAGAGTAAGGATAAAAGGCTTGAAGTAGAATATACTATGCATCAACTGAAGTAAAAAAAGCAGGGGTAGCAATTATGATCTCAAACAAAGTAAAAGCAAAAATAGATCTAATTAAAAGGAAAACAAATAAGAATAAAAAGAAATAATTACAAAAAAAAGGAAAAGAGGAAATTACATCTTGTTAAAGGGTACCATAGACAATTAAATAATATCAATACTAAACATATATTCACCAAGTGGTACAGCATCCAAATTCTTATAAAAGAAGTTTTCAGTTATAGGAAGAAAAGACAGGAAAACTATGCTAGTGGGAGACCTCAATCTCTCCCTTTCAGAATTGGAGAAATCTAGCCACAAAATAAATATGAAAGAAGATAGGGAGGTTAATAAAATCTTTAAAAACTTAGACATGTTAGGTCTCTGAAGAAAATTAAGTTGAGATAGAAAAGAATTATGTCCTTTTACTCAGGTGCATATGGCACCTACTCAAATTTGACCATGCATGATGGCATAAAAACTTGCCAATCAAAGGCAGACAGGTAGAAATAGTAAATGAATTCTTTTCAGGTTACCATATAATAAAAATTACATGAAACTAAAAACACATTAGAAATTAAGTAAATCTAATCCTAAAGAATGAATTGCTCAAATAACAAATCATAGAAACAATAATCATAGAAACAATAATTTCATCCAAGAGAATGACAATAATTAGACAACATACTAATCAAATCAGTTTTTAGGGGAAATTTTACATCTCTAATTGCATACTTGAATAAAATAAAGAAAGAGAAGGTAGATGAATTGAACATGCAACCAAAAAAGATAAAAAAAAGAACAATTTCAGCCCACCTCCCCAAATAAATAGCAAACTAGAAATTCTGAAAATCAAAGGAAAGCTAAACAAAATTGAAACTAAGAAAACTATTGAACTACTAAATTAAACTAAGAGCAAGTATTATGAAAACAATCAACAAAATAGATAAACCATTAGTTAATTACAAAAAAAAAAGCCAAATTAGCAAATCAAAAATAAAATGGGTGAACTTATCACCAATGAAGAAAAAAATTAAAGCAATAATTGGAAGCTATTTTGTTCAAGTCTGCCAACAAATCTGCTAATCTAATTGAAATGGATGAATATTTACAGAAATATAAATTGCCCAGATCATGAGAAGAGGAAATAAACTACTTGAATGACCCCATTTTAGAAAAAGCAATTGAACAAATCATCCATGAACTCCTAAGAAAAAAGTTTTCAAGACCAGATGGATTTACAAGTGAATTCTACCAAAGATTTAAAGAATAATTACTATATAAGCTATTTGAAAAAATAGGTAAAAAAGAAGTCCTGCAAAATTCCTTTTATGACATAAATATAGTGCAGATGTATAAACTAGAAAGGGCCAAGACTGATAAAGAAGATTGCAGACCAATATTCCTAATGAAAATAGTGCAAAATTTTAAAATAAAATATTATCAAAGATATTATCAACTTATCACCAGGATAATACACTATGACCACCTGGGATTTATACTAAAAATGCAGGGCTAGTTCAACATTAGGAAAAATATCAGCATAATTCATCATATCAATAAAAAATTAGCAGAAATCATAGGATAATCTCAATAGATGCAGAAAAAGCTTTTGACAAAGTACAGTACTTATTTCTATTAAAACCACGAGAGAGCATAGGAATAAATGAAGTTTTCCTTAAAATGGTAAGCATTTATAAACATTCATCAACAAATATGTAATGGGGAGAGGCTAGAAGAATTTCTAGTAAGATAAGGGATGAAGCAAGGGTATCAATTATCACCTCTATTATTCAATATTATATTAGATATTGGCTTTTGCAATAAGAAAAGAAAAATTAATAGAAGGAATTATAGTAGGCAATGAGAAAATAAAACTATCCTTCTTTGCTGATGATATGATAGTATATTTAAAGAATTAGCTAAAAACTACTAGAAACAATTAAAAACTTCAGCAAAGTTGCAGGATATAAAATAAACCCATATAAATCATCAGCATTTTTATATGTTACCAACAAAGCCCAGCAGCAAGAGATAGAAAGAGAAATTCCATTTAAAATAACTATAAATAAAATAAAATATTTGGGAATTTACCTGTTAAAATAAACTCTGAAACTATATAAATACAATTACAAAACACTTTTCACCCAAATAAAGTCAGATCAAAACACCTGAATTAATCACAATTTATCCATGGGTAAGGCAAGTTAATATAAATTGAAAATTCTACCTAAATTAGTTTACTTTTTCAGTTCCATGCCAATCAAAATGCCAAAAAATTACTTTGTATGAGTAGAAAAAAATGACAAAACATCAAGAATATCAAGGGAATTAATGGAAACAACAACAACAAAAATGCAAAGGAAGATGACCTAGGGATAAAAGACCTAAAATTCAACTTTAAAGCAGTCGTCTTCAAAATCCTCTATTATTGAGTAAAAAATATAGTGGTAGGTCAGGGGACTAGGTTAGGTATATAAAACATGGTAGCATATGAGTATAGTAATCTACTGTTTGATAAACTCAAAGACTCCAATTTGTGGGATAAGAACTCATTATTTTTGACAAAAATAGCACAGAACACTAGAAAATATGTCATAGACCAACACTTCATACCTCATACCAAAATAAGGTCAAATTGGGTATATGATTTAGATTTAACGGATTATACTATAAACAAATTAGGAGATCAGATCTTTGGAGAAGGGAGGAATTTATGACTAAAGAAGTAAAGAATATTATAAAATGTAAAATGGATAATTCTTATTACATTACATTAAAAAGTTTTTTTGAACAAGAAACTCAATGTACCCAAGATTAGAAGGGAAACACAAAACTGGGAAACAATTTTTATAGCCAATGTTTCTGATAAAGACCTAATTTCTAAAAATATAGAGAACTGACTTGAATTTATAAGACTATAAGTCATACCCTAACTGATAATGATTAAAAAATATAAACAGGCAATTTTCAGACAAAGAAGTTAAAGATATTTCTCTCTAAATCATTATTGATTAAAGAAGGCAAATTAAAACAATTCTGATGTACCACTTCATACCTCTCAGATTGACTAAGATGACAAGAAAGGAAAATGATAAATGTTAAAGGGAATATGGGAAAAGTGGAACACTAATAAATTATTAGTGGGATTGTGAATTAATTCAGCCATTCTGGAGAGTAATTTGGGACTATACTCAAAGGAGTATCAAACTGTGCAGAATCTAATCCCTCACTGCTACTACTGGGTCTGTATCTCAAAAAAATCATAAAAGGGGGAAAAGATCTTATCTGTGCAAAAATATTTGTAATAGCCCTTTTTGTGATGGCAAAGAATTGGAAAATGAGAGGATGCCCATCAATTGGGAACTGGCTTAATAAGTTATGGTATATTATTGTTCTATAAAAATGATAAACAAGTTGATTTTAGAAAATCTTGGAAAGATTTACATGAACTGATACTGAGTGAAGCAAACAGAACCAGGAAAAAATTATACACAGCAACAAGAAAACTATGTGATGATCAATTATGATAGAAATTCTGTGATCCTAAGCAATTTCAATAAATTTTGGATGGAAAATGCCATCTACATCCAGAGAGAGAACTATGGAGACTGAATGTAGATTGAAACATACTATTTTTACTTCTTTTCTGTTTTGTTTTTTTCATAGTTTTTCCTTTTTGTTCTGATTTTTTTCCCCCCAACATGACTTATATGGACATATGTAAAAAAAAATCAACATACATGCATAATCTAAATTTTTTTTAAAAGGTCAATGTTGAAAACTAAGACTAAAAATGAATGTTTAAAAAGTAATACTATTGTTTATATATATATATATATATATATATATGTATATATATATATATATATATATATATGCTGTTGTCATGGTTCTGCTCATTTATCTCTCCATTATTTTATGCAAATCTTTCCATGCATTATTTCTTATACTAAAATTTTATTCCATTCCATTCACATACCACATTTTTCAGCCATTTCTTACTTGATTGGCATTGCCTCAATTTCAAATTTTTGCTACTACAAAAAGAGCTGCTATAAACATTTCTGTAAATATGGGTCCTTTCTCTCTTTTTTATGATTTCTTTGGAACACATAGTAAGGATCAAAGGATAAGCAAAGTTTTATAGTCCTTTGTGCATAGTTTCATACTTCCAAATTGCTCTCCAGAATGGTTGGATCAGTTCACAACTCCACCAATGTGCATTAGTATTCCGGTTTTCCCACATCCTTTCCAACATTTATCAATTTTCTTTTCTTTCATACTAGCCAATTTTATAGCTATGGGGTAGTACCTTAAAGTTGTTTTTAATTTGCATTTTTCTAATCAAAAGTGAATTAGAGCATTTTTATATGCTTATAAATAGTTTTAATCTTTTCATCTGAAAACTTTTTGTTCATAGCCTTTGACTTTTTATCATTTGGAAAATGACAGTAAAGAGATCATTATTTAGAGAGAACAATTTCAATTGAATGAAGTCAGAAATAATATTTTAAAGGATTGACAAATGAGCAAGAGGTTAAGTAAAAGCAATGAACATTGATAGCTTTTTATAGGAGATTGTTGATACAAGAAGAAACATATGATGGTGGCTTAAAAGGATGGTGGAGCCTAATGAGGATTTTTTAAGAATTTGGAAGATTTAGTTATATTTGTAGGCATCAGAGAAAGAACCAGTAAATAGGAAATTGAAGATTACAGAGGAATACTGAGGGCAATTTGGGGGAGAAGACAGAAGTGAGTAGGAAAGGAAAAAAAAAATAGCCTCTTTTTTTCTTAGTATGTGATGAGGTCTTCACCTGATAAGTGAAGGGAATGGAGGTGCTAAGAGTTTCAAAGAGAGAACAAAGACGTTCAGCCTCTTTATCAGAAAAGGATAAGGAGTCAATTAACTTGACATAAAAACATTGCTTTACAAAAAAGGGAGCAGTAGGGAACTCTAATCTCTACTCTTATTTCTTCTTTTAATCCTTTTATTGATACTTGCTATTATCTATTTTCTATTCTATGCTTTTTTCTAAGAACATTCTATTAATTAAAATTGTGAATAGTCCTGTTATTTTTTCATTATAACTTTTTGATGTTTGTGGAGTCCCTATTGGATTGAAAGCCATAACGAGGTAGTAGTAACCAAGTACAAGCTGTATAGCAAGCCATATAAAGACACCGAGACCAAAACATAAGCTTTACAACATTAACCTTGGTTATCTAGGCACTCACCCAATAGTGCTAGTGTGATGTCTGAGCTCTGGGATCCAGGGCCAAAAATCAAAACTGTTTGCTAAGCAAAATCCAAATCCACCAGTCAAACCTCAGTGACATATGCAATGATGCTTTGCATCTATTTCTTCTTTTGTCTGATTTCTATAATTACCATGCAGTTTTCCCAAGGTCCTTGTAGGGATCTGGATCTAATGAATCATCTGGTGGCCTCCCAAGGTTTCCCCTATGTGAGTAACACATATAATTAAATAGATTGTATGGTCATATTGGAGCTCCTGGCTGCTGCTGCTGCTGCTGCTGCTTCTTCTTCTTCTTCTTCTTCTTCTTCTTCTTCTTCTTCTTCTTCTTCTTCTTCTTCTTCTTCTTCTCAATTTGTCCCTTTGATGGAGAGATACCCCTTAGTTTGAGGGAGATCTCAAATTCTTTTTTTGGGAGGGGAATTCTGGACCCAACAATGTTAGAATCCTAGTGTTAACGCAATGGAATTGATACAACGCTTATTAGTTCACACATTAGAGCAAATCCTTACAAGGTGTTAAGTCACTAGTATTGATAGAAACAATGCTTAAGTTAACACCTTTGAGAGTTCACACATTAGTTCACACATTTGGGAGGTTTCAGAGTTCAGTATGAGATATCCAAATTCACACCTCCCATAATCCCAGTCTCAGAGGAGGAGTCAACCTTTGAGTTTACACCTCTACAAGACCATAAAAACAGCTGAGCTCAATCAGGAGAGTTCAGTTGAAAAAGATTGAGAGGCGAGTGTCAGTTGGAGATTGAGAAGCCATGAGTCAGATTTGAGCTAGAGGCAGAAGCTGGAAGAGCTAAAAGACAAGCTGCAAGAGCTCTTGTTACCAAGGAGGGAGATAAGCCTTTAAGAAAGCTATCTGAGCCCTAGGAAAGAGACAAGACTTGGAAGGAGAAATAAAAGTTTGGATTTTAACAGCTGGCTGCATTTGAGGTGATTATTACTTTGAACGGAAACTAAGGCTGCCTCCAGAAACCTCCCCAAGAAACCTGCTCCCAGAGAGAACGATCATATATTATAAAAAAAGGGACACCACACAACAATGTCTCATATATATTATTGCTATGCTTTTATCATTAGCCCCCTCTATTGGGTTAGGTAGTTGGTTGTTCTTCATTCTTCAAAAGGACATATATGACATTACTATGTTAGGGGCAGAGTAGAATAGTCTGGCATTGGATGATCAATCCAATACAAGCTCAGAATGCTCTACCACAGATTCAGCACAAATAGTTCATATAAGCATTTGGAGTGGTAATATCTGTAAATTTGCACATCTCACATTTTTTTTGAACTACAGCACTTCTTTGATATTGTGTGGTACAATAGAGAACATTGGACTTTGAGTCATGAAGACTTAAGTTCTAATCTGGCCTTGGACATTCACTAATTGTGTTACTTTTGGACAAGTCGTTTAATCATGACATTCAATTTCTTCATATATAAATGGAGATAACAAACCTATCTCCTAGTTATTTTAAGGATAAAATGAGATATTTATAAAAAACACATTTGTAAAAACACCTGATACATAATAGGTACTTAATAAAAGTTTGTTTTGAGTAACTTTACTTTCAAGTATTTATTTAATGTACTCCATTCTTACCTAGACTGTTTACTTTTCTTCCCTTTACTGATCTTCCTCTGATGAATTTCATCCTTCTTTGACAGTTGTTCTCTTTTAAATGTAATGAGGTTACTGCTGAGTGGTGATTTTGAGAAACAACGGTAGATGCTACTAATGGAACACAGGGTTTAAAACATAGCCCTAACATCATAGTGTATGAGCAGGAATGCTGAGCTGGTTGTTGGTACTTCTGTAATTTTTTGGGGGGAGATATAACATGAATATTCTCCTTTTTTCTTCTTGTTTCTTAAAAAAATATATTTTATTTATTGAATTCTGTGATGATGCAAGATGAAGCTAGGCTTAGTTGCAACCCAATACTGCCATATTTCTGGAAATCCTCTTCAAATAATCTTTCAAATATCCATGACAATAAGTGGTTCAGCAATTTCATATGCCAATTTTTCTAGTAGATGATGATGTAGTTCATCTAACCTGGTGAATACATCATTGGCAGATAGATTGGTGCTATCCTGGGATTATCTCCTTAGACATTTTCATTCTATCTTTTCTAGTTAAAATTATTCTTAGAAAAGAGTGGAACAGAAAAGTAACAATTCAGCCTCATTGACTCTTCTCTCTTAACAATTATTGTTGAACCATAATCCTTAAATTTTGTTCCTTTCTTTTCTTTGACACTTTCCTTTCCCCAATATAACTTAATTTTGTTTGTTTATTCGAGCTTTCTTTGCCAGCTTTCTTTGACTTTTAGCATTCCTGGCATTATCCTTTCAGAATAATTCCACATTTTGTATTTGTTCTTTGCTATTTGTTATTGCTTTCAATTTCTGAACATCTTTTAAAAAATCTATTAGTGAGTTAACTTCCTCAGTATCCTCACCACTTTTGACATTTTTTTCCTTTTCCATCTCAAAAGAAATATTTCTCATTGTATCTTTATAATTTCATTAAGAACTTCCTGTTCCTCTCTGACTCACTTCCTCTGTAGCATTTTTTTTTTCTTTGAGGTATTTGGAATCTAATGGAGTGAAGTCAAAAGCTCTTCTTGTCTTTAGAATCAGAGAATTAGGTTTGAGTCCTGGCTCTGTCTTTGGGGATGTATGTGTCTTTGGGGATGTCTCTCAACCTATCTGTGCCTCAGTTTCATTATCTGTAAAATTTGAACTTTCAACTAGATTTCTTCTTCTGACTTTTACAGCTTCAAATTTATGATTCTTTAATTCTTTGATTCTTTGATATATTTGCCCCAAGGCAAGGGTGCATTGAAAACTATACATATCTTCTTTACAATATATTTTAATGTGAAATCATCACATCCTCTCAAGAGTCCCATATTTATTAGTGAAAATTAGATCTAGAATAATTTCTTTATTTATTGAATCCTTTTTTTAATGGATATATTTGTCATTAACCATTCAAGAAATTAGTTGCTCTACTTTCATAAGAGGAAGAGACACAAGTCAAGTTCCAGCAGTAATTTATCCTTTCAGAGACTTAATTTCTTCATTCAGTCAATGGGAACAATAGAATCTTGTTTTATCTACCATTCTCAGGTTTATTGTGACAATGAACAATTTAAGCAATCTGACTAATAGGGAAAGAAAGAAGACGATTGTAAAAGCATGGTGTGGATGTCAGCCATTTGAAACTCAAGAGAGTCAAAAACATAAACAGTACAAGGAGGAGGAAGAGAAAATGAGAGTACATATATGTCAAAGTGTGCCCCCTACTCATTTTAACCCAACCAATAATAAGACCATGGTAAATATCAATAATTTCCTAGAAATGGAACTTTTGAAGGGGAAGGAAGCCAACCAAAAAAAGATAAAACTGTATAAATTAGAAAAGGAAGGAAAAAAGGAGAATAAAGATTAAGAGTAAAAAAGTAAGTAAAGAAACACTTTACTTATCTTGTCTTTTACCAGGCTGATACAAGATAAATAAATAAATAAGTAGTATCAAATGGTTGTGTAGTGTTTTAAAGTTTGCAAAGTGTTTTACGTTTGTTATGTTATTTGCTCCATAGAGCAAATCCTGTAAGAGAAGTGCTATTGGTTCTAGATATTATTAGTATCCCTATTAATGAAGAGATTGGAGATTAGAGAAGTCCCACAACTAGCATTACAGAAGTGGTATTTCCAAGTTTTACACTCCTTTTCTTTTGCCACATTCCCTCTATAAGGAGAAAACAGAAGGGAACTAGAAGATGAAATATGCAGTTTCTTTGAGAAGAAACAGCTGAATCCTTTTGAAAGAGAAGGTTATGGGGATGATCATAGAAGTTTCTCAGCAAGAGATTGTGTAATGGACACCTCAGTTATTAATTTAATTGAAATCATCTCAAGGGACATAGTTGTAGTTGTGGTAATTCAAATTCTAGGAAGTAAAAGGTTGGAGATGAACTTCAGATTAGCATAGAAATTAAATTCATTTTGCATATTGTATAAGGAGAAAATGGACCAAGTCTTCTGAAAGAACTTTGTGATAATTGAGAGTCAGCCTGATGTAGTAAGAAGTATATTGAATATGGGGTCAAAAGACCTGAGTTTCAATAAAAGTTCAGTGAACGTCACTTGATACCTCTGTGCCTAAATTTCTTTTTACTTTGAATTTTATGGTCCATTGATTTTACTTTCCAAGCCTATGTGGTTTTGGAATCAGAGATTTCTGGTTGTCTTCTTGATTTGCTATACTTGTTGTGTGAGCCATTCATATAATTAAATTCAACAAATAGTCATTAGATGTTTATTCTTATTTAAGTTCTAGGAGAGAGAAGGTTGGTATAGAACAAGGCTTTTTAAACTTTTTCCACTTGTGACCCCTTTTCACCCAAGAAATTTTTATGTGATTCCAGGCATATAGGCATATAAAATAGGTATCCAAATCAAATTTTCCTAATAATAAATAATGAAGAAATTTATTTTAAAATAAGTCTTTGGTATAAATATAATTTTTTAATTTATTAAATATGATAGTAAATTTGCACGCTAATGAGATAGATGTGATTTACTTCTACATAAAGAAACTTTGGTGGAATATTTGATGCCTTTTATTTCTCCCAATTTTTTCATGACCCTTATATTTTCATGACCTTATATAGGGTTGTGACCCACAGTTTATGAAGCTTTGGTCTATAGGATAGAGATTGGATTGGAAATCAGGAAGACCTGGATCTTAGTCCCATCTCTGTCATTTTCTAGGTCACTTAAACTTCTCTGAATCCCAGTTTCCTCATCTGTAATACAAAGGTCATCATGATAGTGGCAATCTCAAGATCTGTTATTAGGATCAAATGAGAACCTGTGTGAAAAGTACTTTGTAAATAATGCTATGTAAATTTCAGCTCTATTAGGAAAATACAATATATGTGTATATTTCTATGTATATACATATATATGTGAGTATGTATATTTTAACAGTTTTAATAAAAATTAATATATAAGTAAAGTGCAAAGTTATTTCTGAAGGAGATTACTTATTGAAAGGAAAAGAGGAGATTTTATGTAGGAGATGGTATTTAGTTTGGGTTTTATAAAATAGTTAACAGATACAGGGATTTGTGTATGCAAAGAAAAAGAGGAAGGATTATGTAGAATATGTTTTGGGACAGGATAGCCCAGTTGTTTGGAAATTAGAATATATGGAAAAGAGAAGAATGAAATAAGACTAGAAATATAAGTTTCTACAGGTGGTGGGAGTGGGGGATTTGAATGCCAGAAAAATAATTTGAACTTATATTTTTTAGGGAATACAGAGTACAATTCAAACTTTTCTGAGCTATAGTTTCATAGTAAAATGGGGATAAACATTGTATTATCCACAGTATGAATGATTATGAAGATCACATGATAAAATGTATGTGAAAATTCTTTGTCATCATGAACTATGCTACAAATGTAAACTCTAAATCTACATCTTCAATCAATCTTTCTGGAACAAGAGTAAATATAAGAAGTTCCCTTGACCTGATTAAAAAGAGATGGCAATTGATAAGTGATTGTAGCAAGTGACAAAGACTTTTAGAATTTGAACTGAGGGATACAAGTGTGAAAAAGAACAGTGACAAATGTGACATGGATTTAACTAGTTACCAGTGTTTTAAATTTAGAATTTACAAAGGAGAATCACAGCTGGAGTGGAGAATAGCTATTCATCCCTATATATCTTACCTGTTTTAGATATGATTCAAGATTTTGTTTCAGTAGGGAGTTTTGCCCCTGACACAGACCTTATATATATAGTGGGCATCTCATAAATTTAGGAGAGCTGAGTCAGGAAAACAATGATATAGCAATGCATACTGTAAAAAAGAGAGTTATATATAACTTTTATAGTGCAAAGAAGCATAAATCTTCAAAACATCTAAGAATATGTTTTGATAAAAAGACCATAACTGGCCAGTTTTGGGGCCCAAAATGGAAGGAGAAAAAACAGTAGGACTGGGAACATTTTGAGGGATATGGATTTTTCTGAGAGTGAAAACTCAAGGAAACTAATTCATGTAAAAAGGTTATGGGAAAAAAAGCTGGCCAGAAGAGTAAGATGTATTTGAAAGAAGAGAAATATAAAATAGGTAAATGGTAAACAATGAAAATTTGAGATTATTGAGTTCATGAGAATTGTTGTCAAAATATTTTTGCCTGTGTTGCTGAGAAAAACATTGTAGTCATTTTGAGGGAGAGGAATGATATAACTTTTTTTTTTTCAAATTGGATAATTCCAAGTTCAGTCAAGTCTTTATATACTCTAGTCAATTATATTTAAAAAAAAAAAAAAAGGACAATGAGAGAAATTAATCACTTGGAAAAATCTAACAAACTTTTTTTCCTTATAAAAGAAAGAATATTTTAAGTATGATATAGAGGATAGAAAATTGGCTTTGAAGTCTCAAAATCCTAGGTTCAAGTTCTACCTCTGACACACTGGCTATTTGATCCTGGTGAAGTCACTTAACCTCTCAGTGACTAGGCAAATGTTTTAAGACTGCAACTTTCAGAGAAGTTGCTAAATTGCATTGGTGAAAGGATTATCTTCACTTGAGAATTTTTTAGACAAATTAAATTGTAGATTTTATTCCTTGTTTTTAATTAAATCCTCTTGTAACGAGGAAAAGTAGGAGAGGAAAAGGTAATGATTTTTATATTATGTGTGTTTACATGATGTTTTCTCAATTCATATATACAACTTGTTTGTATAATATTGCTTTCTTTTGGTAGATGTAAAAATGAACATCACAAGGAAACAAAATAATAACAAAAAGAAGCTTCATGACCTTATATAGGGTTGTGACCCACTGTTTACGAAGCTGTGGTCTATAGGATAGAGATTGGATTGGAAATCAGGAAGACCTGGATCTAAATCCCATCTCTGTCATTTTCTAGCTCACTTAAACTTCTCTGAATCTCAGTTTCCTCATCTGTAATACAAATAATTTATTTTTAGTAGGGGGACTGAAAAATTAGGGCCCACTCTGCAGTTCATGCTTAACATATTCTGGTTATTGCAAATTCAAGTGGAAGTTTGTTGAGTTTACTTTTGGAAATGTGTCCTTCTGATTCTGAGTATATGAAAGTATTAATGATTTTTCTGCTTTACTTATTAGATCCTGATGATAAGCCCTTAATTGACTGTTGATCTGGATTTGAATGTGATTACAAAAGGAATGAAGAGAGATGAGGAAGGAGATATGAGATCAGATTCCAGATAGGTCCTGTGCTCATAGCCACAAAACACATAGCATTGCTGTTTCTTTTTTCTTTTCTTTTCTTTTTTTTTCTATTTTATTTTTCCCTACTCCAATATTAGGTAAATAAGTATCAGAGATGAAACAGACTAAATTATAACCCTGAGAACTTTGAACAGTTGGAAAACTACCAAAGATCCAGCAAAATCTTCAAAGAAGAGATTGTGAAAGAACTTAGTAGGCAGAATGTTTGTTGTTACTATTTTGTTTGAATTTACTCTCACAATGGACCAAAGTGGTAAAGAAATGTAGTTTTCAGTTTAGGAGATTTTTGTACTTCAAATCTTGTTGTACTTCAAATCTTTTTATCTCTTTTTGGTTGACTGATACCAAGGAAAGATCAATTAGTCAAAATTATATTTGGGCAGTAATTAATGCTTGGATGATGATTTGAAGGATGATAGTAGAAATCTTTCAACTGGCAGTGATATTATGAGCAATGTACAGTGTTCTGGATCATAAATAAGGCATTAGAAAAGTACTCCCAAATCACTCAGGCTCACTTCTAGAATTCTAGGCATCTACTAGTTCATATATAGAAAGAAAGAATAGCCTCAGAACCTATGTATGCCATGTAAATTTTTCTTATAATAAAAACAAAAAGTCTTGTGAAGATAAAATTAAACAATGGAGATATTTAAGAAGTTAAAACTCTATGAAAATTTGTGTGGTGTTAGATGAGCTCAAAAAGAAGGAAAATATGTGCAATACAACAAGATAGAAAAAACAAGTTTCCTGCTTTTTTGCTTACAATCTTAGAAAGATATTGGATAGTACAAAATCCAATTAGACAGGACAAGACAGGAGGACTTGTGTGTTTCTGAGACTAGGTTATTTTTAATTTCATTGAAAAAGGTTTCTAAAAAGGTTTTAAAGAAATGTCACTGGTTTATTTCATTAAAATTGTGCTCTAACTCTCAGGCCTTTGTCATTATCCCATCTAGTCCCCATTCTACAATTCTGGATTGCTGGAAAACTTATTCATTGTAAAATTTGGACTCCTATGGAAAATCAATATTTGGAACATATGATGATCTATAACTGGGTTAAGTGGATTAAACAGTTCTTTGCTAATAAAATGAATATAATCATTGAATTAAATTCAGCAGACTTGCAAATATTTCCTTGAAAAATCAAGGCCAGAGCAAGATTAGCTGACATGAAGTATTTTCTAAAATACTGAATGGGAAAATCTATATGTGTGAGTGGCTGTATGTGTATGTATATACACTATATATACACACACACACACATATTCCATTTAAAGGTAAAATGACATATCTGTGCTCACTGTGAGTGAATTTTCTTAGAACACTCTCCTATAGGGGAAATGCAAGTATTTAGAGACTATATTTTGCTTTTTAAAAAAAACACCCTAGAACTTTCTATCCTTTTAGTGGGTTGTTTATAAAGTAGCTATTGGTTCTGATTCAGAAAATTTTCTCTAGAGAAGGGAAGATGTAGCACAGCTAAAAGACTAAAGCTTCTAGCTAATTTCCTGAAGAAGATAATTTTATGAAATAATAGGTTTAGCCTTACTGCAAGGACAACTGCTACCTTGAAAGTAACTGTCATGAATCAGAGAATCAGCCCGTAATGATTATGCTAAATCTAGTTTTTTAAGTCCCAACTGGATTCTTTAGATACTTAAAAATCATATTCCTTCTCCAATTTTGCCAAAAAATCTTTAGTGGGGGAAACTGATCTGATCCATGGCAAGTGATGATCTTTTAGTATGTGCCTAGAATTGAAGAAAAACAAAACAAAACAAAACAAAACTATATATTTATTTCTTCTTTAATCTCTGTATTCTTCATAAAATTAAAGTTTCAAGATACTTATTAGAGTTTCCCTCTTCTAAACAGTTTGTGCTATTATTATTATTTTTTGGTAGATCTTGTCCTCTGGCTCTTTCAGTTTTAGAAAATTGATAGGCTAGAAGTATTGTTTCATAATAAGAATTCTATTATGTCCACATTCTGCAGTTCTTTACCATTTTTGACCTTTCCATGATATTTTTTCCCATTTGTCATGAAATCTTTTTTCTGGGTTCAGACCTTCCCGGTTTTCTGGATACAAATTGTCTCCAGGAGCTCTGATTTACCTTCTCCTGAGATATGATGAGCAGTCTCTTTAAGCACCAGATCTCCATAGATTTTATTCCTTGTAATGTCCTCATTTTCCATCGTAAAATATTTCTCTTCCCTATGGGAACATTCTTTAATTCTCACTTTTGAAATGAAATTTCCCCATAATCCTTGTCTCATCCCCTTCCTTTCAGTCATTATCCATTTTCCTTTAGTTTCTCTTCTTACTAAGAGGCTAAGGGAATTAATTTCCTTTTTATAAGCCACTGATTTAATTAAGGTACACCACATATTTCCCTCTATCTTCTTCTTCCCCTCTTCTTTTTTAATGTGTCTTATCATTTTGAAGTTTAATCTCACAAAAGCATTGACTCACTCGCTTCTAGATGGGATGATAGGAAGTTTAGTCTATGAGGCTCCAAGACTCTTTTTCTACATTGTAACTTCTATGTAACTTTGATTTTCAATGTTGTTTCCTTTTTTGCTTTCAAAGAGAAATCTCTTAATGTTCTCTCTGATATCTTGTCATTATTTTATAATAAATCCCATGGATGTCTTTCTCTTTTTAGTTTTTTTTCTTTTTGTTTTATGTCTTCTCTCTGTTTACCTTTCTTCTATCTTTATTATTAGAAGGGGTTCGTGAAAAAAAGAAATTTATTTAAATCTGTTTTTGTTGTTTTTGGAATATGTTAAATGTTTCTTTTTTTTTTTTTTTTTTTTTGAGCAACCATGTTATTTTCATTAGGTTAGGTTAAGGTCTGCAGAGTATTTTATCTTATGATGCATCTTGAGTTTTTTAACTGTTCAGAAAACATGAATCTATTACCTTAGATGAATTCTGGTGGCAGAGAATTGTTCTGTGTTAGTCAATTTTCTTCTCCTTCATATTTGAAAGTGTTCTTGGAAACTTGTAGAATTTGTTGATTGTCACTGAAATTATTAAATTTAATAATTATGTCTTTTGGAGTTTGCAGCATAAGATTATCCTGGAGACAATGTGTAGAATCTTTCAATTGACACTTTTCTGTGTTCAGAAGTTCCAGGATTTTATTTTATTATTTCTTGCATTTTCATGTTCAAGTTTTTTTTTTCTTCTGGAAGATTGGTAAGATTAAGATTATCTCTGTTAATCCAGTATCAAAATCAGTATGTTGTATTTGTAAAAAAGTTGTAGTTTTCTTTTGATATTATTACCTTTTGTTTCTTGTCTTCCAGATTGTCCTTCATTTCTGTGTTCTGACTCAAACTATTGTTGTCTCTTTTGTTTCTTTGGCCAGATTTGCTCTAATTAATTCAAATTTTTCTATTCTACAATGTTGTGAGAGACATAAATTCTGCTTTCATAATTCTCAGCTCTCTCTCAAGCCATTCAGAAAAATCTTAGTATAGTTCCATGCTCTCTTTAAGTATCCTCATTTGGTTTTGATTCATTTTCCTTTATTTTACTATATTTATTCATAGATATTTGAATTTGATTGGGTGATTTGGAGGCCATCTTCTCTTTTCCTCTGTTCTCTAGCTGAATAATATTGAAGCATAAAGCATTGTCACCCTGTCACACAGCTGTCTTGAGCTGAACAAATTTCTGCCTTTTTTTTCTGCCTGTGTTTTTTGTCCATTGAGTATAATTGTATGTATAGGACAAAGAAGAGGAAGGAATCAAAGACAACTCTGAGGTTATCCCTCTTTAAGGGAGATAAGGAGTGAGGTTGATGGAGATAAGGGAGTCAAGAAGTCAATCAATTCATTTTAATCATATTATGCATGAGATGCCAGTGGAACAAGCAAATGAATGAGTCCATTGGAGCTCAAAAGAGATGTTAAGGCTAATAATAATTTGGGAATCATTTGTCTAAAGCTAAAGTAAGAATGACATGAATATATAGGACAATCACAGAAGAAATGCAAGAAAAGAAAATGTGAAAGCCAAGGACAGAGCTTTGGGAAAACTTAAATACCTTGAAACTTGTTCAATCAAATCTACCTTGGAAGCTCTCTGAGTTTCAAGGCTTATTAGTTCACGGTAAAAATGTTTGTTTAAATAACATAATAAAAAAAGCAACAAGGAATATTTGCATTTTCACCTCCAATATTCATTGGTGTATATATTCCAACAGGTGACAAAATCACTGTTGGCAGAGGAAACATATGTGACCAAGGAATACATGTGCAAAGTGCATTTTTATAGGTAACTCATATGATCAGAGTAATAGGTTTTGGAAAAGTCACAGGAAACAGATAAGGCCAGGAATTCATGTAGTCAGACTCCTTAGGTGATAACTCTGTTGGATACCTGTGCACAATGCTTGCTTACTTCTCTACTCATTTGTTGTCTGCTGGTCTAGCTCCAAGCTGGTCATGTTCACTTTTAGGCTGTTGTTCTTTCTGTTATCATCTGATAGTCCTCTGAAATACCGTCATCTACTTATGTTTTATTGGGCTGTTCTTTGAGTTTTACGTTGCTACAACTGGCCTTCATCAAAATTACATCGATTACATGCTTCTTCTTTATTTGGTGAGATGGTTAGCTGTACTTTTTGCTCAGTCTCATGAACTATTTTAGCTCTACTGTGATGTAAATCCACCCAACCAGGGAAACCTATAAGCAATAAATATATCTTGTGAATTCTTTTGCTTCTCTCCAAGCTATAAATCCTTGAACTCAGACAACTGTTTGATTAAGGTAATATTGAAATGAAAAAAAAAGAAAACATTGAAATGAGCTGGTTAAGTCTGGCAAATTTATTCTTTTCTGTTGGTTAATAAAGTCACTATTTCCCCTAAATGTAATTAAGCAGGTGATAGAAGGGAGCTTAATTAGGATCTAGGAAAGGAGACAGAAATTTCCTGAGAAACTGTAGGAGAAATTTTAAAATGAAGTCAAAAAAGTCAAGAGAGCAGAGAATAGTTAAAGAGGGATGGGATGGGGAAGATCCACAATGGCAAATGTGGAAGAAGAGTGGAAAAGTCTCTGATTGCCTGTGTGGAATTAGATAAATCATATTATCTCTCTGTATTTAATTTTCTTCATAAAATGAGAATGTTGAACTACATAACCTCAGTAGTTTCTGCTGATCTAAATATATAATCCTTTGAGCTTAAGAAAGATGGACAGAAATTGGAGGTGTAGAGAACTGTAAGGAAATTATTGAAATATCCCAAGTAAGAACTGATGAGAGTCTACAACAAGGTATTTATATTAGATAATCTCTTCTATGTAGTCAGAAAAGTCTGAAGACTATGTCATGCATGTTTGCAGTGTCACTTTGAAAGAAGCAGAAAAGATGCAACTAGGTCTTTTATAAGAAGGAGGAAAGCAGTATAGTGCTGTATGAAGTCAGTTGAGTATAGTCACAGCTGTTCTGCATTGTGCAGAGGCTCGCATGCTAACCAATTCACTGCAGTAATAACTGTTTCTGAATCCTGGGTATTTTAATCAGTTGTGCTTCTGGGAAAACTGATTCTGAGAAATACAGTGAATGCTGGGCTTGCCATATCATGAATAAAAATGAACTGTGTGTATTGAGAAATATCAACAACTGCACTGATGGTTTCTCATAGGAAATAATGGGATGGCTCATTGCTCTATATGAGGAAATGGTTCTTAATTAAAGAGTGGTGGGAAGATATGACAGGAACCATATTTGATAGGAGCCAGGATTTGTGTGTGTGTGTGTGTGTGTGTGTGTGTGTTTATTTACAGAGTGACCTAAGGAAAGTAATTTAATCTTTATGGGTCTTGATTCCTTTGTGGATAAGATGATCTCTCTAATGTTATCTAAACAAAAACATAATGTAATCTATTGGTAGGGACTGTGGAACCACACAATATCACAATTGGAAGAAGTCTTAGCAGACATCCATTCTAATTCATGTTATTCAGTTATTTTTTTCAGTACTCTCCCACTCTTTTTGAAGCCATTTGGGGTTTTCTTAGAGAAAATACTAGAATGGTTTGCCATATTTTTTTTTCCAGCACATTTTACAGATGAGAAAACAAGCAATATAAGTAAGTTAAGTGACTTGCCCAGGGTCATTTAGTAAGCTGAGTCTTCCTGACTCCTAGACTGGTACTTTGTTCATTGTACTACCTAGATGCTCCACTAAGCCATATCCACCCAGAAATCCTGTTGAATATCAGTCTCTTGTTGAAAACTTTAGAATGAAGGGGAACATACCACTTCTGCAGCAGTTCATTCCAAATTTTGAATAACTTCAAAACTTAAGAAGTGTTTGATTTAAGACAACCTCTATCACTTGCTCCTGATTCTACCTTCTTGGGGTAAGCAAAATAATCAAATAATTCTGCCAAAACAGAATCTTCCATCCGATTTTCCAATCAGCCACACCTCCCAGTTTTGTGTCCTTTGAAATCCAGGTCATTGATACAAAATAGGCTATATGGGGCTAATGACAGATCCTTGGACACTTCCCTTAGAGGTGTCCTCAAATTCACTTCTCAATTTAGATCACTCAACTTGCTCTGATTTAGCAAATCATACTGTCATCTAGCTCATAATTCTTCATGTTGTCCACAAACTTTGCTAAATACTTTGCTGAAATACTGAAATACCAGTTCCATGGAATTTAGGACTTGGAAGTGGCATTAGATCTGAGTTTTGAAGGGTATGAGATTAAAAAAATGAGAAGTTGAGGAGAATGTTCTAGTTATGAGGGAGAGCTTATCTGATAGGGGAGAGAGCAAGTACATAAATTTGGTGAGAACATTAAGTGTGTGAAGAACAATGTACAATCAGCTCAAAAAGGTAACTTGGGGCCATATAATGAAAAGATTTACATGTCAAACAGAAAAGTCCATGAATTATCCTATAAGAAATAAAATAACCACCAATGTTTCATGAACAGGGGCATAACCTGGTCAGATGTGTGCTTGCTTTTGTATAGTTCATGTAAGGAATAGTGTGAGAGAACTAGTGTGACAGATGCATGAGTAGAAAGAAAAGATTAAAGACAGGTAGATGCTCTCTATGTATCTCCTCATTTATCTAGAGTTTCACATTGATTCACTGTTTATTAAGTATTTACCTGATCAAAGCATCAAGTGTTAGACATGCAAAGCCAAAAAGGAAACAGTCTGATGTTAAGAAGCTTAAATTCTTCTGAGGTGTTAGACAAAGGTATATAAAGTAATTTCAAGGAGAGAGCAATAAAAACTGTTAATTTTTGTTCTTCCCTATGCAGTTCAAAGATCAATCCCCTTGACAAGAAACAATTTAAAAAGAAACAAAAGAAATGTTAAGTAGTATAACTTGTTTTCCATTTTCTGTTACAGCCATTCTATCCACCTCAGACATAGCTTTTATGCCTTCTTTTATTTTATTCTTTTAAAATTAATTTTTTCTATTAAAAATAAATTTTCTCTCTCATCTACCTGCTTTTCCCTAATAGAAAAAAAAAAGTAAATCAAAATCCTTACAACACACATGTATAGTTAAAAAAAAATTGCCACAGAGACCATATTGAAAAATATATTTCTTCTTTTTATTAAATTTATTAAATCTATTATTATTAAATTAACTAATATTAATTTAAATATTAAATATTAAATCTATCTTCTCTCTGTTAGGAGTTAGATCTTAATCTTTATTATCTGTTTGATTGTTCAATACATTGATTAAATTTCCTTCTTTCTTTTTCTTTATTTTATCCTTCCTTTCTTATTTTTTCTCTTTTTCTCTCTCCTCCTCCTTCTTCTCCTTCTCCTCCTTCCTCTTCTCTTTTCTCATCCTCCTTCTCCTCCCCTTTCTCCTTTTTTCACTGTGTTGCTGTTATAGCACCAATCATTTTTTTTAACTGTATTCCCTTTAGTAAGTAATAGTTGTGTCTTCCCAGGTTACACTGAAACTGCCCCCTTAGCTATTTCTTTAGCACAATGAAATTCCATTTCTTTGATATGCCATAAAACTGAAGAGGTGGTGGGGTTGGGGGTTGAATGTCAGAGGATTTGATATTTAATCTGAAGTTTTTGGATTAGGTGAGTTAATCAGATCTGCACTTTAGCAAAAATCAACTTGATAGCTAAAAGGAAAATAGACTACAGTAGGGACAGATTTGTGGCCAGGAGACCTATTACAGGCTATTACAGTAATCCAAGTACAAGGTGTTGTGGATCTCTACCTCAGAGAGAGAAGTGAGAATATGTGTCATCCATCCTTTATATTTACTTAAATTTATATAGATTAATTTATTCACTCAAAATAGTTCTTAAAACAATCTCGCTGTTAGTGTATTATATATTCTCTTGGTTCTGCTCATTTTACTGTTTATTATTTCATGGTCTTTCGATGTTTTTCTAAGATCATTAACCTCATCCTTTCTTATAGTGCAGTAATATTCTATCACATTGATGTACAACAACTTGTTTACCCCAAGTGATGGATATTTCTGCATGTTTTTGCTCTTTGCCACCACAAAGAGAGTAGCTATGAACAGTTTAGAACATACAGGTTCTTTTCCTTTTCCCCTAATCATTTTTGAAAATAAACCTAGTAACAATATTGCTGAGTCGAAGGGTATAGATAGTTTAAACTCTTTAAGCTTAATTCCAGATTATTCTCCAAAATATTCTCCAAAACTCTGGGTCAGTTCTTAATTCCATTAACAATGAATCAGGGTCCCAATTTTTCTACATCTTCTCCAACATTTGTCACTTTTCTATTATTTTAGACAACTGGTAGGTATAAAATGATATTTCAAGGTTGTGTTAATTTGATTTCTCTAATCAATAATGATTTAGAAATTTTTTTTTCATATGGCTAAAATTATTTTTACTTCTTTATTGTACAACTGCTGCTCAGATCCTTTGACCAATTATCAATTGGTAAATGACTTGTATTCTTATAGATTTCATATAGTTCTTTATATATTTTTGAAATAAGACTTTTATCTGATAAACTAGCTAGAAAATCCCCCCTCCCAATTTTATGCTTTCCTTCTGATCTTGGCTATATTTGTTTAATTTGTGCTAAGTATTTTTAATTTACTGTATCAAAATCATCCATTTCACACAGAAGTTTGCTTTCTATTTCTTTTTTATTCATAAATTGTTCACATATTCATAAGTCTGATGAGTAATATGCTCTTCTGATTTTTTTTTGTGATGTAACATTTTACATTTAAGTCAAATATATATTTGGAGTTTGTCTTGATACATTTTATAAGAACATTCTCAACAAACTATTTTCCAGTTTTCCTAATTTTTTTTTAATTTCAAAGTATGAATTTACAACCTGGCAGCAAAGTTCTTTGGATTTATCAAACATTAGGCTATTAGGTCATTTGTTTTTCCATTATTTACCTAATTTGTTATACTAGTTAGCTTCTTTATTTCTTCACTAATACCAACTTGTTTGGAAGATTATTGCTTTGCAGTCTAGTCTGAGATCTCATGCTGCTAGGACCCCTTCTCTTCTACTTTGTTTTTCATGCTTTCTTTTGAGAACATGACCTTTTATTCCCCCAGAAGAATCTTTTTTTTTTTCCTAGTTCCATAAAGTAATCCACTGGTAACCTGACTTTGCACTTAATAAGTAAATTGATTTCAATTGCAAAATCATTTTTATGATGTCTTTTCCCACTCAGGAAAAATGAACATTTTCCCAATTATTTATGTCTACTTTTATTACCATAAAATTATATTTTTATATACCCCTATACATTAACTGTATATTCCTATTGCTCTTGGGGAGATTTTAGAAAATAGAATTCTCTATATTTTCTATATATATTTTAAGTGGAAATTCATTTTCTATCTCTTCACACTGAATTTTGTTAGTGATAAACAGAAATGCTGAGGGCTTATATGGATTTATTTTGTATCCAATAACTATACACAAAGTATTACTTATTTCAATTAAAATTCAAGTGAGCTAGCTTTCTTTAAATCTGCATATCATTTACAAAAAGAAATAATTTGATTTATTTCCTATGTTTATTCTTTTAATTTATTTTTCTTGTCTTATTATTATAGTTAGCATTTATAACAATATGTCCAGTAGTAATAGTAACAATGAACATCTTACACTTGCCCCTGGGAGAGTGGGATGATTATTGTTTGTGGTACTTTAAAGAAAATATGGTTTCTCTGTTTATCTCTTTTAAATGAGGATATATTTTGCTGTTGTATTATCTGAAATTTTGACTCTTTTTTGTATTATGACTCTTTGTTGTATTATCTGAAATTGATTCTCTTTAAAAAAATTGCTCAATAAAAAGATTAAGTCAATATCTTAGAATAATTACATGTATTTTGTGCAAAATAATAAAATTACTAAAGGATTATTTTATAAACCTAGAAAATAATAACATTAATCAGGAGAAAAAAAAATTGGTCAAGAATATCAAAAGAAATATGAAAAAAAAAAAGAAGTGGGAAGAAGGGTAGCCTAGCAGTAAAACAGATCTCAAATTAAACTAACTCCCTCCTTTAGATATTTTTCAGACAAACTTTTGTTTAACCATTTCTTTCCCATTTTATGATTGTGAATTTGTCTTTTTGAATCCAAATTGTAATGGGCTGAGGCTTGAGTTGATGCACTGAGGTCCCAAGCATGTGAGGCTAAATAGTAATTGGACCATACTCTATTAATATATATGCTTGGAAGAATGGCCCCCGCCCACTCTTTGTGCAAGTCCTGATGTATTGTATAGGAAATGACATTTTTGGTGGGTGGAGGCAGGGGAGTGGGAAGGGAAGTGGAAGGAGAGACTGCTGGCTGGCATCTTGACACAGCTGCTCGCATTGCCATTGCGACAGCCTTTCATCTCCAATCCCCCTCTGCTAGCTGGCTTCCTGTCACAGTTGCCCATATTGCTATCACAATCTTTCTTGTCCATGTTTCTATCTCAATCCTTTTTCACCTCTTCACTTCAATAAAGATTGAAGATTTTCCCCTTAACCTGAATTCCTGACTCCGGCTGATTTTAAATAAGCAGTCATCACACCAAATATGGGATTTTATAATTTGTTTATTTAATTTCATCTTATTAGATATTGTAATACACAATTAACTCAATAATACTTTTTTTGTAGCCTCTTTTACTCTTTGGCTATCTTTCCCCACCTTTTTGTCATTTGAAAATTCAAAATATCTGCAATCTTTGTCTTTATCAAAGCTATTGACAAACATAAGCGAAAGATCCCTTGGGGACTGGTGTAGAACTTCTGCCAAGTTTACATTGAACTATTAATGACTATTGTTTGAATCCAGCCATTCAACCACTTACCTAATTGGGTCATCTAATTTATATCTTTTCTTCTTTTCTAAAAGAATGGTATGAGATATTTGCTAAGAAGTTTTTCTAAAATCTGGGCAAATACTATAGCAATCTCCTGATCTATCAGTTTCGTAACTGTCAAAAAAGAAAATAAGGTTATTTAGTTGTGATTATTTGAAGTATTTCCTGTTCTTGATCAGATTTCTCATTTCTGAGACAGTTATACCATTAAGATTAAAAAAAGAAAAAGGAATAGAAATATCAAGCAGAGAATAAACCATTGTGGTTATTTCTCAATCCTTATCTCTCTCCTCCAAGAAGTATATTGTAACACAATAAGCCAGAAAAATAAATGGCCCAGACAAGGTTGGGGGTTTTCCAGAATATAGCATTCAATCATGCAGCTGTGACTATTGTTTCTCACATTTTTCAGTAGTCACAAATATAGAGTGTGGAATTCTACAAATCCTAGGAAATCTCCTTTGAAATAGGCAAGAAACTTGAGAGATTTTCTTGTCCAACTTCCTCATTTTACAAAGAAAGAAAATGAGATCTAGAAAGATTAGATGACTTGAGATACACAGATAGTAAGCATCAGTACAGGATTCAAACATAGGTCTTCTGACTCCACATTGACTGCTCTTTTTGCTGTACCATGCTGTCTTTGGAATTACTTCAAGTATAAAAATCTAATAAAACTTCCCCAAACCATAGTACAGATAAAATTAAATGTTCTAGTTAATTTGTTTTCTGATTATCTGAGGGCCAAATCCAACAAGTACAAACTTTATTGAATTAAAATATGTGTGTATGTGCATATATACAATTTAATACAATATACAATAGTTATCAAATTAATAAAATATGTCTGTACACATACACACATACAATTTATAAATTCTTTTGGGCTGGACTCCATTTTGTCTCCAGGAATATCATCCTGAAATTCATCACTACATATATGCCATCTACTCTTCTGATGAGAGAGCTAGAAGACAGAGCAAAGGGGTTCTCCCAAAGCCTCCATTTAGAGAGAGCTCCACATCAATTATCTCTTTACTTCCAGTCCATCTGGACTTCTCCATTCCTTAGTGAGTAGTGCTTGCATCTGACTTTTTTTTTATCCCTTTCCCCCACCTCTTCAGCTTTCATTTTTGTGTTGTCTTCTCCCATTAGAAGGTAAGCTCCTTGATGATAGGGTCTGTCTTTTTTTCTTTTTCATATTTATATCCCCTGCATTTAGCAAACACCTGATATCTTAGGAATCATACAATCACATCTTAGTGATATAAATGTTTATTGAATGACATATCACTTTTCAGAACACACTGTTACTGTACCAGAATCATCAGCACCTCTGAAAGTCCCTGAAGTTGCAGATTATGTTTATCTATCTCTAGCTGTCACTTTTCCCCAAAGAGATATATTGTTGAAATTTTTACACATATCTTTGCATAACCTATTATTATTATAGGATTAATAAATTATGTAGCCAAATGCAGATATCTATGCAAGCCTATGACTCAGTACCGAGAAAGGGGAGGTTTTATTTATTTTTTAAAGAAACTGGGTTTTAGGCTGGAGATAATTAGCTAATTAATGTGAGTTATTTATTTTTCATAATTTATATCAGAACATACACCCCAATTTTCTTCGATCCTACTATGAAAGAATGAGTAATCAATAGATTCAAATATCAAGCTGAGATATATTTGCTGTATCTGTCTCTAAGATCTCATCAGAGATATTGTATTCTTACCTTGCAAAACATCCCAACTCTTCATAGGATTGATATAAGTGCTAACATAGAACCTTGGTACAAGTTCAGAAAGCACAAAACCTTGGCTACACATGTGGGAGTTTTGTTCCTAAAACTGTTCTACTTAGAGAACAGACCTCTAAACCTATTTCACCTGGAATCTCCTCCATGGGACCTCTACAGTTAGAGACCAACACAGAATTCTCTTACATATATTTTACTGCTTCAGAAATTATGACACACTGGAAAAATATGCCTTTATCTTGACAAGTAACTGCTGGAACTCATCTGGGCTTGGGCCAAATTTTCTCATTGAATTTCAGTTTCTTCATCTGTAAAATGGGGATGATGGATCATGCCAGAACTATTGTGAAGATCAAATGAAATAACTGATAACTAAAGAATTTAGTGAACTGATAAGAATTATATATAATTGATATAACATGGAGAATAAAATTTAAATCTATTGAAATAAAGATAAAAATGGGAAAAAAAAGGTTGTAATCCCATTCTATACTTTATCCTGATTCAATTACTTCTGGAATGTTGTGATCAGTTTCTGCTGCCACAGTTTTGAAATGGTTTTGATAAACTGAAGAGAGCAACCAGGATACAGCAAAGACTTGAGTTGATACCATATGAAGATGAACTATGGATCTTTTACATGGGAAAGAGAAGAAGGAGCTTTATAGACGATTTCATGGATTTGAAGAGTTGTCATATAGAGGAGACACTCTAATTTTTCTGTCTCATAGAAGTAGGAGCAATCGATAGAAGATTAAAAGAAGAAAATTCAGGCTTGATTTCAGGGAAGAAAACCTTTAAAAAATGGATGAATATTCCTCAGAAAGTAGTAGCTTTTCCCACAATGAAGATTTTTGAACAGAGATTAGATTCTCAGTTGTTAAATGCAATATAATGAGATTTCTTATCCAAGTATAGATTGAAGTAGATAGCCACTGAAGTCCTTTCTAATTTTAAGATTTTGTAATTTGGTAATCTAGAGAAATCTTCCACTAAATTTAGTTCTGTCTCATTGAATTCTTAAAACATTTGCCATCAGAGGACAGACTTTGTCATTTTATGTCATGATAGAAATGCTTGGAGTTCAGAAGTAGGATACACATAGCAGATGGTTGTGGATTTAATTTCTGAGTTCCAGTCAGGCCAAATGTGAAAAAGGACATCACCAGAGAATAAATAGGCTATCAGGATGAGTCAAATTTATTTTTAATTTTTCCCTCATAGCAACTTATGAATCTTTCTGCTAATGAAATCTGTATTGGTAGAATGAAATAATCTCACCAATAGGGTCACTGATCCTTGAAGGATGTAATAAAATAAAAACAGCCAGGCTGATTGATGCTGGCTCCAGAATTCACTCACCAATCCTATCCTTAAGTGACTCCTTAGTAGTCTAAGCACAATGGCTAGATCTTGTCTGATGGTCTCTCTTGCATAAATCTGCTATTCCCTGGTCACAGCTCTTCACATTTAGTTTCCAGGGTATCTAATATATTCCTCCAGCCTGGAATAGCTTCCCTCAAACTTTCTGCTAAGCTATATCCTTGTTCTCCTTCAAAATCCAATTAAATCATTGAGGCAGCTAAATAATGCAATGGATAAAATTCTGGGCCTTGGCAGTCAGGATGCTCTGAGGTCAACTCTATTCTAAATTTCCTATGAGCTAAGGTAAATTACCTTAAGCAAATGACATCCTTTCTTCAGTTATATCAACTGTAAAATCAGGGTAATAATAGCACCTATCTCTCAAGGTTGTTGGGTAACTGAGTGGCAGAATGGATAGAGTGCTGGGCCTGGAGTTAGGAAGACTCATCTCCCTGAGGTTCCAATCTGGCTTCAGACACTAACTAGCTGTGTGACCCTGAGCAAATCACTTAACCAAACTTAACCACTTAACTAGTTCCTTATCTGTAAAGTGAACTGGAGAAAGAAAATGGTAAACTACTTCAGTGTCTTTGCCAAGAAAACTCCCAGAATGGAGTCATTAAGAATAGGACATGACTGAAATGCCTGAATAATAACAAAGTCAATGTTGTTATGAGGATCAAATGAAATATTTTCAAACTTCTTAGAATAGTGCTTGTCCCATAGTAGGTTTTCTATATAAATATTTATTCCTTAATTATTAAGTGCTCTTACCAAGGAAAGCATTGTACAGAGTACAGAGACTCTAAGGATCAATGTGGTTACATGACCTGTTAATAGTCACAAAACTATAGTAAGTATAGGAATGAGAATTCAAAGACAAATATTGTTTGCAATCCTACTGCTCTTTAAACTTAAAAAATACATTCTGATATTTGCCTACAGGAATCTTTTAATCCACTAGGGGAAATAAGATCTCAAATCTATGTGATAACTAATTTAAGTAAGTACCAAGTGTTACATGTTTGTAAGCCAGAAGGAAGAATGACTTCTCCTTGGGGATGTCAGAAAAAGCCACATAGAAGAGGTGTCATTTGAGTTGTACCATTAAGGATGGAAAACATTTGAAAAGGCATAGATTGCCATTTCTGGCATAGTGAAAAAAATAGATAAAAGTATAAAGATGGAAAAGTATGAAACTATTTGGAGAGTCATGAGCAGTCAGTTTTGACTAGATCATAATATATATGATATAAAATGGAATGTTATTGATTAATTGACTGGAAAAGTAAATGGAAGACATTTAAAGAGTCTAGAAAGACAAGATAACAAGCTTTTGTTTTATTCTATAGGCTGTAAGAAACCAATAAAGATATTTGAACAATGGAACTTTCCAAATTAAACCTTCTCATAATTTCTCTTAGCTGTTGTAGCCCCTGTAGAATTGCTATGTACATTTTTTTTTTGTACTTGCACTCTTGTTTTTCTTTTAAAGTGCCCTTTCCATAATGCTAAATTGTAAGCTCTTCGAGGACAGAATTTTAATACTTTCAATATAGTACAAAAAGTACAATATAGTACAATATACGTAAGCATTTAATGAATACTTATGAGTCAGTGAATACTTATTACTGGCTAAAAATGTTACAGAATTTTAGTAACCACTCATTTATCTCTCAGGGGTAGTCAAAAGATTAATGCCTCAGCAATAATTTAATCAAATTTTTAATTAAAAAGTATGTGAGACCTAATTAGATCATTCACCACATTTCTAGTTTAGGTAATTCAGTAGGTTTTTTTTTTTTTAAGTAAAAAGAATTTTTTTCAGAGAAAATTCCAAAAAGTAATAATATTTTAGCCCAGTTCATTTTTCAAGTACATTGAGATGTTTGAATTAAAGATCTCATGTAAATAAAAATTAATATTATCATTAGAAAAAACTGCTGTCAGACTGATTTGCTTTAAACTTTTGAGACAACATGGAATATAAAAATTCATCAATTTTGACATGCTTTTATCAGTTCATTTTTAATATCTGCCCCAATTTCCATGACGCCTATCATCACAATGAGTAGCACCATAAAATCATATGATTTGGAGTGACTTGTGGATTTAGACTTCCTCTATCCAATCCTCTCATTTTACATATGAATAAATAGAAAGGAAGTAGACTTGTGTCAATAAATCAACAACAATTTATTTCATACCTGCAGCTATATACCAAACATTATGCTAAATAGATGGTAACCCCTGTATTAGAAGACAGGTATTCTAATTCCATATTTTATGTTCTTTTTATGGTTTCTTTTCTATAAAAGAAAAAAAAACCAATAATTCACTAAACTCCTCTCTTTTGTCCTAAATCCCGACCACTTCCTGTCTATAGTTATTAAGTCCTTTCCTTTTTCCTTTTATTTGGTTGATTTAGTTGGGGTTAAAAAATCAACTCAAATCATCTATCACTTACTGAAGGCTTATTATATCCAGAGTCCTTGATTTGCCCCAATATGTTTCTTATAGGTTTACCCTCAGGAAGTTCTTACTTTTTCTCTTTAGAGATGCATTTCCATATGACCTGAAGTGGTCTGAAATTAATGGTCTGACCCTTGGATAATACATTTTGAGGTCTTATCCTAGCAATTTTTATATACTTTAGATGTTGGGCATTGATTGAAATGGAGGTCTCAGACCTAGGTGTACCACGGATGATTGATGAACATTTAAAATTAAATTTTTGGTCCTGAAAAATCAGAGAAGCTGTGAATGTGTCCTAGAGATAGAAGGCATGCCCCAAAATTAAGAAAATCTTAGTCCAAATCCTGCTTTTGACACATATTTACAATGTCAATATGGACAAATCACTTAATTTTTCAAAGGTCCAGGCAGCTTTAAAAAATTATACACTACAGACAAGTTACAAATTTGCATGGATGGTGCATGTTTCATAACAAAAATTCTCTGCCAAGATGAAATCACAGTACTGAAACTCCTTTCTACCAACCCAAAACACAAGTGCGCGCGTGCGCGTTTCTGTGTTGTGTGTGTGTGTGTGTGTGTGTAAAACATTTAACTCCAGAAACCACTAAAATGATTTTTAGAGGCATTTAGACATTATATATACCTATTAGCAGAAATCTATAATTCATTAGATGGTAAAGATGGGGAATGGAAGTTTAATCAGTTCATGATCAGAAATTTAAGCCACCCATCCTGTTTCCATTGTTACATACAAAAGTAAGTCAACTCTTTAGTATATCTACGAAGCACACTCTACTTCCTCATGTCTCATTGTGTACCTGGTTATATAGATGAGCATATTTGTTCTCTACTAGGCCCCTCCCTGGCTTCTTCCTAAATTCTTTCCAACTCCTAAGCTAATTTCCTAGACCCTGCCCTTACTTTTCTCTCCCTCTTCCCTCCAATCTGAAGCATCTTGCTTAATGGTATATGGTTTAACCTAGATTAATCGTATTTGATTTAGCCTATGAGCTATTTTACATAATAAATAGTATCCTTTGTGACTGTAATAAATGTCTTGTGAGTTTTTCACATTGCGTACATGATTACTTCATTTATCCTATATTTCTTCAGTAAGATGTATTTTTCAATGTGCCACAGAAAATTAAAAGCACATCATTTGTTATCAGACCTTTTGGATCTCTCTGTGGTCTGTAGCTTATCTAATATTCCAAAATCCACCCAGAACACTCTGAGGACTCAGCATCTGGACCACAAAGACTAACACCTGAAAAAGACCAGAGATGTTTACTCTGAAGTTCTGCTCCACAGCCCAACTCAAACAGAAGTTTGCAAGCTCCCAGTATGACTTCAAAGAAAGGATATGTAAAGACTGGGGGCAGCATGACAAATCAGGGTCTTCACAGACATCCAAGATAACTGATGTATATCCAATCAATGGCCAAGTTTTGTCCATTTTTCCATCATAACATCCTTCACATCTGTCCCCACTTATGTGATCATCCCTCTAATTCAGACTTTCATTATCTCTCACCTAGACAATTATAATAGTCTAGTCAACTAATTACCACCCTGCTTCAAATCTTCATAATTGCTGATATATAACCCTAAATTACAAACAGTGCTCATCCTGTCACCTCCATCTCAAGAAGTTATACTACTAAGATAACATAAATTATTGTGTTGATAGCCCTTCACAATCTGATTCCAATCTATTTTACTAGGCTGATTATACATTATTTCCCTTCCCACACTCATCTCATTCAAGACAGACATTCCATCTTTTAACAATGGGCTTTTGCATAGAATCTCCAAAGCCTAAATTTTTTTCCTTCTATACTACAACTTTGGAATCCCTCCTCTTCAGAGTTCAGCTCAATTGTCCCCTCTCTCAAAGGACCCAATCAATGTATATCCCAGTTTCTCCCAGTTGTTACTGGCATTTCCCAAAGCTACTCAGTATTTATTTTGAATCTATACCATGTTCTTTTCACCCAGGACAGTGTAAGCTTTTTTTGTTTTGTTTGTTTTTATTTATTTATTTATTTATTTATTTATTTATTTATATATCTTTTTATTAATAGAATGCATGCCAGGGTAATTTTTTTACAGCATTATCCCTTGCATTCATTTCTGTTCCGATTTTTCCCCTCCCTCCCTCCACCCCTTCCCCCAGATGGCAAGCAGTCCTTTACATGTTGAATAGGTTATAGTATATCCTGGATACGATATATGTGTGCAGAACCGAACAGTTCTCTTGTTGCACAGGGAGAATTGAATTCAGAAGGTATAAATAACCCAGGAAGAAAAAGAAAAATGCAAGCAGTTTATATTCATTTCCCAGTGTTCTTTCTCTGGGTGTAGCTGCTTCTGTCCATCTTTGATCAATTAAGGCTCTCTTTATCGAAGAGATCCACTTCCATCAAAATACATCCTCAAACAGTATCGTTGTTGAGGTATATAATGATCTCCTGGTCCTGCTCATTTCACTCAGCATCAGTTCATGTAAGTCTTGCCAGTCCTCTCTGTATTCATCCTGCTGGTCATTCCTTACAGAACAATAATATTCCATAACATTCATATACCACAATTTACTCAACCATTCTCCAATTGATGGACATACTTTCATTTTCCAGCTTCTAGACACTACTAACAGGGCTGCCACAGACATTTTGGCACATACAGGTCCCTTTCCTTTCTTTAGTATCTCTTTGGGGTATAAGCCCAGTAGAAACACTGCTGGATCAAAGGGTATGCACAGTTTGATAACTTTTTGAGCATAGTTCCAAATTGCTCTCCAGAATGGCTGGATGTGTTCACAATTCCACCAACAATGTATCAGTGTTCCTGTTTTTCCACATCCCCTCCAACATTCCCCATTATCTTTCCCTGTCATTCTAGCCAATATGACAGGTGTGTAGTGGTATCTCAGAGTTGTTTTAATTTGCATTTCTCTGATTAATAATGATTTGGAGCATATTTTCATATGGCTAGAAATAGTTTCAATTTCTTCATCTGAGAATTGTCTGTTCATATCCTTTGACCATTTATCAATTGGAGAATGGTTTGATTTCTTATAAATTAGAGTCAATTCTCTATATATTTTGGAAATGAGGCCTTTGTCATAACTTTTGACTGTAAAAATGTTTTCCCAGTTTATTGTTTCCCTTCTAATCTTGTTTGCATTTGTTTTGTTTGTACAAAAACTTTTCAGTTTGATATAATCAAAATTTTCTATGTTGTGGTCAATAGTGATCTCTAGTTCTTCTTTGGTCATAAATTCCTCCCTCTTCCACAGGTCTGCAAGGTAAACTATCCTATGCTCGTCCAATTTATTTATAAACTCATTCTTTATGCCTAGGTCATGAACCCATTTTGACCTTATCTTGGTATACGGTGTTAAGTGTGGGTCAATGCCTAGTTTCTGCCATACTGATTTCCAATTTTCCCAGCAATTTTTGTCAAATAATGCATTCTTATCCCCAAAACTGGTGTCTTTGGGTTTGTCAAATACTATATTATTAAAGTTATTGGCTGTTTTGTCCTTTGAACCTAACCTATTGCATTGATCAACTAGTCTATTTCTTAGCCAATACCAGATGGTTTTAGTAACTGCTGCTTTATAATATAATTTTAGATCTGGTACAGCTAGGCCACCTTCATTTGATTTTTTTTTTTCATTAATTCCCTTGAAATTCTTGACCTTTTGTTTTTCCATATGAACTTTGTTGTTATTTTTTCTAATTCATCAAAGTAGTTTTTTGGGAGTCTGATTGGTTTAGCACTAAATAAGTAGATTAATTTAGGTAGTATTGTCATTTTTATTATATTTGCTCGCCCAATCCAAGAGCATTTAATATTTTTCCAGTTGGTTAGATCAGACTTAATTTGTGTGGAAAGTGTTTTGTAGTTTTGCTCATAAAGTTTCTGATTTTCCCTTGGCAGATAGATTCCTAAATATTTTATACAATCAGTAGTTACTTTAAATGGAATTTCTTTTTGTAACTCTAACTGTTGGGTTTTGTTAGTGATATATAAGAATACTGATGACTTATGTGGGTTTATTTTATAGCCTGCAACTTTGCTGAAGGTGTAGATTGTTTCTAATAACTTTTTGGTAGAATCTCTGGGGTTCTCTAAGTATACCATCATATCATCAGCAAAGAATGATAATTTGGTTTCTTCATTGCCTATTCTTATTCCTTTAATCTCTTTCTCAACTCTTATTGCCAAAGCTAGCATTTCTAATACAATATTAAATAGTATCGGTGATAGTGGGCAACCTTGTTTTACTCCTGATCTTATTGGGAATGGTTGCAGTTTGTCCCCGTTACATATGATGCTTACTGCTGGTTTTAAATAGATGCTACTGATTATTTTAAGGAAAAGTCCATTTATTCCTATACTCTCAAGAGTTTTTAATAGGAATGGATGTTGGATTTTATCAAATGCTTTTTCTGCATCTATTGAGATGATCATATGGTTTTTGTTAATTTGATTATTAATATGGCCAATTATATTGATAGTTTTCCTAATATTGAACCAGCCTGCATTCCTGGTATAAATCCTACTTGATCATGATGTATTATCCTGGGGATGATTTTCTGTAGTCTTTTTGCTAATATCTTATTTAAGATTTTAGCATCAATATTCATTAGGGAGATTGGTCTATAATTTTCTTTCTCTGTTTTCAACCTACCTAGTTTAGGTATCAGTACCATGTCTGTGTCATAAAAGGAGTTTGGTAGGACTCCTTCATTCCCTATTTTTTCAAATAGTTTATAAAGCATTGGGGCTAATTGTTCTTTGAATGTTTGGTAGAATTCACATGCAAATCCATCTGGTCTGGGGATTTTTTTTTAGGGAGTTGATTAATAGCTTGTTCTATTTCTTTTTCTGAAATGGGACTATTTAAGCAATTTACTTCCTCCTCTGATAATCTGGAAAGCCTATATTTTAGGAGGATAACCTAATTTTAGGTTATCAAATTTATTGGCATAAAGTTGGTCAAAGTAACCCCTTATTATTTCTTTAATTTCCTCTTCATCAGTGGTAAGTTCTCCTTTTTCATTTTTAAGACTGCCAATTTGATTTCCCTCTCTCCTTTTTCTAATTAAATTTACCAAAGGCTTATCAATTTTATTAGTTTTTTCATAAAATCAACTCTTAGTTTTATTTATTAGTTCAATAGTTTTTTTTACTTTCTATATTATTAATTTCTCCTTTTAATTTTAGAATTTCAAGTTTAGTAATTGATTGGGGGTTTTTAATTTGGTCTTTTTCTAACTTTTTAAGTTCCAGGCCCAATTCATTGATCTTCTCTTTTTCTATTTTATTCAAGTAAGCCTTTAAGGATATAAAATTTCCCCTTATTACTGCTTTGGCTGCATCCCATAAATTTTGATATAATGTCTCATTGTTGTCATTATCTTGAGTGAAATTATTAATTGTGTCTATAATTTGCTGTTTCACCCAATCATTCTTTAAGATGAGATTATTTAGTTTCCAATTACTTTTTGGTCTATTTACACCTAACTTTTTGTTGAATGCTGTGTAAGCTTTTTAAGGAAAAGGACTAATTCTTTTTTTTTTTTTTTTTTTTTTTTGTCTTTATCCCTGCAACAGTAGAATATAAGGACCTAGAAAATATTCACTTAATTTAATTGAATTCATTAAAATATTTTGCTAATTACATGTATTTCATAAAAAGAGTTAAATAACTTATGTATGGAGGGATAGGAAAAATGAATAGTTTAAATACCATAATGGTGTCCAGGAAATATTAGAAGACTTGGATGGCCTCCAATGACTGCTTGGAAAGATTTATGCAAGGATATGAACAAGAATCACACAAGATGAATAGACATAAATGACAGAATCTTCAGAGGTGTAGGAAGTTCCCATTTGAAAGAAATTCATGGATTTTAGTCATTTATTTAACCAATCAATCAGTTAGTCACTGACATGAATTTAATAACTGAATAAGCACTCCCTGGAAAAACCTGAAGGGAAGAAAAAAGGTTAAGGTTACAAATTTCTAAATATTTACTTTAGAAGAGAATCAATTTTAGGACAATCAAACTGGCTTACAAAAGTTTCTTCAATATGTGTGAGAGCTTTAGCCCAAGAGTACCTTTGACTTGCTTTCCTAATGATCACCATTCTTAGTTGTTTAAACCTCTGAAGGTGAGATTCCAGCCTCCACTCAAGGGATATATAGCCATCTTGTTAGAAAGAGAAAGAATGAAAACTTATAGTCCTAGTCTATAATAATAGCAGCAACAATAACAATAATGAAAATGATAATAATAAGCATTTAAGTGCCTGCTGTGTGCCAGGCACTATAGGCACTTTAAACAGTTATTTAATTTTGTCCTCACAACAACCCCAGTAGATGAGTACTATTATTACCCTCTTTATACAATTAAGGAAACAGGCACACAGACGTTAACATCTGCCAGTTGGGCAAAAAAGCTAATAGATGTCTGAACCTGGATCTAAACTCACATCTTCTGACTCTGAGCCAGTCATTCTATCCACTAAACAACACAATAGTAATATGTAAATCTACTTTAAAAAAATTAAAATGTAGTCTCAAATAAATATGGTTGTTAAAAAAAAGGAATCTCCAACACAGGCTTCCCCACAAGAAAGGCCCAGTGCCTAGAAAATAAGTGTTTTGTTAAAAACAGATCAGTCCATTGTTCTCTGCAGAAGAAAGATGTATCCCAGAAGCAATTACCTAAGTATTTTAGGTTTATAGTCTTGTATGTGAAAACAATTGTTTAATTCTTCTAAAATTCTTTATTATATCAGCCAATGATTCTTTATTGCATTCTTACTCCTCACCTGGCATCTAAAGGTACTGTGAATAAATGAAAAGATATGGTCCCTACCCTATAAGAAGCTCACTCTCTATGTTGGTGAAAAAAGATTGAGCTAGTAAAAGAAGTAGTCTGTTAACACTATCTCAGTCATATAAAAATAAACTCAATCTTTGGCTGCTACATTCTCTTAAACCAATGCTCTCCTTTACAGAAAATGGACTGGAATTCCAACTTTGTCACTATTTGGGTAATCTTGGCTAAGGCTCTTCCTTTCTGTGAGCTTCAGTCTCCCATCTATAAATTGACTAGATGATCTCCAAGATCCTTTTCAGCCATGATCCTAGGAAGAAATTCCTGTCGCTGCTGGTGGGATTTCTAACCCAGTTTTCTCTCTGCTGACAAGGACATTGTGCCATTTCAACCCACACTCCCTCTCCAGGATTATAACTTTAAAAGGATGTTGGATTTTGAGTCAGATGACCTGGATTAAACGTCATCTCTGCCACAAAAGACTTCTATGACCTTGGGCAAATGAGTTCTTTTTAGGGTCTGGGTTTTCTCATCTAAAAATGGTAACGATGTATTAGTGATCTCTAGTAGTGATCTCTAAGAGTCCATTCAGCTTTAAATCTGTTACACTATGAAATCTAGATGATTCAGTGTATAAAGCAAAGTCTATCAAGATTACCAAGAGCTCCACAACCTGTGACTGCTTTCCTAATTCCCAACATTCTCAGTCAAGAAAAGAGAAAATGCAGTTCTCAGGCATGACTGCAATGCTGGGTCTTAGAATTCTATACTGGAGAGGAAGTTGATCCCAGTAACCCAGTCACCCCTGTGCTTCCTCACAAATGAAACTGAACCTTATTTTAACTTTTTGAACATTCACCTCCCTGTTGGCTAGTATCATCCATCCTCTGACTTTGGGCAATAGATTAAACAGGATGATACTGTTGTCAAATTTTTCTTCAGGCAGTGTTAGAAATTTGAAGAAAGCTGATGTACAGTGCTGATTGGTGGCAGCTGTTCAAGCTTTTGGCTGCTTATCTGGAATTGTCCCTTATAAAGCTTCCTTTCCTTCTGAATTATGAATATTACATTTCCCTTCAAGGTGATAAATAAATTTTCTCTGTCACCCCAGAGTATATGCAATTTTATGTAAGAGATTTTCTGCATAGAGGCATTTTTGTGTATCTATGATAATAAATGGCACTTGACACTTTAAAGTCTGCAAAATATTTTAGACACATTATCTCATTTGAATCTTAGAACAACTCCATAAATTAGGTAATATAGGTATTATTATTCCTGTTTTACCAATGAAAAATTGAGGTTGAGAAATGTTAAATGATTTCCCCATAATCACAGAACTAATAGCATTAGAGATAAGATAGTGAACATAATCTTTCACTGATCTTCAATATCTCTATGTCTTCTGGCCAATTTCCCAATGCCTCACGTTGGAGAGGTCAAGATACTCATTCATGAGCACAAACTACCAAGTGTCAGAGCTAGGACTATATCCTGGATCTTCTGAATCTCCATTCAATGAAGTTTTTGTTAGACAATGGCTAATCTCTTGAGTTCTTATTCCTTTACTTAAATGAAAGTACTTTTATTTGAAGGGACAAGTAGGTGGTGCAGTAGACAGAACATCAAGCCTGAAGATATGAGTTCATATTTGGCCTCAGACACTTAGCAACTGTGTGACCCTGAGCAAGTCACTTAACCCTGTTTGTCTGCATTTTCTCATCTGTAAAATGAGCTGGAGAAGGAAATGACTAACCTCCCCAGTATCTTTGCTGAAAGAATCTCAATGACACAACTGAAATGACTGAACAATTTTATCTCTCACCTTTATAAAATGAATCCTCTATAATACTATTTTATATTAGACAGCTTATATTTAAAAGACAAATATCTTGGATAAAAAACAAATGCCTCATCATTCTTTTTCTTTATCCTCACCTTATGCAAGTGAGGACTTGTAACATGTAATAACTCTAGCCTCCTCTCTCCTTTTGTTTCTATCCTGGTTTGTTGAGATATTTCTGAATTTTTTCCATGCTACCCTTCTCTACATGATATTCAACCTGTCAGTCAGGATTATGGTACTGGCAGTTGCTGGCAGTCAGAGATGGACAGTGTAGCATAAAAATATTCTGTTCTGCCTCTCGGGCCTCAAGCGTGCTGCTAGTAAATGTTACAGGGAATCTGACAACAGCATTGGTAGGAATTATGTTGCTATATAGGAAATGGCAGGCAGGGAGCAATAGAAGCAATTTCCTTATTGCTATCTCATCAAGAGTATGTCACCTTTAGTATCAGTGTGCTACACTTAGATTTCAATGGTTATTACCATTGACCTTGTTGCTGAATCTGTCCTGAGCTGGTACAGTCAGCTCAAAGCCTGCTAACCAATTTTCAAAATGTGACAGTCAGTGGAATTCAATAGAACTAGACTAAAGATAGGATTTTATGATGGCCAAGAGCCCTTATTTCTCTGAAGTCAGTTGGTTCATAAATGTTTTTAAGGTTTTGCTATATGCTAGGAACTATGCTAAATGCTGGGGATACAAAGAAAAATAAAAACTCTGTCCCTGCCCTCTGGGAACTCAATTCTGCTTCTAGTGAGTGTACTGGGCTTTTGAATGATAGAAGCTTAATGGTATGTTTCCTTCATGGAAGCCAAAGGCAGGGGAGGTGGACAGGAAGCAAAAATTTAGAGGGATCTGGTATATCTGGTTCTTGGAATTCAGTGTGATTTTAGGATTAAGTCCTATCTACAGTTACCTCTTCCATATCATGGGGAGTAAGGGCTCAGAGCTATGTAATCTGGGAAATCTGTATAAATTTTTTGACTCTTTTGTATCTGAATTGTATCTGAATTTTTTCCTTTTATTTTATAGGTTGTTTACAATACCTTATTATAAAATTGGGCTAAGTATTTGATCATAGATTCTGTCATCTTCTGGTCTTTGCTTGTTGTCTATGGCTTCCATAAAACTCCCCCCCCCCAATTCCCATTTAATTTCTTATGCCAATCCAATGTGTTGAAAATGTGATGGGGAACATCATGATGTAGAAGGATTAATGTGATTTGTAGCATTAGTGGAAGTTCTGAAGTTCCTAACTAAAAATTCTTCAGTGAATTTATCTATGTGAGCAAGCTTAACTCCTTTCAGATCATGGGACACAGACTATTCTTTGAGAATCCGATTAAAAGTGTCATAAGTTATCTGTGCAAATATCAGAAGTTATTTTCCCATTTAACTGTGGCAAGCAAAAACATTTTCCTCTTTCTCAGTAGTTTCTGGGTAATTTTGTCCTGAGAATAACAGTTGCCATCAAAGTTCTGACTTGCCTTGGATTTAACCTTGAGGAGATCATGTGCTTTGGAGACCAGGCTGCAAAACCTGAAGAAATATCATGCTTTTGTAGATTTTAGAACTGGAAGGAAACTTCAGAGTGTGGCTAATCTAACCCTTTCATTTTGCCTTTGAGGAAACTAAACTGAAGAACTACATGACTTGCTCTCATTTACAGACGTTGTGTGGACACTTTATCCACAACAACATTTTCCTTTACTCAAATAGACTTTTGTGTTGTCCTTGTGATATGATTTAGGAGCCAAATGATGGGTTTCAGTTTTGACACCAAATGTTGGATTTTGGTCATGTGAAGAATTCACAATGCCCATTCTCTAGCAAAAGATAGATTTGTTTAGGAGAAGAGGTTACAGACAAAGTGAAGAGATGCAATAGACACTGGGAGTGATAAATATGAAATAGAGTTGAGAAAGCATATAGTTAGCAAGGAAAGAAGTTTTGACAATTAATAATGGAAAAGACAAGCTTCCTAATGCAACTCACAATTAACCAGAAGAAAGGGAACACCCCATGAGGTTGGAGTATGTCCTTAGCTGGCAGGCTAAATCTATAGATGAGATTAGCCCCCTAGTTATAAAAAAGAGCAAGAAGAGAGGCATGGTAGGGGATGAGAAGAGAGCACTATGTGGCATAGGGGAGGGGTGAGGAGAAAAACATCACGAGACCGAGTGTGTGGTGGGCTTACCTTAAAGGGGGTCAGCAAAGATGGCATGAGCCAATGGCAGATTTATAGGGGAAATATATACCCTCATGGTTAAACTTGGTTTAATTTGGTTAAACAAGGTTAACTTGGATTTCTGATGTAACATAGCAAAGTGGGGCTACCCAAGACCTCCAGAGGGGGTAAGACTATGTGCCCTTTTTTACTTTCCTCAGGGAGTAATTCCATCAGTATTTCAGTCTTTCTCTGCCAGCCATACTTCCTAGTTATTTAGGACCTCATTACTAATCATCCCAAACGGAAATGAAAAGTAAACTCAAGATTAGGAGGCCTAGTTTTGCTTTCTGCTTTTGCCATTTACAAGATGACCTTGGGCAAGTCATTATTGTCCAACTCAGTTTCTACCTACAAAATGATGAGACTTGAATTAATTATCTCTATGAACTTTTCTAGCTTGAACTACCTATGATTCCAATTCTCATGACATGAAAGATCTGAAGACACCATGGGGGATTTTTGCAAATCCCTTGGTTTAATGCTTTCACCCAGAAAAACTAGGGAAATGTATGACACTGTTGCCAATCTCCCTATTTATTTCAAGTGCACATTTCAGAATATGCAAGAAGTCAATTTTGTTAAAAGGAGGAAAATGAGCAATCATTAGAAACATAGATATGTGGAAATTCCCAGTTCCTTAGAGCTTAGATTTATGGCTAAAGGAAACTCTTTTAAGTCTCAGTTTCCTTATATGCAATTAAGTTATATACTTTATTGGACAAAATGGAAGCATCTTTTAAAGAAATAAAATAGGCTATTACTTATCTCTGTCACATTTTATGCTGTCATAATAAATGTCATTATTGTGCCTTTTCAATGCAAGAAAATCACCTATGCATTTTATTTTCTATTATTTTTTTCTTCAATAAAAAGACAAAAATTTCTTAGGTCTTCCCTTCCCTAACAACAAAGAAAACAAATAGGTGAACCTAACTGGTTCTACAACAGATCATGTATAATATTTTCCTGAATGACAATCTGGGTCTAATTGCTGACCATAGTAGTTCATGGATTCTAACAAGAGGGGGAGTCAACCCAAGCATTTTCTCCAGGTAGAAATGAGGAAGGAAGATAATCAGCCTTGAACCCCAATTATAAAACATTTCAGTTCTCCTCTAAAAGGCTTGTTACTTATTCCCTTCAGGTGAGACTTATCTGGTAGTCTGCTTCAACAACCAAAAGTCATAACTTTTGGAGGAAATATTGAAATCTCTGCTGCTGCAATTTCAGCCACATTTTTTTTCCTTGTTCATTTCTCTGTGAGAGATGGACAATTGCTACTTATTGTCACCCCCACGTGCTAGCATTGTCCCTGACATATACAGGAGGAGTTACTAAATGAAGTTAAGATCTCTCTCTCTCTCTCTCTCTCTCTCTCTGTGTATATATATATATATATATATATATATATATACATATATATATATATACATACACACACATAATATATTCTAAAAAGCAATGGGTTGAAAAGAATACCTTAATTGCTACCAATTATTTAGTAAACATCTAATTTCTAGCCTTCCTAAAGGTCAACAAACATTTATTAAACACCTATTTCGGGACAGAAACTATGAAAAGTGCTGGAATACAAAGACAAAAGTAAAATGTCCCTGCTCTCCAGGAAATCACATTCTAATAGGAAAGACAATATGATTATATATATACATACATATATATATATATCTGGCCCTGGCCCTTGATTAGTTATTTCCTATTTTTCTTGTATATAGCCTCTGTATGTGTGTGTGTGTGTGTGTGTGTGTGTTTGTGTGCATTTCAAATTGTTCTCTCCATTAGATTATGAGATATTTTTGAGAACAAGTAATGTTTTTTGCATCTTTTTGTGTTTCCAGAAGTTAGTACAGTGATTAGTTCATAGTTGTTGTTTAATAAATATTTGTTTGAAAAAATCTATATGCATTTATATATAACTACCTGTATATACATATATGTAGATGGCTAGCAACAAGCAGATCTCCTACAAAGCTATGCAGGGATTAATATGCTCTCTGGGCAGCTGTGGATGAGTTGCAGCAGGCTTATCACTCCTCTGTAACAAAGATTGAGAATGGGACCAGCTAATCTGCTGGGTACCAAGAAGTGCTGCTTGAACAAGTATGCAATCAATTGGGTAGTCTTCTATATGGACATGTAGCATCAGGAAGACATGTCTTATATAAACATAAGATGGCCTTGGTGAGGAATGCAGGTAACAGGAACTATATATCACAAAGTAGACAATTTTATAATTGTGTTACCATTAATGGATTGGTAGTATTAGATTCTGCTTTCAGATCAATAAATGGACGTCTCCCATGAAGAGCCGCCTGTCCTGGGTCATACTTTCTCCTCTATGAGGTCTTTGAGCTGGTCTCACATATACATACATAGAATATATTTTAAAAACTCAAATACAAGGTAACTTTAGAGGGGAAAGCAGTAGCAGCTAGGGACAGGCAGGATCAGGAAAAGCTGAATTTTGATGAAAAATAATGATTTCAATAGCTAAAGATGCAATGAAAGAACAGTCCAGGAATACTGAAGCAATGGAAGACAACTAATACAAAGGCACAGAAACCACAGGCTTAATTTTGTGTCTAAGGACTAACAAATAGTCCAGTATGGCTGGACTAGAAAAATCATGGAGGGAAATAAATTTTAAGGTGACTAGAATGGTAAGAAGGGCAGCTTATAGAAAGCCAAACAGAAGATGCCTAGGAGATATCCAATCTGAGATATCCAATAAGCAATTGGTGATATGAGATCAAGGAGTAGCTAGGTTGCTCACTGGCCTAGAATTAGGAAGACTCATCTTCTTGAATTCAAATCTGACATAAAACTCTTATTGTGTGAATCTTGACAAGTCACTATTAACCTTCTTTATCTCAATTTTTCAAGTATAAAAAAGAAAGCTGAAGAAGGAAAAGACCAGCCATGCCCTAGTGTCTTTGTCAAGAAAATCCCAAATTTGGTCATGAAGGATCAGAGACAACTGAAAAAAAAAGTGTGATATAAGACTGTATGGCAGCTCCATGGCATCTACCTACTTCATAATTCAGGAATGGAGAGGAGCACTTTTGGTTCTGGAGAGTAGTAGTGCTAGCTATTCCAAAGCATTGGGGGTTATTCCTGGATGAGGAACAAAGTGCAGATCAGGAGAACAGTAATCACTTCTTTCTGCAAATCACACCCTTTTGGAAGCACTGAAAACTTCCAAACCCCTAGAACTTGTTTCAAAAATAGTAGTTTGTTGCCTCTGCTGTTCCACTTATACTGATACTCCTTTCTATTCCCGATCAATTATGTTGCCCCAGAGATCTATCATATTTAACTTATCTAAGATTCCATTCACCTCCTTAATTTCTTTCTTATTTATTTTAACTAGTGCTGAGCCTAGAGTGAGGAAGATTCATTTTCTTCAGTTCAGATATAGTTTCAGACACTTCATAGTTGTGTTACTCTGAGATAGAGAAGGAAATGGCAAAACATTTTGCCAAGAAAACCCCCAAACTAAATGTAGAAAGAATTCTTAAATTCATCTCTTTCAAACTATAAAGCACTTGGAAGCATATGTCTTTGAAAGTAGTTAGAATGTTTTCATTATGAGTCCTCTGAGTAAATTATTTTAGATTATTTATTGACCAGATCAGCCACTTCTTTAACAGCTGATCATCATGACAGCATTGCTATTACTGTACAAAATTATCTCCTGATTCTTCTCACTTCACTTTGCATTAATTCATATAGTTCTTTGCCATATAGTATTTGCTCTTAAACCACTCTCTCATCATTTTTATAGCACAATAAATATGCCATCATTACTATGTAGCACAACTTGATTGTCTATTCCTCAATTTATGAATATATCCTCAATTTTCAATTCTTTGCCACAATAAAAAAAAAGCTGCTATAAATATTTTTTCTGCAAATAGGACCTTTCCCTTTTCCTCTAATCTCTTTGGGATATAGATCTGGTAGTGGTATTGCTGGGTCAAAGGATATGCATAGTTTTATATTCCTTTTTGTACACTTCCAATTTTTTTTTTACAGAATGATTGAACAAGTTAATTATTTTGCTAGTGGTTCATTGGTGTAGCTATTTTCTTTCATATCTCTTTAGCATTTGTAATTTCTGATAAACCTGACATGTGAAACCTTTCTTAAAATGTTAAAGCAAGAAAAGAAGAAAAAAATTGAGAGAATTAAAATAGGCAATGAGAAAACAAAACTATTGGTGTTTTTGTAGATGATATAATGATTTATTTGGAAAATCATAGAAAATTTACTAAATATAAAAAAAATGCTACTCTGAAAAATACTTTGGAAAGATTGCAGGTGTGCAATTAGCACACCAATATTTTTATATATTACCAACAAAGCCCAGAAGGGAAGAGAGAGAAAAAATTCACTTAAATAATTGCAGTCAATATGAAATACTAATAGGCTACCTTTCAAGATAATCCCTAGCACTATATGAACAAATTATGAAATACTTTACACATAAATCCAAATTCAAAAAATTGGCAAGATATTAATTGCTTATGGGTAGACCAAGGCAATAGTATAAAAATGACAGTTTTGTTTACTTTTCAGTGACATACCATTCTAATTGCCAAATAATTATTTTATAGGACTAGAATAAATAATCACAAAATTTATCTGAAAGGTAAAAGATCAAGGATATCAGGGAATCAGTGAAAAAAAATTGAAGGAAGGCAACCTAGCAGTATCAGATTTCAAATTATATTACAAAATAGTAATTTTGAAAACAATCTTGTCTTGAATAAGAAATAAAAGAGTGGATCAGTGCATTTAAAGTAGTAAATGACCATTGTAATAGAATGGTAGATCTGGATTTGTGGCAATAAATGACTATAGTAATCTTGTATTCGGTAAACCCAAAGAGTCAATCTTTTGGGACAAAAACTTAATAATTGGCAAAAATTGTTGGGAAAACGGGAAAATATTTTGGAAGATATTTAGACATAGACGAAATCTCACACCACATATCAAATTAAGGTCAAAATGGATACAAAATTTAGACAAAGAAGGTGATGTCACAAATAAATTAGGGAAGTGTTGGAAAATCAAACTTGTCATTCTATGAATAAGGAAAGAGCTTATGAACAAACAAGAGATTGAGGAAAATCACAGGAAGTAAAGTGTATAATTTTGATTGCAGGAAATTTAAAATTTTTTTTAAACAAAACTAATGCAACCAAAATAAAAGAAAAACAGGAAATTGGAAAAAAAATTATGCCAAGTCAGGACCAAATTTATAAAAAAAAAAAAAAGCCATTCTCTAAGTGATAAATAGTTAAAGGATATGAATAGGTAGTTTTTAGAAGAAGAAATCAAAGCTGTCAATAGTCACATAAAAGAAAATGCTTTAAATTACTATTGATTAGTAAAATAAATTTGAGGTACCATGTTACATTTAGCAACAAATGATGGAGAGGTTGTGGAAAAATAAAGATATTAATGCATTGTTGAGAAAGTTGGGAACTTTATTTATTTATTTTGGAGAAGAATTTAGAATATACGCAAAGAGCTATAAAATTGTGCATATCCCTTGACCTAGCAATATCACTATTAGATACATATTTATCCCAAAGAAATCAAATAAAAGGAAAAAGGTTCTCTTTGTGAAAAATAGTTATAGCAGTTCCTTTTTTTGGTAGCAAAAATTGAAACTGAGGAGATGCATATAATTAGGGAATGACTGCAAAATTATATGATTATGATGGAAAATTTTTGTACCTTACTAAGAAATGACAATTAGAATGATTTCAGAAAAACTTGGAAAGTCTTATAAAAATTGATGCAAAACGAAATGAACAGAAGAAAGAGAACATGGTGTACAGGTACAACAATATTGTTATTGATGATCATCTATGAAGATTTAGCTACTCTGATCAAGAAAATGATTCAAAATATTTCTGAAAAAGCCATGATGAAAAATACTAACCATTTCCAAAGAAAGTGTTAATAAACATTGAGTACAGATTGAAACATACTTTTTTCATTTTTTAAAAAAGTGTTTTCTTTTGCAATTTGACTTATATGGAAATATAATTTGCATTATTTAATTTGAGTAATTAATTGTATTTTGCTTGCCTTCTCAAGGGGTAGAGTACTGGCAGGGGGAAGGGAGTGAACTTAAGCTAGATGGTTTTTGATATGAAAGTTAACATTTAAAAAATTAATTCAAAAATATTTAATGAAATACATAAAAATATATTTTTTAAAAAGATTATTTGTAACTATGAAGAGAACAGGTTAGTTGAATTATGGGATGAGAAAGTAGATTGTGGAGACTTTTGGAGAGAATAAGAAGACAGAAAATAAAGTCATGGGTTGTATATATCTTTTTTCAAGGAACTTAGTTTAGAAGGGAACAATAATTAGCCCTAATGACCTCATGGTGTTTATGTTTGTTTTTTAATATTTAAAAATCTTTTGAACTTCAAATTATCTCCCTCCTTCCTGCCTCTTACCTATCAATTGAAAAGACAAGCAAAGTGATATCAGTTGTACATATGAAGTCATGCAAAACATATTTCTTATTAAACATGTTGCAACCCCCCCAAGAAATATAAAGGGAAAAAAGTATGTTTAAATCTGCATTCAGAGTTCATCATTTTTTCTTTGGATGTTGATGACAGTTTCATGTTGAGCACTCTGGAACTATCTTGGATCATTGATTCCCTCCCCCCCCCCCCCCCAACAATTAAGTTGTTCTTTATCTTTTTAAACATATTTTAACATTAGTCATGTTATGAAATAAGACTTAACAAGAGGGAAAAACAAAAGTGAAAATATTATTCTTTGATCTGTAGTCAGACTCCTTAGTTCTTTCTCTGATTGTGGTCAGCATTTTCCATCATGAGTCTCTTGGAATTGTCTTGTATTGTTACATTGCTGAGAAGAGCTAAGTCTATCATAGTTGATCGTTGCATAATATTGCTGTTACTATATACAATACTCTCTTGATTCTGTTTATTTTAATCAGTTTCATGTGAGCCTCTCCAGGTCTCATAATTTTTTGTAGATCAATAATCTTCCATAAGTGATTATTTTTCCTATTTTTAAATGACTTATGGGCTTGTTTGTACACAGTTGGAGAAAGGTCAGTAGATAAAGAAAGATTGAAGGTTAGAGAAAGAATGGAAGATAGTGGGTGTTGTATTGTAATAGGGCTTGATAAGAGGAGCAGTAAATACCTTGGGCCTCTATGGAGTCTGGCCCTTGCTGAAGAGAGAAACCCAATGAGAAACCAAATATTGTAAATGAGATGGATAATTAAAGTGAATATTACTATTTAGAAGGAAAAATGAAGTGAGGCTATCAAATATTGGGACTATTTTATTCAATGACTTTTATTGTTTTCAAATGAAGATACAATTTTTCTATCACCCATTTCCCCCTTCTTCCATTAAGTAAGAAAAACAAAATTTGAGTGACTTTTAAATTGACTTTGAAATGAAGTGTATAATGTGAAGAAACTTTTATTGCAAGCATTCATTGGTTTGATAGCTGTAAAAAGAGTTAATTTGCATAATGTTAAAATTACCAGAGAGACACATAATGTTAAAATCACCAGAGAGACTGCCAGTGCAGATGAAGATTCAAGAACTGAATATCCTGATGTTTTAAAAGAAAATAATCAAAGAAAGTAGATACATTGATCAACAAAATTTTTAATGTGGATAAAACAGGTTTATTCTGGGAAGATGCCTTCCTAAAATCACAGGAATCTATGGTACAAAAAATAATCAGCAAATATTTAAAATACCTCAGAATTGCTTAACATGTTTATTAGGAGGTCATGCAGAAGTGAACTTTAAATTAAAAGCAATATCTGTTTATATTTCTCAAATCCCTACATTTTAAAAGCTTACAATCACTGATTGCTTCTTGTACTTTGTTGGTCAAGTAAGAAAGCATGTGTGATTAATGTTGTTAGTGATGACTGATTTTCCAAAGAGATTAAAAAAAAATGCTCCAAAGAAAATATTATCCTGTTCAAAGTATTACCAATTCTAAATACTGCCCTAGATTTTCCAAATATATTTTGTTCCTTATGTAAAAATGTGAACCCACAAATTTTCTGGGATGTAGATAAATATCTTTGCACTTATCAGGTTGAATATGAGATTTTTTTTTAAAAAGAGAAGGTAATTTGATCTATGATGCTAAAATAGTTTGTGATAATTTAATTTTCATCACACTGTGATTATAGGATCGTTTTGGGGCACACTATTACATAATTTACTTTAATTTCTTTTCCTTTTTATACCTACTCTATTATTTTAGAATACATTTTTTCTTGTCCTTTGCTGTTTTATTACATTAATAAATAAATTTTAAATTAATTTTAAAAATTCATTCAATATTTCATAGTATTAATATTTTCTTTGTGAAAATAATTAGCTTTTACTAGACATGATGAGTACCAAACAATAAAATTAATTATATTTTAAATGCCAATAAAAATTGTTATTTACATGATAGTTATTCTTAAACTAGCTCTCGGTGTATAGTCATTCCATTCAGATCATAATTGGTTAAAAATAAAAGAATACAAATGAGAATGGTCTAGAACTGACATAGTTCAATTCTGAACTATATGGAGAAGTAAATAGCAATAAAAATGGGCAATGGATATTAGAAATAATATTAACTAATTATAACAATTTTATTCAGATATTTAGTCAATGTAAACCAGCTGCTACAGCAAAGAGATAAAAGAGCCTCCAAAGAACCTTTGTTGGCAGACATCTAACTTGCTTTATAAAAGGAGAAAGATAGCTGCAAAAGGTAACACCAAGATAGATTATAAAAGTGTTTGTAAAATCTCTTAATGGAGGATGATAGATGATTATAAGTAGCATCATCTCATCAAACAGAAAGAAATAGATGATGATGAAAGCAATTTAAAGAAAGCTTGGCAAAGCATCCAACTAATCAAAATCATCTCAAAGGCATTTTAGAATAAAAATGGCAGGACAGAAGAAAGTAGAAAATATTTGAAAAATTATTATGACAAATTCTTTTCCCTTTAAGGACAATGGAATAACCATACTTATACCATAACCTCCAAGTTCTAGATGTACTTACAGGGAAAGTAGAAATGACACTGAAGAGAACAAAGTTGCAAAAGTTACTAGATTGTACCAAATATATATTTTAAAAGATTCATTTGTGGACATATAGAATGATCAAGGTATACTGTATGTGCAGGTCCATGTAGAAGCCAGAGGGAAGGAGCCAGCACCAAAAGCAAAGATAACCCCAAACTTTTACTTTGTTGGGATCTCACTAAGAGAATTTCCATGAGTCACTTGGATGGCATAGGGCCCATTAGAAATGAAGAGCCTTTTTTGGTGAGGGATCATATATTTGTCCTTTTTGAATCGATTACTATGTTAAAACTTGTATTATTTTTGATATTCTTGTTAACCTGAGTGCTTGCAGGGTACTTGAGGACCCTTTTGGAGATTGTGGAAATAAGCATGTTGCCAAAGTTTTCATATTTCTCCTGTATAATCAGTGGTACAAATTGATTGTGTTCTTTAGATGCTCTTGACTTTGTCAGGCAACCTTCTAACTTTGGAAATGTTCAGGTCATCTTTTCAGGATCATGTCTTTATCGTTGGTCAATGCAACTCAATTAGTCCTGAGTAGTTGAAATACCTCAAAGGGCTTTGTCCCACAAATAGTCTTTAGTGCATCATAGAAGCACTTTGAATTTTTGCTTTCTAAGTAAAACTGAATTTCATCTTCCTTCTTACTGAATCAAGGATCCTATATATCTCTAAGTTTGCAAAAGAAACTTTTGATGAAGTTAAACACTGCCTTTTTAGAGACAGACAGATTGTCCTGCTGGTAGAAGCCTGTGGAGTTCTCATGTTTTTGTTTAGCAACTTCTGAATCTGTCCATCATTTTCAAAGCCATCTTGTTGTTTGTGGGTATTCTATCCTAATAAATGCAGTGCTGTACTCTGTCTGAGTACTGTCCACTCCTTTTCTGCTTCACTGTTGCTAATGCTGTACCAACTTAGCTTGGTTAGCAACAAACTGTTCACATTTGAAGAAGATCTTTATTCTATTGTCACAGAATCTCCTGACAATCTTCTTACTAGGGGGATTTCACTATTATTGAATGCAAATGTTCAGCTTAGAGAGGTTAAATCTACAATCAGTCTAACATTCTGTGCCACATATTCCCTTTATGCTTTTCATTTTTTGCCTGTCTCTTTTCCTTAAAATGACAGAGTATATATTTTTTTAATTTTATTTTATTTAGTAATAACTTTGTATTGACAGAATCCATGCCAGGATAATTTTTACACGACATTATCCCTTGCAATCACTTATGTTTCGTTTTTTTCCCTCCCTCCCTCCTCCCCCCCCCCAAGATGGCAAGCAGTCCTATATATGTTAAATATGTTGCAGTATATCCTAGATACAATACATATTTGCAGAACCGAACAGTTCTCCCGCTGCACAGGGAGAATTGGATTCAGAAGGTAAAAATAACTCGGGAAGAAAATCAAAAATGCAAATAGTTCACATTCATTTCCCAGTATTCCTTCTTTGGGTGTAGCTGTTTCTGTCCATCATTTCTCCAATGAAACTCAGTTAAGTCTCTTTGTCAGAGAAATCCACTTCCATCAGAATACATCCTCATACAATATCGTTGTCGAAGTGTATAATGATCTCCTGGTTCTGCTCATCTCACTTAGCATCAGTCCATGTAGGTCTCTCCAAGCCTCTCTGTATTCATCCTGCTGGTCATTCCTTACAGAGCAATAATATTCCATAACATTCATATACCACAATTTATCCAGCCATTCTCCAATTGATGGGCATCCATTCATTTTCCAGTTTCTAGCCACTACAAACAGGGCTGCTACAAACATTTTGGCACATACAGGTCCCCTTCCCTTTTTTAGTATCTCTTTGGGGTATAAGCCCAATAGAAACACTGCTGGATCAAAGGGTATGCACAGTTTGATAACTTTTTGGGCATAATTCCAGATCGCTCTCCAGAATGGCTGGATTCGTTCACAACTCCACCAACAATGCATCAGTGTCCCCGTTTTCCCGCATCCCCTCCAACATTCATCATTATTTTTTCCTGTCATCTTAGCCAATCTGACAGGTGTGTAGTGATATCTCAGAGTTGTCTTAATTTGCATTTCTCTGATCAAAAGTGATTTGGAACACTCTTTCATGTGAGTGGTAATAGTTTCAATTTCTTCATCTGAAAATTGTCTGTTCATATCCTTTGACCATTTATCAATTGGAGAATGGCTTGATTTTTTATAAATTTGAGTCAGTTCTCTATATATTTTGGAAATGAGGCCTTTATCAGAACCTTTAATTGTAAAGATGTTTTCCCAGTTTGTTACTTCCCTACTAATCTTGTTTGCATTCGTTCTGTTTGTACAAAGGCTTTTTAATTTGATATAATCAAAATTTTCTATTTTGTGATCGGTAATGGTCTCTAGTTCATCTTTGGTCACAAATTTCTTTCTCCTCCACAAGTCTGAGAGATAAACTATCCTATGTTCCTCTAATTTATTTATAATCTCGTTCTTTATGCCTAGGTCATGGACCCATTTTGATCTTATCTTGGTATGTGGTGTTAAGTGTGGGTCCTTGCCTAATTTTTGCCATACTAATTTCCAGTTATCCCAGCAGTTTTTATCAAATAATGAAATCTTATCCCAAAATTTAGAATCTTTGGGTTTGTCAAAAACTAGATTGCTATAGTTGACTATTCTGTCTTGTGAACCTAACCTTTTCCACTGATCAACTAATCTATTTCTAAGCCAATACCAAATGGTTTTGGTGACTGCTGCTTTATAATATAATTTTAGATCAGGTACAGCTAGACCACCTTCATTTGATTTTTTTTTCAATAATTCCCTTGAGATTCTCGACTTTTTATTGTTCCATATGAATTTTGTTGTTATTTTTTCTAAATCATTAAAATATTTTCTTGGAAGTCTGATTGGTATAGCACTAAATAAATAGATTAGTTTAGGGAGTATTGTCATCTTTATTATATTCGCTCGGCCTATCCAAGAGCACTTAATATGAAATGACAGAGTATATTTAATGGAAATATTTTCTGGGAGGGTGCAACGTTTTGATGCATTTATGTAAATGGAATATAATATTGGTCATGAAAATGTTATATGATACATAAAAGTCTTTTGCTATTTCTGTTTTCTGTTTCTGACTCCATTCCACTTAAGAACTCTCTGCCATGTTTGATAGTCTGTTCGTAGGTTAAAGTCAACCAGAATTAGAAGCATATCTTCTTTTAGCACATAGATGATAAAAGTCTCTAGATTTTTATGAAATTTTTCTTTAATTTCTTCAGTATTAATTATGGTGGAAATATAGACCCCACTGCTGATAGTGTGTTACTTTCCTACAAGAGGCAGTCCAATATCATAAGACTTTCAGGAGGCATAAAAGCTTACTAGTTAGGTTAGTTTTGATTGCAAAACCTACACCAGCTTCATGATACTCCTCATTACATCAGCTACTCCAGAAAAATCTGTATCTATCTATGAATTCAATAATTTGGTCTTCAGTTGCCAGCCTTATTTCATTCATGTCTGCTATTTGTATGTGTTAGCTGCTGAGTTTTCTCTTAATAAGGACTATTCATAGACCAGGGTGGGGCCAAGATGGCAGACAGAAGACCCATCTTTTTCTGAGTTCAACCCAATGTACTTGAAATTATTGGCAAATCAAGCAAGTTTTGGAGTGACAGAGTACACAAATATTTGCAGTGTAGCAAATTTCCAGCAGAAGATAATTTGGAAGATCTTCAAAGATGATCTGTTTCAATCAGGCATGGAGGAAGGGAGGCTGAGTGCAGGTACCCGATCGCAGGCAGGGTAGAGAAATGGGCAGTGTGGCATCTGCATGCCAGGAAATCTACAGGGAGGAATCTACAGCAGTGTTGGCTACTCTGTCCTGGTTGCAAGTCAGCAGATCAGCAGATTAGCTGTAAAACATCCAGTGAAAATAGTGAGCCCCTAAATCCCTGGAATATCTCAGGACCTGGCCACACCCACCCAGCACTGAAAGTTAGTCAGCACTGACCCAATGCAGCCACCATTGCTAGTAGAGGAAGCTTGGACAATCTCCCCTTTGCCCTAAAAGCAGACTTCACCCTTTAAAAAAAAATGAGCAAAAAAACCCAAAAAACAAAAAGAACTCTGACCATAGGTAGTTTTTTTATGGAGAAAGAGAACAGATTTCAAACCCTAAGGACACTAAAAGCAGATTATGTTGAGATGAAGCCTCAAAGGGTGATATAAATTGTTCCCAACCTCACAAGGCTCTCTTGGAAGAATTCAAAATGGATCTTAAAAAAAAAGTTAGAAGAAAAATGGAGAACAGAAATGAGAATTTTGCAAGAGGGTAAAGTATATAACTCCTTACATAATAGATTTGACAAAATAAGAAAAGAAAACAACTATTTTAAAAACAGAGTTTGTGAAATGGAAAAAAACCCATAGAACAAAACAACTTATTTAAAAATTCAATAGGCCAAATACAAGAGGAACTAAAAAAGATAACTGAAGAAAATAATTCACTAAAAATTACAACTGAAAAAATGGAAATAAATGACTCAATGATTCATCAAGAATCAAAACAAAAATAAAAAAATGGAATTTTTTTCCATAAAAATGGAAAATAAATTCATTTTATTTTCTAAATAAAAATTTATAATAGAAATTTTTTTCTATTCTAAAAATAGAAGAAAATGTAAAATACTTCAATGGAAAAACAACTGACCTGGAAAATAGATTTAGGAGAGACAACCTAAGGATTACTGGACTTCCTGAAAACCATGATGAAAAAAAGAATCTAGACATCATATTTCAGGAAATCAATAAGGAAAACTACCCTGATGTCATAGAATCAGAAGGCAAAATATCCACTGAAAGAATTCAACAATCACCTCCTGAAAGAGACCATAAAATGAAAACTCCAAGGAATATCATAGCTAAATTTTAAAATTATCTGAACAAGAAAAAATTATTGCAAGCAGCTGGAAAGAAACAATTCAAATATTGAGCTGCCACAATCAGGATTACCCAGGACCTAGCAGTTTCCACCTTAATGGGGTTAAAGGGCCTGAAATTTGATATTCTGAAAGGCAAAGGAACTTGGATTGCAGCCAAGAATCAACTATCCAAGTAAATTGAGCATTATCTTTCAGGGAAGAAGATGGACATTCAATGATACGAATGAATTTCATTTATTTCTGATGAAAAGACCAGAGCTGAACAAAAAAGTTGATCTCCAAATATAGAACTCAAGAGAAACTTAAAAAAGGTCAAAAGGAAAGAACTCTTGAGAACTATATCTTTGTGATGGATATATACTTAAAGAGTGCAGGTGTAATTTGATTTACTGATATAAAAAAAGAAACTAGAGATGGAAAGGGGATTGTACTGGGAAAAAAAAGGAAAATGAGGTAAAATGAGGGAAATTGTATCTCATAAAGGTAAAAGAGACTATTATGATTGAGGAAAAGAAGGGAGAGGGATGAACATTGTGTGAATATAACTCTCATCAGATTTGACTCAAAGAGAGAATATTAGATATATTTGGTTTCACAAAGAAACTTGTCTCACCTTATAGGGCAGTGGGAGGAGAAAGGGAAAAGCAAAGGGAGAGGCTAATAGAAAGAAAAACCTAAGTAGTAGGGGAAAGGTTCAAGAAAGGGAGAGGGGCTGTAAAGGGGGAGGACTGTTTGAGAAAGGGGGTGGTCAGAAGCAAAATACTGGTGAGGAGGGAAAGGGGAAAGGAAAGAAAAAAGCATAATTTGGGGAAATTAAGATGGTAGGAAACACAGAATTAATTATTTTAACTGTGAATGTGAATGAGATGAATTCTCCCATGAAATGGAAGCAGATAGCAGACTGGATTAAAAGCCAGAATCCTACAATATGTTGTTTATAGAAAACACATTTAAAGCACAGTGATATCATACAGAGTAAAGATAAAAGGGTGGAATAGAATCTATTATGCTTCAGATGAAGTAAAAAAAGCCAGGGTAGCAATCATGATCTCAGTTCAAGCAAAAGCAAAAAGTAGATCTAATTAAAAGAGATAAGAAAGGAAACAGTATCTTGCTAAAAGGTACCATTGACAGTGAAGTATATTAAATGTATATGTACCAGGTGGTATAGTATCCAAATTCTTAGAGAAGTTAAGAGAGCTGGAAAAAAAAATAGACAGAATGGAATGTAACAACAAAACCATAGACACAATCAATAATTTCATCCAAGAGAATGACAATAATGAGATAACATACCAAAATTTGTGAGATGCAGCCAAAGAAGTTATTAGGGGAAATTTTATGTCTCTTGATGCTTCTTTGCATAACATAGAGAAAGAGAAGAAAGATGAATTGGGTTTGCAACTAAAACAGCTAGAAAAAAAAATTAAACCTCCCAATTAAATACTAAATTTGAAATTCTGAAAATAAAAGGGGGATTAATAAAATTGAATGTAAGAAAGCTATTGAATTAAATAAATAAAACTAAGAGTTGGTTTTATGAAAAAAATTGATAAACTTTTAGTTAATTTTGATTAGTTAATTTAATTAGAAAAAGGAAAGAAGAAAATCAAATTCTTAGTTTCAAAAATAAAAAAGGAGAACTTTTCACCAATGAATAGGAAATTAGAGCAATAATTAAGAGTTATTTTGCCCAACTATATATCATTAAATTTGATACATTTATTTTATTAGTTTTAATACAGATATTGTGCTGATACCTAAACCATCAGATGAAAACAGAAAGAAAATTATAGATCAATTTCCCTAATGAATATTGATGCAATAATCTTAAATAAAATATTAGCAAAGAGATTATAGAAAGTCATCCTCAGGATAATACATTATGATCAGCATTGCAGGACTGGTTCAATATTAGGAAAAATACTAACATAATTGACTATATCAATAACCAAACTAACAAAAATCATATGATTATCTCAATAGATGTAGAAAAAGCATTTGATAAAATCCAACATCCATTCCTATTCAAAATTCTAGAGAGAATAGGAATAAATGGAGTTTTCTTTAAAATGATCAGTAGCATTTATTTAAAACCATCAGCAACCATCATATGTAATGGGGACAAACTAGAACCATTTCCAATAAGATCAGGAGTAAAACAAGGTTGCCTACTATTACTATTACTATTTAGTATTGAATTAGAAATGTTAACTTTGTCAATAAGAAAAGAAGAGAGTAAAGGAATTAGAATAGGTAATGGGGAAACTAAATTATCAGTTTTTGCAGATGATATGATGGAATAATTAGAGAATCCTAGAGAATCAACTAATACACTACTAGAAATAATTCACAACTTTAGCTAAGTTGCAGGATACAAAATAAATCCACATAAATACATCAGCATTTTTATATTTTACCAGCAAAGTCCAGCAGCAAGAGATACAAAGAGAAATTCCTTTTAAAATAGCTGTTGATGATATAAAGTATTTGGGAATCTATCTGCCAAGGGAAAGTCAGGAACTATATGAACACATACAAAACACTTTCTACACAAATAAAGTCATATCTAATCAATTGAAAAATATCAAGTGCTCATGGATTGGCCAAGCGGATATAATAAAAATGACAATACTACCTAAATTAATCTACTTATTTAGTGCCATACCAATCAAACTCCCAAGAAATTATTTTACAGATCTAGAAAAATAATAACAAAGTACACCTAGAAGAACAAATGGTCAAGAATTTCAAGATAATTAATGAAAAATAATGCCAATGAATGTGTCCTACCTGTGCCAGGCCTAACACTATATTATAAAGCAGTGGTCATCAAAACCATTTGGTACTGGCTAAGAAATAGAGTAGTCAATCAGTAAAACAGTTTAGGTTCAGAGGCCAAAATGGTCAATGATTATTATAATCTAGTGTTTCCCAAAACTGGGGCTTTTGGCTTGTAAAGAATATTCAGAAGAGGAGAGTGAAATAAAAAAAAAAAGATTCTTCTTCCCCAAAGAGTAATTTAAATGATTCCCTATCCAGAAATAATTTACAGAAAAACTCAAAAAAAAATACTTAAAAACCAAATGAGAGAGATTGAGGAAAAACTTTAAAAATTCCAAGAAAAACAAGAAGATTGGGGGGGGGGGGAGTTAATCAATTAGAAAAGGAGATATAGAATTTTAAAGAAGAAAATAATTCTTTGAAAATTAGAATCGGGCAAAGGGAAGCCAGTGAAGTTGTAAGAAACCAAGAAATAACAAAATAAAATATAAAGAATGAAAAAATGGAACAGAATATGAAACATCTTATAAGAAAAACAGCAGATATGAAGAACAGATCAAGGAGAGAAAATGTAAGAATAATAGGGCAACCTGAAAGTTGTGATAAAAAAAAGAACCTTAACAATAATGAAAGAAATAATCAAAGAAAATTGTCCTGGAATTATAGAAAACAAGGGATAGAAAAAGGAAAAAAAAATCCACTCATCACTACTTCAAAGAGATCCTACATGGAAAACACATTGGGATATTATTACCAAATTTTGAAGTCCCACATCAAAGAGAAAACTTTACAGGGAAAAAAAATAAGCAAAAATTAAATACGTTGTGACTACAATTAGAATTGTACATAATTTAGCAGCAAGTATCATAAGAGACCACATGTCCTGAAATAATATATATCAAAAAATAGAAGTATGCCTGCAACCCAAAAATATGTTGAGCAACAACAAAATGGACATTGAACAAACTTGCAGATTTTCAGGACTTTCAATGAAATCTGAATTTAATAGAAAATTTAACATATAAAAGCCAACACCAAAGATTAATTCCAAAGAACTCTACAAGGACAAATTGTTTGGTTTTGTTTTTTGTTTTGTTTTGTTTTTTTTTTTTTACATGAAAATGTATACCTTATGTTTAAGATGGTATATCTGGGTAGCTCAAAAGAAAGACTGGGGCAGAGCTGAATTTGATCTGACTGTAAAGGGCAACACTGTTTAGGAAAAGGTAAAATGGCATAAGAAATAATGGGAGAAGGAATAAGGTGGTCTATAGAAGGCTAGGTTGATTTATGGCAGTAGGACACGATGTATAGATTAATAGAAAGGGGTAAAGAGGGAGGTAAAGGGTGGGGAGGAGAAGAAAAAGGAGGGATCCATAGGTGGAAGAGGTTAAAAAAATAACAAGGCAAGTTAAGGAGAAGAATTAAAGTAAAACAGTAGCAATAGGAAATAAGGGATATACACAAACAATATAACAAGGATCAGGAGTAGAATTCATCAGTAAAAAAAAAAAAAAAAAAAAAAAGAAGAGCTAGTAATCATTGATCTCAGACAAAGTCCAACTTAAAGATTCAGTCAAGAAAAAAAAATCAACATTCTATGTCAGCCATATTAATATTGTTTTAGATACATGTCTCTATATATGTAAATGTATATATATGTATATTTGTGTATATGTATTTGTACATATATACACATACACACACATACACATACACACATATATATAAACCTGATGCTTAACTATAGCCTTCTTGGGGGAGATGGGGAGATGAAAGAAGAAAAAAAGAATAAAGGAAAAAGTGCATAGCAGAAAATGAAAACATAATCTGGAAGGAAGCAAAGAAAAGATGAATAGTCATAAATACATAATCTCTACTATTATTACATATACTTTCTTGAAATGGAAATTTATTGTTATATATTATTATGAACTTACTAATGTTCTGCTAGGTACATTTTTAAATTTTCCTTTTCTCTGTTTTATTTTGTATTTAGTTTTAAATGAAAAGAATATATAAAAAGTCTAGGGATAAAATAATAAGGAACTACTGAATTCTACTCCTGCTTCAGTCCAGTGAGAAGATTATCTTATGCCTTGAACCACTTAAGTATAGAGTTCTGACTACTGTTCCCAGTTTATTTGCATCAGCTTTTACACCAAATCAGCAGAGGACTTCAAGGTAAGTAAAATAATAAAGTAGTAAAATAAGAAAATATTTAAATAATAATATAGTAAAATAATTACAAAGTAAAATAACAGATGATGGGCACCATGCATGAATTGGATTTAAGTGAGGCACAGTTGTAAAAAGTTGTTAGCCTCAATCTCTATTCCAAAGCCATTGCAGTCCATTGGCAATACAGAGGTCAAGGTGATGATGGCCCAGGTTGCAATGGATGATCTTCTGTCTTCAATATCTGCTCAAACTCTGAGCACTCCACAAGTTTTGTTTCCACTGCCCTTGTTCTTATACAGACATTCCACTAGGGATGGTCCTCACATATTTGGCAAAGTTATTCCCCTAAATAACTTACAGGTTTGAATTCTATCAGCACCCTCAGCCTATTTTAGTCTATCTACCAAAATAATTTTATTAGGGAGTGGCAGCTGTGTTATGTATAGATTCTTGGAGACATAGGTGAGAGATGATGACATATAAACACCAAAGGTGCATGAGCTGTTATGAAAAGGGCTCAGCAAGCCATTATATGAGAGAGACTGGTCCTCCTTGAACACCTTATATGATACAATAGGGATATGTTAAATATACACAGATACTCTAGTATAAAGTGATATATGTTAAATTCATTTTAGAAATATACAAAATATAATACTAGGTAAAATTTAGCAGCTGAAGGACCAGGAAGGGAGATAAGGGAAAGGAAAGAAACAAGGGAAGAAGATAGAAAGGAGAAAGGAAAAAAGAAAAAAAAGGAAGGAGGAAAGGAAAGAAGGAAAGAAGAGAGGGAAGGAGGGAAGAACAAAAAAGGATGATGATTTGGGGCATGAACTTAAGTTTGAGGTGTTGCTGGAACATCCAATTCTGATGTATTTGAACCTTAGACAAATTTGAGATATATTGTGGTTGTCATCTGCATAAAATATGGTAATTAAAGCTATGGGAATGAATCAAGTTTTCAGGAGAGAAGGAAATATGTTTTATATTATCTCACATTCTTTGATCCTTTCAATCTACACAATTTAGTTAATAGACAAAATAATGTGGAAAAATACCCTCAATTTAGCCAAAGTTTGTCATAGAGTTACTTTACAAAAACTTGAAAAGAAATTCTGACTATTAAAGTTCTCCCTGTTAAAGAACTCTCCATGGAAAGTTCTTTACAACTCACATTTTATAGTAATCATGAAACAAAAGTTGAAGAAATTCTACAGCAATATAATTGGAGTGAGGGTTAGGGAGACATGTTCTCAATTCATTCTTCTCTCCATCAATTCTCTCTCTTTCCTCTTGCTAGATATCCTCAAAAACTCTGACCCTTATGCACAGTCCTAATCTCACACTAACTTCCTATTTTTTAAACAAACTCCGAGGAGCTTTAGTAATAACCTTTCACGCTTTAAAAGCTTTTAAAGCAAAAAGTTTTACCTTGGAGCTATTATAATATTTTATGGTACCATTTGTTTTTACAGGATAATAATTTCCTCTTAATCCTTTCCTAGATTCATTGAACTTTTCTATCTTTTAAAAAACTTTACCTTTTTTGGGTTATATTCTAAATTCTAAATAGTCTCTTTCCCTCCTTTCCCACCTCTTACTAGAGAAAATCTCTCTCTCTCTCTCTCTCTCTCTCTCTCTCTCTCTCTCTCTCTCTCTCTCTCCCTCAATTTCTCTCTTGCTCTAGCTCTCTCTCTCTCTCTCTCTCTCTCTCTCTCTCTCTCTCTCTCCCTCAATTTCTCTCTTGCTCTAGCTCTCTCTCTCTCTCTCTCTCTCTCTCTCTCTCTCTTTCACACACACACACACACACACACACACACACACACACACTCACACTCATATACACACATAGAGATAGTTAAATTGTGGATAGAGCATTCAGCTTAAAGGACATTAGCTGTGTGATCCTGAATTAGTTACTTAACCCTGTTTGCCTCAGTTTCCTCATCCATAAAATAAAATAGAGAAGAAAATGGCAAAACACCACTGTTATTTCTGCAAGAAAACCCCAAATGGATTCATGGAGAATCAGACATGATCAATCACCTAAAAAACAATTACATATTTAATTATACCGTTGAGGTTCAAAGGAAACCCCAAAAGATTGGGGTTGCAGACTGGTGTCACAAGGTGTATCAAAAGAATTTGCATCTTAAAGTAAAGGGGCAAAGTTTGTTACAATTGTAATGGAAGCAGGCCACATTCCGAAAGAATTTAGCAAAGTACCAGGAGCAAGAAGATAAATTTATAGAAAAAGTTAGATCAGGAGCTTCATGTAACTTATTTACTACTTTTATGGCTTACAGGTAGGTTTGAGAAGTGATCTATTTCTTAATGTCTCAGAGACTTTGCTATTACTGATTAACAGATAGTTTATCTGACAGCAGTGTTTGCAGGACTATACTACAGTATTCCTAAGGCTAGAAGACTTTAAGGTTATTGACAGAAAGACCATTAGAACAAAAGCACTCCTAAAATCAAGGGGTCTCAGAATTACTGCTATATTTCCCCTAGAAGTTGCATCACCTCCATGTACCCTATCATTCCCCTCTTAAGCAGTTTGAGACCCAAATTCATTTGGGACAAAAGGACAGAGATCTCATCTTCTGGAGCTGCTTCAGGCTGATAAAGAGTGTAACTGACTCTGCCTAGTGGGGTTCAGACTGAGGAAGGGAGACACATGACTTGAAGGTAGTAGCAGCAGGGGTTGCTGAGTGTCAGACACAGAAAAAATGATATTCCGGTTGACCAAGTATTTTGAAGTTCATGGCTTGGAGTCTAGAAGAAACAAATCTCACAAGTAGAATAAAAGTGAAGAGGCCAAAAATGAGCAAAAAAAAAAAAAAAAAAGAATAAACAAACGTGAAGTTAGTATGGAGGTTTCTAGGGATGGTGACCAAGGACTCCACCTAGAGGAAGACTTGGGTGGAGTAGATGAGAATATCAAGAAGGTCTCACATCCAACCAATTTAGTACTCAGGTAGCCTAAGGTACAAGCACCATAGTATTTAAGAGTGATAAGCATTAGGTAAAGAGGATGACAGGCAGAGTGAAAAAAAATAATTAATCTTCAGTGCCTGAGCCACAGCTTGGATTATTTGGGAAGTGAAAGCTGGGTCACTGTCCCTCTGGAAAGAGCTAGGCAGGCCAAAGGGAGGTATGATTTCCATTAACAAAAACCCTAAGCCTTTTCAAGATTGCAAGGGAAGGCTTTTACCTGGTTAGTAAAAGGTGTCAACAAAAACCAAAAGCAGTTTGAAGGAGGTATATGTTTAAAATCAATCTGTCATCAGTCCTCCCCTGGGTATGTACCACTCCTCTGAAGGGACTTCAGCATAGGGGGAGGTTTAACAGCCCCTTCAGGATTTTTCACAAGAGATTGGAGAGCCTTTGTTCAATTCTAGAGCTCTGGTGAGGGCAATGGGTTTGGCTCTCTGAGCAGAGGTTCCAGGGGACAATGATTTACCTCCAAGGGAGTATTAAAGATTATTGCAGAGTAACCTGCCTTCCTTTCCCTATTTTCAAAAAACCAGACCTATCAGTAAACCATTCACTATTTAGGTTGTGAGAGGAATGTCCCTCAAGTTGGGTCTACTGGAGTGGACAGAGCTTTCTCACAATCATGAATGATTCACCCAACTGAGGGCTGTCAGAGAAGAGAGTGGCAGGGTTGAAACTGTAGAACACTCTGATATCAGGGTATCTAACAAGAGAGCCTGACACCTGGCAAGCCTTCTATTAGCAGGTCACTGAACACCTTTGCTTCCAAAATGCTCTGAACCCAGTGGAGAGTTAAAATCTCCAATGGCTGGCCTAGGGTGAGCTTGGAGGCTTCCCCAATTAGAAGGGCTGTGGCAGCTAGCTCTAAGGAAGGAAGATCACCTCAAAGACATCTAGTTAAAAAGCCTTGGCATGACCAGGACCCTCGTGGAGGGAGAAAGTGTGTCAGAGCTTCGAATAGCTACAAAATCTAGCCGGGCCCAGAAAAGTATGCAGTTGTTGAGTATTTTTTATTTATTTTTTTGAGGCAGATTCAGGGAGTGATAAGATCTAAACCATACCTAAGATGTTTCAGATTTTGCTTCAATAATCAATAGAATGACAGTTAGGTCCCATAGACAATGTCTTAATTTAGGGACCTAATTTCATACAGATATATCTGATCATTTTCCTAATTGTTTAGGATAAAATGACTATATATTTTCAGACTGAAACCAGCAAAATCTTACATACTTGCATTGTGCTCATGGCTTCTACTGACCACTTGCTCTGATTATAGAAATTTACTGTGAGAGGATAAAACAGGGACATGATTATAATAGTATGAAAATAAGTTCTTCAGGCTTCAGCCTCAAAGCACATTCATGACAGGGTAAAGTATCTTTAGCTTTGTTTGACAACCAATCATGCAGTAACAATTCCATCTCATAATCAGACTTCAGGTGGGAAACAAAAAAAAAAAAAAACAGAATTGGGAAACTGAGTCAGAAGGATTAGACCTTGAGCAGAGACTAAGGTTATCCTCCCAGCTTTTGCCCATATAAGACCTCCACCTGTAAAAGTTCAGAAAAGTATCCCTCTGAGAAACTTATAGCATTTCTCTAGAATGGTGGGTTACTGATTTAATAATCCACCAGGCAATCATATGCAAATTCAAAACTCAAAAGAATATCAATTACAGTCCCAAGAGATTTTATCTCTAATAGCAAATTCTACTAATCACAGGTTAGGGTTAGAAACATTTTTTTATTATAGCTTTTTATTTACAAGATATATGCATGGGTAATTTTTTAGCATTGACCCTTGCAAATGCTTCTGTTCCAACTTTTCTCCTCCTTCCCCCTACCCCCTCCCCAGATGGCAGGTAGACCAATACATGTTAAATATATTAAAGTAAATACATTATTTTTAACAGTTTACCAGGATTTACACACATAGGAGATTTTGTTTAATATCTTTTATTGAGTTTAAACTCATCCTGGTGCAAAGGATCAATCATTAAACAAGCTTATCGATTCTTAATAAACACATTCCTTTTTTGGGAACAGTATATCCCAATCAAGTTCATTTCTCAGGGTTGATGACCTTGCTTATCCTGATGGTTTCATGAAAACTGGCAAACTTACAAATTAAAGGGAGTTGACAGAAATCTCAAAGAAAGGGCTGAGCTTGCTGTTGCCTACCTCAACTATCTGCTTCCCATGGGCTATGCTGTTTGATATGTCCCCTCACTCTGTGAAGGGAGAAAAGGGTGCAACACACCTTCATACTTGAAGGCAAACTAATAAGGCTTTCATCTTAGCCCTCTTGTTCTACATACAAAATAATTACCAATTTTAGGTTTAACCTGATGATAACAACTCCAAATAATTTAGTTAACAATCTTAGAATTTCACAATAGCCAAATAGTCTTAGTTGTGATTTCCTCTTAATTTTCTAGCAAAGTGGAAATACCTAATTCCCTAAATTACATTTACAAAACATTATAAAACAGGATTAGAAAGGCTAAATAAACTTTCCACCTTCTTTAATTGTTCAGTTTATTTTGTCCCCAAGCTGTTTCAGCTTTGGAGTCTTCAGGGAGGGTTTCAGTTTCTCCTCCTGTTCCCTTAAATAAGTTTTCCTATTGTTTTAGGGAGAAAACAAAACAATTTTCAAAAATGAGATAGAACAAAATGAATAGGGGTCTTATAACTTATAGTTAATTTCCAATTTTAACATACACCACACATTCAAAGTTATTTTAAAATTGACTTTAGTTTATGAGATTCCCTAAATTATAATTAAATATTCCAAATAAACTGAATTGCCATTTGGTTATTTTCCCATTCACACAAACTATTTTTCTTTTCTTTTTATTGATAGGACCCCCAGAAGTCTGACTCCAGATAATAAATAAGCAAAGTAGTAACAATTTGCTTTTCTATATTCCTAAAGTTCCTAAACTCTTAAATTTTCTGTTAACACTATCAGTGAAAATAGATTACAACTTACATATCTCTTTTACTATCATATGTCAAATAACAAATTTCACTGAAATGAATATATTTTCTTTCTACCTCTCACCCCTCTATCTCTGTAGCCCTGCTGCAATCAGAGAAGGAGGGAAGTGGAAAAAAAGAGAAAGAGACTCTTTTTCCCCCTATGCACTACCATCTTGGTCTGAGGACCTAGGCATTAATTACATAGCTAATAAACATGTATAACTGAAACAGAGAATGATGGGCTTACTTCATACTGCCATGCTTGATGCTTTCAGGGGCACCTGGATTCTTCCCAGGCAGTTGCTGGACAGAACTTACTGAAGGCTAGCGCAGCTGGCCCCAGGATCTCCCTTTAATGGTAGTTTCAGGTACGAGGGTTTAGGGAATGCTGACTATAGGGCCTGACCTTCACTACACCCCCACCCCAAGTTGTGTTGGGGAAGTGCTTGGGCAAGTTGTAGGGTCCCCACGGCTGTTACTGCTTCCCCCATTTCTACAGGTGAGGCAGAATTTGAGTTTTCCTGTAGTTCTCTGGCATTTCCTTTTTCTAATCTGATTTTGAGATGAGAGGGATAAAGAGAGTAACATGAGCTATATCGATCTTGTTAACAATCCCAACAACTCAAACTTTGGGGAGTGGTGCGTGCTGAGTGATCAGGGCTGTGGAGAGAGCACTCTATGGAGGGTGTGCTGAAGATAGCTAGAAATGGCTCACAAGAACAGATCTTTACATTTTCATTGTGAGCATTTATATCTTAAAGATTATCAAAGGTTACAAATCATGCCTTGATTTAGTAGTCTGTTGCTTGTCTTGAGTGAAGGAGAACAAGTTAAAAAGACAGATTAAACTTAAATTATTTCAAACCCTCCTTCACTTCTCTTAACCCCCAAGCTAATTGCTGGGCCTGGAGACAAAAAAACTTAAGTATAAATATGACCTCAGATTCTCCTAGTTATATGACTCTAGATAAGTATCTCAAGCTCTGTCTCAGTTTCCACAAATATAAAATGTAGGCAATAATCGCATCTATTTTTCAGTTACTGTGAAGATCAAATGAGACAATATTTGTTAAAAAAAAAAAAAAGTGTATAGGACAGTGCCTGATACATAGTAGGTGCACTTCTCCATAGAGAAGAAAAAGTTCTCTTATTAATTATCTAAGATAATTCATTGCAATCTATGAATTTCTTTTTGGTGTTATTAATAAAATAAGTTATTTTATTTTAGTTTTTTTTTCAGTCTGTATCACTTGTTAATCTTTATATGTTCTTCAGAATTCCTTATATTTTTAAATTTTTATGACATAATAATATAGCATTACATTCATAGTACCTCATTTTTAGGCAACACTTTTCCTTACAGGAGCCTTACAAGACTGGTTGAACAAGTGATCAGAGCTGTGAACTTAGTTATTTAAAAATTATATATTTTTGGTAATTATACTCTAATATAATTGATTTCTCTGTAATCATATATATTTTACTTAATGTATTTTTAAAAATTTTCTGGGAAAAATTTTTTTTTGGTTTCTTGAGAGTGCCAAAGGAGTCCATGACTCAACAAAAAGTTATAACCCCTTGCCCTAGATCCTCCGTATCTTCTCAGCCCTGGTCAATGTGCTTTCCATTATATTTCTACATTCCCCTTTCCAACATAACAGTGTGGAATGCTAATGATGGAGAAAGAAATGCAAAGATCCAAATCATAAAGAATTCAGGGCCTATTTGTTTAAATTGTGAATCTTGATAATTATTTTGATTAAAAATAGCTCTCTTCTGATAGCTAGATCACTTGTTTCCCAGCAACATTCAAATAAAAGCTCAATTAACTTTAATCTCCTGGGAAAGATTATTGTTCTAGATCATATAATAAATCATGAGACAAATGATGTGTTGAAGTATCTTCTAGAGGGAGGCCAAATGACAGAAAACATATTTATTGGGATTTGAAGAGTTCAAAATTTATCCCTCAAGGGAATGCTGACTATAGGGCCTGACCTTCACTACACCCCCACCCCAAGTTGTGTTGGGGAAGTGCTTGGGCAAGTTGTAGGGTCCCCACGGCTGTTACTGCTTCCCCCATTTCTACAGGTGAGGCAGAATTTGAGTTTTCCTGTAGTTCTCTGGCATTTCCTTTTTCTAATCTGATTTTGAGATGAGAGGGATAAAGAGAGTAACATGAGCTATATCGATCTTGTTAACAATCCCAACAACTCAAACTTTGGGGAGTGGTGCGTGCTGAGTGATCAGGGCTGTGGCGAGAGTCCCTTAATACCTTCTAGGGTGCTAGTTTAGAGTTCATGTAAAGTACACCATGTTTTTCTTGCCTAACGGAGCAGAAGGGGACAAGAATGGAGCAAAATAAGAGTCAAGGAAGGTTAGTAAAGAGTTATTTACTTATTTTTTTCTTTTTTCTTTTTCACTCCCTTCTTTCAGAATGAGGTAAATTCCTGGAATTATTCCCAATGTCTCAGGAATTTTTCTTGAAATCTTAAAATGACTAATTGCCAAACTTCTTAATCATTGCTCTCAAAACCTTGAGAATCTGCTAAAATGTTATTTTAGTGGTTCTATAATTTTAACTTGCTAACTTTACTTCTATAGCTCCTTGATTGGCCAGAACTGGAATCCACAGGAAAAAAGCCAGGCTTTTCCCTTTTTAAGGTGGCACTCAAGGAAGGGTTAAGAAATCTTTCCCAATATTCTAACTACAGCATAGAATTTGTTTTCCTTGTTGGCATATTTTAAATCTTTTCAGGTAACAGAATGCAGCTCACAGAAGAAACATGACACGGACATTCTGTGCAGAGAAACAGAAACAAACAAAATGACATGGAAGAGAACTGTCCCATCTTTGCCAAAATTCATAAGTTTTTTTTTTTTTTCCTATAATGCCTCAGCCTCCTCGATTGTCCTAGGGAAGGTGAAAAGGTGGCAAAGTTTAATTTATCATGAATTGCAAGAATTTCCAAGTCTGGATATCCCCAGGTGAAGAAAATTTGTTGAGCATGGAGCTCATCAACCCAGACAAGCCTTTTCCCCGTTGCTTCTAACTGTCCCAACTATAGGATTGAGAGGAAAAAGAATGGGGGGTTTATCTTGACAAGGAGGAGGTGAAGCCAGGGGAGACCAGACTCTCCCCATAGTCACCATCAAATATTGATGAAAGTTGGGGTTGTAGATCAGTGTTGTAAGGTGTCTAAAAAGAATTTGCAGACTTGAACCCATCTCCAAGTCAAGGGGCAAAATGTGTTATACTTGTAATGCCCATTGAAATGGGCTAAGTTACTCAATAATTTAGCAAAGTACCAGGAACAAGAACATACATTTATAGGAAAAAGAGAGACCAGGAGCTTCATGTTACTTATTTGATACTTTTATGACTTAATAGGTGGGTTTGAGGGGTGGTTTATTCACTATCGTCTCAGGAACTTTGTTATCACTGACTAACAGACTGTTTATCTGATAGCAATATTTGTAGGATTATACTATAATATTACTAAGGCCAGGAGACTTTAGAATTGTCGACAGATTATTAGAACAATAGCACTCGTAAGGTCAGGGGACTCAGGGTAACTGCTAAATTTCCCTTAGAAGTAGTACCCCATGCACTCATTAATACTATGTATACTTCAATATATTGGTTCTTTCTTTGGAAGTAGACAGTCCCTGTTCTCAAAGAGTTTACAATATAATCCAGCTTGTTTTGAAAGTATATGCTTCTATGAGGGCACTAGGTGGGACAATGGATAGAGTTCCAAATATGGCCTAGAAACAAACTAGTTGTATAACTTTGTTGCCTCAGTAAAATACGCTGAAGAAAGAAATGGTAAACCACTTCAGAATCTTTGCCAAAAAACAAAACAAAACCAAAAAACTCAAAACTCTCAGTGAGGTCACAACTGGAAAACACAACAACTAACAACAACTGAACAACAATAATTGCATTCTATGGAGCTGGACAAGGGTGTGCTGAAGATAGCTAGAAATGGCTCACAAGAACAGATCTTTACATTTTCATTGTGAGCATTTATATCTTAAAGATTATCAAAGGTTACAAATCATGCCTTGATTTAGTAGTCTGTTGCTTGTCTTGAGTGAAGGAGAACAAGTTTAAAAGACAGATTAAACTTAAATTATTTCAAACCCTCCTTCACTTCTCTCAACCCCCAAGCTAATTGCTGGGCCTGGAGACAAAAAAACCTAAGTATAAATATGACCTCAGATTCTCCTAGTTATATGACTCTAGATAAGTATCTCAAGCTCTGTCTCAGTTTCCACAAATATAAAATGTAGGCAATAATCGCATCTATTTTTCAGTTACTGTGAAGATCAAATGAGACAATATTTGTTAAAAAAAAAAAAAGTGTATAGGACAGTGCCTGATACATAGTAGGTGCACTTCTCCATAGAGAAGAAAAAGTTCTCTTATTAATTATCTAAGATAATTCATTGCAATCTATGAATTTCTTTTTGGTGTTATTAAGAAAATAAGTTATTTTATTTTAGTTTTTTTTTTCAGTCTGTATCACTTGTTAATCTTTATATGTTCTTCAGAATTCCTTATATTTTTTAATTTCTATGACATAATAATATAGCATTACATTCATAGTACCTCATTTTTAGGCAACACTTTTCCTTACAGGAGCCTTACAAGACTGGTTGAACAAGTGATCAGAGCTGTGAACTTAGTTATTTAAAAATTATATATTTTTGATAATTATATTCTAATATAATTGATTTCTCTGTAATCATATATATTTTACTTAATGTATTTTTAAAAATTTTCTGGGAAAAATTTTTTTTTGGTTTCTTGAGAGTGCCAAAGGAGTCCATGACTCAACAAAAAGTTATAACCCCTTGCCCTAGATCCTCCGTATCTTCTCAGCCCTGGTCAATGTGCTTTCCATTATATTTCTACATTCCCCTTTCCAACATAACAGTGTGGAATGCTAATGATGGAGAAAGAAATGCAAAGATCCAAATCATAAAGAATTCAGGGCCTATTTGTTTAAATTGTGAATCTTGATAATTATTTTGATTAAAAATAGCTCTCTTCTGATAGCTAGATCACTTGTTTCCCAGCAACATTCAAATAAAAGCTCAATTAACTTTAATCTCCTGGGAAAGATTATTGTTCTAGATCATATAATAAATCATGAGACAAATGATGTGTTGAAGTATCTTCTAGAGGGAGGCCAAATGACAGAAAACATATTTATTGGGATTTGAAGAGTTCAAAATTTATCCCTCAAGTGAGTCAAAAAGAGATGTCTCCAGGGCTTAAGATTTACTCATCCCAGACTCTGTTGGCTACATTTTCTTTTAAAACTGGAATTTTAGAATCCAAAAGAAGAGCTGTACTGAGCCCAGTGTTCTCTGAATAGAAACTTTTGGATGCTTATTAAATATTTTAGTTTTTAAAAAATCTCTATTGTGTAGTTCATGTAAGACCAAAGTTTAATGGGTGTATGGTCCTTTTAGGAATCTTGTCCAATATGTGTTCACCTTGAAAAATTATTTTCCTTAGCTATTAATTTTTATATAAATATACTGGACTTGTTCTTTGGCAAATATTATAGAAAAGAATTTTATTCTGAAACCTATGAATATGGTACTTCTGTATGAATTATCCTGCATTTTAGAAGATGAATATTCTAAAAGCAATGCTCTCCCTGCAGTACATAGCAGGGAAGCATTCTAAAGACACATATCAAAATAGGTGGAAAGAAACAGTTAACCTTGAAACCAGAATGACATAAATTCAAGACCCTCTTGGGATACATACTAGCTGTGTGACTCTGGATAAGATATTTAATGTTTCAGTATTCTGGTCAATTGACTAAGACTATCAGTTGTAAAGAAAAAAACTGGTCTACACTGGTAAAGCTAACTCTCATCTGGGAGACTCCAGTATTATTAAAATCAATCTCTATCTTCATCTAGTCACCATCCTTAAATTGGTTTATTATTTCTATATTCACTTATCTAATATTCATAAATCTTATGTGAATTTGGATTCCTCTTCACAAGACATCCTGGCTTAGGTTCAGGTATAGATTAATATTCATTGGACCTTAGAAGATATGACAAATATTTACTGCCTCTATTTTTAGTGTAAGTAGCTTGCTTCAGATAAATAAGAAGCCTCTTATAAAAGAGTAAGACTTTAATAGTAGAGATTTTTTTTCCTTTTTCTACCAATAGGATGGTATGGGAAACCTTTTTTTTTTTTTTTTTTTTTAGGGTAAAATTGAAGCTGACTTGATAGCAAAATGAAGTTAGATTACATGGATAAAAATACACCAATATACTGTGTATCATCAATTCATATTTTCTGACCCTTCTATAAGTTAATAGATTAAATAGTGTGGAAGAAAACAGTCCACAGCATGCATTTACCTAAAGTCTGAGAATCATATCTATGATTTTACAAGCATTTCTTTGTAAATGGATTATGATAACCAGAGCTCATTCTACTAAATAGAACTCTCCCTGCCTCAAGCAATTTTTGATTTATATTTGACAATAATTATTAAACAAAAGATGAAGAAATTCTACAGCAAAACAAAACAAAAAGCATGTAATTTTCAGTTATGATATAAATTGTTTACCAAAGGGAGAAATGGTAACGAATATACAGCCTTGGAGAAAACTGGAATTTTCCAATAACGCCTTCGCTCCCTTGTCCTATTTGAAAGTTCTGATTTTCTTGTCAAGTAAGCTTATGTAGTCAACTATTTAAGAGAAACAAGGGAAGACAAGAGCGTTATTACAATATTCATTCTTACTGTTACATAAGGGAGGAGTTAAGCGATTGTAGGCTTCCACAATAGTTGTCAATATTTTGTAGCTCATCAGTCAGTTCTTAAAGAAATTAATTCACTGGAAGGTCAAAGCTTAAATACATGTAATGAAAAGATGGGAGTCATTGGAAAATACCATGATGTTGGGAAAGATTAAAGACAAAAGAAAAAGGGGATATCAGAAAATGAGATGGATAGTGTCATAGAAACAATGAACATGAACTTGGATAGAGTTTGAAAAATAATGGAGGACAGAAAATTCTGGTGTGCTATGGTCCTTAAGACCACAAAAAGTTGGACACAACTGAATGACTGAACAATAACAAAATTTTCCAGCTAAGGAAATCAGACCATGAGAGTTTGTGATTGATTTGTGTGATGACCACGTATTTAAAATCAGCCGGAGTCAGGAATTCAGGTTAAGGGAAAAGTCTTCAACTTTATTCTCAGTAGAGGTGAAGAAGGATTGTGATAGCAATATGGGCAGCTACAACAGGAAGCTGGCCAGCAGAGGTGAAGGGGAATTGTGATAGCAATGGGAGCAGCTGTGAGAAGATGCCAGCCAGCAGTCTCTCTTTCCGCTTCCCTTTCCACTCCCTGCCTCCACCCACCAAAATCGTCATTTCCTATACAACACATCAGGACTTGCACAAAGAGTGGGCGGGGGCCATTCTTTCTCCAAGCATATATATTAATAGAGTATGATCCAATTACTATTTAGCCTCATGTGCTTGGGACCTCAGTGCATCAACTCAAGTCTCAGCCCATTACAGATTTGTCTTTAATTCTCATGATAAATCCTTTGTAAAATCTAATTGGCACAACTCATTTCTGATATCTAATACTGTACTATCCCGTACACTATACTCAACCATTGGTTCCAGTGCTGATCCTAAAATTCCTGGCCAAGCCCCATTTTTCTTACCACCTTCAGGATATAACATGGGAAAATATGGTATCCATATGATTTAGAGTTGGAAGTGATCATAAAGTCTACTTATAAATGAAACAAAAGTCCAAAAAGATGTGACTTGTTCAAGATCAAGAAAGTTATATTGTATCAAAGCCAAATGCTTACCTGTTTAGTTTCCACAAATCTTTCTCATAGGTTCAGTGTGTAAATTTAAAAAATACTCATCTGATACTATTTGAATAGAGAATACCCTCTGATATATGCTGTGTGGCTCCAGGTAAGCAATCAGCAATTAGGTTAGAATCATTTTAACACTAATAATCAGTCACATACTGAACAGAAGTGAGTCTGCCATCCTGCTTAGAAAACTTTAGAAATCAGATACATTTTAAAGGTTGTTGTGTGTGTGTGTGTGTGTGTGTGACTTTCCTCTGAAATACTGAATAGAAAGGGAAGAACTCGGGTAACTTTATATATATTTATAAACCTAGAGTAAGCTAGAAAGTAAAATTTTCTGAGGAGAAAAAAAAATTAAAAGCTTGGCATGAAATTGAAATCCATATTTTGATTGGGACAACTGATGAGTTGAAGGCAGTTAAGATGGTAAAAAGATGGAAACTCATGAGGAAAAATTTCACTAACATTAAAAAAGGAAACAAGAATGGTACTTAAATGTACTGTATACTTTACAAATATCTTATATTATCCTTATAAGAGTTCTGGGAGGTAAAATATTGTCCCATTTTACAATTGAGGAAATTGAGGTAGCAGGTGTTAAATTACTTTCCTAAGGATATTTTTTTCCCTGACTTTAGGTACCAGTGCTTTATCTACTGAGGCCCCTAGCTATCCCATATTCAAATATTTGAAGTGCTGTCAAGAGGAAGAGTATTTAGATTAATCTCTGTTTTGCCCAATATTAAGTAAAAAAAAATGTTTTTCTAATTTCACTTAATTAGACATGTGTAGAATTATCCTATGAAGGATAATTATTTCTTCAATGTCAACTAATCCAAGAAAGTAATCAATCAGAAGTTAGAATATTTCATTTAGTTCATGTCAAACATACATATATAGGATTTATAAAAATCTGAATACTTGATTGGAACTACATTAATAATTGATTATAAGCAGAATTCTCCTAATAAGCCATTAGCCAATTGTTTTTAAGGAGATGGAGACCTCTTTATTTTACCAGTTTTCTTGGTCTCAAATGATTTTGAGCTGTAAATTTAATTACCCAACTATTTACTCTAATTACTTTTGTAAACTTTAAATGGAGTTATAGATATCACACCTTATAGAAACAGCTAACACCCACTAGAAATGAGTATTCACCAAGGAATTCTGGGACACTTTCAGAATATTTGGATGTTATTAACATATACTTGTTAGCTTCAGTAAGTAGCATAATATAATGATGAAGCCTTTAAATTCATAGTCTTTAACACCTTCTAAAACAATGGAAAGTATTTAAGTATACATGCATATATATGGGCACTTAGGAGATTAGAAAAATGCTGCAGAGATTCAGAAGTACTACTTTCCTTTGGGAGAGGGAGAAGAGTTATTAATATTCATTAGTTAATGAAAATGAATAATCAAAACCAGCTAGGTGATGCAGTGGATGGAGCACCAGTCCTAGAGTTAGGAGGACCTGAATTCAAATGTGACACTTAACAATTACTAGCTGTGTGACCCTGAGCAAGTCACTTAATCCTGGTTCCCTCACACAGAAAAACAGAAATGAAATGAATAATTATTCATGTAAAAATTAGGTACCTCTTGAGTACCGGGGAATCAAGATCACTACGTTGTTTTGTTTTGTTTTCTTCTAGCATCTTTTCTGACTTTCCTTTACATTCCAGTAAGTCCCCTATCCTGCTGTGATTAGGAACATTCTTTTTTTTAAAAATTAATTAATTAATTTTTTTATTATAGCTTTTTATTTACAAGTTATATGCATGGGTAATTTTACACTATTGACAATTGTCAAACCTTTTGTTCCAATTTTTCCCCTCTTTCCCCCCATCCCCTCCCCCAGATGGCAGGTTGACCAATATATGTTAAAGTATAAATTAAATACAATATAAGTATACATGATTAGGAACATTCTTGACAGAGATTATAAATAAGAAATTCACCTGATAAATGAATTAAGCCATAGAGGTAAACAGGACCCATGAGCAAGGAAAATCAGGGACATAAATTGAGCATTTTTGCCTTTTAAAAAGGTTTCAGGTTTTCACTTACTCTTTCTTCTTTCAGGTCAGGGGCATGTTTTTTGGTGGTGCTATGGATATTCTTGGTTGCTTTCTGGTATTGATGCCTTTTATGTGTAGCCAGAGGAAAACAAAATATACCTATAGGCTCAGCAAGTGTGATTTCAATCAGGAGGCAAATAGACTAGGAGGAAAATAAAATGGAAAATTGCCAGTCTGAGGTAGGGGACAGAACCAAGATATCAGAGAGAAGCCAGGAAATTGCTTGAGCTGTCTCCCAGTTTCCCTTAAAAACAACATGGAACCAAGCTTCTGAACAGATTCTGAAATGACAGAACCTATAAAAAGACAGAATGAAACAATTTTCCAACTCAAGATAGTTTGGAAGGATTTCAGGAAAGGTCAGTCTTATGTAATGTTCTCTCTAAAATGTAATGTTCTCTGTTGAGGTTTCCTTGGAGTCTCTGGAGGCAGCTTTCGTTTCAATCAGAGTAATCACCGCAAGTACAGCCAGGTGTTAAAGTCCAAATTCTTTATTATCTCTTTTAAAATCTTGTCTCCTTTCCCGGAGCCCAGTTAGCTTTCTTAGAGGCTTATCTCTCCTCTTGATTCCGAAAGCTTGAGCTCCCACCTGCCTTCTCTGGCTTCTGAATCTCTCTGAATCCAAAGGTTTGAGCTTCAGCCTCCAGCCACCACAAAGGTGGAAGATGGAATGAATCTGTCTCAGCCTCCGAGAGCTTCTAGTATGCTTGTCTTTCCAAATGTCTCTGCATCTCCCTGGCTGAGGCTTCTAGCTTATAAACTCCATACTGAGTATACACCAATCATTATCAATAGGAAACCATGATTTGTTGTAAGATTAAATCAATACTAAACTAGATTTAACCATTGTCTCCTCAATCTCACTTAGTACCTTATTTCAAGTTCTGACCTATAAAATCTCCTTGTAGGATTAAATCAATCATACTGAACCATGTAAATTAGATAACTATTGTCTCTATCAATTCCACTGACTTAGTACCTTGTAAGAACCCCTTGTTTCAAGTTTAGAGTTCTGGCCCATAATCTTTCTGGATGAAAAGGAAGTACAGCCCACCACAAATAATATCCAGGCAAACCAACAGGAGGTCCTAGGCACAGTCTAAATGAGTAACCAATACCTGTTAATCTTGGCTCAATGAGACAGTATCATAGCAGACTAGTGGTAAAACTTCCAATCTAAGTGCAGAGGACAAACTGCCAGCCTGGGGAATCGGGAAAATTGCCAGGTCAATACAGAATTAATTAGTCTCTGGACTGGAAGGGGGCACCAAAGATCATCTAATGCCACCAATTTTTGAATAAGGAAGTCCCTATGTAATATTGCTTACTGTTAGATTGTAAGCTCTTTGAGGGCAAAGACTGCCTTTTGCCTTTCTAACTCTAGTACTTGACATAGTACATGAAAGGTAATTCATAAATGCTTATTGACTGACAATGATCATTGGTCAGGGCCAACAAGAATGTGTGATGATATGGG